>NC_140490.1:71072639-71672639 GCF_964271855.1 Acomys minous
AGACAAAGAAAACTATGAACAGATGTAAGGAAAGCAACTCTGTTTGTCATGTAAAAACTTCCCACAGAGGGACGACCAGGTTGGCAAGATCTTTCTAGTGAGTTCTAGTGAATGATAAATAATAATAATAATAATAATAATAGTGAGTCCAGTTCTAAAACTGCTCCAGAAAGATGAGAAAGGAACACATTCTAATTCACTCTATTCATCTAGCTCTGCATTGGTACTAAAACACAGATGTCATATGAAAAAAAAAAATAGAATGACGATCTAGTACACTTTATGAATTTAAATGCAAAAACCTCAACAAAATACTAGTAAATCAGGTTCAGTAGTATATTAAGAAGATCACAGGCTCATGACAAAATGTTAATTCTTCTGATGACACAAGGATAACTAAACATAATCAATATGATATACCATATTAGTAGAATAGAAAAATCCATAGATAGAAAAATAATTGAAAAAAATACGGAGCTCTGGCATGGTTAAAAAAGCACTAAACGCATTAGAAACATAGTCTTATAAAAAGAAAGTCCTAAAGAAGTCATAATGACAACAAATTAAAGATACTGGAAAGATGTCTCGGTGAGTAAAGCACTTGGCACAGGAGCGTGGAGACCTGACTTCCAATCCCCAGAACCCATGTGCGGTTGGCTCAGTGGTGCGTGTCTGTGACTCCAGAGCCTCTACAGTGACCTGAGAGACTGGAGAACCCCAGGAAGCTGTCTTCTCAGGAGCAAGCACTAGCAGCAACACCAAGTGGGCAGGCTTGCTTGGGCTTGAAGACAGACTGCAAACAGCGCACACATGCCCCTTCTTTCGCACTCCTTTTATTCCTGCAGCCCACCCTTGTCTATGTGCCCCCATTTTCTACAAAACCAATGATATTACTGCTTTGCCATGGTTTTTAATTCTCTTTCTTCATACTCATACCCCCAACAGTGAATACATTGCTTGCTCCCTAACATGATTGGCACTTGAGGCGTGACAGTTCTGTAGCTGAGTACTGCTCTATTTTCATGTCAGTCTACCGTGGGCTTTGGTTTTTCACAAACCTACTTCATTTAGGGTTCTTAAGCACCTTTACCTCCCTTCCAACCTCCCAGCTCTTGGTAAGAGAGGAAGAAGGTTAGAGAGAAGGAAACAAGGGACATAGTCCTCTTTACTTCTTTAGGGCGGGTAGTGTTGTCGGCTTCTTTTGGGGGTATTGTCAATCTCGTCTGTCAGCAGCAGAGCAGCAGGCAGTCCTCCACTGGTCTCCTCCAAACCGCCGCCTTCTCGCTTTATGCTCTCTCATTTATACCTCTCAGAGTCCTCAGAATCCCACTAACTCCAGCTGACAAAGACCATGCCCCTCATGAGACAATTATCAGCTGCTGACAAGCTAAAGCCCCAACTAAATCCCACACTTGGGATTAAAACAGAAACATATTTACATGACTGAGCTTACAAAGAAACCATAGCTTTCATTATGGTACACTTTTTGAAAATGACTGTTATTTCAGATAGTATTCTGCTCTTAGGAGGAACACCAGAACTAGAGCCTGGTACTATGGTAAAGGCTAACAGAAGAAATGGTGGGCAAAACCTACTACAACCTCAGCCGTCCTGCGCACCGCAAACATTTCCACTGTAAAAGATGACAAATGAAAGGGAAGTTCACTAATGGTCTAACTCCAGATGCGCACATCCCAATGCAAATGCACAGCAACCATGAAAAGCCAAGATAGGACATATCACCTCTGAATTACCAGTCTAGTATTAACAGTGCACTATGTGAGTGTCTTGGGTAAGATTTCAGACAAAAATTTCCAAAGAATTATAAAGATATTAAAAGGAAATTAAAGAGTGAAAAAATTTAAGATTTATTTATTTATTATGTATACAGTGTTCTGCCCGCATGCCGGAAGAGGGCACCAGATCTCATTATAGATGGCTGTGAGCCACCATGTGGTTGCTGGGAATTGAACTCAGGACCTTTGGAGGAACAGACAGTGCTTCTTAACCTCTGAGCCATTTCTCCAGCCCTCAAAATCTTAAAGATACAAAAGAGCTTACTGAAATAAAGAAGTCAATGCCTGATATGAAATTGGAATTAAAGAGACAGATAGTGAAGAAAAGCCAAACTGAAACCTGGGAAACTTAGTGAGTTAAGCACAAACCTCAGTGAAAAACCCCCACCAATACAATGGAGTGTGGAAAGGACAGAATTTATTTTTATAATTATGACACTACATATTAAAACAAAAAGCAGCCAAAGAGAGCGTATTAAAAGCTGCAAGAACAAAACACAGAGTCATATATCAAAGCAGTCGCATCAGAATAACAATTGATTTCTCAACAGAAACATTTAAAGCCTAAGAGCTTGGAACAACATATTTTAGCTTTTAAAAGACTCCGACTCTTCCAACCCATGCTATCTTGTGCAGCAAAACTGTCTACCATGATTGAAGGAAAAAAGAAAAACTTTACACAATAAAAGCAGACTTAAGTAATTTATTACTATGAAGTTTGCTCTATAGTGATTACTGGAAAGAACCCTTCAGGTTGAAAACAATAAATAAATCCAAAAGGCTACTGAGGGGAAAAAGCAAGAGATTCTAGAGGGAATTTAAAGAAGCAAGGATTAGCAAAACACCAGACACTATAAAATCAGCAAAATAGCATACCATTTGATAATAACTCTGAATATTAGCGGTCCTAATTTCCCAATAAAAAGATACAGACCAGCTAATTGCCTCAAAAACCAAGGTCCACTTATTTGCTATCTTCAAGAAACATGTCTCACCAGCAGAGAGACTACCTTATGGTGAAAGAATGGAAAAATGTATTTCAAGCAAATGGGATCAGGAAACAAATGCACATCACTATAACATCTGACAAAATAGATCTTAGACAAGAGCTATTTAGAAGAAATAAAGAGTCTCACGTCATGTTGACTAAGGGAACAACCATCAAGAACACAGCATAATTGTAAATATATACTCACCCATCATAGGTGTGTCCAATTTGATAGAAGAAATACTTCTACATATAAAGTAAGATTAACCCAAAAGAGTAGTGAGTGGCTTTACTCCCTGATCCTTGCCAATAGACAGCTCATCGTGACAAAAACGTTCGAGAAGCATTGGAGTTGAATGGCATCATATATGAGCTGACCCTTAAAACGGCACATTCCATTCTCACACTGTAGGATATGCCTTCTTCTCAGTAGCCCTAGCACGTTTTCTAAAAGCGATCATGTAACAGGGCAGAAAAGCAAGTCTCAACAAACTGTGGGTTGTAACCCCTCTGGGAGTTACAGAGGTTTCCTAAGACCATTGGAAAACAAAGATGGTTTCGAGGCAACTCTTATAAGAGAAAGCATTAGTTGGGTCTTGTTAACAGTTTCAAATGTTTAGTCCATTATCACCATGGCAAGGAAGATGGCGACATTCAGGCAGGCTTTGGAGCAGCAGTTGAGAGCTACATCTCAATCAGAAGGCAGAGAGAGAGAGAGAGCCTAGGTATGACATGGGTTTTTGAACCCTCAAATTCCACTCCCAGTGACATACTGCCTTCCAAAGAGATCACAGCTTGCAATACTTCTAATCCTTCCAAATAGCGCCACTTTTTGGTGACTCAGTACTCAAATATAGGAGCCTATAGGGACCATTTTTATTCAAACCACGACAATAGTTAAAGCAATATTAAGGAAAACAGAACTGCTGGGGGGCATTACTGTACCTGACTTGGCAGCTTTATTCACTTGCCTGCATATTTCATTTTTCTTAGAGCTGAGTACATTTTCATTGTATGTCCTTTGCATTTTCATTATCCTGTCATCAGCCAATGAACATCTAGGCGGATTCCATTTCCAGCTCCTGTGACTCCAGCTGCGATGAACATGGATGTGCAAATGTCTCTTTAGAAGAATCGAAAGTCCTTTGGGTATATGTCCATGTGGTGTATCTGGATCACATGGGAATCCTAGTCTGTCTTTTAAAAGAATGTTCACACTGATTTCTATAGTGTGCGTACCTGTTTACACTCCCACAGCAGTGAATACGGATAGGGAGATGAGAGGTAGCAGTGAGGACATGGAAAGATGCATTCACTGTTGAAACAGTGGAAAGTCTGTTATGGGAGTAACCATGTAAAAAACTGTTTGGCTTCCTAAATTGGACTCGAGACCCTTTCAACAGGATGCTGTTCACATCTGGAATATAAACCTGGTCAAATGCCTATGACTATTAAAGTCATAAGTCCGAATGGGAAAGTTTTAGCAAACAGACATGTGCCCATCAAATCGCCTTCCAAAGAATTATGTTAGGTCCACAGACTAGATTGGTTTTGCTGTCAGTTTTGGTCAATGAAGCTTCTTTTAGCTATGAGCAGCAGTGGTGGCAGATATTTATAACTGATCAAAATGATTTTAAAAACCCAAGTGATTGTTGAATGTTCATCCATAAATGTTTAGACTCCATGAGCTTCTCCCATGAGTTTTTTTTAGCATGTCTGTTGGTGTCATTCTTGCTCGGTTCATGTTTAGGCAGTCACAGTGATGGGACTTTGACATTTCTAGGAGACACAATCTCACTGCAAGTTGCATAAGTGATAAGGTGATATTTATTTGTTTTGGTTTGGTTTGGCTTTTTGAGACAGGGTTTTTCTGTATAGCCATGGCTGTCTTGAACTCCCTTTGTAGACAGGTTGGCCTCGAACTCACAGCGATCCACCTGCCTCTGCCTCTGGAGTGCTGGGGTTAAAAGCGTGCGCCACCACGCCCGGCCTCGATAATGTGATATTTATAAGAAGACGTTTCAGAGGCTCTGCTGGTTCTTATCGTCCTGAGAACCGCTTGAGTCCCTGCTCCAGAGGCAGCCGTGTCCCTAACAGTGCCTCAGAGAGGTGGACACGGAGATAAATTACAACAGCAGCACAAAGAAGCTCTTGAAGGAATCCTGATATCACCATATGTTCTTCAGAAATGGCAGTCGCTTCTGACCATAATCTCGTGTGAGACCCAGAGGAGCAGGCATCCAGACATCCCTGAGTCTCAAACCCTCAGAAACTGAGAAAAGAAAGTATTGGTTTCACCTGCTAAGCTTTAGAGTCATTTATCACAAGGAATTGGGCAACTAGGACAGCATTCTGACTTCACAGTAGAAATGCCTGTCTCTGCACCTTGTAGTATAGCAATGCTTTGGTCAATTTAAAGTATATCATTTATTAAAATATTGGTCCTTAATTCTCAATCGTATTTTTGTCACTGTCTCTCATTATTGCCACAAGTATAAAATCACCAAGAGTGTGTGGCCCTGTTTTTAGGGCAGTGAACCAGCGGCAAAGTTCATACCTCATGCAGGGTTCAGACAGAGTGCAGGTTCATGGACGCTTGTATTTGATGATAACTTTGAAGCAATAAATAAACGATTGGTCTGCATGAGTGTAACTAGTTGTGAGACTAGAGCAAAGTAACACTTCCTCTACGTGGGTCAAGAAGGCCTCTGTGAGGAATGGCGTGTGAGTTGTTGTCTGCAAGGGAAGAGCCCATGGTGCGAAGCCTGTGCAGATGAGAGCAGGGCAAAGCCCTAAGGTGGCAAAGCCAACCAGAAAGGAGTTGTTTCAAGGAGCTGCTGTGCCAGCCCTCGGCCTCCCTCCTGGCGGGCAGGTGGGCAGCTGTGCCTGGAACAGAGAACTCACCCAGTCTTGGAGCCTTGCTATCCTCCCTCTGCCTTCAACATCTCTCACCCCTTTTTGAAAAGCAATAGAAACTATTCTGGGAAATTAACTTGTTGAAATGTTGCATGGTCTAGGAGAGATATATTAGGTAATAATTGAGAAATCCTTAGTCTTTCATAAGTAATAGTTTTTTTAATATGCATCTCTTATCATCTTTGCTCCTTATCTGCCAGTTTCTGCTGAATCCTAAGAAAGCCACGCTTTGGGGGGGAGGAGATCAAAACATATTTCGTCACATCTTCCTGGGCCATTCTCCAACCCAAGAGAATAGGACAGTGATCTAAGGCCCTCCGTCTTATAATCTCACCTCTATGGTGTGGATTTTGGAGTGCTTCTGGGGCTGTTTTTACTGTTTCTCACAGTCCTAATCCTCCAAGCAACCATGTCTTTGTGGGATTTGCCATGATCCTTAATAGAGTGTGTTAGAAAAGCCCAAAAAAAGCTTCCATAGTGAAGATATGTTGACACTGTGCTCCACAGGGCATGGGCCTCTCTGCTGCTCTGCTGCTCCGAGCACCTACCAAGAGGAGATCCTTCTCCCAATACCTGGTTGTAACTGCTTGAAGCTTCTGTTTCAAAGAAATTAATAATAAATCAATAACAATTAACAATAGCAGAGTCAGTTGCCACTGTCAGTCTGATGTCCTTACTGTGTGTACTGGGTTGAGCTATGGAAGGCATTGTGACCCTTGAATAAAGGATGACATGTGAGCGAGCCCTTCTGTTTCATACGACAGTGCAAAGCCATTGAAAAGCTGGCTAATTTCTATTTCCTGTCCCCTGGACTCTCTACCACATAAATTATGATGCTGTATTGTCACCAGATTGGTAATTGTAAGAACACTTGGCAGCTTCCGATGGGGAAATAAATCTAGCTGAACATTGCTAAACTGCCCTTCCCAGAAAGCTCCTTGCTCCTGCCTGGACCAGTTACAAACTGAGTCATGAAGTGTGATTTCTCCTTCTATGAAAAGACAGAGATTAATGAATCAAAAACTAATTGTTGCCGCAAAGAGGCTGTTCTCCAGCTGGGGAGGAAGCCGAGGCATAAGGCGGGTGCTAGTTGAGATGACTGTATCATGTTTCCTTAAACACAGCATCAGAGAAGGCTCTGTCTTAGAGGCCCGAGGGAGCTGACATTCTGCACGAGAGGAAATAGCTCTTTGCTTTTATTTTCTTAAAGCAGCAATCTTGTGATCAGAGAAGGAAAATATTTCTTAAATGAAGCATTTTTTTAAAATCATTAATCCTAATAGGGAAACGGATAAGCTGGGCCGCATTCAAATTGAGGATCATTTCAGAAGATACTATTAAGAGGATACATGGGCAATGGCACAACATAATACCATATGTATTGTATTGTATTGTAACATATATACCACCCCTACCTGACTCAGATCCGGGGCATATGAAATTCTACAAATTAATTGGGATGAACAACCTACTTTGAATAAACACCGCAGGCATGATGGGCTTCCAAACGACAGCAGCTACATGAAAACGTGCTGAGCATAAGTAGTCACTAGGCAAACACTTTCTCACTGCAAAGCTGGTGGGAACCTTACCCTAGAATAGGCAACTTAAAATAGCCAAGCAGTCCTTCATGCTGGTGATGATGGAACTGTGTCACATACCCATTGCTGAGGAGAAAGTCATAATTTTTTTTTTTGGAAACTATCATCAGTAGCTACTCAACCGAGCATAGCGATTAGTTAAGGGTTAACAATTTTACTCCCATACAAACATTTAAAAATGTGTATATAGTCACTGAGAGACATATAGGAGAATTCAGAGTGACACCAGTAAGAATACCTTTAAAAAAAAATGAAACCCAAATATTTATCAACAGTTGATGGTGAAAGTCTGGGGCACACAATATAAACCAGAGAGCACTGAAATAGAATTGGCCACAGCTACACAAGCTAATAATGATCTCACACGTGTGGAGCGGAGCAAAGAAACTGAGTGCAAAGGACCACAAAACCCGCGGCTCCATCTGTAAAAGACTTCGCAAAGGTCAAGACTGACACAGCATTAGAAGCGGTTGTCGCTGAAGAATGACGAGAGACTAAAGGAGGGCTCTGCAGGCTGTGAGTAGTCTGCGAACATCCTGTGTCTGGATTTGGGTGCTGGGGACTCTCTTGGCAAGGATTCTTCAAGAGATGAATTTATGACTGACATTCCTTTCTGCATGAATTCTATACTTTAAAACTTGTACTAAAAATACTCATGGCTGGAGAGATGGCTCAGTGGTTACGAGCGTTTGCTGCTGGTGTAGGAGACCTAGGCTCTGCTCCCAACACCTATGTGGCAGTTATTCATAACTCTAGTTCCCAGGGATCTTTTTCTCTCTTTTGGCCTCCGCATGTGGCATGCTTCCATATGCATAGGCAAATGCTTATACACATACACATATGATGTGTATACGAGAAAATCAATTTTTAAAAAAATCTGTGGCTTGAGATGTAGCTCAGGTAGTGGAGAGCTTGCCCAACATGTGTGCATCCCTGTGCTTGCCCCCACCATCACATGAACTGAACGTGGTAGCACTGGCTACATCCCAGCTGTCTTGACGTGGAGGCAGGAGGATTGAAATTTCAAGATCCTCTTTAGCTCCCTGGTACTGAGAAAGTTTCTTTGTGGAGGTGATCCAAATATTCTGGAGTTAGATAATGGTGATGGTTTACAACATTGTTGATATCCTAAAAACCATTGAATTGTATTTATGAAAGAGGTGACTTATATTATGTATAAATTGAAACAACTTATAAAAGCCTTTTCTACTGCTAGAGACTAGAGTATTTACATTTAAAGCCTTACTTTTCCACAACCATCAAGACATGGATTCTTTATCAGTTGGCATAGGCTAGATCATGTGGATTAGATGTACAGATTTGTTTAGGTGTCCTGGGTCAAATATCATCACCTTTTACACTGAGCATGGCTTTGCCTCCTAAAGCTCTGTCAACCAGCAGTGAGCAAATACTTTAAAACAGACTAAGCCACTATGTTTGGGGTAAGTGGACTTTTATATACATTATAGAATATTAAAGCTCTGCTGTTCTTTAATAGTGTCCCTAAATGCATGTCTGTTTCAGAAAATTTGTGTATAGTAGGCCTTTCATTAGGGAAAAGCTAATATTGGCCAAATGAATGGACATGAGTCAATGGTCTCATGTTCTTGGACCTAGCAATGCATTTATGCTGTTTATATAGATAGGTTACAAATGGTTGTTTCATCCTAGTGAAACAAAGGTGTGCAAAGGATGAGAGTGTGGAAACAGGGAGTCACTGAGCACAGAGGTGACCCTGGCACAGAATCTAGGGGTGTTAGCTTGCCCTTCTAGAACCTTCCTGGAGAACAGAAAAGTATTGATAATGGGATAGTATAAAACTAAACCATATCTAACAAAGACAGCACTCCCGGTGGTCTGTTGTTCCCATGAGTGCACTTTCCCCTGTCTCATTTCTTTTCTTCTCTCACCTCTGTTCATCTTTCTGTACTTTCTCTTGGTGCGCAGAGCCTGACTCTAGATAAAATCCCAAGAGAGAACACTGTTCAATGTATGGCCTTGACCAATTGAAATCGTCTGAAGAGTTTTGATCTGGGAAACCTCTCTCTAAGTGGTGTGGGGCTGTATAAATAGACTTGGAAAGTAGGACAATGGAAACAGTTGGACTGTTAAAACAAGGCCATCCTCACTCACTTGCACCGCCAAGTTCTCTCCAAAATGTCTGCTCTACCCTGTAAAGAGACAGGAGGGATGAGGGAGAGAAACTGGGCCACTTTGCCTCTCGTTGATTACCTTCCAATTCTTTGGAGAGGAACATGGCAAGCAAGAACAGGTGTTTTTCCTTTAGTGGAACTCCACGTAATTAGCTTCTGTCTTATTGCAGCGGGAGACAGCCTCAGTGTTTAGAGCTTGTGTTCTTATAGCTTGTTCTTTCTGACTTAAAGTCCAAAGAGATTCAGACATAACAGGAAAACATCTACGGAGGTTGTATAATAACGCTTAAAGTCATTTCCTATCAGAAGAAGTAGCAGAGGTTTGGCACTCCTAACCCTAAATCTTGTCCCCGGGACGGGACAAGCACTCATGATAACTTCAATCCTTTTACATTTGCATAGAAGAATAGGCAGACATGCTTAAGTACAGTGGAGCAGTTGTTCTCAAACTGGATTACTCAGTCCTAAAATGCTTGTCTGAAATGCAGACGGAAAACTGGTTTTTGTTTGACAGACATAACGATGAGGTGTTGGCTCTGTTTCTTAGCAATTAAACTTTAATATACAACCCAACTAGCTTACACAAAAGGGAAAAAAGGTTAAAGGGAAACAAGAGTGAACCTTCCAGTATCTGGCCCATGGGACCGGTCCCTAGGCATCTCTGGTCCGGCCTGTTCACTGATCCTCTTCCCGATCCACCTGCGCTCAATCTCTGTCTGAACCTGCTGCTCCTCTCTGTCATCTCCACATGCCTGTCTCTCACGTGCAAGGGGGCGGTCTCCCTCTCCCATTGAGGGTCGATTAGAAACACAATAGTCCAGGTGGATTCCCTTGGTCCCTTTCCTGAATTCCAGGCCCAGGATGGCTCCACCCAGTCTATCTCAAGGTTAATCTCAGGGAATATCTATGGTGTGTCCAAGGGCAAAGCTCGCCAAGGCTGCTTTCACCTGTGACAAAGCTTACAATCCTTCCCACAATGAGGTGTGTTGCAGAATAGTTTCCCAGTTGCCCACATGGCTGTCCATGTCTCTTATTTCCAATGATGCATGCCCTGTGGTTCCCTTCCCATCATGAACAGGGCTGCCTTTTATAGCCAGCAGAAAAGACAGATGCCATTACTGAACCTTCTACGTTGTATGCCCTTGGACTTTTCTCTGGACAAAGTCAGCTGTCATGCCCTGGGGACACTCAGGAATTTTATAGATCCCTAT
This sequence comes from Acomys minous, assembly GCF_964271855.1. NCBI lineage: Eukaryota > Metazoa > Chordata > Mammalia > Rodentia > Muridae > Acomys > Acomys minous. Next base: position 71,083,305 of record NC_140490.1, read on the forward strand.
TGAAAGAAGCTGAGGATCCTCACCAGAATTAAGCATAGGTTGTCAGTCTCATGAATGAGCCACATGGAAGGCTGTTTCTGGGCCCCAGTCAAACCCATGGATGGCAGTAGCCCCAGCTTATGTGTGGTGTTCAGCTCCCCCTACTTTGCTGACCCCTAGAGACTTTGAAATATCAAATGTGGTCATTTGAGGGGGAATAACGGATAACCCATGAGAATACTACTCTGAAACATACTATTGCTCCCACTGACCACTCTTTCGAAACAGTCCAATGCCTCACACTGGAACACAGGTTGACACTGCAGATAGTCTATTGGCAGCATCCGATATATAAAAAGGCGAAGTTTCACTTGGTAAAGTGTACTAAGCATTAACAAAATAGGAAGATGACTTCTACTAACCATGCTATACTTAAACATAGATCTCCTCATAACCCTCAGTGGTTTTCGTACGTCTCCTTATGAAAAAAAAAATGTTTGTGATTCTAGGGACACACCCCAGGGCTTCCTACATGCACAGCACATTCTGTACCAGTGACTATACCCTTGGGCAAGTTTGTTTTTAAGTCAGCAACAGGACAAATGTCTTTAGATAACTAATTCACTCCACACCACATCTCCAAATGAAACAATAGCTCAGAGAAGTGGATCAAACAAACACCTGCACACTGCTTAGGCACAGGTTTTTTGTTTGTTTGTTTTTTGTTTTTGTTTTTCGAGACAGGGTTTCTCTGTGTAGCCTTGGCTGTCCTGACTCACTTTGTAGACCAGGCTGGCCTTGAACTCACAGTGATCACCTGCCTCTACCTCCCGAGTGCTGGGATTAAAGGCGTGTGCCACCACTGCCCGGCTTAGGCACAGTTTTTATCGGCTTTGATTTATTCTTGTGGCCACAGGCCACTGCAATGCTCTCTCTATGCGTACAGCAACCACATGGTTGGGAATTATTTTTGAGTACTTGCTGGATACCAGGCACAAGGATGAGCCCTGGGACGTTTCAAGTGGAGCAGTGAACCTGGGCTGTGCTTTTACAAACACATTAGCTGAATTACCCACAGCTTATCCTTATTGTTTGTTTGTTTATTTATTTATTTATTTATTTGGTTAAAAATCAGAAAAGCTAAAAAAAAAAAACCTGTTGGAGAAGATACCTGGTACTTGTAAACAGTGAATTCAGAAGGTGTTTTTCAGTAGCATAAATAGTACTTAGAACACATCTAGGCCATCTATTTCCTTTTCTAGAAGAATCCAAGGTTCACAAAGCAATAGCTAATGAAAAATAAGTTGAACCTACACCTACATGAGAAACAGAAGCCAGAGCTTTCCCACATATAGTAAAATAGCTTCTCAGATCCTGAGGCTTGTGACTTAAGATCACCCCAAATATTTAACTTGTTTTGACAACAGAGTCTGGCCGCTTACCTCTGCCTGCTGCCACACTGGGGTTGGAAGTAAACTTTAACCCTGAAATAAAAGAGGCTTTGCCTCGTGGGGTAAGAAGTGTAACTGTACTATTGGGCTTCATTTCTACAACCCTATGGGGAAAAGCTACTGATGATGTCATAGAGAAACCAAGTGACCAGTAAAAGGTGAAAGACATCTATTCTGTCCTCATGCCGGAACCAGGTAAATGATATCCAGAACTTTTATTCAAAATGCTAATTGTTATAGTTTGTCATGTGACCTGAGAGTGAAAATGCAGTAACAGTATGCTTTTTCCATATTTTTATGGAAAGCCATATTTTTTAGTGGCTTTCTTTCTTTCTTTCTTTTTTAAGAGAGAAAGACTGTGGACTTGAGTGGGGAGGATATGGGAAGAGTTGGGAAACATGGAAGAGTATGCAGAAGTATATAAAATTATCAAAGAATACATTTTAAAAAGGGTACAAAAATTGAAAATATAGGAGGTTGAAGAATGAATGGAGACATACTTCAATAAGAAGACATCTTATAGCAGGAAAATAAAAATTAACAAAAACTAATTAATAAATTAAATCAAAAGGATAAAACTCATTAAGATGTAAACTTGAAATATTAAAAAGAATGACAATGATGAAAGTCATTTAAAAAATATGCCATTGTTTACAAAGGCCATGGAAACTTCTGAGTCTCAATGGTTCTTGGAGGGCCAAAGCTGAGGTCCTTCCCTGAGCTTGGAGGTGAAGGCCACAGCTCAGCCACTTTCCCAGAACTTAAAGGTGGGCCTACAAGTATAGAGCTGAACACAGGAGCTTGCTCCCAAGCTCCCTACTTTCTAGGCTGCCAAACATCCTATTGTATGCCTGGCTTGTTCCTTTTCCTTATAGGCCATTCTATGGCTTGGGTTTGGTTTGTCCCCAAAGGTCCCTAAGCTGAGAGCTTGCTCTCTGTGGTGTCACTGCAATGATAGAACCTTTAAGAGGCAGGGCCTATGTCACTGTACTGTCCCATAACTTGGTGCAGTCACTGGAGCATTTTAGACAGTAGAAAGCGACTGGCCATTCCTTCCACTGGTTGACATGGGTCTAGAGAGGCCAGACTTCACAAATGCTGTCTTGCTTAACACATGTTTTATTCAAAGAAAGGCTGGAAGATCTGAGACGGAGTGGAAGGCTTTAGGGCCAAGAGGCTACTTAATAATCCATGTCAACCCCTCTCTGCCTTTATCCTTCCACAAGGGAGCAGAGCAAGCCATACAGTATTTTTATTAATACAGGAGAGTTTCAGTCAAGGGAGCTCAGGCCCCGGCCCCGAAGCCTTTTCTCTCACTAATCTCATTAGATGTTCAATCTTCTGTTGCCATCTTGACACAGGCCAGCACTAAAATGCACAGTGTTTCTGGGCTCTTGAGAGATGCACTAGGGTTTTCCTTGCATCAAGGCATTTTGAGCTTAACACACTGTGAACTGACAGTTCTGGATGGGCTTACCAAGGTGGGCCAGGAGAAGTGTCTGCAGAGACCTCTGGCAGCAGGCTCTGCCCTGGCATTCCTGGGACCATCACTGGTGCTTGTGCGAAAGCAGCTTCAAGTGGATGCCTTGCTGACAGCAATCAGATTTAAAATTAGCCCTAATGCGCTTTCATCAAGGAAGACATAATTGCAGAGCCCAATCAGCACGCGAAATACGCCAATGACAATTTTGCTGACAGTGTAATTTTAAACAAACTGGCGGATTTCGGCACATGGGTAAAATCTCCTCTGCGGAAGCACTGAGTTTTTGTTGTCACATAAGCCTGCTTTCATTTAGCCATCTCCTTCTCCTGCTCTAAGCTTTCTGTTCTAAGTTGTATACACCGAGAATTGGCGAGCTATGCCTACCCCACGGCAATATCTTTCGGGATGGATAGCCATTGTAGAGGAAGGGACATCAGACTCTTCTTCTCTGAGCACCGGTTTCCCCACCTGTAATGAGACGGAACAAAGCTGACCTTCAGAGATTGTCAAGAGGACTAGGTTGTAAGTTATGCTCCATCTGTATTTCTATCTTCCCAGAACCAGAGAAAGCTGTGCCTCTGAGCTCTAGCCCTTCTCAAACATGCTGCTGACATGCCTGTGATGTGCATGATTTGCCTGCCTGGTTGAACGGCTCTCAACTTGAGGTGACTCTTGCAATTCTGGCAATGCCGTGAGTCATTTTAATGATCACAACTAAAGGACGAAGGGCTAGTGGTGCCAGCGTGGTGGGTGGAGGGCCTGGATGCTGCCAAACGTCCTTGAGGTACTGGCTATCTTTCCACCTACGTTAACCCAGTGAAGACAGTTCCTCACAGGCATGCCCACAGGCCAGCCTACCCTGAACCCCTTCCCAGGTGATTTCATATGTGTCAAGTGGACAATCAGGAGCAACCATCAAGGAAGCATCAAGGAGACAGATACAACTTTCAGCCCAATTCAGGTTCTAAATAAAATCCACTCCTTCTTTCCAAACGGGGGTGCGCCCTGCATTCGCTCAGCTCCTTTGGACTTGGAGCCTTTCATTCACCTTTTCCTCACGTAACACATAGCCTTTACTAATTTTGCTATTCTTCTCATATGTCAATACTAAACGTTGACACATGAGATACTTTGCATATGAAGGTAAGTTTTCAGAAGGGCCCGGTGCATGGTCTTGTGGAAAGAGGTCTGGAGGGAACTCGCTAAGGTCACGGCTGTGATCCCAGGACATTTGTTTAAAGAAGGCCATTGTGATGCCTTTCAGTTGGTGACACAAACACATAAAAACATAGACTGTATTCTCAACTTGATGTCCCAGGAAGGAGACTATATTAAAAAATATTAATGATAGTTATTATCTTGATTTCAAGCAAGTCTTCTGCGGGGGTATGTTTTTAGATTCTCCAAAATCTTGAGGTTTTAATAAATATTAAAGTGCAATGGGCACTTTTAAAAAGGAATTAAAGAGCCATTTCTTCTATATCTTCTTGGATTTTTTTTTTCTTCTGAAGATTTCTCCTCAAGAGTGGCAGGTTAGGTGTTGGCAAGCTGCTGCTAAGAGATAAATTGCTCCCCTCCCCCCCCCCCCCCAGCTGCGATTCTCGTCTGGTAACAGCTGCTTCGATAATGACTTTATTTGTGATAGATGGCTTCTTACTTTCCCGATGCTGAAATAACTTGGACCAAATGCAATTGCGTGTTTGACTGTTCATTTCTTCTCTTTCTACTCACAGTAGGTGCCAGGATAGATGGCCAGGGGACAGGTAGGAGGATGATATGACTTTGTTTTCTTCTTCACACAGGCAAAGTCAGTCAGCCACGGGCTCCTGGAGAGCCCCGTGTGTGGATGACCAATTCACAGCGGCAGTGCCGCCCACCTAGCAGCATGGGAGGCGAAGGCTGAAGCCTGTTCACACCCCTTGCACCCTTTGTCTTTGCATTTTGTGGATATAACAGTTGGAAATCTAGTCCTGAGAAAGACTGTTCTCACCTGGAAAAGAGTTGCTAGTTAGCAATAGGGGAAATGGAGAGAATCATTTAAGGACTCTATATATTCTTTGTCACAATGGAATGACTGGGGGGGGGCATTTACTCTATTTTGGAATTATAACTTTTATATTTACTTATCTACATTTATCATCTATTTACCACCTATCTATCATCTATCTATCTATCTATTATCTATCATCTATCACCAAATCTATCTTATCTATTATTTATTTATCATCTATTATCCATCATTTATCATCTATATTTAGTATTTATACTCTATCGTCATCTTCTGTCTGCCTGATCTATCCATCCATTTATAAATCTATCAATCACCTCTTATGAGTTACTTTATTTTTAATTCTGTGTATATGTGTGTGAGTATATGTGGATTAGGATGAATTCAAGTGCATGAGGATGGCAGAGGCATCAGAGAGCCCTGGAGCTGCAGTCAATTGTGAGCCACCTGATACAGGTACTCGACAAGGGCAGCACATACACCTAAGCATATATTTTTTTTTGACTCTAACCCTATAAGAAAGCTTATAGACATCCATAAACTGTAATGATCCCAAATAGGACAGAGAAGTGCCTAGAGAAATTATCCAAGAGAGACAGGACAGCAGCACTAGGAAGAGAAGAGTTGAGCGAACAGAACATATCTAGATTTGTAGGAGATAGTGAGAACGGTGAGCAGATAAGGCATGGAGCCAAGGTGTTAGCTATCTAGGGCGTCTTTTTTGGGTTCCTTTTCTTTAACAGTTGAAGAATTAAAAGGCAGGGAGATTATTGAGTGCCACAGGTAGCAGTGGAAGCATCTCAAAGGCTGCACACAGGAGCAGTAGACTCAGCAGTTGAAAAAAAGACTTTCATTGCAGGTGAGGAAACACATAGGCATCGGACACTCAGAGAAAAAAAGCCCACTGCAAAGGAGGGGGGTGGGGGGAGAAGGTGGCTTGCGAAGCTGAAAACTCCAGCTTCTTCTTGAGGGCTGGAATTTTTAGGTTTCTGAAGGGTCTTCCTCCCCTCATTTAGGGTTGGTCAGTTTGAAGAAAGACAGGGTAGCTGATTGGCCAAGAATTGCCATGTACCAATTGAGCCAATCCATCCAGCAGGGAACCTGTTGGCTGGAGAAAAAGCCCATAGGTCTAGAGAGTAGAAAGCAGCTATGTTGGAAGTCAACCATCCTTATTATGTAGTCATGGCCCCTCTGTCTGTCTGTCTATCAAGGGATAACTCCTAGTGCAGACAGAGCTCAACACCCATCACAATCTCATGTCCAACAAAGGTGAGCTGTCAAGATTTTACAACTGTTTTTGTCAGTGGATAGAGTACCCTGTAGCCACTATCTGTATTGTCTTTTCTGGTTTCGTTTGACCTCTGTACATTGACTCAGTTTACATATTTAGCTTTATCTTGGCAGATTGGACCACTGATCCTGGTTTTTCAGGTCACATCCAAAGCCTGACCCACCTGTTTGACACATGACAAGATGGCACTATCCATAAGAGGATGGAGATAATAATTAGATAGGGAAATAAGACTTTAATTCACGCTTGCAAGAACGAAAGTCTCAAATTCCTAAGAACTTCAAAGTGGACATGTGCCTGTCTGTGGGCATCAGAAAGGTCTAACTGAAAATATCTAGTATGAATTATTTACTGAGTATTTGCTGTATGTCACACATTATCCACTGTAACTAATAAATGTGATGTAATCTAATCATTAAACATCCTGTTGTTTTGAAATGATTGTACAGAAGTTTTAATGTAATATCTTATTAGTTATTTGAGAACTTCATAGAATTTTGGTTCTACCTCCCCACTCTTCCCAGACCCACTGCCAGCTCCTATCCCAGTCCCAATGTCACCTCCTCTTTTTCTTTTGAATTACCTATCAAGTCCAATGTGTGCTATCCATGGCTGACCTACCAAGGACCACATGACTTTCCCTGTCCCCAAAACCATCAACTTAAAGGTTGACATGTACCCTTAAAGGCTTTGTTTAATGAAAGCCACTGAATGTAATGAATGTTTTTATGTCCTTGTATATATTTGGATTTGTCTGTAATAAAGGAAACATTTTGGTGAGTACATGAGTTTTGGGGGCCACGGTTCAAGCCACAGCTGACTTAAGAATGAATTTTTTTTTTGCATGTGGATGGTGATTTAAATTAATGTTAACTCAGAGTATATTAAAATAATTATGCCTATTGGCTGGAGTCCTCCTTACTAGGGACCGACTGACTGCTCAGAGAGGATAGGATGAAGAAAAAGAGAGCACAGCTGAGACCAGCAGAACTTAAGGGGAGTAAGTAGGCTTATCTGTGGGTGGTGGTCAACTGAGGCCTGAGGACTGGGAGACAGCATGGAGCAGGATGGGCCAGTGCTGAGGAAGACAGGTAATCTATTGGCAAGGGCTCATCTTCCTGTTTTGTCATGTTTTTATAGTTTCTTTTATTGAAAAGAGATTTGGGGGGGCATATGCAGTATATACTGATTATGGTTTCCAGTCCCCCTCGTCCTCTCAGTCCCTCCTTAGCTTCTTTCCTGTCTGGATCTATACCCTTTCTGATTGAGGAGTTTAAAGGCAATGCAGGCAGAGGCCCTGGAGAGTCGGTTCAGTGAATAAGAATGCTTGCTGCAGAATTGTGAGGACCCGAGTTCGGATCTCATCACCTACGTACACAACTGCGCATGGCTCCACAGGCCTATAACCCCAAGGCTGCAGCGGGAAGAGACAGGAGGAGTTAAAGAACTGTAGTAATTTCCCCTCTGTCACCTGACTGTATTCTGACGATTATTCTGAATTAAAAAATAAGCCTCGGACTCGAAGTGATTATTTTACATAGCCACACTCAGCAGACAAGAAATTACATAACAATTCTTAGGTCTAATTATATCTTCATATAGGACACGCATCCTTCTCTCCTGAACTTAGTTTACATTGTAGCCTTATTGTTGTATCTGAGATCTTTCATTAATAGGTTGAGTTGTAATTTTCCATTTTTTTCCCTCTCTCCTCCTGATAAAACAGACTGGATTGGTAAAAACGCGCCATTTAGCTCAACTGTGATAAAGATCCTGGACTCAGACTGTTATGCATAACAAAAGAGAGGGAGAGCGGGAAGGGAGGCTGCTTCTTGAGTCCTGATGGTTTGCAGACATCTCATTTATGCTCCCAGTTGATGAGAATTCCACTTTAAAAGTGAAGTAAGAGACTCACAGTGGCTAAGTGACTTGTCCCAAATCTTATTTTTCTGCTTGGAGAAGTCCAACAAATGCAACTATTTCATTATCTCATTCCATTGTCCCTTCCTAAGATCTGCCTTCCCGCCGCTGTTCCTGATTTTAGATGTGGGCCCCGGCACTGCTTCCTGCTTTCTCATGCATTATTCCAGAAGCCCAGGAGTCCTCTGCGCTTTCTCTCCATCACTCCCTGCTTAATTAACTCTCCGCTTCCCGCTCACGCTGCCTCTTTGATGACTTCATCCTCCTCCCCATTCCAATTGCAGATTTGAACGTCTGGGCCCAAAAGGTTCTTGCTGGGGACTATTTCAATAACATCTTTGCTGTTATGTCTGCTTCCAATTCCTCTGACTCTAACCTTTTCCTGACATAGCTGTTTTATGATATTTCTGAATGCTAAAATGGACAACATCACTCCTAATGCATTTTCTTTTGTCCTCAAATAAAAGGGCCTTGCCAACTCGCTGTCACTGATTCTCGCTCCATGCCTTTCTTTGGCTATAGTATTAGAGCCTTTTGCCCACCAGGCACAGAGAGGCTTGCAGATTCCTGAGTGGCCACAGCTGTTGCTGCCTCCCAACTCTATACTCTTTGTTTTACCTACCAGGTTCATTTCTTGCACAATGAGTATCTTTTCTCATGGCGACTATCTTTAGTATAAAACCTAAATCGATTTTCTACCATTCACTTTCCATTACCACAGTATTTGCTTTTTTTTTTTTTTTTTTTTTTAACATTTTGATATAGGGTTTCACTATGTAGTCCAGGCTGACCTTGAATGTGGGCTCTTCATCTTTGTAGGCCTGGCTGGGCTGGAGCTCACTATGCAGACTACACTAGGCTTGATCTCATGGAGATCAGCCTGCCTCCCTCCTGAATGTGGGGATTTGAGACATGTGCCACCATGTGACAATTGAGCATGTTCTTTAATATTGCTTCACCTTAAACAGAGACCAGAATTTCACTGACTGCACTGGGCTGGAACTTTCTGGATGTATGACTAAATAACTTACAAAAATTATGTCATTGCTAGTTGGAAGACTTGCAGATAGGTTGAGGGAACATTTAGGATTGTACATTTTTTGTTGGAGTAACCATTGGCATTTCCTGCTCTCAAAAGTGATCACGGAGATTACTATGGTAAGTAAAATATTAGCAAATTCAGATGAAATATTTTCTTTCACGTGAAGCTGGATTGGAGAGCAGAACTTGAATTTCATGAGAAACAGGTTCTTGTTTCTCTTCTGCGTTACATGAACCTTGCTTGCTTGGGCTTAGAGTTCTGAGGCTAGAAAGACTCAGTTGAGGTAGTTGAGGTACTGGGCTCATTGTAGGTGAGAAATGCCTTCAGCAGCCTCAGGAGAGGTGAGATGGCGAATATGGACAATACCCTTTCCCACTGTGCCTCAAAATGGACCAGAACAACGACAGCATGTTTTTAAGATGCTGTCAGTCTGCAGAGTTATAGTCCGAGTCTGTACAAAGACACAAAGGTTACAGGAGAAACCTGCAAAGGCTAGGTGCTGTGGCCCCGCCTGCAGTGTCCACCAACAGGTGTGGTAGTGTAGACAACGATCCATTGTCTACACATCCATAAAAAGATAAAATCCAGTTACTTTCAACACCGTGGATGGACCTGAGAGACATTAAATGAAATAAGATCAAGGACAGAAAGCAAAACATCTCCTGAAATCCAGAAGCTCCTGAGAGACTGGGGAGTAAATACTGGAGGCTGGAGGCACTAGAAGGCAGGGTATAGAACGGATTGATCAGTGGATACAATGACAGCTTGAAATATCCTGGGGTTACAGCCCAGGAGTGCAGCTACAGTTCACGAGGTGTCATATATCCCGAGATCACTAGAAGAGGGGATTTCTAGCGTATTCACGATAGAGACAGGATAACAAGTTATGGCAACAGAGAAGCTTTCTCAATACCTAGTGTAACGTGAATCAAAACACTGGAGTGCACCACAAATATGCACAGTTACTATATATCAATAGAAAATAAAAATCCCCCCAAATTTCTAATTAATAACCCAACATAGGAATACCAGAAGATGAACTCTCCTCAGCCAGGCCACAGGACAGGTGACAACTCTTAAGCCTTGAAGTAGAAAGTGGTTTGCCTCTACCCAATTTCTTCCACCTGACTTACCACACAGCAGGTAGAAGAAGCAGATGACCCTGGCAGCAAGGACATACATGTTAATAAGATTCAAGCCTACGGATGGAAGAAATGTCAACCTGACACTCAGGTGTGGGCACTCTGGTGGAAAGGATGACACCCTGAGAATGCCGACTATGGATTTTGCAATTCATGGTGTGCTCTGGACCGTGTCACTCGAGAGCCCAGGCCAATCTGTAATTGACCATCTTGACAGCCACAAAGAGCAGTCCCCTGCGTGCACCTACAGCTTGGCTGCCAGTTCAGAGTGGCTTAGCTGCATTGCACTGAGTCTGACAGCCTTCCCAGCCCTTAGAGTTTATGATCCATATGACATTTGCAGGGGAGCTGACCTAAGAAGAGGCCCCGTTGTGCTCTGACCATAACTTATGAATTCACAGCTAGATTGGTTTCGGCATAACTGATTTCAGGTGTGTGGGTTTATAGTCCTTTTCCATGGTTAAACGTGTTCCCTTGGTGTCAGTAGCATCTTTAATTGGACTGGCTCTGTAAATCATGAAAAGGTAAGAAGGACACAATGGGGGAGTATGCTGAGGAGGCAGCCATATAAAAAGAATAGATCATAGTTTTGTACAGTTGAGTCTCATTTCCTTGGGGAGTTGGGATGCACTTCCTAGAAATGATACCAGCGATGCTTAGAGCTGATGATCAGTGCTTCCCAAATTAACACGTACTCAGACAGCCCAGCTCAGAAGTCTGGAGGGGTTGTCTGATCTTGCATCTCTAACAAGTTCTCAGGTGATGCTAATGACTGAGTAGCAAGCACCCACATTACTAAATCAAAACACCAGCTCCCCAACTCATCACATTTAATTTTATTCCACAGCATGTTTAAGGGAATGTTATTTTCAGGAAGATGTTTGGGATTAAAATAATTAAAAAAAAACTGGAAAGTACACACATTTATGTATCTCTTCTTTTCATTAAATATATATCTGTTTGGCAAAAAATGTTAGACTCTTTTATACAAAAACAAAGCCAACAAAACAAAACAAAATAACCCCAAACCCTGGTAAATTTGTAAAGACCTATAATAATTACAACGATGTAAACTTAGATGTCTGACAGCTTGACCACCCTGGAGAACCTGGGTTGTAGTAAGAGCCCCAGGGAGAAGGTGACACAGAACCGCTGGATAAGCGACAGCCGCCTTCAATGGCGGTTAGCTTTAGTCTACTAGAGATGGAGCAGGGCTATGACTTCACTTGTGCTTTCTGCTAAGGGCTGGGAGCTTGGAAGAAATAGAGAAGGCAGGTCTGAGCTGGGGCGAAGAGACGAAGCCTGCAACTAGATAGTGTGAAGGAGAGCTTGGTCATGGTCAGGGTCACAGTGCAGACAAGGAGCAGGCATGTGGGCTGTTTGGGAGACCTGATGCTGTAGAGGACTATAGTGAGGCGGCGGCTGCTGCTGCTGCTGCTACACACGGGGCCAGGGTGGACCAGAGCAAGGCCAAGGCAGGGAGGGGAGAGAGGAGCTGTGAAATGATCTCACCTCACACAGAGCTGACGATGAGAGACAAGCCTAGAGAAAAAGGGGTAGGAGGCGGTGGCCTTTGGTCTTCCAGAGCTTTCTTACCCAACCCTGGCCTTAGGCAATTCTCTTGATTTGGTAAGGAAATTTGGGGCTAACTGGCTTTCCTACCCCAGGGTAGAAGGAAGGAACAAATGCCTGCAACAGGTTAGAATAAGGGGACCCTTTGACTTTCTTAGTAGTGGCCACTTTTGCTCATGATCTATTAGTGAGCTGTAGCAGTGGGAATTGATCTAAAACACTGAGTCAGGAAGTAGTTTCGAGGAGATGGTAAGATGCCAAGAAATGGTAAAAAAAAACAGAACAAAAAACAAAAACAAAAACCGAAAAAACAAAAAAAGAAAAAACAAACCCAACAACAACAACAACAACAAAACCCTAGGGCTTAAAAGGAGGCCAAAGGAAGGGTTGGCCCGCAGCTTCCCTCCACCACCGAAGGACAGTCCCAACATGTGGGTGTGCTTGCGCTCCTCGCTACTGATAGCTACATCTTCCAGTTTGGGAGGAATGTGTCCGGGCCCAGCCACTTCAGTTACAGTCGTAGACGAAGTCATAGTTGCTGGGCTCCTTGGGGACGGGCGGAGGCGCATCTGGGATCTGGATGTTTTCCAGGTCCAACAGGCGGAGCTTGATCTCCATGCTCAGCAGGGTGTCCAGGTCATTCCGGGTCAGGTCGCTCATCATGTCCTTCCCAAGCAGTGCATTCAGGCCGTCTGTCCAGATGCAATACTGGTGACAAAAGAGGTGGCAGTGAACATCGCTGATGATGACGACAACAGGGACAGCAACTATGGGAATTTAGTACACGGCACATGTGCAAGGCTGCCCTAGGTGTTCACTAGTACCCACACCCTCTCTATACCTTCTATCTAACAGAGGCAGAGGCTTCTGGTAACATATGTTTTTCAAGTTAAGAAAACCAAAGCAGAGGATGGAGTGACGTAGGAGAAGGTGGAGTGGGTAGGATTGGGAATTGGGCAACCTGATTCTAGAAGCTTGCTCTTACGTGTAAGAATGTTTCCCTATGGGACACAAAGAACTAGATTCCCTTGACTCTACAGTATGATGTTGCTAATTAAGATACAGGTGGGATGCATCCCAATAGGTACACACTTAGCAGCAGGCCAAGCTTCCCTTTTCTGGATGCCCACCACAGTTCCCTGCTCATATAGGCAATGCTTTCCTACCGTGTATCTATTATAAAGCATAGACACTGACAGCTCAGTTTCACCATGAAGCCAACCAAGGTGGCCTTTGTGTTTCGTAGTAAAACAAGAGCTGGGCAGTAGCCTTCAGTTGCTGAGTGTTTGATAAGCAGAAGGTCTAACGCCATTGGTCACTGTAGGAAGATGTAGTTGACTGCCTGTCTGGACCTCCTGTGTTCTGGGATCTAATGCCCAAGGCTTCTGGTGATTGGTCCCTACGGATATCATCTCTTTTGGAACATATCCTGGAGGACATTATTAAGCAGACTTTTTTCTTTTCAAAATGAATGATAGTCTTTGCCTTTTCAGTAGACTATGAAGCTCTGGGGAGAAGGATTCATGTCTCATTTATCTGAAGTTGTATATTGTTCTTGGCCAATTCCTCTTCACAAGGTAAGAGTTCTGCTCTAACTTCAAAGGAGAAGCCCTGGCATCTAGAAAAAGAGCCAGGATCTCAGACAACTGCCTGTATATTGGATGCTGCTCATTCACCTGTTAAGTGGTCCCTGGGCCTATATAGGAAGGACTCTGTGCTGACAATGTGTTTTGCCTCTTGCTGGCTTGGAATTCCTCTTAACATTTGTTCTGGATTCCAAGCTTTCTAGATTCTATCCTTTCCTGTACTCTCTGGGTCAAGTTTTAATTCCAGACCCCAGTGAGCCTAAGCACTGCATTTGTGGTCGCCTAGGGTGTGCTCTATGGTGTGTGGGAAGATTTTATCAGAAGCAATAGCTACCTATGACTACTGTGATGCATCGGAAACCTTCTGCAATACACATCAATGGCACTGGTGTGTGCCATGCCTGAAGAGAGCAGCGTTAGGCTGTAAAGACTTCTTTCTACCTCAGCGATGTGATCTTAGCCAAAACACGTAGCCTGTCAAAACTCATGTGTGGTGCTAAAACATTTCTGGAAGTGTAAGTGGGCTCATGAAAGTCTCAACCATTTTCTGACCACATCCAACCAGCAATCTGCTCACAAATAATGGGTAGAAGTAAGTACCTAGTTTGCAGTCTGGAGAGAATTGATTGTGTTGGGCAGAGGTAGGAGACTTTATTTACAAGAGTTTCCCTGGTGGTTCTGAAAAACACCCAGGTATGGGCACTACTGAGTGCTGTGCTCCAGAAGACCTTCCCAGCTCTGGCAGCATGTCATAGTGATCCCAAGTCCCAGTCCTTTGAACAAAGCCTTCCCAGCCTTGGCTAACTTCCTGGCACAGATTAACCTACAGGAACATTGCTTTTGAGAATCAGCAGGCAGTGACCTTTTCATCAAAAATTACATTGACCAATAAAACAAAACTCTTGTACTACTGAATTGGAGTTGAAATTCTCGGCACTAATACATGACAGATTTTATAGTAAAAATCTCACTTTTAGCTCTGTTTTCTGAAAAACCTAAATATTATAACCAAATTGTAATAAGTTTTATCAAGATTCTGATTATTAATTAACTAATTCCTATTAAAAGTAAGTAGGCCTGATAGAAAAAAAATAGGTAGGAAACATAAAAGCTGAACCTGGACTTTCCAATCCTACCAGAAAGCCAGGAAGTCATTAAAGGCATGGGACTGTGTCATTAGGATTCATAAGCCAACTTGATGATGCACTTATTATCCAGGATCGAGTAACCTGGATACTATATAGACAACAACACATGAAGACACATGTATTTTTAAATTCTGACTTCATAATGATATTTAAACACCAAACACATCTTCTTTATCTTCTTTAGGACATGCTTACCATTTTTAAAAATTTGGCAAAGGAATCAAATATTTGTCCCGCCATCATGTATTCCAATTTTAGGAATATAAGCAATTGTTAAGACTTGTTTCTGTTTATCTCAATCGTAAATAAAAATGAGATAATGGAATTGAGACAAAGCCTTTCTCAAACTCTAGTGGATTCACAGTTTAGACAGAAATCAACCATCCGTGGATGCTAACTCTTAAAAAAGAGGCAAAGTGACAAAAAAAGAAAACGTCACTACGGTTACTTGAAGGCTGAATCTGAAGTAGGTTTGAATTCTGGCTACCAGTTATAGGAACTCTTGGGAAAGAAAGATGCCACAATGATTGTTAGGCTTCTGCTTCAGTCGGCCTACCTGTGACATCAATGCTTATCTGCCACAGGGGCGTGGCCCTGCCCAGGGCTATATAAAAGTCAGACCCTCCATGTGGCTCCCTCTCTCCCTCTCTCCACTCTCTCTCTCTTTCTATCTCACTCTCTACTCTTTCTCTCCCTCTCTCCCCTTTCTCTTTCTACTCTTTCTCTCTCTCTCCTTCCTTTCTCTCTCTGGGGTACCCCTTACCCCTTTCCTCCCCTCATTTAATAAACTCTGTATAACATAATATCTGCCTGGTACCTTGTATTCTGTCAAATGTCTTTAATTTTTATATATAACAATGATGCTGCAGCTGGGGGTAGACAGAAAACTTTCCTGTAAACCATGTCCGTATTTCTACTCCAGCACCCAGGGAAGATCTTAAGTTATGTGGAAAAACAAGGCTGTTGTCTATTGACCATAACAGAGAGAGATTATTTTGATTATCTGGGTGACCCAATATAATTCCAAGGGCCTTCAATGTCAGAGAGAGGGAAGGGTCAGAAGGCAATGATTTCACTGTGGACCAGGATGTGACAATGGTTTGCAGAGAGAGCTAAACTTGTCATTGATGAAACCCATGGAGGCCAAGGCTGGTGCTGATCTCTGAGACGGAGTGCAGCCTGCTGCCATGTTGATGGTAGGCCAGGGAGACTCATATTAGACAGCCACTCTCCAGAATGACTGTAAATCTGTAGAGTCCTTAACTGGGCCAGATATAGAGTAGGGCAAGTTAGTTACAATTATCCTGTGTGTGTGCCTGTGTGCATGCGTGCGCGTGTGCATGTGTGCTTGTGTACGTGTGCATGTGTGTGTATCACAGGGTGGAAATGCCAGTCTTCATCTTGCTTTTTGTTTGAGACAGGGACTGTTTTTTGCTGTCCACTGCAATGCACACCAGGCTAGCAGGCCGTGGACTTCTGTGAAACTTCCTCCTCCCATCACACCGCAGAAGCAAGCACTGAATACAGACGTGGGCCCAGGTACCTGGCTTTTACATGGCTTCTGGTGACTAGAGCTCAGGTCCTCACATTTGCACAGCAAATGCTCTGCCCCACAAGTTCCCTTCCCAGGCCCCTGGTACCAGTTTCCTTACAGTCAGGTTTTCAGGTTCGGGAGGCCTCTTTCCCTCTACTTGATAAATGAGGCTATCTGCAAAAGAACCTTCTATTTTGATAGCAATTATGAAAATAAAATGATACTACTTGAAGAAATTGAAAGTTCTCCTAAGCATATATATAGTCTATAAGAAGTGGCAGCTATGTTAAAAAGAAAAAAGAAAAACCTTGGCAGTGCCAGAGCATTTAGCCTTATCTGGAATTAATGCACACACTGGGGAAAATAGCTTGGCACTGACTTAAGTAACAGTTCAACTCCTATTTTTGGTCGTTTTCTGTCTCTTGTATATCTTGGATATGTTGGCCTGTTCATAACCACAACGTTATTTAAAAAGCAGAAATAGGAGGATATGCTATCTATTTTCAGAGAGATGAAGACAAAGTCTTACCCCTCTGCAAACTAAATGTCAAGTGACACAGAATTATATTTAAGCACCATTCTAAATGCAGGATTTGTGTCTAATCTTTTCTCTTTCTTTAGGATGGATAATTTTATTCAAAACCTTCAAACCAGTGAAAACCAGACACTAAATACCTTTTAAACTAACTGAGTCTCCTCAGGGAAATGAGAACAAAAGTCAGATTTTATTAAAATGTTCCCTTCCTCCTAAATGCTGTTTGTGCAGTTACATGAAAAACAAAATTTGAATGGTATTATCTAAAAATAAAGTTTCATGCATGACGTTGGGGCCTGATTTACAAGAGAAAAAGTTAAATCAGCCATAACCGCTACTTTATTTTACAAATGTATTTTCCTAGACTTATGCTAAATATTTTAAATATAGCTGACAGTGTGCTTCAAGAAGAGGAGCAAATTATACATATAACAAGATGTCAAAAAGGAATGAAAGCATCTTGGAAATAAGATTCCAACAGCAGAGGCAGCCCTAAACCTCTTAAAATAGCTTCAGGAGACTTGGTGGAGAAACCACTTCATCAGATGGTCCCAGGAATAAGAGAGAGAGATACCAGTTTATCTGGAGGAAGCTCCAGAACAAAAATTAAATATTCAGTATGCATCAAGGCCCTAGCCAGGGCTGCCTCTTTCTCCAGATTAGTTAAGCCTTTGCTGAGCCTGAGCCATTGGCACATCAACACTTTCTGTCCTTTGACCATTCCACAGATTAGACTCTGAATATCCTCCAAAGGCCGTGTGAATGGAGAACTCTTGTGAGATGCTGGATGTTTCAGGAGGTGGGCCCAGTGGAAAGAGTCTTTGGAGGGTATATCCTAAAGGGGAATACTCAAAACACTGGCCCACTCCCCTTTGCCTCCTTGTTGCTAAGAAGCAAACAGGCTCCTCCTCTATCTGCACCTGGCACTCATCTATAGGCAACCGACCATAAATTCAAGCTTCTGAAAAAAGGGGTCAGATGTAAACCGTTATTCTAAATGGCCGCAGGCATTTTGTTATAGTAGAGCAAATGAGGGCAGAACACACGGCTGCTGCTTCAGCTGCTAAGACGTCTGGGTTGTAGCTGGTGGTTGCTTAGGAGGCTTCTGTTCCATGTCAACAAGACATCATCCTTTTTCTTTTTCTTTTTTTAAAAAGATTTATTCTTTATTATTATGTATAGTGTCCTGGCTGCATGTACACCTGCAGTCCAGAAGAGGGCATCAGATCACGTTATAGATGGTTGTTAGCCACTATGTGGTTGCTGGGAACTGAACTCAGGACCTTTGGAGGAGCAGGTGACGCTCTTAACCTCTGAGCCATCTCTCCAGCCCCGACATCATTATTTTTCAAAAGCAGGTTCCTACAAGAAGTGACATTTCTTCTTTTCTACGGCATTTTCTTCTTGTTTTTATCTCATCACTTAACCCTTACCAAGACCCTAACTTACCTCATGCTTGTCAGGAGCAATAAAATTCAGTTGGCAATTTGAGTCATATAGGATGGAGAACGCAAGTTCAAGCACCTCCTAGGATAGAGCGGAGAAAACACCACGTGAAACGAGATCACCGTACAGAGAACAGGAACACCTGCGAGGTTGGCAGAAGGAAGGGATTCGCTTCCCCAGGATGCCAGCATGAGTCTTCTTCTTCAGCACAGGCCTGCTCGAACCATCTCACTGTCATGAGATCAGGGCACCAGCCTTATCATTGCTTTTTATGGGGCAGGGTTTGGAGAGATTGATGGGGCACGGGCAAAGCTGTGTATCTCCCTTCCAAGAAGGCGGGGAGGTGGTAAGCCCTTCAATCAGCAGCACCGAGGGCTGATCAATCTTAGTCACTTCTAGCAGACAGAATCCCATAGAGATATGGACTCCCCAAAATATACATGCTATTCAGAGGTAATGAGACTTCTGGGTAGGCCCATATCTTGATGTCTATTTTTGGATCTTTGTACCACTGTCAGCAAAGGATACATACATCCAAGACTTATCCAGTAGAGGATATAGGATGCAGAGGAGAAGCACGATGCCAGTGTCAGAAGACAGACTGATCATTGGTGTGAACTTACCGAGTGCAGACTATGGGCCAGCGCCACAGTGCCAAGGGCCAAAGAACACTTTCATTTCACTGTGCCTGGATACATTTGGCTGAAATACCTAGTGCCATATCTACAGCATAGGTTATAAAACACTTATCAGAGGGTGTGCCATACCCATATTGGGTACCACAGCCACTCTACTGGTTTGAGAAGTAAGCAGAGTAGAGCACCTGGAAGCTATCAACCAATAGCCCACATTAGAACCCCACTGGCTCCTAATCTAGACAGGAAGAGTCAAGTGCATCCATACCAGTATCCTGTACTGTGATAATGTATGCCCTAGCATACCTTCTTTGCACCCTTATTAGGTACCACTGATTGCAACCTCTGCCATATTATGATCTGGGAACAGCACTGCTGAGAAACTGACCATAAAACACTTTTCTTCCTCTAGGAAGCCAAACCTCTCCATATCGTTTCCTACCTTGATATCTGTGAGTGGATTTGCCTTTGGCAAGTGACTCATCACAATGCCCCAGAAAAAATATTTCAGATGAATTAAAGAATTCTTCCAAAATAAACCCCGAAGACCTTGTGTTAGCTGGCCCCACTCTGAACACAGCTTACTGCCGAGCTATTCTGGCTCCTGTGGGGTTCTCTGTCTGGCTCACCTCCAGTTGTCCTCTCACTAGGAGGGGCAGCTGCGCTCTGAGGCTAGGCTGCGATGCATCTCACACTCAAAGGGTCCCCTCATTCTGCCAGAAATAGAAACCCTGGAAGGAAAGGATGCTGAGTCATGGATGCTCGCCTGCATAAACTTGTCTCTTCACTTCTTATTCACTTTCTTCCTCAGCCCCCCATTCAAGCTTCAGTGAAGTTATGCAACAGTCAAGCAAGTAAGAAAGCACATTTTCCTAGGAGTTTGGCACTTGTTTTCATAACACTGTCTCAACGCCTTTAGATTTATAATCAAATGGCAATAGTTATACTAGTGGTACCGTAAATTTATGTCATCTTTTTTAAAAAGTCAATAAAACAACATATATCAGCAACCATGAATTCCACTCCTGGGAGTATTTAAAAAATCCCCAAGTAAGCCAAAGCTACACATTATTACTTGTAAGGAAGTTATGAAATATTAAATCTCTCCCGCTCCCTTGAGTATTAAAAACAATCACAAATAGTTAAGATGATCATGAAGGAGAGTCTAATGTTACATGAAGGAAAAAAAAAACCGAGGAGAAATGTTCATATTGATCACAGTTGTGATAAGGCAGCCTGTAGACACTGGAAATTAGCACATGAAGGGAGAATTAGTAGGTGCTAGCTATGGGTCATTATTTGGCCTTAAAATAGGTTTCTGATAAAATTCTTCTTAGATAGAAATGCCTTTTTCCTCATTGATGTGAGAGTCATTCAATGGGAGGACTCTGACTCGTTCTTGAAAGAGTGGAGGAGGAGGAGGGGCAGCTTTGCTTTGGGACTCTAGCTACAAGGAGGTCCCTTCCCAAATAGACAGCACGAGGTGAATTTCACCAAGGTCTTTCTGCCCTACCTACCCCTGTGACAACAGCTGGTGTGAACAGCACCTAGCCAAGACCCATGCCCTTGACAAGGGGCTGCAACCACCGGCAACGGGGCTGTTGGAACTGAGACGTCATCTCTGCTGCAGAGAGCCGGAGGGCAGGCAGGAAGGAGCACGGTGACCTTGGGCTTTGCCCTCCCTTGGCTCACACTTCTCGGGACATGAAGGATCTGAGCTGTCGTGACCTAGATTCCTGATAAATACAGGCAGGAAATGGGAAATTTGTGAGAATGTCAATTCCCACTCTAATCTCACCAGGGCTGCCTGGGAGGGGTGGGAGGAATTAATTCTCTGAGCTGCATGCCTGCATGAAAGGGTGCTATCATTTTTAATGGGTTTTATTGACATCCTGGCTTGCTGTCACTGAGTCATCTGGTGAAGGTCGTTTCTCCAGCACTTCAAGAAGGGAGGATGCGGAGCTGGGAGCAATGGCAATCTTCAGGCCAACTCTCCAGAAATTGCCACCTGTCCAAACTGCCCATAAGGAACACAGGCTCCAGGTGGCAGCTGAACAGGCGCACACACACACACACACACACACACACACACACACACACACACACACACACACACTCACACACACACCCCACTCACAGATACCTAACACTTTGAGGCTTTGTTGCTCGCTGTTGAAAGTCTGTTCTTTCTGGATTTATTTACATGGAAAACTAGCTCTAATAGTAGCCCATCTCCACCTTGCTCCACTGAGTGCCTCTTTGTCCTGTCCAGGAAGGCTTTGAACGGGCCTTGTTGAGGGGAAAGAGGGACCAGGAGAAGGCAAACTTTCTTCACCCACTGAGGCCTCTGAACTCATAACTCACACTCAGTGCTCTAGCTCTGGGACTTGTCCCAAGACGGGCAGAGTGAGGAGACACTCAGAGAAAGAGTGCTTAGCATTAGGAGGCATCTGAGTCTGCATTCTGCCATGGGTACATGATAGGCTTCCAATATGCGAGTACAGTTTTACACAACGTATCTTTAGTGTACAGTGTTGGCTGCCATTTTTCATATTGTTTTGGGTAACAACACATTGGCCATTTTCACCAGAGCTCATTTAACTATGTGAGTTCTCCATCGATCCAGTCACATTAAGGGTGGAATGTTTGGATGAAAGATAGATGATACAGTTTGACATATATGTAGGTGTTAAATATGACCATAGATATAGCAGCAGATTTCATAGCATCGCATCTACACACCTAGGAATCTGAGTTTCTATTTTTTTTTTTTTTGAGACAGGGTTTCTCTGTGTAGCCTTGGCTGGCCTCGAACTCACAGCGATCCACCTGCCTCTGCCTCCCGAGTGCTGGGATTAAAGGCGTGCGCCACCACGCCCGGCCTGAGTTTCTATTTTAAAAGGAAAAAGGCTGTCTCTTATTCCTGTAGCGCAGAGCCTGCCCCCTTCACGAAGGTAGACCTCTCAACCCTTCTGGCTGCAGCGCATCTGAACATCTCAAGAGCTCAGTTGTCCAGCTGTGCTGTGACCTCTTCCCCAGGCAGAGCAGCCCCTCCCATGAGCACGTGCACCTCAGCCTCTTCGTGTCCCCTTCACCTGGAAGGCCAGCTCAGGTGCCGTTCGCTCTTGACCTCGTCTCAGCTTTGCCTTGGTAACATATGTGTTTCCTTTTTGTTAAGATGTATGATAAATAATAACTATGTTTATCCATAAATCTTAATTCCCTGGATACCCAGACCTTGGGAATGGACCATCCTAACCTCTGTACTTCTGGTGCCTGGCAACAAAGGAGATGCTCAGTACACTCAATGAATGAATGATGATGAATGAAGTCAACCAAGTGGCAGGAATTTTAGTTAAGATAAGAGCTTTTTAAATGATACATCGAGTTCTAGCAGAATCTGCCTCTTATCTTGGTTAGAGAGCCTCCTGGCAAGACAGAAGCTGAGCTCTGTAAAGCAGTCAGGGAGACACAGGTAGACACAGGAAGTAGAACAGGTCACTGCAACGGTGGCTCCTATTCCCACGAGACACAGCAAGGAGAAACGGTAGCAAGGCATGGGAGTGGCTATTTAAATAGGATGAATAGGGGAAAGGGGAGGGGACAAAGAAGCCTCATAAAGTACCCAAGCCAGTGTTCACTTGCTGGCCTCCCAGCCTCAGGAGTTGCTCATAGTGACGGGACAAAGCAGCGACTTTCCCTTTCTCCATAACATGGTCCTCTGTCTTTGTCCAAGCCAGACAATGAATGCAGTAACTGTAACCCCCTAGACTACCAGCAGCCTTACTGCATTACTTTCTGAGCATGGCAATGTGGTAGCGTCCCTTACCAGAAATGCATTTTCATCTGAACCTCTAGGAGCCACCGAAGTCTACCTTTTGGTAACGTTGGTCCCAGGGATACCTGACCAAGACACACAGCAAACTACCAAAGACTTTCACAGTTACAGAAAATGAACTTAGAAATCCCATTCCTTTAAAATCAAGTCTTGCATTGAATTTTTTTTCCCCACCTGTGGTAATTCGAGTGTCAGGAAACTTCTCTACTGTGACATGCCACCTACTTCTTGTCTCCACAGACGTTTTCCTGTTGTCTTAACCTCTGTTAAATGTTTCAGACTCTCACTCAGTGGTTCTCAACCTGTGGTCCACAAGCCTTTCGGCAAACCTCTAGCTCCCAAAATATTTGCAATATGACTCATAACAGTAGTAAAATTACAGTTATGAAGTAGCAAGGAAAATAACCTTATGGCCAGGGGTCACCACAACCTGAGGAACTGCACTAATGGGTCGCAGCATTGGGAAGGTTGAGAAGCACTGCTCTAGGGCAAGAGGTTGGGCCACATCTGCCCTCATCACCACTCTTTGCTAGAGCTCATCAGATCTCTGAAGCTTAGTGCTGCCTGACCGAATGCACAGACAGCTCAAGGGAAGGACCAGCTCCCTTGATATTTCCATGCTACGGCCTTGGGTTATGCCAGACACCAGCAAATGCTAAATGCATGACAAGACTAAGTCGCTAGCAGTTTTCTATGAGCAAAGCCCCCTACTTCTTCATGCTGATAAATAAGATGGCCTTGCCCAGCAGTTAAGCTCATGGAGAACCCTGCTGCACAAAATCTCAGAAGCTGCTCATTAGCTATAAAAACTGTCTGAAGGGCTAGCACCATACCTTGGCTTTTACAGGCCGGGCAGGTGTGGCCCTACTGTGGGCCACACCTTCCTTGAAACTGCAGATAGCCCTTTTTTACCCATAAGTCCCAAAGAGGGTGGTGGTGGCTGCAACAGCTGGCAAACACAAAGTGGTCAGGCTTGTCTATTGGCAGCAGTGTGCCCTACCCGCCCAGCTGTCCATCGGACTGTACAGCAACTCTCTATATAGTCCATCCATTCAATTTTTTAAAATGAGCATCCTGAAAATAATAAAAACACCAGCACCTTAGAAAATATTATTTGCTAGTTTGTTTGTGAATTTGTAAGTGAGGGGCATGTGGCCTGAAAGACGAAGGCGAACTCGTCTCCACGGCCGTGCCCATGTTGGCGATTTGGGTTTTCACCCTCTCTCTCTTGTCATCAGGCTACATAATCAATTTCCTTCATCTTTTTAACTTGGGTTTTGATGAGTCCTCTCCTATTTTCAGTTTTATTATCTTTAATTTCTATTCATTTATTTCTTACTGAGTCTCTCCTCTTTTCTAGTGTTTTATGATAGGGACATCAATGATTCAGCGCTTGCTTCTCTTCTAAGCACCTAATATAAATTTCCTTATAAACGATACTTTCACTGCATCCAACATAAGTTGTTGGTTTAAAAATTTTTTATTTAGCCTGAGACACGTAATTCCTCTTATGACTTCTTTAAATTATCAGTTATTTAGAAGTGTGTTTTTAAATTTTCAAATATTTGCATTTTTGCTGTTGGTTTCTACTTTAAATTTGTTGTGAATCAAGAATATGCTTTCAAGATTACTGTTATGAAAAAATAAAACATCTTATTTTTGTCATGATGAAAACTGAACAAAACAGTTTTATGGACCAATGTATGTCTTGGTGAATGTTTCTGTGAGCCCAAGAAGAACATGTATTGTGCTGGCTGGCTGGATTATTCTATTAAGGTCAATTAGATCAAGCTGATTGGTGGTGCTGTTCACACCACTGGAATCCATTTGACTGCCCTTTGGCTGATTTCTATTGGTTATCAAGGAGGGATGTTGAGGTCCCCTTTTGCTCTAGCAGTTTCTGGACTCATGTATTTTGATGCTTCTTATCAAATTCACATGTGTGTCAGGTAAGGTTGTTGTGCCTTCTGGAAAAAATAGTTCCTCGATAATTTCTTCTCTTTTGAGGTCTGGTTTGTATAAGGTTAATTGAGGCACCCCCAGACTTCCTTTGATTGGAATTAGCATATGGTTCTTCACTTAACGACTATGAGTTTATAGTTGCTGTGTACTGCCCATGTTCCTGTTGCCATGGCAGCAGCTTGAGGATGGCTTCCCTGAATCACTACCTGGACACTGCCAGCATCCACAAATGGGGTGCCACCTGGGACCCTGTGGGCAAGAGCCCACAACAGGCGCTGATGCCCCTCAGACTGTCTGGTGATAAGGGAGTTTCTGGGCTCTCTGAATCAGACAACCTTTCCAAATGGACAGGGGCCATCTGTAGAGCACGTGCCAGCTGTGAAGAGCTGAGGTATAAACTCTCTATAGAGTTCTCCATATGCTACCCTTTATAATCACCCGGTGTTCCCCACTCCCCAACGCTGACATCCGGGGCAACATCTGCCTGGACATCCTCAAGGTTAAGTGGTCTGCCCTGTACGGGGTCAGGCGCATTTTAATCTTTATCCAGAATCTGCTAGGAGAACCCAACACAGCACTTAGAACTAACGCTCCCGAGCTGTAGTAAATTCACACAGCAAAGAGCCTGGACCCCAGCCATCCAGGCTCTCTCCTGTGTCGTCATCGTTGTTGTTTTCCTTAGATGGTCTATCCTTTATTTCTGTATAGGTTTCTGTTCCTTGAGCTGTAGTGCTATTTTTGTTTTATTTCTTAAAAACAAAACCGTTTGCTTGAGCTTTTACAATGTATAGTTAAAAAGTATACTTTCGTCATTTTTGTGTAAGAAATCAGTTTGGAAACAGTTGTCTCTTAATTGCTGTACTTAGACTGTTTATACTGAAAGTGATCGGTGATGCGTTTAGGAAAACATGACTATGTTGGGGACACTACCTACTTGTTCTGTCCCTTTCCTTCCCCTTCTCTTTTGCCTTCTTTTCTAATGTAAGCATGGTAATTGCTCCTTCCTGTCTCTTTAATTTAGCTTCCATTTGCTCCACCTCTCCAGTTGCTTTAACCACTCAACACACTCTCACTACCATGGTCGTCAGCAACACATAGCAATCTTTTGCATGGCTGACTAAAAAACTAATATTTGCATTTTATCTGCGCCTTTTCTTTCTCGGATACTACTCCTGCTTTCTTTTTGATCTAAGCTTCTAGTCCTTATCGTTTCTACTCTGACAGAACCAATTCATTTGAACACTTCTCGTATAATGTTGACTTTTCCTATTGTAGCCCATAACATTTGAAATCACAGTTATTACTTTCCAATCCGACAAGCTCTATATCTGTGTCATTCTGGTAAAAAGGCAAATGATTTACACAATCTACAAAGAAACCAGAGCCTTGGTTCTGATGATTCTTTTGTAAGCTTTTCCACCTCACCCTCCTTTTCAGGGTAAGAGCAGGTGTGCCTCTAATTTCCTTGGAACATATTCGTAATAAGAAATGAGATAGTCAGGTCGAGATTGATAATTTATGTTAATATAACAAGAGAATTGGGCTATGGTTTCTCTTGCATGCAAGTGTGTGTGTGTGTGTGTGTGTGTGTGTGTGTGTGTGTGAAATATATGAGTATCTATGAATGTATAAGTGTTCACATGTTTGGGCTCACATGTGTGTACATGTGAGTATACATGCATGTGTACCCATGCATCTGTAGGCTCAAAGTTGACATTAGTCATCTTTCTAGATCACTTTCCATTTCATTGACTGCCACAGGGTCTCTTGCCAAACCTGCCATTTTGCTCAGCTCAGGAAGAGAGTGACAGTTCTCAAGACCTTCACGTGCTGGGGGGAAGACAGGAAACCTCTGAAAATATTTTACAGAATTCCCAGTGCCTAGTCAGCATAGTCATGTCCTGGCCGACTGCTCTCCTGCCCTCCTAGCCGAGCCCTCTGGGTTAGACTCTTACGCTGTCAATTTCTTCACGTGGCTTCCTGTGTTATCTAAGCAGGAACCTCTGTGGAGCTGAGCAGAGCCTGTGCGCCCCGAGACTGCAGAGGGAACACCTGACATGTGGAACATATGGCGATCCCTGCTGGTGTTGAAGGAAGTTGGCGCTGGTGTTGAAGGAAGAGGCAAAGCATGAAGGCTGGCATTTGTTGCCACAGCTTACAGTGCTCCTTGGAGTCTATGAGCATCACAGCCCTTGTCTCTCTGACATGGGAGCCCCCACAGGGGTTATACAACAGGTTACCCAGGTTGTAGTCTTCCCAACACTCCTCTGCAGGATTGTGCTTGTCGTTGGAATGTTCTAGAGGCTAGTGCTGTGGTGCGCTTAGCAATGACGGAATGCATGTGGACTTGAGTTGTATTATAGCCATATAACACAAGGAGCAAGCATCTTGCAAACAGCATCCTTGCCAGTTCCTTCCTTTCTGACATTTTGAACCATACCGCCACAGTACCTTTTGTTTTCCTGGAGCATAGTTGTAGGGCAATGACCTTTTATCTTCATTTAGAATCAGAAAACAGGGATTATCTATGGTAACCCTGATTGATGCACAAGATATCTGAAGGTTTATTTTTCCTGTTCCTCCTAGACACTATTTTTAGAATCAAAGAAATAAATTATTGATTCATGTGACATCTGGCACATGTCTACAGCAGCCAGGTAAATCTAAACTTTTTTTTTTTTTTTTTTTGATACAGGATCTTGCTATGTAGGCCATGCTGGCTCATGATTTTCTTGCCTCTTCCCCTTTTGTGCTAGGGTTACAGGTATAATAACCACACACAGCCAAAACACAGAATACCAAGGGGTATAAGCAAAGAACTGGCTCCTTAACGCACCCTCTGACCCAGAAACGGAGGAGATTTTCGTTCTTTCTAAATCATGTTACCACTTTGTTTCCTCATAAAATAACATAGAAACCTTGTTGGTAAACTGTAAAGGGATGGAGAGAGATGCATTGTTAATGGGAACCTAAACATGTACTGCTGGGCATTGCTTTCCTTAAGCTGCATTTGGATACGTAGTAGTCTCTTTTCTATGATGCTGAAGGGTATGGGGTACTTAACGCTTTCTAATATTCTTCAGCTCAGCTGGTGTTTGTCTGTCTTAGGCTGCACTGAGACTCTAGTGAGGCTGCGGAGGGGAGGGGATCCCACGAACACGAGGTGAGGTCTATAGAACGGATGGGGATGAGTAGAGAAAGACGTACAAAGACAGAGGGGGACCAGCCATTGTAGTTTCCAGGGTTAAAAGTAGACATAGAGGGCTGGAGAGATGGCTCAGCGGTTAAGGGGGCTGGCTACACTTCCAGAGGTCCTGAGTTCAATTCCCAGCAACCACATGGTGGCTCACAACCATCTGTAATGAGATCTGGTGCCCTCTTATGGCCTGCAGACACACATGTAGGCAGAATACTGTATACCTATATAATAAATACATCTTTAAAAAAAGAAGAGGAAGAAGAAGAAGAAGAAGAAGAAGAAGAAGAAGAAGAAGAAGAAGGAGACACAGAGTGGGAGAACAAGAGACAGCGAGCACTAGAAAAGTGGTCAGGTAGAGAAAGAATAAAGGCATTAGAAAAGGAAAGGAATGGATCAGGAAAGAGGAAAGGAAAGTGGAGATGCTCTCTACATAAAATGCATGCATCTCCGTACTCTACATAAAATATCCGTTGGTTCCACGGTGAGCCCTCCAATGCACGCATAAATGAAAGCTGCCATCGCCACGGTGGCTCCCTGCATTGTACAGACACAGCCATTTACAATGATCTAGAAGCCATACCTTGTTTTGTTTAAGGGCACCTTTTTCTTTCATATGAGGGCAGTCCTTTCCCGTCACCACTGCTTTGATATCTGCCACCGGCACTGCAATTCATAAAAACAATGAACGAACGTTACTACACCGTTGAAAGGTTTAATGTCAATAAAGCGGCAAAGGTACTCGTTGACTGGCACTGCCTGAAGCCTCTACACGAAGAACAGGAGGAGGAGGAGGGACAAGAGGAAGACAAGCTGGGGCAGTGTTTAGAAACTAGACACTCACACATATTATATTCTGATGAAAAGTATCTGTAGCATGCTAGTTCCATAAATATAATTAGGTTCACTAAAACCTACAATAACACCCATCACAGTGCTGTTGTTACAAGTGATGGTATTATAATAGATGCAGCAGTAGGTTAACAGTGGTTATGGCAAGATAGGCGATTCTACTGCTAACACTGTAAGGGCTTCTGTGTGCCAGGAGCAACGCCGAGTGCTTTAGATGTATTGATACCCCCAGCATTTGCATCTATGTTGTTTGTTTCTGAGTGTTGGATAAACAGACTAACAATGTCCAGTGCTTTAGATGTATTGATACCCCCAGCATTTGCATCCATGTTGTTTGTTTCTGAGTGTTGGATAAACAGACTAACAATGTCCAGTGCTTTAGATGTATTGATACCCCCAGCATTTGCATCCATGTTGTTTGTTTCTGAGTGGTGGATAAACAGACTAAGTAGATCCGGCTCTGATTCCAAACAGTTCTGAACTCTCCTCCAGAACTTCTCCCTTTCCCACGCCATTAATTCTCACAACAACTCTGTAAGGAGGATTTTGCTCTCCCTGTTCAATGGGAAATGGAAATAAACTCAATAAAATAAAGGAAACTCTCCTTTCTGATAGAGCCTTTGGAAAGTAATGCCGCTCCACAGAATGATGTTATCGTGTGCTTTGTTCAGGCGTAGGGAGGAGATAAGAAACAGAAAGGGCTCTGCATTCAAAATTCTCTTTAAGAGCAGATGCGAGAGACAAGGGCGAGTAGCCTGGCTCAGAACCTTGATATAAAAATAAAAACAAACTCTAAGATATTTCTCCTTCTTCAATACCAATTCATCCAGTCCCACAGAGGATTGCAAATCTAGCTGCACAAGATGACTAGCTTGGCTTTGCCAAAGGACGGTTGGAAGCCATCACTTTCTTACCCTTTCCTGAATGTGAGGGCAGTTTTCACAGTTAAAGCCTTCAGACTTCCACAGAAGAAACTGATTGCAGTGTTGATAAGGACAAAATTATAAATTTATGGTATATTAAAACAATAGTATAAAAGCTAAGCTCCCAGAAATACTAAGCCTTTACCTAAGTCTGATAACATGCCCTGAGCTCTTAAGCCCAGAGAAGGGTGTGTGTGTGTGTCTCTGTGTGTGTGTGTGTGTGTGTGTGTCTGTGTGTGTGTGTGTGTGTGTGATGAGTTCTAATCCCTGCAGGATTCCCTGCCATCCACTTCCCAGTCTCTGCTCCTGCACCACATAGTCCTGATTCTAGTACACTCTGTCCAGGGTCCTTGTATTCAATTTCAATATCAACATCTGGCTTTTCCTTCTGGGCACAAGGAGACTATGCTTCCCAGCAACCTTTGCAGTTAGCCGGAGTCTTGTGACTAGCTCTTGCCAGTGAAATGTAAGAGAAAGTACTTATCCAGACCAAGGTACTAAAGTGTGTCCCTGTCTGCCATTTCTTCCTCCTGTGTTCCACCCAGGAGGAAGTAGGTATGTACGACAAAGGAGAAATTAGCTTGTGGCTCTAACTGACTGGAGCAGTCCTTCATCAACATATTGGGGTAAGAAACCTTTTGCTGTGCTAAGCTACTAGATGTGGGGCTGCTTGCTTGTGCACCACGGTGTAGCACCCCGGCCTCTCCCTACTGGCTCAGCCCTGTATCTCAGAGTCCTTCTCTCTCTGGCCCTCTCCTGGTCTCCTTTGACTGGGAATCCTGTAAGTGGGCACTATGCTTCCTGAGTCTATCTGTGAGACCTGAAGTCAGTCCTTGGACACTGACCTCAGATTTCACCAAGGACTGGCCTCGCTGCCTTGGTGTCCGGTCTGACTGCAGAGCATAGCTCAATACTTGGGGAAGTTGGTTACTTTTGCAATGGAGACACTGAAGGGAATTTTTAAATTGAATTAGCAAAGCAATAAAAAAAACCTCATAACGCTGGTTGTGGTGGCGCACGCCTTTAATCCCAGCACTTGGGAGGCAGATGCAGGGGGACTCCTGTTAGATCGAGGCCAGCCTGGTCTCCAAAGCTAGTCCGGGACAGTCAAGGCTTGACTGTCTTGAAAAACCAAAACGAAAAGCAAAGCAAAGCAAAGCAAAGCAAAGCAAAGCAAACCAAAAATGTCCTAAGGTTTAGCCCAGCTTTTGAGTCACAAGTACATTGTAGAGATGTGAAATGTTTAATGAACTCCACAGTGTCTTTCTTCTACAAAATTAAGTCACCTCCTGGCTTTAAAAACATGTAGAATGGAACTGCCAGGATCAGTCTTTTGAATCCTTAATACAAAGGCTTCACAGGAGAAAATCTCTTTTCACTGGATATTGTGGCTATCCATATTTTATTTTTAAATATCCATTGTCCATATCAGGGAGATAAGCTGCTGTGTCGCTCATGAGATTATGACTAAAAAGAAAACACAAAATTCTAAAAATACAGTCATTTTGAAAAGGTGTTTTCTTTTCTTTTTTCTTTTTTCCCCCATAGCTTTTCCTCTGGATATACTGGAAGATTAGGCCTGGGGAGAACGTAAAGTAAGGCCCTCTCTAGTCCAGGGCAGAAACAGAGGGGCCATGCTCGCACAGTGGGGAGCGCCCCAGGATAGCAAAGCCAAGCTAACTTTCTGATTTGTTCTTTTTACATGGGAGAATAAAGCAGTGGGCCACAGAGCTGGGAGAAGCAGGAGGTGACCAGAGAAAGAAGTGATGCCCTTACTCTGGGGCACACCTTCATCCCTCATAGTTGCTCCGGTAAGAAGGGTCTGTATGATTTAGTTCAACACCGCCATCCTGCGGATGGCAAGCCTAAGCTTCAAGAGGAAGAATCCCTTATACATCATCACACAGCTGGCCAGGGGCACATGTGGTCTTAGCGCCATGCTTCCTTTGTAGGCTCCGCCCCTTTGTGTTTGGAAGCTGTCAGTACCTGCATCATAGTAAGAACATCCACAAATGTGGTCTTCACTCCAAACACAGTCAAGACACTCATTGCTAGTATTTTGGAAGAAACTTTAATTATGATTTAAATAAAAAATATTATTAAGAACCAACTTGGCCACTAAACACTTTTAGTCCGTCCCCACCCCCCCACCCCCACTCCCTGGGTGGGGAGGCAAGGCAAGGCAAAACACCTCAAGGAAGTGGCTCTGTGCCTTGAGTCTGTGTTGTTTACAGACACTGCTGTGTGCAGATATTGCCAGTAGAAGCTTCAGAGGCAGGAGGCAGGCTGCTCCAACAGTTAGGACAGAGTTCTGCTCTCCCTAACCCAGAAGGTCAGCTTCAGAGCACTGAGTGATGGGCCATACTGTGTCTTTGGAACCAGAAACTAAGTCTTTGTGGGCTTGGCCAACCTCTTGTTCTACCGCTTTGGGCTTGTCCCAGATCATTTTTAGCCCAGGCAGAAAAATAGTGAATTAAAATTGGTCCCAAAGCTGATTTGGCTGCCTGCAAGTACCTCTATCTTACTGTTTACAAACCCATAACTGTCAACTAGTTATACTTAATGCGTCTCTACTTCACTTTTCTTATCTATAAAATATGGATGGAATGCACCTTCATGTTGCACAGCAGATAACTTATGTAAGCTCTGAGCACAGTGCCAAGCATACCTTATGCACTTAGCAACTGCCTTCTGCCATTATTCCCATTACTAATAATCTGCATTAATTCTCTCAGTGGATGGAGGCACCTGCATTTTTCACTGTGCTTCCATGACCCAAATCCCTCATTTTGTCTGGCTGGCCATCAGCTGCTTTCTCCATCCTCTATAATAGGCTTAATCTTTGAGCGGGGGCATCGGCTTGTGCTTTCCTCCCTGTCCCTCTGATGTGGGGGAGCGAAGAAAACTGGCCTAGATTCTTTCAAACAGAGGCCTTGAGGGGCACTGGGCATGACTAAAAAGCAAACGAGTCTCCTGTTTGATAGGGGTGATGGCGATGAGAGCCTGAAGCCCTGGGACAGAAGCCGAGTGGAAGGAGATGCAAGGGAATGCGGATTTTTCCTTCCTGATTTCCCGGCAATCAGAATGGATATGAAGAGCAAGAGCTCACAGAAGAGGAAGCATCCTTCAAGCCTCACTAGTACCTGCTGCAGTAAAGGGTGCAGTTAAACTGTGTGATCCACCAATACCTAACTGTCCAGCCCTGGTTAATTCAAGACAGACCCCCTGGCCTCAAGAGAGGACAGAAATTTGTGGCAAAGCAATGACTCTTACCACTGATTAAGGGTATTTCCTTTTTCTGTCATTGAAGCATAAATTTTTTTAATAAGACATATCTTGACTATAGTTTCCCCTCCCTCTACCCACCCCAGTTCATCCCCACCTCCTCTCTTATCTGGATCCCTCCCTTTTCTGTCTCTCATTAGAAAGCAAAAGAATGAAAACGAAATGAAATAAAACAAAAACAAACACATTGGGATAGGATAAAACAAACAGAAACAAAAGAGTCCAAGAAAAGGCACAAGAGACAGATGTAAACAAAGAGACCCACTCATTTATACACGCAGGATCCTACAAAAAGACAAAACCAGAAGCCACAATAGATACACAGGAGACCTAAGTGGGGGAGGGGTGGGGAGGAAAGATGGAATTTTAAAAGATGAGACAAGGAAAAGTCCTGACGTGACATTATCAAGACAAGGACCCGTCAAAGATGACATCGAGTTCATTTTCTGTTGGCCATCTACTGCTGGGCATGCAGCCTAGCCCCAGTGAGGCTCCCTTGGAGGAAAGTAACATTTCATTTGCAAATGGTTGCCATTTGGAGATAGCTTCTGGGTTAGGGATGGGAGCATTGTCCACTCCTTTCAGCTCTAGGATCCCATCAGTCTCCGTGAGATCATATACACTTTGGCTCTGTTGTGTTTAGAGGGCCTTGTTTCTTTGGTGTCATCCATCCTCTCTGGCTCATACACTCTTTTCTCTTCCTCTTTTGCAGGGTTCCCTGAGCCCTGAGGGGAGGGGTATGGTGGAGATTTCCCTTTTAGGGCCGAATGTTTCAAGATATCTCTCTCTCTCTCTCTCTCTCTCTCTCTCTCTCTCTCTCTCTCTCTCTCTGACACACACACACACACACACACACTCACTTTTTCTAGTGGAATACATTTTCTGCTTCTAAGGTCCCAGGCAGAATATAGAATTGGCAGGCGTGTGCTTGAAGCTCCAAACTGCAGTTTCCTGGACAGCGCAGTGCCTTCTCAGGTACCCAGTTTCATTTCACATTATTATATGAAAGGGCCCCCTTCTCCGATCCTCTACACAGATAGATGCAGTCTCATCAACACACACTCCGCACTCCCATTCTTAAAATCATAAGATGTCTACCTATCTTGCAAGGGATAAAGTGTGAGATGGCCTTAGAATTTCTGCATCCCTGGACTTTAAGGCTGCAGAGGAAAAGGGGGGACAAGACCCCTAGAATCATCTTCAGGAGGAAGAATGCTGCTTTCTCCCAGAACCAATGTCAGCCATGGCCACTGCCAAACCCAGTGTGGAGGACGGAGACACCACCACTCTGTCTGTGCTCTTCTGTGACAACGCAGGCCAGGTGCTCTCCCTGCACGCCTACTTTTCTCTGGAGCTTTGGAGGTGATGGCGCAGTGTATTGTGGGAAAGCCCAGCAACTGCTCTTTCCTAGGGCTTGGGTGCTAGCCATCCTCCACACCTCTTCTCTCTTGCAGGGCTGCTAATTTCCTAGGCAATTGGGCATACCACTCGTAAACCTGACCAACTGGCAGCTACATGCCTGCGCTCACGTTGAGAAGTGGATCAGACATCTGTAGGGATGCAGATAAATGATGCGCTCTGTAAGAGAGAGCAGATTCTCGGGGTGGGGTCAGGAGTGTGGGGATTCTCCTGCACAGTTCACTCTCTCTCTCTCTCTCTCTCTCTCTCTCTCTCTCTCTCTCTCTCTCTCTCTCTCTCTCTCTCTCTCTGTGTGTGTGTGTGTGTGTGTGTGTGTGTGTAGGGGAGTGTGGGGACTGCCCAGGCACAGCCTCCAGCTTTGAGTTTCACATCAGCCATCAGCACATTACTTTTTCCTGCTATGGGGTGTCAATAATACATGCTGGCAAAGCAGTTCCCCTATAGCCAGGAATGAACTATGACACTACAAAGACCAGGCTGTCCCATTTTTAAACTGGAGGAAGAGACTGTTCTAGGCTATCTGCCTGAGATGTCAACGCAGAGCCTGAAAGTGTCAGAAAGTTTCCTGCTCATGGTTTGTGTTTGCTTCCTGTGGTCCTGAGTCGTATAGCAAGCAGTCCAGATTTGACTTTCATGGGCCCTGGGGTGAAGGGAGGCAGATGTGAGACGGCAGGGGGTAGGAGGTCGAAGACACTGCCTGGGATGTGGTTATCTAAACACAGCAGGATCAGCATTACTTTTAAAGGTTATTTAAGCATGTCCTGACAACTAGCCCCTGCTCGCTTTCTCTGACTAGAGTGTCCTCCAAGGATGTATTACTTCTGTCTCATTTCTCTTTCAAATTAATTCACCATCCTGGCATCTTTTCAATGTTGTTCTACTAATTTTTAGACTCTACACTTAGCACTGCTCCTTGTACTTGGTACCTGGCTTGGTATTTGCTTAAAAGGATCTCTTCAGAATCATATGTTAGAACAAAGCCCATGAAAAGGGCAAAATACAAGAAATAATACATATCTTGCAGGCCTATTGAGTCCTGGAAAGTCATTTATCGTAAGTTCTCAAGTTTCTGAGTTCGCAAAAGCAGCACTTGACTCTTTCACTAACCCTGTGATCTGATTCCAGAGCACGTTAAACAGTATGTGGTGGAGTTCGTTGCATATGTTATTAGAAAATACAATTGATAAAATCAGGTTTACATATGGTTCTAGGTCTTTAAAATAGCTCTAGTTTAAAGTAGGCATTTGAACTCCTACGTTCCTCCTCCAGGCAAGATATAGAAGCATCACCAGACATCTGTCCTGAGCATCCCTGAGCCTCACATCTTTCCGGGCTGTGCACTTGATGGGAATGCACAGGTTAAAATAGCAGGAAGAGTCAAGTTCAAAGGGTTTATTTAAGTGAATAGTTTTCTGTACAGTATACTATAAATAAGAAGTAACTAACCAACCAAGACCCATGTGTCCTACACGAGGAAGGAAGCCACTTACATTTGTCCTGCAAGGAATCGTGGGGCACTTCTCCTTGGGGACTCTCTTCCAAGTCTCCATAATGTAAGACCTTGTGATTTGGTGAAAGCCGGCAATACCAAAACTTGTCTGAAAAGAAAACCACATGTTTAAAAGGTTAATGATCCTGTTCTTCACAAACATTGCCATGCTGTTTCCTAGCAGTGCTTCCCAGAGGAGGAAAGCCACTCATTTGATTTAGACAGTGGTTCTCAGCCTTCCTCCGGCCCTTTAGTAGGTTGCCAAAGGGGTCGTGAACCACATGTTGTGAACCGCTGGTGTAGACCTTAAGAAATAATGGATTTTCATGTCCTGGTGTTAACAATCTTATACAATAAAAGATCCTCAGGGAGAATCTCCATATCTGATCTCAAGCTGTACTATAGAGCAACAATAATTAAAACAGCATGGTACTGGCACAGCAATAGTCTGGTTGATCAATGGAATCGAATTGAAGACCCAGAAATGAATCCACACACATATGGTCATTTGATTTTTTGACAAAGAAGCCAAATCTATTCAATGGAAAAAAAATAGCATCTTCAACAAATGGTGCTGGTCTAACTGGATGTCTACATGTAGAAAAATGCAATTGGACCCATATTTATCACTATGCACACAACTCAAGTCCAAGTGGATTAAAGACCTCAAAATAAAACCAGACACTAAATTGGTTAGAAGAAAAAGTAAGGAAGAGCCTGGAACACATTGGCACAGGAGACAACTTCCTGAACAGAACCCCCCCCCTTCTGATTTTGGTATTTCAGTATCACTCACCCTGCTCTTCAACATTGGTGACCACTGGGGATGTCAATGGAAAAGTATTTTCTAAGAGGGTGGTTTCCATGGACATGCCGTGAGTGTCTGTAATCACCACAGGGGCTAGTCCTTAGCCACAAAAGCTTGGCAAAGTGGGAAAGAGGTGAAGGAAGGATCCCTGCTGGAGCCTTGAGGTGCTGCCGTTCTGGTTCAGCCTGCTTGGACACTGCACACAAGGTCATGCTTCTGTCAGCACACACAGGTGTCCCTCAACGCTAACAGACCACATGCATGACCCGTGAGCAAACTATCGGGGCATTGGTGATAGTCACAGCGGTGGGATCCAGGAGAAACCATCTGAATAATTCAGGACTCAGTGAAAGAGTAAAGAAATGTACAAGAGTTACTAACCACTTCAGTCTGGGCCTGAGTGGAAATGACTAAGCCTGAGGGTTATTCTTTCACTGGCCTCCCATGATCTTGTCCCTCCAGCTCCCATGTGTGATAAGAAAATGTGAGCAAGACTGAGGCAGGGAGAAGGAGGCGAGTGACCCTTGTAGACCTATAGAGTCACAGACTTGGAAGTTGACTGCAGTGTTTGTACAGCTATGAAGGTTCAATTAGATGGTGGCTTCCCCAGAAAGGCTTCTTTGCTCTCAGTTATGACCTGACCATCTCCAGAAAATATCTGCCTGACATTATTGCTATATACACATTAGCCATCTTAATGTTCCCTGCTGTAAAACCCAAGGGAAGCAGCCTTCCCTAGTGGTTGTACCATGAACAGTTGCTGATCAGACAAGAGAATCTGGGGTCCTCATTAGTCTGGACAGTGTGTGGAAGTTAGCCACTGTCTTCACAACGGCTATGGTCCCAATGCCTTGGTACAGTGCCGGATGCTGAATGTTTGCACAGTTGGTGCTGGCTAAACTGGAAAATGAAGATTTAAGGAGATTTGGTTGACACACATCAGCCACACAGCAGCTGTGCCCTCCAGCCTCTTGGTACTTTCATGCACCTGGTTTCCCTATGGTCTTGGTCGAGTCACCTCTATTGTACCCGCAGTCCAAAATTGTTTTTAAAACTATGCTGACCAAAATCCATTACAATGTAATAAAAGGAGTTTTTAAACCTAAAATTGCTCTCACTGGGAAAAAAACACCACTTAACCATAATTCATTTAATCAACAGAAAGCTTTAAGAATGGAAGTAAAAGCCACATATTGAACAACGAAAATGCCCGACTTGACCCACAAGAGGAAATTGTGTCTGTGACTCTTGTCTTCCTAGTGTATAAGAGAATTTTAGAATTGTTTGAGAAATCCTGGCCATCCATGAGAAGGATGCATTTGGGGAAACAGAGCTGGAATTACAATAGGAATTGTCAAGTCTGGAGGGTATCAGCGTTCTAAGCACCACAGAACTGTTAGGGGCCTGAAATAACAGGACATGGTGGTCCTCCCTACACACAGGGACGACATGTTACCAGTGACTTTCTGTAAGGTGTGCTACCTCTAAGGGAGTTTGGGGGCTAAGTGAGTGACTGATGGCTAATGGGAAGGAGGCTGGTGGGGTGTGACACTGGGACACTCAGTTCTTCCGTTGATTAAGACCTGCCTGTTCTTTACAGAGATGCCTTCTTTGTCAGCTGGGGTTAGCCTGCGACTCAGTGGTGCAATGTGAAGGCAAGAGGTCTATATGCTGCAGTGATTGTTTATACTCAGTATGGCCTGATGGGGAGAATTAAGAAATTGAACTAGCTAGTATAATATGAAAGGAGCTGCGCAATGTATATTCATCTACAAAATATGTTAATTTTGTGTTGCTGCTTACATTTTCAGGATAAATTTGCAATGTACCCAGTGTTCCTCAGGAGCAACGAGAAGTCATTAAATGAATGGCAGACGTAAAAGGTGTTCCCTTAATTCATGGTGGCAGCAGAAAGACCTCACAAACACTTATGTCCAGGACTGGAAAGTAGGGACAAAGGCAATCTAGGAGAGGAATAGAGAACTTTTCTTGCTTACAAATTATTCTTAGGTCACAAACCACTACTTATCACGTGTCAGAAATGACTACCTACTTTGCAAAGTTGGATGGAAGCTTATTTAGCAGAAACACAAGAGGCCACCTGGAACGCTGGCCTGACTGTCTGCTTCGTAACTGAAGAGAACCTGTTACAAGACCTCACCCTCAACTGCATTGGGTTACAGGACTTCACCCTGCCCTGATTTTCCTCCTGCCTCCAGCTGATGCTTCTGTTACTCTACACAAGTTCCCCTACTCTGTCTACTACTACAATCGTCAAGAGCCAAAAGAGTCTTGTGCATGCCTGATGGGAGCACCGTGTTCTTCTCTTCCTCAGCAAGTAGGAAGTTTTGGATGGATTACAGAGTGATGAAGGAGGGGCTGAAGTGGCTGAAAACTTGTCTTGAGTAGTGGTCAAAGAGGTAGCATCTTCTGTGAGATGGGTACTACAGACCTTAGGGTGAGAGACATCATGATCTTGCATAATTCTGTCTCAGAGGTAGGGCTGCTATAGACAAAAGGGAAGC
The DNA here is from genome assembly GCF_964271855.1 of Acomys minous. Lineage (NCBI taxonomy): Eukaryota > Metazoa > Chordata > Mammalia > Rodentia > Muridae > Acomys > Acomys minous. The sequence continues at coordinate 71,122,374 of NC_140490.1, forward strand.
TGCCCACACCCCCTAGCACAGCACACAGGCACAGTGGTAGAGACATCTGTGTCAGCCACAGCAGCAGCAGCTTGATTTGTAGTGTTCTTTTGTGGGGAAAAATGTGCGTTTTCCTTTTAAGACTCAGCATGATGCTGTGAGTTCCTCAATCCCTTTGGGCGAGAGAAGAGTGGATTTCATCATTAAAAGCAATTAGCAAGAAGCAATGAGAACATTATCAAAGACTGTTTACTAGCATCTACGGAGGATGTGAGCGCTAATGTGGAGGACTTGTAGTCAATTACAAAGCACAATATATTAACAGTTGTCTTTCCATTGCCAGACTGAAAAAAAATATGGAGACAATTTTGTACTTCAATCTTTTCCTTAGTTCTTACTCATTCTTGAAGTCTGTTCCCTTTTCTCCTCTCCTTTGTCACTGATCCTTCCTTCCATTCCTCTGAGCATGCCATTGCCCCTACCCACGTTAAAGGAACAGAGGGACTTCACAGCTCATGTTTTCATTTCTTTTCTGTGCTGTAGTAGCTCTAACCAAAAGCAGCCTGGACTTGAGTGTCAGGGCTTTATTTGGCTTACATTTCCAAGGTACAATCCATCATTGAAGAAAGTTGATGGCAGGAAGCACTCATAGAGGAACTGTTTCCTCACTTGCTCTCTGGCTTGCTCATAGGCTCATATTTAAGCTACTGTTCTCATGCAGCCTACGATTACCTTCCTGCCTAGGGACGGTGCTGCTCATGGTGGGCTGAGCTCTCTTGCATCAACGACTAATAAGGACAATCCCCCACAGACATCACAGGCCAGTTTGATCTAGGTGATTCTCCAAGTGAGGGGTTATTCTCAAATGTTTCTAGGCTATGTCAGGCTGACAGTTAATGCTATCTAGGACCATCCATAACTTTGGGTAAAAGGTCTAATCAAAGCTATTTATGATGTCCCATGGATAAGTAAAAATTTTACAATACTGTCTAGCAGAACTTTCTGCAATGATACAACTTATCCTTAACTGCTTTATGCAATAAGAAAACAAATTTAAAATTTTCTTTCATTTTTCCAACCTGGCCATGGGTAAGCATGCCTCTTGGTCTTTAGAGGGGACTAGAACATCCAGTGAGAGTTGCCACCACTGGTGTGACGTGCTGGCTATTCCAGGAGGTATGAGAATTCAGTCTGACCAACTCTGCTTTGGAATCTGGAGACATCTGGAGATAGGTGCAGAGCCATATTTGGTAGCAGGCCCTGGAAGTCCCTTGTCACAGAGGTGGAGAAGCATTTGCTAACCTATGTTGTTAGGGCACTCCCATTAGGATGCCCTAAATGATACCAATTCATCATTGTGTCCAGAAAGTTCACATCTTGTCTAAGACTCAACTCAAATTGCCCAAGTCAAATAGCAGGTCTGGACAGTGCCTTGAAAAGGCAATGTCACTTTCCCAGCGATCAGACGTACATGTTTCTTGCTGGGTCAGGAGTCAGGAGGCGGGTTGGTAGCCATGGTGGCAGTGAAGACTACTCTGCCTTCCAAATACGTCTTTCTTAATTCACTGACCATCTTCGAAGCCAGAGACTTGTTTTGATTTTGAATTCTGCCTCCTTGGAGGTAGTGTGTCTTTTCCTAGCTCACGGTTCCAGGACTCTCACACACGCAGGAAGATGATTGGACCTTGATGATGCACCTGGTCCTGGGACTCAGCTAGAGCCCTTAGCAAAATTATAGCCTGAAAGATGCTCGTTCTTCACTTGTAAAGGGCTAGGCTTATCTGCATAAGTAAAACATACATGAAGCATCCATCCTGCATTCTCCATGGGGCTGGCTACAAGCACTCGCTCATTCAGTCAGAGAACGTGTCCCTATCACTCTACTGTTCACCCTTCCCCATTTTTGAAATGTCAATGATCTGTTATCGTGACCCATTGGATGCCTTTCCCAAAACTCAACTGTTTTTCCTTCATTTGTAAGTACATGCTTATTTGTACCTGCCTTTTTGTTAAAATCGGCTGATTAGGTTTCATGAAACACCGAAAGAGAAATGTAATTAAAACAGGAAAGCAGCAGCTTGTTGCCCAGAGGGTTGATGGAGAGGCTGCGCCTGAATAATCCACTCGGCTCCACGTCTCTGACTGAGTTACAAGACTTCTGTGAGCTACAAGGCCTCAAAGTGGGAAGACAAGTTTGACCTGGAACAGAATTCTTCTGAGATAGCTTGGTCACGTTGGCACCTAAATACGGGAAGCTACGAAGCGTCTTCGGTGAGAAGTAAATTTTATGGTGTCATTTGTTGAAATGGTTGTCTAGTGTCTAACTCAGGGGTTTTCCAATACCATTGAATGCAAGCAAGTCTAAGAAAATGTAGAGGAAAACATTGGAAACTGTAGTCTTATGACGCAACTGTGGCTGTACCACAGACAACCTCCAGGAATTTATCTTCACTCTCCACTCTAGGAGGATGTGGGACAGGGAGGCAAGGTCAAGCTTTGCAGTGTGTAGTCAGTAGAAAGAGGAAAGGAAGCCTGAGACATCCAATAGCAGTCTGCTTCTGGTGTTTAAAAATTACACGCCAAGAAGCTACAACCAAAAATAGTCATAAGAGTCCTCTTGAATGCTTGATAACCTCCATACTCAGCACTACAGAGCTTCTCCTTAACCATTGAAAGTACCACTTGGTGTAGGAAGCAACAGCATCCTTGAGTGACAGAAGAGGAAAGGAGCAGATTGTGAACAGATTGTCAACTGCTACTCAGCCAGGAATGGGGAGGCTGGGCCTTAAGCCACATGACTTTCTGCCTCCCAGGTCTACTGGGTCCAGACACTCTAGAAGCCCAGGCTACTATGGTTTGCATTGGACTGTCCAAGAGTCAGAGCCATGGATGAGATAGGATGATAGGCAAATGCCAACTGTGGGCATTCTGACAAAATGTAACAAAGGAGAAGATGTTTTGCAAACTCTTCTACTTCCAGTTCTGTGGGACCAGAAGCTTTCACAATTTCCCCTGTAACTGTAATTAGTGAATCTGCTCATCTGTGTCCGCCCCACTATTAGACAAGGTGGAAGGGAGGTAGCCATGGCTCCTACACAGGGAGTACCAGATCTAATCTGTGGTGAAGTCTCCTTGAACGTGCATGTACTTGAAGGGGTGGTGATTGATTTTACACTCCAGCCCACTAGGCTGTGCGAAATGTAAACCCAGTCTTTTGATGGCGTGGTGGGAAACCACATGCAGCACAGGCAGAGAGCTGGTTACCAGCCTTAGCCAACAGGCTTCTCCGCTCGCAGAAGGAGAATCTTGTATTCAATGCAAGTGGCTCCACTCTGCCCAGGTGTTTGCTAACTCATCCACCGGCTAGATGCTACTGCTTTTGTTCATTTGGAAGTTCATCAACAATAAGGGATGAATATTTTTTTAAAAACACAAATCTGTAATGATCTTATTTAGAAAGGAAGACTCTGGTAGAGGTAATCCATTTCAGCCTAGAAAGGAATATCAAGTCATGCAGTGGCCTGAATATCCAGTGTAAGTGTAGGCCCTAGGACTCTGCTGGCCTCAGTGAAAGATTGCAGAGTCTCTATGTGTTTTCCGGACTCTACTTCTGAGTCTCTTGCCCAATGCCAAGTAAAAAAGAAAATGTTTTAAGTTACATTAATGGACCTATATACCCTAGATATTGATCTACCCAGGGCCAATAGGGAGGTGAGGGCAAACACCTGGCTAATAAATACCTCTCAGATTGTACACTTCCAGACTCCCATGTGGAAGTGTTTTCAGACATCAAATGTCTTGCCTGAAGGCACTAAGGGGGCTGGCTGCACAGCTGAGAAGGCCACGGCAAGTTCTCTCACTCTCAGATGTGTTTTTTTTTTTTTTAACACAGTCTTCCACAAGAGCAGTGACTCCTGGCTTGACCCCTAGGAGCTCCCTTCCTAACCACCTTTATTTCTTGCAGAAATCTTAGGAAGCAGGTATTGATACTGACTGAAAACGGCACACGTCCATGTAGCTGGACGAGGGCAGCCAGCCCTGTGCATTATAGCACAGTGTCTTCTTGGAGTGGCATAGATTTGAACAGGAAGAGCAGGAAAAGAAACTCAGAGAGTAAGGAGGAAGTGAAGTCATTCTTCAAGGGCTGGACGTAGATGGGCTCTCTCTTCCATTACTTTTACAAGGCTAGCCTTCCTTAGGTCCCCGTCAGCTGCACCCCACCCCCTTCCTAGGCTCTCTGTTGAGCTTCATGTCCCCCCCCCCAATAATCCACACTTACTGAAGTCCTTCAGTGTGCTTTTCAATGGTAACATCGACACATTTCAATTACTGAACACTCGGCACAGAGCGGTTAAAGTAAACGGCCAGGGAGATGGGCACAAACACAAACTGATTACTGTCATTAGTGGGCGAGCGCTGTTCCCAGCAAGGCATCCGTCGGGTTTCAGCACTACCTGCCAGTGGTTCTCCCAGCTCATAACTAATATTTGTTCTCAGCACAGTTGTGAATGCCGCTGCTTATGCCTCGCTCTTTCTCAATTTCTTCACCTCTTCTCAAATCTCATTTCTCAAGTCTGCTTCCTAGCTGTTTTCTTCTAGGACGGTCTGATATGAACACTTTGTGTAATCAGAGCACGTCAAGAGAACAAGAGAACTACCAAGGCAGAGAAATATCTGGGACCGCTGCCCACCTAGTGTGCCTGGTCTACTAGCACCTTTTTGATATGACATTTCAAGGTCAGGAATAAGAGACAATTCAGAAGTCTGTCTCGAAAGATTTAGAAAATAGATTAAACTTCATCTTAAACACTTTGCTTATATCCCCAATAAAATAACAGCATCAGTATAGGAAATTTGAGACCCATGCAGCAAGTACCAAGATCCAACCAGACAGTGGGTGCCAGTTTTTTTTTCTTTATGGTGCAAGAGAGTCATGAAAAGGAAGGATGCGGGATCAGTAAGATGGTCAGTGGGTAAAAAGCACTTGCCGTGCAAGCCTAATGGCAAGCCTAATTCCTTGAACTTACAGTGAGGGAGTAGATGCACAGAAGTCAGTGATCTCCATTTGCGTACCACGGCATGTGTGTATACCTTCACCCACACACAAATCGTACAGTCACAGATACAATACGGATAAATAAAATAGACATTTTGAAAGTAAAAACTAGAAGGAAGGGCTTGTAGCTTTTGAGGACAAAGCCTTGCCCCTCTGTAGCTTTACAAGTTACTCAGGGGAGGTAATCCCCCCCTCAGGAACAGTCATAGGGGAGGAGAATAAGGGGAAAATGGGAGGGAGGGAAGAATGGGAGGATACAAGGGATGGGATAACCATTGAGATGTAACAAGAATTAATAAAGGAGAAAAAAAAAGTTACTCAACCCTCAGGACCCCTGGGTTGTTATGTGCAAATGTGTGTGACTACAATAAGTACTTCCCAGGGCTACTTTGGAGATGAGTTTCATTAACCTAGTCATGAATTATTCAACAATAGGGATATGTCTGCAAGAAATGCATGATTCCATCATGTGACTGTCATAACACAAACTAAGGTGGTGCAATGCTCCTAGTGGCCACAGCTGTATGTGTGGTCCTCTGTTGACCGATATACATACAATCCATGGCTGTGTGCATAACACATTGAGAGAAGAGAACAGCCTTGCACACTGTCGAGTCATAGCATGTACGAGTGGTTGTTGGCACCACCACTATTAGCTTTGTGCCACTAAATGGCAAAAGACAACTCTTTAGCTCCATGGATCTTTTCGTCATTTTGGACTTCGGTTCTTCCTCCCTACAAAACGAGGATGGACCCAGATTGCCATTTGTGTCTCAAGCACAGTGCTGTCCTGGAATGACACTATGCACTTGTGCGTACCCAGAAGCAAGCTCCTGTTGTCCCTGCATGTGTGTGGAGTTCCCTAAGCAATACCTTGTCTCCGACGAGCGTTGAGCTTCCTAAAGCAGGTCCCTTCCACGAGGCGGTTGAGGCGCTGCTGCTTGATCAGCTCTAAGATTTCCGGCTGGATCTTCTCCTTTAGTTCCCTGGTGGAGGACAAACACATTGTGTTCCACAGTGCGCCTTGAGAAGCAGCCACTGTTGGTAGCCCTGTGGGCCAATGGGCAGGAGCACGGGCGGCCTCCTGTTGTGAACACGCCAGGACTTCCCCAGCTGGTGCTTTGGAAAATCATTTAGAGATTTTTCTAAGTGCTGTTTGGGAAATCTAGGCCAGGGTTCCCCGTTGAAACATCTCTACCGGGTCTCTGACATTTGCAGACTATCCACAGAAGTGCCAGCCGCTTTTGTGGTTTTTTTTCTCCAGAACAAAGGCTTCTGAGAAATTCCATATTTCACAGAGTCATAAATGTAGCTTAGGCAAAAGCCCAAGAAAATAGATTCCTGGCTCTTAGTTTTTCCCCTATAGCAACAAAACAAACAAACAAAAACAAAACAACCCCCCACATTAGTTTTGTGGGTGATCAAGCAGGAATATTGGGGGACCGTGCAGTCGCTACATCCCATAACTAACTGTCTCTTGAGCAAGGACCACTTTTAGCTTTCTATTTCATCTCTCACAAATGAGAAGAACTACAATGCTGTCCCAGATTCTAGCCCACAGAGGTTGAGATAATGATGGGATAAATTAAAATTATTTGTAGCTTGTCTCAGGCTAATAGGATGTAATTTAGTTTTAGATGGTCTACGCTGCAAAGATTCCGGGATAGAGTGCAGTGGTTTCTATACCTTTAAGGGATTTGTATGTTATGAAGCTTAATTAGCCTCCTGGCATTTGAGGCTAGTAAAGTCATCAGTATTCTAGTCAAAGCTGTCGTGAGAGCAGCAGAGGTCAGAGATTAGCACAGGGATTAGAATCCTTCCAGAGAAAATGCTGTGACTCCTAAAGGAGACAGTGTGTGAGCCCAAGTCCTTATGAACACTGGGCAGTGATGGAAGCTCTACCGAATCTACCTCGGTGACCATCTCTCTTTTGCTCCAATACGCCAAATGACCGCTGTGACACGCACTCAAGGCTCCCATATTCATCAGCTTTGGTCTTGATTCTGCGCTTGCCTTGGCAGAGGGCAGACAGCTGCTTCCGCCTGCTCCTGCGCAGCAGGTGGGGAAGGCTACTTTCCGCTGGCAGGTACCCGCAAGACTAGAAGTACATTGTGTGATTTTTTACCTCGTTTGATTTCACTTCCCCCAGACTAACACAAACTTGGAGGATGAATATTTAATATTACCGCTCCCATCCTACGGATGTGGAAACTCCTCAGGAAGCTAAGAGTAGAACAGAGTAAAAACCAGAACCTCTCTTGTGCTAACGTGAACAAGCACAAAGAAAGAGAGAGGGATCGGGGCGCGGGGCTGAAGAGACGCCTTGCCAGTTATGAATACTTGTTCCTAGCACCCACCTGGCGGCTCACAACTATCTGTAACCGCAGTTCCAGGGGATCTGGTGTCTTCTGCTAGCCACTGTGGGCAGCCGGCATGCATGGGGTGCACAGGAATACACGCATGCCAAATACTTGTATGCATAAAATAACTAAATTTAAAATCTTATTGTATAAAAGAAAGAATGACATAAGAAGGACTAATGTGATAGTTAAACTTAAATTCCAGCTTGATGAGATCATCTGGTAATAGATTTCTGGATGTAGTTTTGGGAGATTATCTTGAATAGATTAATTGAGGTGGGAAGAGTAGGTGGTACCAGTCCCTGCGCTAAGACCTTAGACTGCATATTTTTAAAAAGTTAGCTGGGCACAAATATTCATCACTCTCTGCCAAGTTTGCACTGCTGTAACTTCTAAGGCGTGTTGTGCGTTAACCTTGAACTATGAGCCAACATAAATCCTTTGTCCCCTTAAGTTGCTTTTGTCTGAATATTTTGTCATAGCCATGGGAAAAGTCACGAGGACAACTAATCCACATTCGGGAGCTGAAATGGCCTTTAAATCCTGTGTGATATGGAAATGCTGCACTAATGATACAGCTTGGAGCATGTTCAAGGCCTTCCATCCACAGGCCTCGGAGGGGCTCAGCTCAGGCTTTCAGATCACCATCACAATGGTTTATTACCAGTGCTCATATTTTATAAAACAGACTCAGCAAATCACAGCTTTGAGGAACCCTGCGTGGGATGGAGAAGGAGTTGAGTACCACATGGGCAGCTGTTCGTGGCAATAAATCACTGGGTCCGACTTCTCTGTCTGGGCAACTGGGCAGAGAGGGAGAGAGCCTCCGGGGATGGAAAGCACACAGGAGGAAGAAGCTTGGAATTCATCAATTTTGAGGGTAGTTTTGATAGTCTGTGGCTACGGTATTAAAATGGAGAGATGCGAAACGTGAGGAGGAAATTCCAAGCTATTTTAATGATGTCTCATGATATTTTGGGAAAAACTTGGATATACTTATCATTATCACACGCCTTCAGCAGATCCAGTGGGTGTACTAAAAGAAGTGAATCTACATCTCACCAAGAGAATTTATAAAAAATTAAAAAATAAAAGTCTAAGGACTCCAAACATGATTGGGCAAAGGAAAATAAGAAATCCTTATTTTAATTTTTTTGACTTCTTCCATTTCCTTGCAAACAGACTCAGTAGCCATATATTCACACATATGAAGAAAGCCCAGAATATTCTTACAGTATGTTTGGGTGACTAATATATATGACCTTTTAGGCATGCCAAGTGAGAAGACCCTGAGCCGCATATGAAATGTGTAGCTTGTGTCATTGAGGCCGGGGTGGTGGGGTCACTGGCTGACTTGTACATGAAGAAGGAGAGAGATTAAAGCAGGGAGGGTTAAGTGAGTGTATATAAAGCAGCTCACTCTAGTACCTTCTCTGGAAAACAATTCTAGTCCAGGCTCAGGAAGGGCAGAGCAGTGCACAGAAGACAGACAGCACCTCCAGAATGAGGTCAACGCTTAGCTTGGGGTCTGTCCAGCTGAGCTACCATCCCCATTGGTCATCTCGAACCTGGTTTGGCAAATGTTTTCTATAAGCCATCAGGCAGTAAATGTTTTAGGTTTGTAGGATATTAGGCCAATAGAAAAATGAAGGAATGTGGCTGAATTTTAATAAAATGCTCTTACAGAAATTGGTAGTGGGTAGATTTGGCCCAAGAACTGTGGCTCTATGTACTAAGTTTGTTCTGTCAGCTCTCAGATTTGTATTTCCAACTGAGATCTGTCTGCTACCCTCTAGATGACCATACATGACCACTTTCTGGATGTTTCCATTCCAGAGTGCTGTCCTTTAGTTGTTTAGGCCCCAAATCTAGAGCCCACCCTTGATTCCTCTCTTTGTAAAACTGCATTTAATCCACCAGGAAATACCATTTCCCTCCTCTTCAAAAAATAACTAATGCAGAGCAAAAACTAATCCTATTATACCTTGCTTGAGTTACTACAGCAGCGTCCTAATGATCTTGCTTCTGAATGTGCCTCCTTGCGACGTTTCCAACGCAGAGCCCCATGGTAGTTGTCCACTCAAAACCCCAAGTGGGGTCAGCAAAGCCCCCATGAACTACCGTTCCCGATCCCTTCCTACAGTCACCTCCTACTGCTACCGTCCTCAATTATTCTCATCCTGACCCATTACCTCATCGTTCACTGAAAACCTAGATATACACTGACCTCAGGATGAATGCGCAAGTCACTCTTCTTGCTTGGGGTGCCCTTCATCCAAATATCTGAGTCCCTACTATATCACCATTCAAATGTCATCATTATAATTAAAGGTATCTTTTTACCATCTTCATAACTGTATTTCATTCCTCTTATCCTGCCCTATGCACACATTCTATCTATATGGTCATTTTGTCACCACTTAACTTGCTGTCATCTCACCTACATTATATATGTATAGTATGTGTCCCCTCTCTAAAATTGAACACCACAAGGGTTAGAGTTGTATATGTTCTACTCATTGTTTAACCACAGATCAAAAGAGCAATGACCAGCATGTATCAGATATTGATACATATTTGTCAGATGTTTGAACACTGGACATGGTATACCTGTATAGACTGACCTACAAGAATAGGATTTGAGTGAAATACTAGGCTAGTAGGATGGTCTTTAGGAAAGCTACGTGTGTGTGTGTGTGTGTGTGTGTGTGTGTGTGTAAATGAGCCTTATTTCTGGCTTTTTTAAAAAAATAAACTTTCTCATTTATTTCTCTTGTATATTCTCTGACAATGTGAAAAATATACAAATACACTCAAGTGTCAAGTTTTCCATTTACATATACTACTAACATCACAACATGTTAAGTTCTGTGGAGCTTTTCTGTTTGCTTGTTTGTTTGTTTGTTTGTTTTTCAAGGTAGAGTTTCTCTGTGTAGCCTTGGCTGTCCTGGATGCACTTTGTAGACCAGGCTGGAGTTGAACTCACAGAGATCAGCTTGCCTTTGCCTCCCCAAGTGCTGAGATTACAGAAATGCTCCACTGAGCTCAGCTAAGCTCTGTGTTCTGTTACTTGGTGCATATCATGAGCATGCGCTGGCTGGCTTTCAGAGGCTATTGTGTTGAATCCTTGTAGCAGCCTAATGACATGAGAGTGCTCGTTGTTTTCATTTCCTGGAGAAGGCAAAGGCAGGCTTAGGATGGCCTTTTCCAGAAGGCACGCTGCAAACGGTTTCAGCACATCTTCCTTGCCTGTTGTACTGCTCTGTTGTTGTCTCCTCTCCCAACTCAGGACTAGATGACCCATTTCTGACTGTTTAAGCCATTTCTATCCATTAGCCTGTACCAATAATGAGGATAGATTTATCTTCTCTGTTAAGTGCAAATAGAAGGCATCTCCTCTTTGAAACCATTTGTCAGGAACCAGGAAATGAGCCAGGGCTGCTCTTTAGCCATAGCTAATCCCCAAACATTTGTTCACGTAGAGTTAACTTTTCTCTTCTTGGGATACGTGATCATTTTTTTTTTTATCAAGGCAAGGCTGATGTGGTTTGCATGGAAGTGAGGTTTGCCACTGTGTTGTGTGTGATATGTGGGCAGCCACGGGCAGGAGAGAGTGCTATGGAGTTGGAAGTGCCAGCGAGCCAGTGGAAGGGCAGTGGACTGGTGCTGCTGTGCCTAGCAGGGCTGCTGTCCCTGCTTGCAAAGCTAAGGCTCGAGTTAGACAGCCTTGACGGTGCCGTTTGGTTTCCTGAGCTTGGAACCATGCAGTTCCTGCCGGCTTTGTGGAGATCCAGGTGCATTTCCTGTAGCTAAGTAGCTAGCAGTCTGTTATTACCCCCACAACCCCCAACTTCTGAAGTCTGGATAGTGACGCACCCTAGTGCTTCTCAGCACCTTGGGCTGAGCCTACCATGGAGGGAGTGCTTAATATGTGTTTGTTAAACTAATAAAAGAAAGAAAGAAAACAAACGTGCATAACGATCCTCCTGTTTCTCTTGAGTGATTCTTGTCCATTGGGAGTTGTATTGGCATCACTTATATACTTCATCCAGTCCAACAATAAGTTCTCTGCCTAACAGGTCACAGTAAGAGACAAAACAGATGCCTGCGTGCACAGGTCCCTCTAATAGACCAACTATATCCTGCTTTCTACCTGCTGGTAACAGAGGCTGTAGCTACAGGCCTCACTGGAATTTTTGTCCATATGACTGCAGCAAAGTTAGGTACAAGAAGACACTTTGCTGCAGTCCTATGGACAAAAATTCCAGTGAGGTCTAGTGTTTTCCAGTCTTTTCCATGCAGGAGACAATCTTTCCATTGGCTCTGTGTCTTCTCACTCAAGGAGCTCCAAGGTAAGAGCTTCTTGCAATAAAGGAAACGGAAGCTCCAGCATGTAGGGGCAGCATCTTGCAGGGAAAGAAAGAAAGGCACGGCGGCGGGGTAGGCTCAGCCTCGCTAGAGCTGACAGTCTCCTCTGCAACAGTCAAGATGGAGCATGGAGAGGGTGGCTTGGCTTGGCTGAAGTGGTGGTAATTGGGAAGCACTTGGCCTTCACTTCATCACCTCTTCACTTCTCCAGTTAGGTTTTTAAGAATCGTCAAATGCATAATGAAGTGTCCTCGTGTTGGTACATTTGCTGGAACAGAGCATTTAAAATCCAGCGTTTTGTGAAGGTAGGTCCTGAGAGGGTGTGGCAGCACACATCCTTCGTGTGGGTGAGCAACTGCATCATCCAGTAGCTAGCTACTTATTCCAATGACTCTGTGCTTGGTATTTCTGACTGTGACTATCTCCTGGTTGAGGATCAAGTAAAACAAACAAACAAACAAACAAAGCCCCCAAAAAACAAAAAACAAACAAAAAAGAAAGAAAGAAAAGAAAAGAAAAAAGAAAAAGAAAATCTGTGTTTTTTATAAGGGCCAGTATTAGATGATGTATCTTAGGGTTTATAACAGTGTGAGCTTCTAAGTCCTTAGAAGCATTTTCTGGCCCCTGCTGATGAACTTCACCCCCACTGAAGCCTACACTTCTAATGTACGTTGTGTTGTTTAGTGGTGCTTAAGGTTCAAAAGCAAGTCGCGAATGTCAGCACATGGCTACTGTCTTTTCTAACCTATGTACTCTCTTAACTTCCTCTCAGGCCTGCACACGCAGAACCCGTCTGACGGGGTGGATGGAGCAGTAGCTGAGAGCTCAGCAGGTTCAAGGCCACGCTCCTCCCCGAGCTACTTCTCCCGCTTTGAGAATAGCACTTGCCTATCTCAAGGGACGTGAAGAAATGAACTAGAATAAACAGTGCTCTGTGGATTGTCATCCATTGACAGTATCATGTATATGCAAGCAACACACACACACACACACACACACACACACACACACACACACACACAAGACAGAGAAGGAGGTGGGGGAGGGGAGAGGGAGAAATTACAGTAATAGATAATACATACAAAAGCACAGAATTTCCAGTCTTTTGGTTACAGTCATTTCCAGTCCTCTGGTTACAGAATTGCAATAACTGTCGACCGCCTTTCCCGCATCCCACCTTTACTCCTATGTCCTTTTCTATAAAATATAAAGGCGATAACTCTAATCTGGTTTGTAGCAAAGAAGAACAGGCTAGGTCTCAGAGGAAATGGTGTGAACAAAAGCGCTCTTATTTTCTAGATTGCTGAGTATTTTAGAGATGGAGATACATGAAGTTTTGAAATGGTTGCCAAGTGACATTTAATGCAAAGCCCTGTAGAGGGGAGGCCTGCTGTCTCTCCACTGGGAGCCTATAGATTCACAGTCATACAGGTGACAGGAGATGCTCTGATGCTACTGGCCACTGGCTGACCCCGGGGAAGGGGATGGCTGTTCCTCCTTGTCCTCTACAGCTCTCACTGGAACTTATGCTACATTGCTTTCATAATTGGGGTGCCTCTCTCTGCATAGCGTAACATTTTGCCACTCCAAAAGGTAACTGTGTAAAATACAGTGTCACAGGAGAAAAAAAAAAAGGACACCCACTGCACACACCATTTTGTAGACTATAAGTGTGAAAGAAGTCACGCGCATTCCCTGAGGGATGGTCTAGTAACAGTTGCTGGCCCCCACAAGTCCCAGTCCAAGGAGTTACTGAAAGGCATCCCTTAAAGGCTACTTTTGGAAAGTCTCTCGTGCTCACAACCTAGCTCTGCTCTTATGTCACTGGACCACTAGGGGGTCAGTGGCAGAGAAGGAGGTCACAGGCGGGCAACTTACAAAATCGGGCGAGACTGGAAATCTTCTTGGTTCATCCTCTCAGACTGGCGGATTTTCAGGATCTCGGTGTAGCTCAGGTTCTGCAGTTTGCTCTTGAACTGGTCCAGGGAGCTAGGCTTGGTTGTAAGTGCTCTCATAACCTGCTCCTTCACCACCTGCATTACCTGTCAGTGAAAGGAAGAACGTTATAGTCTCAGGACCAAGGTTTCCTGTTCAAGAAAGACTCCTGTGTTATAGGCCGCTTGTTCCCTGGCTGGTTCCCAGCATGACCTCTGGGCCCCAACCATGAGTGTGCTTTCTGAAAAGATAAACGTTCATTCTGTATACTTCTGCCTGCTCTTTTTAAAAAATTATACGTAATTTATTTATTTTTTATTCTATGTGCATTGGTGTTATGCCTGCATGCATGTCTCTGGAAGGGTGTCAGATCTCAGAGTTACATGCAGTTGTGAGCCGCCACGTGGATGCTGGGAACTGAACCTGGGTCCTTTAGAAGAGCAGTCATTGCTATTAACCACTAAGCCATCTCTCCAGCCTCTTCTTTCTGCTCTTACACTGTAGGGACCACAGGGATGAAAACAGACTAAGTTGGAGTGAAGGGCAGGGTTAGTACCTATTTGCTCTATATAGTATGTGACAGCTACTGATACGGCCCCATAAACAGTACAAACTCAGGAGTCAGAGAGGAGCAAAGGCCAAACCACAGCTAAAAGCCAGCATATTAATTATTACTTCCAGAAGGAAATTGCTGTGATACAATTAACCATGAGGTTTGGCTGGCACCAACTCAAATGGATAGATACCCACCCCTCCCAGGCCTCTTCCCCATGTTATTAGGGCCTAAGTGTTCATACAAATTGTGCATTTAGAAATAGGCGTATGCTCTTTCTCTCTGAGTCAGCCACTAGTCGGGGGGGGGGGGGCGGGCGTTCATTGTATTAGAACAGACATGTCACATTGGAAACTTCAAGGAAAAAAAGAACATGGTAATTTATGCTTCTGGCCTTGTCTAGCTCACATGGGGCCATTAACCATTGCCTCTGTTAATGTAGATTCATCTTCGTCAAAACGCATAAAGCAAAAAGGGGTCAGAGGACCCACAGGGGCATCCAAAGGGCTTATAATCTTGCTGCTGCCCTTCATCCTCCATTACAAATGAGAACCTTTATTACAAATGTTGCCCTTTATTACATATGCACCAAACACCTGATGCCCTGATAGATGCTTCTTATGTGTGTATGTGTGCTACATCTTCTCTTCTTTACACACTTAAATCTACAAGCAGACAGTGCCCCCATTTCTACTCTGTGAAGAAACGGAAGCTTCAGAATTAATAAATCAGCTTAGAATTGCAGTCGGTTCCCAAGTGCATGACTAAGATTTGGTCTCAAGTTTGTAAACACCCTATACCGTCTCTTAGGCCACCCTTCCTTAATGCTATTTAGGATTTTTAAAAAAAAAAAATAGAACAGAACTATGTACGAACATCTGCTTCATGATGAATTTGGTACAAGTATTTTGTCATGCGCCACCTCATTCAATCCTCTCCCCAACAGAAGAGAACATGATATGAGTATTGTCTCGAGTGGGTGACTTGCCTAACGTGCGTATCCGGAAGACCCCCAAAGGACCAAATGTGATGGCCATCTATAGACTTGATGCTGAACAAAGGGGAATCAGATACAGACTCTGCCTCCTATGAGGGATAAGAACAAGGCCCAAGATCATCAGAACGGAAGTGTAGAAAGGATGGCCAGTTTAGTTGCACTGACAGGTGGGCGACATTTATTCAAGATACGTTTGACTTCATCGTTAGAGCAAGAATGGGGGTTCAACTGGTGCACACTCAGACAAATAACCCAGAACATCTCCGCACGTTAACAGCTCTGAAGCTGAGCCACAACTAAAGCAGAATCGACTACCTACGCTCCCTCCATTCACTGCTCCAAGGATGCTGAGGTAGGACACTCTCCAACTGATCCCCAAATGCACTGCGAACTTGAGATGCTTGAAAATTTTTGAAATTCTAAGCACTCCATGTCATGAAGCATTGTCAATGGCTGAATGTGGTCAAGATAGAATTTTTACGCTTTGCCACTTGTGTCGGGGGTAACCCTTTCCCCATTTAGGAAGCCTTTGAGTGGAGCCAGTGATGTAATGGTTTCCCAGTGCTATTTGCTCTTGCTCCTCTGGTGGATTGATGGGGCATGGAAGAGAAAAAAAAAAAGGGTTCAGTGATTAAAATAAGTGGCATTTTAAATAGGATCAGGACACACTGAGACCATTTGAAGCTAGCTCCAACTCCTTTGTTGTACAAATGAAAAACTGAAAGTTCAGAGAGTGACTTGCCTATTGCATATATTTAAGGGGGTGTCCCAAGAGATGGTAATTTCTATAACATAGCTGCCTAGACTCATGCTAGGGCTCAGAGGTGATGATGTCATCCAAACTGCTCCATCAACACCCTTGTCCAGATCATTCCAATTTAATGTGAAATATAGGCTGGGCCTGTTCTTTCTCAGAAATATAAGAACACGCTCCTTAACACAGAGGATGATGGGAGGTAGAGACAACATAGCAGAATGAGGGGGAAGATAAAAACGTCATTGTGGAGAGTGTCGACAGCGGTTGTGCTTCATTCGATCAGAAAGTCTCTTTAACTTTACGTTCTAGTGTTCTGTGTACGTGAATCAAATGCTGTTTTCTTGAGTTGATACACATGGGATGCTTGCCATGTGCAACCAGATTCCCAACATATATGTCTAAGAGGAACAAGGGTCTGAGGTAGCCCCGTCAGATGGAGAAATCGGCGTGTGCGCACATGTGTGTGTGTGTGTGTGTGTGTGTGTGTGTGTGTGTGTGTGTGAGAAGATGAATAGAGTTGATGGCACTACTTTAATAAGAAGACCATCAGACGGGAGAGATGGCTCAGTGGCTAAGAGAAATGGCTGCTTATCCATAGGACTTGGGTTTGTTCCCCAGCACCCAGATGATGCCTCACAACCATCTGTGACCCCAGTTGTAGGGGAACCTAATGCTCTCTGAACTCTGCGCACAAGGCATGCAAGTAGTACATGAACACATATGTAGACAAAAGCAAGGCATGCATAAAATAAATTTTAAACTTAAGAAAGAAAATGACTTCTAAATGCAGCTTTCATTATATTCCATAGCTGTATGCTTGCCTGGAAACAACGAGTGTCTTACCAAATTCATGGACGCATTCCTAGTCACATCTGGTGCTCAGAGCTTCAGTGAGTCCCTGCTACAAGACTACTATCCCTGCTGGGTGCAAGACTAGTAGAAAAGCCCTTTAAAATTTCCTTTCAACTTGAAAAAGAAAAGCATAAAACTTTCCCTAAAAGTAGGTGGGCTGACTGGCATCTGCAGCCAGGAGGAGGAATAGAAGAAGTGGGTATGAAACACAGAACAGCAGTTGGTGGAGCCCAGTACTAGCCTGCCCACTCATGGCCCACTTTCATTTGGTGCTGCTAGCCCTACTAAGTTCTACTGTTACTCCATATGATGAGCAAATGATGAAAGTGTCTGAGTCCGTAAGCTGGTTTTTGTTTGTTTGTTTGTTTAAGATGATAAAAAAATAAGTTAAACATCTCTCTGAGTCTTTGCAAAACAGCTTCTAGCTTCTGTAGATTTTTCTATTACCAATGATGGGAATTCTTCACACGTCATGTATAAAACATTTTCAGTTGCCATTGTTGACTGTTTCTTCTTTGAGACACATGGAACCATTTGCCACTTATTTGAAAAATCTGCAGATGATGTGGTAGAGCCACCAGGAAATGCACAGTAAAACATTTTGCTTAGGGTGTCTGTCGCAGTGTGTGTACCCTAAGCAAAATGGGCCAATGCCAACAGCAAATACAAGCTCCTAGAATCTATATTTGCTGTTGGCATTGTCCCATTACTCAAGCAATGTCTGCAGCATGCTGGTAGTAGGGGTCAGGTAGCTTCCTTAGCACAGGTTGTTCTCTGTGTGGTCTTATTATATAAAAAAGTAGAGGATCCCCATAGGCTCCTTGAAAGACTTCTTTAAAAAACTAAACAAAACAGGCCTGTGGTAAGTCAGTCTACTCTTCATTTAAACTGATTCTGGATCCTTCTCCAACACCTACTGAGCCTCTCTTGTTCCTAGTCTCATCTCCTCAGGCCTTGACTTTAAGCCTACAACCTTCATACCAGCCACTCTCTTATCCATCAAATGTTTTTAAGCGCTTATTCAGGGCAAGGTGCTGAGGGACACTGGGAGCCTTGTGGTAAATGAGCTCTCTCGGCCCAGGCTGGCCTCCCTGAAGGAAGTGACGTCACAGCACAGCAAGGGCCCACACATCATTCCATGAACACCGAGCCACTCTCAAATGGTGTCAGCACAAGGACTTCAGCTACAGATTGAGAAGAGGCCACATGCAGACACGCTGTGATGCAGAGAGGCTGTTCTCAAGAGAAACAGCAAGAGGGAAGCTTTGGAGCATTTCTGAGGATGGAGAGGAGGGTATGGCAGCTTCTTGAGGCAGTTTGCTAACCAATGCTAACAGAGGAAAAGCATGCGGCTTCAGAGTCCACAGCGTTCATTGGGCTTCAGAGTCCACAGCGTTCATTGCAGAGTCAGGCCCCGCCACCACTCACCAGCTGGCCTGGGCAAAAGGCTCAGCCTCTCTGCATCTGTTTCCTTATCCCCTCAGCAGAGATATCACCTGGCCTCCTTAGGGTTGTCACTGCTGTGACGAAACATCCTGAGCGAGGCAACTGGAGGAGGAAAGGGTTTATTTGCCTTACACTTCCACATCACTGTTCATCACTGAAGGAAGTGAGGAAACACACTCAAACAGGACAGGGACCTGCAGGCAGGAGCTGGTAAAGAGACCATGGAGGGAGGTGCTTACTGGCTTGCTCCCCATAGTTTGGGGACCCAGGACCACCAGCACACCCACAATAGGCCGGATCCTCCCCTCAGCAACCAATAACTAAGCAAATGTCTTATAAACTTGTCTATGGCCCGATGCTACGAAGGCATTTTCTCAATAGCTTGTGTCAAGTTGACATAAAACTGGCCAGCACAGTATCTGTGGTCAGATTTAGGAGAGGCTGAACATGGATGGCAGCATCTTATGAGGCTCCCTCTGAGTTAAAACTTCGAAGATAGCTTGCACGGAAAATGTACTCTCCCTTTTAGCCTGCAGACCTGCACATCTTCCGTGGTGACTGTATGTATACATAGCTCTTAGACCAGTTCACGATTACATTCAGGTCACACTGCACAGAACTGGCTCTGACAGATTCCACTGGGGTATTTTCTTTAAATAGTGTGCACTTTCACCCTGAGAGGTTTCAGGGCGTTAGCAGATCCTCTGGCCTGTTTCTCGCCTTCTGCTATGCATCCTGGCCTGGTGTGAGCACGCTAGTCCTCTGTCGTGAAGCCCTGCTTGCCTAAATAAAGCTCTGCCGGTCAGACTTATTGTAAATACAGGAGTGCCCTGGAGTAACAGAGACCCCGTGTCACCCTCTGGCCTCTCACCATTTTATCACATGTCCTCAATTAGATCAGATGAATCAGAAACACTTTCTTCACTGATAAATGCAAACTTTTCTTCTCCATCTCACAAAGGATATGATTTCCTTTGATGTCATTAACCACGCTTGGCCTCCATTTCTTCAGTGCGGTCCTCACGGTTCTCTGAGACCTCACATTCACCGCATCTGTCTAGAGGAGCAGTAAGGTCTAATTTGTAGCCAAAAGCCAGTCTGTGTTTGATGTAGGCAGGGAGAGCCTCGCACTTCTTTCTCTGCACAGCATCATTTCATTGGCGCATTCTATCAAGGAGCTAAGGAAAATTTAGTTTTCTGGAGACTAAATCTTACCAATGGTTTTGCTATTTCCCAGTTAGAGTTTTGGGGTATCATTAATCCATAAGCCAAGGCCTGTTCTTTAGGGACCAGATACCTGTACTCGTGACTGTCAAGCAACCCTGATGGCACAATCTGAACCAACGACCACAAACATGGAACCATTAGGGCTTCCTGCTCAGGACAGCTGGAAATGTTGCTCTGGGGTCACAGCTGTCAAGTGCAGGGTCATGAGATGCCAACTCTGGCTTCTGACTATCCCTGCTGTTAATTTCTCATCATTTGCACTGACCCCTCCTAGAATTGCTGCCCCAGTACCTGTCCTGGTTTGGACAGTAGACTTTGACCTGAACTCTGTCCTTCTCAGCCTCTCTTCCCAACTGCCACCTCCTCTCAAAATGTCAAGCCAAGTCAATCACTTGCTACACTGACCCAGGAGTACCTTTGGAGTGCAGTCCCTACAGTCTAACATGGCACTGGCTGTGACAGTTAGTGTATATTGTCAATAGGATGGAAGTCTAGAATCACTTGGGAGATGGGCCTCTGGGCGTCACTGGTGGGTATGTTGATTACATTAATTAAGGCGGAATAGCTTATCCTCATGAGTGGCAGAAAATATGCAGGTAGAATATTCTGGATTGTGTGCAGATGGAAGAAATGAAGTGAGCATGGGTGTGCAGAAACCATTGCTCTGTTTCTGATTAAGGCTGTGATGCGACCAGTCCCCTCATGTGCCTGCGACTTTCCGGGTATGATGAAACCGTGAGGCAAAAGAAACCCTTCTGCCCTAAATTGCCTTTGTTACAGAACTTTATCACAGCAACAGAAAGGAAGCAGAGACACTGTCCATCTTCCCACATAACACACCATCTTTACTGGGCCCAGCAGGTGGATTCCATGACCTCACCACACCAAGGACCTCACAGCAGCCTGACACTAACTCTTTTCCTTTCCTCCCCGATCTCCTTCCTCCTGCCGTGGACACTTTCATTTAAGACCTTGCTCTCCTTCTGATATGTCTTCCCTCCTCCTGCAAAACTGGGATTCAAGCCTAGTGTGGCATATAGATGCCAGCTGAGGGCTTGAGTCATTATCTGCTACTGTCTACCAGTGCCCTAAAATGGATGGCATCAGTGCTCTTGCCAAAGGCACTCAGGTACCAAGAGAAATCAGCTATAGTATGCTCCCAGCCTGCTTGGGCAGGTTCGTCAGATACGGTTCTTCACTGAGCTTATACATACTCCTTGTTTCCTGGACGGTTTCTGTCTAAGGTAGCCGCAGAGCCCATGTTGAAGGCATCTGGATATTTCAGTCAGGAATGTTTATCAAGGGCAGCCAACGTCTTCCCACAACACTCACACTTCCTTGGGCAGCAGTCAAGGATAGTATTCTCAAATGCTTGGTAGGAGCAGGGCGCCACTGTATAGCAATCTTGCGTAGGCAAGCTTGTGGCTGGCAGAGGCCAGGCAGGGCCCAGGGAGGGCAACTGTGAGACTATCCAAGAAGGTTTTTCAAATGTACCCCGATAGCAACACAGATGGGGAGCTGCAGTTTAGCTTCTGCACTGTCTCTAGTTTTGTGCTTCTGATAAAGCACGACAGCTTCAAACATCCTGCCAATAAGACTGACCAGAGATCTCCGAGGACCTTGGCGTTACCCTCAAAACCACTCATTATATAATGGCAGACCCTGTCGTTCCATTCAGATGCTAATACAGCGATGCCAGGTTCTGAAGACTAAGGTGGACACAAAGGCGGACAACACTAACAGCCGCTCTGCTCTCTCTGAGAAGGCCTTTTAATTTAAGGTTTAAGGCATTTTTATAGCAGGTAAAAATAGTAAACCTTTCAACCAGTGATTCATGTAAAAATCAATCAGCCCTAGGTTCACAGAAGAGCAGCAAACAGGAAAAAGTCCGCGCCTCTCCTTGTCCTCATCGTTAGCAGGAAGCTCATCCATGGAAGAAGCACGCACAGGAGAGAGGAGGTCGGGAACCACAACCTTCTCTCTGCAGCTCGCCCTTGAGCCCATGTGATCAGGAGGCAAGTACCTGTGTAACAAACACTTTGCCCCATTGAAACAGGGAGCCAAATTAACATGGGCAATCAGGCTGGATTTGTTGGTTAGCTAATTGAAGGCCCCAGTGGACGGGAGAAAGCTATTTTCACCACCATTTGATAGAATCAGCCTCGGGCAAAGAAGGACCCGTGCCAATCACATCAGAGAATGGCATTTAGTTCACAGCTTTAAATAAACTGACAGGTCAAGCAAGTCAGTCAAAACCTAAGAGTGTGTGTAGTGTGTGTATGGGGGCGGGAGGTGGAGAGGTTCTTGTCTTTTTTTCCCTCTATTGGGATTGGGGTAAAAGGGTAGCGTATTTTTAGTAACCACACTGCATTTTGGACCTCTAATGCCTGCTCACAAATCTCCTGTGTGCACTGCCAGCATGAAGCCGCAGCGTAGTCTGTGTAGGGCTTTTGGGATTTACAGAGAACACTCAGGGCTGGGAGTCTGTTGAGTGAGAGCTGCTGGGAGTTGGGGTCTGTTCCCTTTAAATATGGCTGCCTGGTGATTACTTTGCTGAGATTCCCCCAAATTAACCAAAGGAGTAAGCAGATTGTTATTTTCTTCTTGACCCCCCCCCTTCTCTCTCTGTGTAAGAGCACACCCGTATGCATGCATGTAGAAACCAGAGGTCACTGTCAGGTGTTTTCCTCAGTCTCTCTCCACATTCTTTGTTGAAACATGGCCTCTCACTGAACCCATGGTTCAGTACTTCACTAGATTGGCTGGCCAGTGATTTCCAAAGATCTACCTGTCTGTGTCTGTTCCTACAGCCTTGAAGCTACCGACTTGGGCTGTCACACCCATCTTTTATAAAGGTGTTTGGGATTCCAGATCCCATGCTGGCTCAGGATGTACCTTCACTGTGCTGAGCCATCAGCTCCTCAGCATCTCTGCACACATAGTCGAGGTCCCAAAATAAAAGGGGACTGAAAATAGTGAAGAATTCCTCATATTCTTGTTTGGGATGAAATGGTTTGGACAGCGCCTCTCTCAGCATTACAGCCACTTGCCAGAACATCTGAGATCCATGGCTGCCTCTTTCTCATTTCCTTTCCAAGGCCTGAAAAACGGAGCTAATGGCCACTGTGCTACTCCTTTAAGGTTTCAACAGCTGAAGGTTGGGGTCACTTAATTCATCTTTAGGTTTCTCACACCTTGTTGTCAATTTTGTAAACATTTGTGGAATAAAGGAAAGAGAAGAGGAACACAGCAGGCACAGGTAAGCCAGCCTCCTTCGACGCTGAGGTTAGTCACCGCTCTGAAGTAAAGGAAAGTGTCTCCGGTCTCATTTTGAGGGTAAAACCTGAAGCCATGCCTGTTTAAATCTCTCAGCCTGTTTTGAATTCATTTTTAAATGGTGACAAATGAAAGGGGACAACCTGCCCCACTGGAAAGGAGATTTAATAAACTTTAAAAACAGTCTGCTTAGGCGCAAACTCGGGGGAAATGGAGTGAGAAGGAAAAGCCTGCCCCCCCCCAAAAAAAACCTGCTATCAGGCAAGGCTGCAGGCTTGCCTTAGCAAGTCCTCCATAAAGAGTCGGCAACCCACATGGGGAAGCTCCTCTGCAGGCGGGGAGTGCAGGGCTCAGTGGTCAATACCAGGAACACAACAGTCACCCTTCCGTGTCTGTGAGGGACTGCTCCCAGGGCCCTTGTGGACACTCGAGTTTGAAGATTCGCATCTCTTACATAAAATGGTGTAGTGTTTGCAAACGCCTACCTATGTCCTTCCCTCTACTGCAGATCACATGCAAATGAGGTACTGTTCCTAACAGAAGATCAGTTGCTGTTCATTAGCTCTCCTAACGTACAAGGAGAAAGCGGCATATACTCAGAGCCGAGACACCTGCCCCCCTAGCTGCATGCCCAAATGGATTTCAGTCTTGACTGGCTGACTATGGGTGTCACATCTGTGGATATGGAGGTCTGCCTGCTCTCCATCCGTCTCCAAATACCTCCTCCCCCTTGAGAAAACCCGAGGCTGACTGTGAAACAGTAAATGCCCAAAGTCCTGGTTGGAACACTGAAAACAGCAAGATATGTGACTCAGTTTCCAGATCCGGCTGATTCATCCTATGGGTGAACACATTTTGGTTGTAAGTTTGTCTCGTACGCATTGCCTTCTAGTGCTGGTATTAGATGATTTGGGTGGTTTTGGCAGTGTCTGCTGGTAGGAAATGCTGAAGGGGCGAGGCAAGAGATCACAAACCTGAGGCTAGCCTGCGCCACCCATTTAGAGTATCAAACATCGGAGGAATTGGAGGGGTGTATGGAGATGTAATGCTCACGTGTGATACTCACGTATAAAGTTCTAAAAGAAAAACAACTAAGAAAGTAATTTTAGAACTATAGTCAATCCTGCATCTGCTCAGGTAGTGTTTCCTATGCTCTGAACATACACACACAAACACACACACACATACACAAACACATACACACACTACACGCAAACACACCACACACACAAACACACATACACACACCACACACAAACACACCACACACACACACACACACACACACACACACACACACACACACACACCACACACACACGTTCATCACTAGGCGAGGGGCTGGCAGTGCCAAGAACTAGACCTAGTGGGCACCCAGAGAAACCAGAGCAGGGAAGATGGTGTGTAAACAAGTCACGGTGACCTCAGAAAGTGCTTCATGGATATGGGCTCTTCGTACAATTTCAGAGAAGGGCTGGAGAGATGGCTCAGCGGTTAAGAGCACTGACTGCTCTTCCAGAGGTCATGAGTTCAATTCCCAGGAACCACGTGGTGGCTCACAACCATCTATAATGTGATCTGATATCCTCCTCTGGCCTGCAGGTGCACATGCAGGCAGAGCTCTGTATACATAATAATAAATACATCTTAAAAAAAAAAAGAGAGAGAGAAAGGCAATCAAAGCAAATTAAATGTACTCCTGGTTTCCTCATCAAGCCAACTTCTAATCTTACCCAAGGCTTCCACAGAGCACACTGTGGAGAAGGCTGCAGCTCATTAGTATACACACACACACACACACACACACACACACACACACACACACACACACACACACCACTGAATTTTAAAATCTCTCCTACCTAGAAAAACTCCCCGTGGTCTAGTAAATTGAAAGTTAACTGGACTGTATTTCTAGAGTTACATGAAACAAATGCTGTCGGGCCAGTCTCTGTGAAAGCCAGGGACAAATCCCCTCTCTTGGGCAGGAGAGAGAAGGGCTCCTAGCAGGAGCAGGACAGATGAACTCCGTAAGCACGCGGCCACCCCACCATAGCGCTGTATTTCTCCCAGACAGTTGCAATGGAGACATCTCATAAATCCCGAAGCCCTTTCTTTCCTTTTGCAGGTTATTATAGTGTCCCAGGGCAGAAGAGCACTCTCCAAAGTAAAGTAATTGTGAGCCATTTATTATGTTTAAAGGAGAGCCTGTCATCCAGTACAGCCACAATGCGCAGACAATTAAAGTGGTGGAAGTGACTATGCAAAACTTGCTGTCACATGGTGTCTGAACTCCCTGAGTGCATGCAGAGCTGAAATGGCTCTGGGTTTTGTTGTTGTTGGCTTTTTTCCAGCTCAATATCTCTTTCTGTTCTTTGTCCATACCACTCACAGGTATGAAGCAAACTGTCCCTGTGGCTTCCAAAACCTGTGCTATGCTCCCCCTGCCCCCAACTCCATGCAGCTGCTCTCTTTGCTGGTGCATCCAAAGCAAGGAACAGCATCGATGGCAATGGTGTGGCACGTACACTGGCATTCTTCTTTACCATGCCAGTGGCAGACATCAGTAACTAATTACCACACCTTTTCCTGCTGAACCAGGATGCTGCATGCAAAAAGTTGCTGCCTGTCAATTGAATTTCATGCACAAAGGCAAAACACTAGTTAATCTTAATGCACAGGACTGATTAATAACTTGGGATCAGATTTCCTTAAAAGTTCCAGTGTCTACTAACTAAAACTTCTTATGGTTTGGTCAAAAGACTATTAGAGCCTGATTTAATGCATTTTTATGTGCTCATGAATATTGGTTGTTTTGTCCAATAGCTAATTGGTATTTCTACATCATTGGCATCTTTGTAACTGAAGCTCATATTCTTGTCTCTGGAAATGGTATAATATTTGGGGCAAGGACACATTCCTGGTTGACACCAACCACCCAAGGGGGGCTGAAGAATAGCACTGAAAGGATGAAGCCATAAGCACGCATTAGGTCAAACTATAAACCTTCTGATACCTAGAACAGCTATCTTTACATTAAAAAAATTCAACGTTTTATACTACTAGGGAAAATGTAGTATATTTAATTTCTAAGAAAGTGTGAGAATTATAATTATAGTAAAATTAAGTTTTTAAACACGTTTATTCATATAACAGAGACGTTCTTGTTCCTGTTCATTAAAAGATTGCTGGAATTAGAGGTCTTAGAAAAAAGAAAGGAAGGAAGGAAGGAAAAGAAAAACAGAAAAAATCCAACAGCCCCACAAAATAAAAATTAACCAATAAATGAAAAACACAAACAAATAAGCAAACAAAACAAATAAAGTGGCTATGTCCGAAGGGATGTAATTCACAGAGAGCTCAGATCCTTGTGTGCTATTGAGAAGGACCGTGCATATGGCAGTGTCCTGCAAAGCTGGGTCTCCCGGTGGCCGCAGAGCTGCTTTAGTGTAAGTGCATTCGATGATGTTCACAAAACGATGAATCACTGAACTGCTATCCTAGAAGTCGTCCTTGCTGTTAGTCAACACATTCCTCGAGAATCCATGTCATGTTAAACGTTGGTATGTTTTAAAGAAGAACAGGATCAAAGAAGGATGTTTTGTAAAAAGGGACACTTTGTAAAAAGTGACAACTACAGCAAGCTTTGGGAATAAATATATGTCAAACTACATCATGGTAACTCCAAATTTCTTTCCTCCCCCCCTTGCATTTGTTTTCTGGTAATTTCATACATGCTATCGTGCATCTTGACCACATCTATGGAAGTCCTTCCTCCCACTCCCCCACACATCCCCGTCGCATTCTTAGCTAGAAAATACCTTAAACCGAGAAGAAATTCAATACCAACCCCTTTCTTCTCCGTAACTAGACAGTAATGAATGTTCAATAAATGTGTGCGTGTGTGCATGTACACACGTACATGTGTGTTGAATGGAGGTGTAGATGTCCATATCTGTGCACGGAGAGAAGAGAGCATGGGTGTCTTTCTCTGTTGTTTTCCACTTTATTCCCTTGAGACAGGTGCTCTCATTGAACGGGAAGTTAGGCTGGCAGCCAGCCAGCCGCAGGAATCCTTCCGTCCCTGCCCAGTCTCCGCTGGGGTTACAGGTATGCATGTAGCCAGACCTCAAACGTTGTGCTGGGTGTCTGGGATTGAACTCCGGTCCTTGTGTGTGCACACCAAGTGATCTCACCCACTAAGCTACCTTCCCAGCTCACAAACACAACAACAACAACAACCAACCAACACCCCGCCCTGCAACCATGTTCTTGTCATATACAACAGCACAGTGACTGCTAACATTTACTGGCACCTACATCCCAAACGCATAATGTGGTAAGCGTAAACACATATCTTCATAGTAACCCTCCTGAGTAGATATGCTCTATTTTCTCAGTTCCAAGAAACAAAGCTTGGGTAGTTTCCTCTGGTAGGTAATAGGGGACTCCTGTGAATCCTGTAAAATTTGGAAGCCCATGGATTAAATGTTAGAGTGTAAGTTTTGAGTTACGGTTGATTTTGGAATAGCAGAGTTGAATGAAAAACCCATTTCACTTTAACTTGTAGTGAACAGATGCCTCTGCACTAAGTAGTTGACAAGGTTAGTGAGTAATACATACCAAACAAGAAAAGCAGCCATCATAAATAAAAGCCGCCCAGCAGTGTGTTTTACTTTTGCTGTTACCGTTAAGGCAGACTCTTAGAATTAGCATGACTATTTGACATGGGAAAATTACTGTGCAAAGATTTGGGAAGAGCAAACATGATTCTTCCTTTACAAAATGGTGTTACAAAGATGCTTCTTCCCAGAGGGCATGCCTGAGCACCCGCAGAAGTGAAAGTGGAGCAAAGCACAGGGGTGATACACGCTGGGGCTACCATAGCACTGTAGCGTTGTCAATGGTGGCCACTCTTCTGAGAGTACCAGAGCAGTGTAGTGTTGTCAATGGTGGCCACTCTTCTGAGACTACCAGAGCACTGTAGCATTATCAATTGTATCCACTCTTCTGAGACTACCAATCATAGCACTGTAGCATTGTCAATAGCAGCCATTTGTTTTTCTATTCAGGTTGATGACTGTGGGCTTGCACCCATGGCTATCTGAGGATGGAGGGAATGCTGGAAACTTTCCAAGAGCTTGCTGGTGTTTGAAATCTTATACTATTTTGTTCTGAACACATAATTTCTCACAAGCATTATACAGTTCTAACATTATAATTGTATGAGGTGTGCGGGATGCCCAGAACAATTAAAGCTAGTTTTCTGGTCATTGTATGGGTCGACATAAGGCATTTACAAATCTTCCTTCTTGCCTTACTAGTAGTGGCCTAAAAAAGACTTTTATTTGTCTTTGTTGTATATACAACATCTTTATCCCCCAAAAGACTTAATCCAAATAAATGACCGTGCTTCCCTGTACTTCAGAGTAAGGCCCTGAAAATGTTCAGGAAAAGCCTTGGAAAGTAGAAGGAATATTCAATTTCAGCAACAAATGAAAGTGTGAGAGAGTAAACCAACAAGCAAATAAATACGGGTGGGATTTGGAACTGAAGAGCAAATGGTTCTCACAACCTATTCAATTGCTCTTCTTCCTGAACATTCTACCAGACACTGGGAAAGAAAGGGGAGAGTAGCACAGGTCAGATAACTGTATCATCTGCATATACATATGTGTATCTCTGATAAGTTGAGAATCCTGGTTTGGGGCTGATGTTAGCATGGGGAAGCAGGATGTAGCAACTCAGAAGCAGAATTCAGTGACTTACTCAAAATTTATTTCTAGAAGGTGGAAAAGCAATGATATGAACCTGAAGGTGGCAACGCTCGTGCTTTCTACAGTATTCTGGGCAGGGACTGATGCCCAGGTATCACCCCAAGTGCTCTGAGGGTTAAAGAAGAGATCTGCCCAGTTGGAATGTACAGAAAAGCTCTGTGAGCTGAGCAGGTTCCTGAAAGTGGGTAAGACTTCCTTCAAAAAGGAAGACAGGTGGTTAGGCCGCTGCTCTGAGCAATTTGATTTCAGAAGAAAAGTCCAAGGGAATTGTTGAGATCCAGAGTCAGGCGAAGTGGATGTGGTTCCAAACTCCCTCACTTGTGATCAAATATCTGACTCTCTCAGATTCACAATAAACTAGAAAGTGCAGTATTACACACACACACACACACACACACACACACACACACACACACACACACACACACGAGATTAAAAGAGAGAATCTTATCAAGAGTCCCGAGGGTGTTGGGTATAAATAAATGGTGGTTGCTTATTTTCCATTTAGGAAGAAGCAAGAACTTGAAGACAGGTTGAGATCAAATCATGGACACTTGTGTCAGCTACATGCAAAGATGCAGTTTGGACTCTATCTTGCAGATGAGGGTGGAAATGCAAATCTTCAGCTATAAGGATGGATGATAAAAGTCAAAGGTCACCAGTGAGGCCTGGGCACAGAGGCCTAGCATCACACTGCTGTGCTCACATGTGCGTCCTTAATGTTTTTGTTCTTTCTCAGATGAGCTGTGTTTCCATATGACTTTTTTTTTTTCATTTTAAAATATCGTTTTATTTGTCCCCCCAAAATGTTACAGGATAACTGTTCTGATCCCATTATTTAATAGGTAGGCTTATTATTTATTTATTTATTTTACTTTTAAAAAAATATATTTTCTTGATTTATTCATACTACATCTCAACTGTTATCCCATCCCTTGTATCCTCCCATTCCTCCCTCCTTCCCATTTCCCCAATCTGAGTATTATTAATGCATTTGTGAGAAATGCTATTTCCAAACAAGAGCCATTTTGTCTTTAGGAAATATTCTTATAGCCCTCGGTCCTGCATTGTCACTGAAATATAACACTAAGACAGAGGAAAGTGTTTCTGCCAGGGACAAACATCCACATGGTGGTAAAGAGGAAAGGTTTTATTTTGTAAAGTAAATAACTTTCTGTGCTTTATTTGGGCTTGTTATTAAAACAGCAATGAGAGCTTCTCGATCATCCCACCTTTTTCTTACGCCCTACCTTCATGAGGGACAGCGCGCAAAGAGAGAACGCTAGAGCAAATAAATGATGGCCGAACAACCTAGTGCATGGGAAAATAAAACAAGAAGGCAAAGTGCAAGGAAAGCAGGTGGTTGGCACAGTCACATGCCAGGGTGGAGTACGTTTGTAAAGAAAAGGCAGGGCTACAAAGCTGCCTGTTGTGGCAGGAGATGTTTCCAAGTATCTCAAGTAGAAGCTTTATTTGAATTTTATCTTTTCCTGGGTTCATGGTATGTGTCATAGCACTCTGCCTTGATACCGGGCAGTGACAAGCCTGCCATAGCTGCCAGTCAATTGTGGGACCATGAGATACTACACAGGGTATTATGCCAGTAAGATATGCTATTTGTATAGATTAAGTGAATTTAATGTATTTTTAAAATAGAGCTTCACTATGTTGCCCAAGGTAGCCTCAAATTCTAGGCTCAGGTAATTTTCTCTCCTGGGTTGCTAGGATTGCAGGTATACACCACTGTCCTCAGCTAAATTTACTTTTGACCTGTGGTGTTAACTTGATATTAATTTACGATGAGTATCTTAGAAGATAGCTTTGTCATAAGTCAGTGAGTACCTGTACATTAATAGCATGCTTAAGAAATATACTGAGGACCTACCACACAACTAGACCCCAAAACACGATCAGTGGCAGGATAGGCCTTTCTCTAGTTAGAAAACTGAAAGTTATACTGGTGTCTCTGAATGACCCCACTACTACAAAGCCCGCTCCCCCTTACTTCTCAGCCAACTTTCGGCTATTTGTCTTCGGTTAAGTGGGTTTCTAAGGTGGCTCTGCACACCGCTTGCTCCTCGCACGTCATTAATCAGTGCCAAACTTAGCAGGCTCTGGGCCCAGCTGAGAATACAAGCAGCTTGGCTCATCACCCCAACACCTCATGAACAAACATGAGTGATGACTGTTGGGTAAACACCTCCCAGGGAATTCGAGTCAGCTAAATGAGTATTGCTCTAGATGTTACGCCGAGGAAGGATGTATGACAAATATTGATA
This sequence comes from Acomys minous, assembly GCF_964271855.1. NCBI lineage: Eukaryota > Metazoa > Chordata > Mammalia > Rodentia > Muridae > Acomys > Acomys minous. Next base: position 71,153,236 of record NC_140490.1, read on the forward strand.
TCCAAGCTGTTTTAGACATACAGTAATTTTCCAATGCGCTGACGCTTGCTGGCATTTAGTTAGAGTGTTAAATTGTGAGAGCGATGAAATTTGGGTCATTCAGTGAGAACAACCAGAAACTTTTGTGATACCAAATAGATGTGTCAGAGCCATGATAGTCATCTCCCAGAAGTGGAGCCTCCAGAGAGTTTGTTCCCAGCTTTGTTAAAAAGGACAAGGGAGTTCCTGGATTGTGGGAGGGGAGTTCTCCCATTTCTATGTCTCCTGGGGACATGCTCCTGCTTAGAAAGCCACCAGGGGTGTGCAGGGAACACCACGAGAGGGTCAGGGAGCCATGTCCAAATGGAGTTATTGTGGAATTCGTAGAATGTTCTTTCTAGTCAGAGCTGCTCCGGGATAATAAGCCTAAGGGAGGTTGTAGGGTGTCTGCTTATCTATGATGGGCAGGAGGAAAGAGAAAATGAAAGGAGGCCAGTGAGGTGCAGATAGCAACTATAAACCATCACACTCTTTCCTGCTTCATTTCTTATCTCTCCTGAGGCATTTTCAGCGATATGCAGTAAAAACAACCCAATTTTAAAAGCAAGGTCTTTAGCACCTTCAGACTTCTGAACCTCTGTAAAAACTGAGGTGGTATCTACTTCAAAGGCCAGGGAAGGGTTAAATTAGGTGATACAGGTTGGTTGTGAGGATTCCACCCCACTCTGCCTACCTGTGATGTCATTGCCTATCTGCCACTGGGTGTGGTCCTGCCCAGGATATAAAAAGGACATATCCATCTCCTTTCTCTCTCTTACCATCTTCCTCCCTCTTCTTCTCGTCTTTCTCTCTGGGGTAGGCTTCTCCCTTTTCTTCTCTGCCCCTGCTCATATAAAAAGCTTCTCCATATAATATATGTTGCCCGCCATCTTATATTTTAATCATTAAAACACGTGAAAGTACAAAATGTATTTCTGGGCATACAGTATGTGCTTTGTAAATATCAGGGAATGTTTTTGCCTTTTTTTTCTATTTATGGTTAATATAACATCCACCACTTCATAGAAGTCATTTTTGAATGTTTTAATTAAGCTGAGGAAGTATCTCAAATTCAACGTTTGTCTCTGAAACCCTTAGCACACTGCTCAGAAGAGATATAGCTTTGGAAAAAGTACTTTTCCCTGCCAGAAGTGCTTAAGGAAGGGACAACATAGCAAACACATCATAGATCTTCAAGTTGGATTCTCCGCTGTTGAGTCATTTGTCGGCTTCATGAGCCTGGAACCATTAAGGGATAGCTAGTGTCCACACGCGCTCAGTAGACACTGTGTGACAGAGCAACACCACTATGTATGCATTGGAAGACCTTTGATTCAAGGGCGGCGGCTGCGTCAGAGCAGAAGAATACCAATAAGCTATGTGCTTGGGAGAATACAATGTGGACTTTATTTTGGGGAGACTTAAATAGGGCTTGTGGAAAAAGTATCGAAACTTACAGGTATGAAAACTGTAGAGTGCGTATATTATTGGGACAACAAGAGCAATTGAGTTCTGAGAGTTTGACCAATTTATGAGCGGAGGAGACAGTGGGCGCATGGCATTGCTGTTTCCTTCATGCCAAGGTCCCTGCCACGTAAAATGAACGGGGACAGAAAAAGAGCCCATACAAGCTACTAAAAACCAGCAGAGTCTGCTGCTGTCCCTACCCAGGAGAGGGGGTCTCTAGGGCTTGGTGAGAACGGAGCGTGAGGAATGCGCAGGTGAGCCTGCATGCTACAGCTCATCGGCTGGCTGTGCTGACCTTACATCATGGGACTGTAGCGAGGTACCTCCCTATCAGCAGCAGCTGAGAAGATCCTTCCCAGCCTTTCAACATAGAACTTGGCAGCTCAAAAGTCTGTCTGGAGCCTGAAAACACCGTGTCACAGTTTAAGCAAGGATTACTACTGAATGAGGAGTTATACCTGAGACTCGGATACTCTCTCAACAGCACATACATGGGTTTCCTCCACTGGGAGCTTCCCGGGGTCTAAAGGAAGCAGGCCTGTGGAGGCTGGCTAGCAGAGGCTCTTCTGATGGAAAGGATATGGGGGTTCCCAAGGAAGAGCCTTCACAGAAGAGGGTGCAAAGCACTTCCTTGTCCCCTGAATCCGGCTCCTCTCACAGCAGCAGATCATTTGCATGTGCTGGGCCTGGGTTAATCCGTTCAGTCTCCTGAACACATTTGGTTTTCAAAATAATGCTTTGATTGTAAAGTTGGGGGCTTTTGCGCCTGAATCTGTTTGCGTGGAATACAAATGCTAAAATCGACCCTGGAGTTATAAGGTAAGGTAGACAATGCTTTTAAAGAGCTGCAGAGGCTTGAAGGAGCTAAAGGAATGCACATTTTTATCCTCTATTGTTTTAGAACCATCAGAAACTTTCGAGTAAACTGCCTCCTGGCATAAAAGACAAGCTCCTCTCAGTTCAAGTAGGGGAAACAGTCGCTTTCATTTGCTAGAGCGGTGTCTTAGCAGCAGCCCTAATAGGCTGTTTTGTCTGGTTTAGGATGCTCATCATAATCTATGCACAAGTGAAAGAAAACTTCTCAGGCGTGCACTTCAGTGTGCTTACTCATCTAAGACAGGAAGAGCAGAGAGGGACTCCAGACCTTGATGGATTCTAGCTGAAGAGTTAAAACAAAGGTAACTCCAACTAGAAGTACGAAAGGAATTCATGAAGGTGGCGAGCAGGCCAAGCAGCGATGGTGCCTCAGCAAAGCAGAGCAGAGCAGAGCAGAGCAGAGGGCCTCAGGGCCGCAGGGCCAGCTCCCAATCTCCTTATCTGAGACAAGTTAAAAATAGAACCAGCCTGTTGTTGTTGTTGCCGACTCAAGAAATCAAAGGCGGGGAGGACGCCTCCAGCTGAGTCATGGCAAGTGACCTCAGGGATAAGGAGGATGGATGTAGCTGTGGGTGACAGGCGATGGGGGCAGGAGGGAAGGACTGCATGGCTGGCAGGGATGGCGGCGTCAAGCAGATGCCCAGTGAGAGCCTGAAGTGCTTCCTACCAAGGTCTTCCTTCTGAAACTGCAACCCGCTTCAATAAAGTTCCCAGGAGGCTAGTTTCCATGAGGCTTATGCTCAGTCATGAGCCAGGAGTTGAAATAGCCCTGGTGCTGGAGCTGGAGAAGATGCGGTGGGCACAGTGACATCTCTGCTCTGTCTCTTTGACAGGCCGCCCCCTACCTGGGAAGCCCTAAAGATGCAATGAAATGAGGCAGCTGCCCCGGGGGCCCCATCAAACAGAACAGCTCTCTGATAAATGGGTGGAGTCTTTCCTCCCAAGAGACCCATTTTACCCAAGTCTTTTCGTGATCTTTTCCTTCCCCGTCACTTCCAGGCATAATGTCTTTGCACAGGCAGAGGGATTAGAGGTGCAACTTCCTCAGTGCTAGCCTTCAGCCTTCTGCTGGAATGGAATCTATACCACACAGTCTTAATTATAAGCTGAATTTGCCACAGCTGTTAAAATAAGCCTGTCTTGTGAGATATTATAAATTTAACTGATGTAACTGTTTTTCTATAGTAAATCACTACACAAATGTGAGTGCGTGTGTGTGTGTGTGTGTGTGTGTGTGCGTGTGTTGTGTTTGCTATTAAGTAGCTTAGTTCTTCATTGATGCAGTATTTCTCACCTCTCCCCACCCCTACAAGGGACAATGGGCTCTTTCCGCACAGAGATTGTACGTACTACTTAATACACACCACCAGCAAGGGCAGCATTTGTGTGGAGGAGTTTCAGCAAGGGGCTTAGTGCAGCCTCCTCTCTGCTTCCCCAGCCTTCCCCTTCCTGTAGCCTTGAGGAGCACGGAGGGCTCCCTGGAGAAACAGGAGCCGCACCCACCACTCATGCGCCACCTCTGTTCTTTCTTGGACAGGCAGAAGCACCACAGAGAAGGAATACTCGTGCTGCTTGAGCGAAATGGCTCCATTTGGGTACAAATAGTAATTAGCTTAATGAAAGCCAAAGCCGTAATTCCAACTAGCTTGGTTGTAGCACAATTTAAGACACTTTGCAAGAATTTAGGGGCAGAAAGGAAAATCCAGTGGAACTGAATGAGAGGCTACAAGGGAAATTTTTGAGAGAACTTTAAGTACAACTCTGAAAACATTCTCAGTGCTCATGGTATCTGATGGCTTAAAAAATGTCAGGAATATAATGATCTAAGTTGTGAGCAGTTGATTATTGAATTTCAAGTCATGTTTCAGACTGAGTAGCATGAAATAATAATTTCCTCATTTACAGGAAAGAATCCAAACCCTAATGTGGAGTAGAAATTATTTCCTAAAAATGACCCTGGGGTCACTAACCACTAAATGTAAGAATGCTACACTTGCCTGCTTGGCATAGTATGTTTGGCAAAAAGAAGATATCATTGATAAATTATCATAGTACAAATTGGGAATTAATTATTGTTGCATTTGAAACTAACATAGGATTTATACTGAGAGTATTGTGAATTTAAAATAGATAAAAGACATAAGACATTGATTTGCAGAAAGGAAAGCTAGATTTTTTTTTAATGTGAAAATATGCCCCAATGAGCTATCCAAGGAATGGAAACTAAAACAGTGGCATACCACTTTCAGCTGTCAGAATAACCAAGAGGCGTTTCAAGTCAGATATTGGTGCACAGGCAAGGAGATGGGACCTCTCACACACTGCTTCCATTCTGGGGGCAACTCGAAATTAAATGTGCATGGCCCAAGGATCTAACTCCTGAGCAAGTCTAAGAAATAATTCCATACAGATCTTCAAAGGTCACAGTGGGGATGTCAGTTGTGGAGTTCTTTGTGGCTGGAGTGAGCTAAAGAGAGCATGAATGCTTACCAACCAGGGAAAACAGAAATAAAAACGGGATGCAAGCAGACAGAGGAACAGAGAGGGGGACAGTGCTGAAAGTCTGCCCAGCAACAGAGCCAGTCCCCAAAACATAATGAGAATGAGTCATAGCAGTTTAGTAAGAGAAACAATTACAAAATAATAGGAGGGTCTGGGTGGACTTGTGGCAAGCTCTAAGCTGACCCGTCCCTATAGCTCACTCCCTTATCTGAGAGCCAGTTTGTTCTTTAAACCCCATGACTTCCTGTGAAGATTAAATGCCACGCTCTGTAAGTCATTTCCTGGCAACAGTAGGACTTATTCAACACACATTGCTTTCCTACAGGTCTGAGGAAATAAAAGGGTGGAGTTTCATTTTTCTCTGCTTTATGGATGAAAATATGAGCTCAAGAAAACGAAGTGTTTAGAGGACACTCAGTGCACATCAGTAGCACTCAGTGGCTTCACAAAAGGACACAGATGGCCAGGCTCAGTCCCTCCACAACCTGCCCCAGCCCAGGACAAAGCAGACCGTCTGTGTGGGTGGGAAAAGGTGAGCTTGAGGGCTCTGGCTAAGCCTGAGGGTTTGTCTGTTTGAATTCCAGCCACTCGTGCTTCTCCCAATTGGCGCTTTCAAATTTTTCAAGCTTTTGCTACATTTGAGTTTCTAAAAAAGAAAACTATTTCAAATCACAATAAGTGTAGACAGCATGGTGCCCTGCCTGCTCTCCCTACACACTTGAATTTTAGAAAATAACGTTGCAGATAGGGCTATAAAATTGCTACCTCTCACTAAAGTAGACATGCTCTAAGGGGTGGGGGAAAATGATTTTTCCTTTGGTTCGTCTTTATTAAGGGAGCTAAGCCATGGCAGTGAGCAAGCACACTTCTATTCTGCTGTCAGGCAGCACCGGGAGAGGATGCTTTAACCTGAGCTTGGACTTATCATTCACAATAGTGGTAACTTGCAGAAACGTGGCAACTGTCCTTCTAATAGCTCAATATTCCAACAAGCAAATGTGCACCGCCAGTTGGAAAATGGAACGCTTCCTGTTGGATGTCACTCTGTGCTCCACGGTATCTGCCACACAGTGAGTATCAGCAAGGATGTCCCTTCCAGTCACAGCCCAGCCCCCCCCCCCCACTACCCCCAGCATTCAGCACACACCAGTCTTTGTCTCTGTTGTGCTGCTTGGATACCAAGAGACAACTGAGATAAGTTCCTCAGCCAATGTCTCTGGACAGCGACTCAAGCCTGGCTCATCTCATGAGAAAGTGGTTTAGGGAAAATATACCCTTTGAGGCTATGCAGGGCATGGACGTTGGCTCTGTTGCCTGCTGGCTCAATTTCGGTTTCTTCTGTAAAATGCGATGATGACCTCAACCTTGCTGGGTTGCTGTGAGAACCAGACACTGTCCATGCTGTGCCAAGCAAACAGAGGGCCTGGAAATTGGCCACAAAACTGCTCCTGGCTCAAGTGGGTTGCTGCAAAGCCGGTGCTGGAGTCCCATGGGCGCTCTGATCCTACATGATCATGGAGCTGTGGTTCATGTCTCTACTTGGTGACAGATGCTGTGCGCAGAAGGAATGCTTCTGCAGCCACAGCTCTCATGAGAACTGGGGCTCTTCTTACAACTCATCGTCAGACAGCCTAACTGATCCTATCCAGCCCCTGTCCGTGAAGCCCAAGCCCATATCACTAAATCACCAGCTGATGCCCAAAATGGCTTAAATTCTGTGCATTGGTAAGAGCTGATGGACAGTTACTGGGAACTCCTGGTAGGGGTTCAAAAGTCTGTCCTTTGACATTGACAGTTCTTGAACATATGTTTTGGCTCTTCCCGAGAATGTTCTATTTTGGACTCCCAAGAGCTTTCTATTCCAAGGACTGGACCAAGCCTCCATACCTCTAGGCTGGCCAGGGGTATCATCTGCCCCTACCTCTTCTTCCCTGGCTAATGTGCTTCTTGGCCAAGCCACACAAGAGTCAACCTACAGGGACTGTGACATACTATGATTTTTGTTAAATAAAGAAGTCAATGAAAAGGAATAAAGTATGAATACAGTATGCTAGTTTTCATCTCTGAGTCCTATTTGGGTTGATTGGATGTGGGATTATTGCCCAGTGTGGCAGCCAACACCTGGCACTGCCTACGGAGAGACAGGCTGAATGCAGAGACTTCCTGTTTCTCATTCGGCTGATTTGTGGACACTGAAGAACTGCTACAATGTCCCAAACAATAAGGTCTTTAAATTTTAATCAGAACATGGATTCTGGTTATGTGCTAAGAAATCATCATCATCATCAAATATGCTAATTTATATATGTACATAATGGGATTCATGTATATATACACAAATTTTAACGAATTCCAATAGATTACTATAGTTTTATCTAGTTAAAATCTTGGCAGAAAGCATCTATACTGAATCATTTTTTTCAAAGTGGTAATAATGGGCTTGTCCACAGAATTCTCAATTGCCCACGTTATTTTCTGCTGTGTGACCACGTTTCTTCTTATCTGATTCCTTCTTGTCTGACTCTCCCTTTGGCGTCTCTGTTATGTACACCTCCCAGGCTTCCAGGAGCACACTCAGTCCATCAGTGTTGAGATCTACGATGGTCTGAATGGTGCCGTCTTAAATATGCTGAAATCTAACCCCAGTGCAACAGTAGGAAGCCATGGGGTCTTTGGAAGGCAATTAGGAGGGTTTAGTGCTATGATAGATGAGGCCCACGGGGCCTTGCCACCACTTCTGCTAAGTGGAGATGCAGAAAGGGGCCATTTGAAGAAAATAAGTGTTGTCAGACTCTGACCTTAGCTGCTCGAGAAGCTGTGGTCAAGAATAGGCCCACTGGATTGGACCCTTTTTTTTTTTTTTTTTAGAACTTGGCTCTGCCACTCAGTAGTCACGGGGATTTAGCCATAAAACACAGATAATAACAGTACCATATCTCAAAGGAGTGTGGGAATGACATGTCATGGCGGGTAGAAACAGCAGCAAGCCCAGTGTCAATGACTTTGTTATTGCTACAACTTCTGTCCTCCTGAGTCTGGGAAAACTGCAAAGTCTCCTTCCTGTAGCTGACTTAGAAGTCAGGTGGAGGTGTCCTTGGACTGCGAACACTTGGAGACTACTAATGCATTCTGCGGAACCCATCAGTGTACAAATAGAAAATCTATATGTGCAAAATGTTCTTCAGGGGACCTGGGTTGGGACAGGATTCACCACCTCAGCTTCATTACTGTGGCAGTCTGTTAGCTTTGAGACTGTCCACCAGAGAAGGTCCCGTGAGACAGGACTGTACCCAGGGCAGTTCTATAATGCCTGGATTGTAGGGAGGTAAAGTCTGACCACGTAGAAGAGTGGCCTTCTCTCAACTTGCCTAGTTCCCAGTGTCCAGAACTGTTTCCTTCTTGTGGAACTTTCTCCAAACACTTGAAATTCTAAATCTTTGCTATCTTCTAATTTTGGTTAATTCTCTTACGAGAATCAGGGAAACTTTAGGAAAACAAAAGTGTAGTGAACTAATTAAAAATTCAACTAATAACAAGTCCAGTTGCCTCACCTAAAGTAATTTAACACAGAGGAGAAGGGGGCTGGATGACAGATGCAGGTTTTCAGAGGAAGCCTAAAGCTTCCTTAGCCACCTTACTATGAATATATTTTCTATCAACCTAAAAATTCACAAACCTCATGGAATTCTGTTACTATTTTATGCTATATCCTTAAACATTTTGCTATCTTTTTTTTCATTTGGCATTCACATATTATTGACTTAAAATATTCAACAGACAATTAAATTTCTTTTATCAGCCTCCTCCACCAGGTATTTTAAGAGACATTTTATTTATTTCATGGCTTTGGGGAAAATTTCAGCCCACAGATTATTTTTCTCATTTTGATCAATTTGTCATTATCATTAGTTTTATTCTTGGATAGTGGGATCTTTTGCCTTTGAAATTAAGAAATCATCTTCAAAATGACTTTACAGAGAAGGAAAAGTGAGATAAAGGAAAGAATGATCATCTCCATTTTATAGGTAAATTCGTCTTAACTATGGATTTGCTATAGTTGGGGTGGGACATCCCTACCGGAAAGGACCTAGATTCCAAGCGAGCATAAGTGCATCTGTTTGGATGCTAGACTTAGCTACCAGCACCGACCAAGGTCCAGAACCTCTTTCCCATTCACCTTCCCATTCACGGGTGCTTTTAAACAAATGGCAGGTTTTATTTTAAAGCTTTACTCTAATGACATACTTCCTGTGGATGGCCTGTGCATCGCCCTTCATTGTACCTTCTGCCATTCTTAAAGATGATCATGACAGGGAATGACCATCATCAATACAGTCAGACAGGGTGAATGGCAAGGGTGAACCAGGGTACAGTGTGCCAATTTGACACAATCTATAATTGCCTATAAGATGAACCTATAGGTGTGAGATTGTCTAGATTAGGTCAACTGAGGTGGGAAGGTACACCCCAAATGCAGACAGTACCATTCCACATGATGGGAGCCCAGGTTGAGTAAATAGGAGACAGCAGAGTGGACAGTAGCATTCATTTCTTCTTCCTGACTGCAGAGCCAATGTGACCAGCTGCCTCAAGCTGCTGGTGCTATGGCGTCCCTTCATGATGAGCTGTAACCTTGACCTGTGAACTCATACAGACCCTACTTTCCCCCTTAAGTTGCTTCTTGTCATCCACCTATGTCCTGCTCCAGCACAGTCTCTTTTCTTACATTCCCTCAATATTCCATCTCCCTTGATGGAGGTTTGTGGATAAAGAATGTTAGGTGAAGTAACTCCCCTTATATTGTGAGCTCCTTGTGATACTTACAGTTTGTCTACATCTCTGTGATGGCCCTTAATAAAAGAGTGAAAAGATATACAGGAAATAGTCAAAGAGAATCAAATTTATAGGGTAGAAGATGCCCTAAGAGAACCAATGAGTTGGTCAATTTAGCAATAGGTGAAATACTTTCTGAAACTGGGCCCACGCCATGTCTGCCAAAGCCACATGCGCGTGGGGGAGAGTAAAGGATAAGAGGAAACACAGGTAATGCTTAGAGAAAACAGTTCCAAGATGCCACAGTCACTGGGATACTCACACAGAAGGACCATGACAAACACATCCTGCAGGCTGGTTGCCAGCAGCAGAGAGCCGGATACATAGGGTTGGGATTGGGCAGAGGTCTCTGAAACCCTGGGAAAGCCTTTTCCAGGGCAGCAAATCTAAGTTACCTCTGTGAGACTGTGCCCAGGCCCCAGTCTGCTTGTCTATGCAGAGAACAACCACTCGGCACCCAGATAAGAAATTCACAGAAGAGCAGCAACAAGCAATTCTATTATTTCATGAGATGCTGCAGTCATTACAGCATTGGTACTGGGCTCAGAAGCTGCATCAAAGAGATGTGTAAATTGGGACAAGAGTAAGTAGGGATTTCCCAGGCATGAGAGAAGAGTGGGACTCTCCAGGTAAAGGTGAGAAAGATTCTGGTATGTCTGCAAACTGAGAGGGATTGCCCACCATATCTATCGGGCTGTGAGGAAAGGAAGTCGGTACTCAGGTAAAGTAGGCATTGAGCACATGTGCGGGCTGACAGAGGCCTTGCAACCCAGGCAAGCAGGAGTGCTCAGGGGCTCTAGGCAAGCACGCACACTGTCATCATTAGAGCCGCCGTGTATTATGATATTGCTCTTCTAACTATTTCTGGTTCCTTCCAGATTCTAAATTTAGATCTCAGTTCTGGCCTTGACTTCATGGATTACTTTGCCTTTCCTAAGAAAATCGTCTGTCTTCTTTGGGCATATGCCTAAGGGCAGTCAGTGGGTGTTGGGCTCTCACATGCAGAGGCTGGGGGCTGCCTACTAGGTACACTATGTTACAAGGGAGTATAGAGGTGCTTTGACTTAAGGTCCTCCCAAAAGCAAACCATGTCTCTCTGTCTCCTTCCAGGAGTCCAAATATTGGGAAGGAGAGTGTCCAAAACAGCAGAACAGCAGCCTAGTATGGATGGTCAGCTCTAAAACCCACGCCCACTCAAGTGGCCTGGGTAAATCCAGTGGGCCCCAGAACACAAACTAAACAAAACAGAGAGACATGGAACTGGTGGGGACCTGTTGAAAGGGGAGGAGGGGAGAGGGACAGGAGAAGGTTATGGGGGTGTCCATGATCAGAATGCATTATTCCCACAGATGATATCATCAAAGAATAAACTGACAACAGCCAGTCACATAACTAGCACTGCAGTGGCCTGAGGAGGAATGTGGCCTCTGGGCCATGCCTTTGAACACACACGTAAACGCATGCAGCAGAAAACACTGGGTCCAAATGTGTGCCTCCAGCTGACGCGGTGTATTTGGCCAACTTTCCCTCAACAGGAACACGGTTGGTAGACGCAATGAAAACAGGGGATGGAAGGAAGGGAGATGCTTTCCTTATGCTGGAGACCAGCAGAAGACAGGGAACAGTACCCTCAGGGGAGGTGACACACGGGACTGGAAGGAAAGAGGACCTGAGAGACACCAGCGTGTGAAGACACAGCTGACACCAGAAAAGCAGCAATGCAGGGGCTGCAGGAAAGATGCACTGTTGTTAACTGTGTTGAAGACAGAACATCAGTGGTGAAATGACTTCGAATTTAGAGCAGTGGCTTCAAGTAGGGCTAATTCTAACCCCCAGGGGACAATTGCACTATGTGGCCCTCCCAGCTGGAGAAGAGATACTTAGAATCTAGTGGGCGGAGGTAGGGAACGCTGTTTCACATCACAAGATGCATGCGGCAGCCCCACCCCAACCCAGGACTGTTGAACCCCCCAAATGACAGAGGTGTTGAGACAGAGGCAGCTCATCCTCTGAGGGGTTCCTGCCTGTGCCCACCTCGGTGCACTATTCCACTTCCCCTGGCTGCCTCTGAAGACAGTTGTCAGGAGATTAAAACACACACACACACACACACACACACACAGTCATGTCTAAAAATAAAACCATTTTTATACTTCAAGGAACAAACAGAGCGATCATTTCTTCGTGACTCTCGGAGTGCTTGAAGGTTTCCAGAGTCTGGGAAACCAAAGCCCTGCAGTCTATACATAGCCTTGCCTCAGATCCACCCTCCCCCTCCCCTCCCTCCACCCCCCTCCCCACGCCTATCCCTGCCTCCGAGGCTAGCTGCTGCACAGAAGATAAAACCTTAATTTATGAAAGGAGGCTATTCTCAGCATGAAATGGCAGGAACTTGTAGTGAAGGGTCTGCTCTTCCTCATGAGCACTGTCTCCCAGCTCATCTTTCTGTCCCTTCCGTTTGGTCCCAAGGTTACCCCCACCTCATTTCAACCCTCCTGGGCCTCCTCAGTGCAGGACTTGAAAGCTCAGTGTTTGATCCTTTTCTTTTTCTTTTGCTCTGACCCTTCCAACAGAGATTGCTAAGATAGTCTGGAAAATGAATTTTCTAACAAGCACTTTTTTTTAAAGCAAAAGGTGCAAATGCTATTAAGAACCCAGAAGTAGCCTGGTGATTGCCTCAGACAAATCATTTACTGGTGATTCTTTTGCCGCGCGTGTCTGTGAAGGCTGCTCGGATGCAGGCAAATGCATTTAATGACAGGCTCTGGAAAACTAAACACTGAGCAACGGTGTTGTGTGTGCATCTCCTGCACACCCTCCATGGAGGCTCCTGGTCTTAGTGTGGCCCCAGCAGTGACCAGGAAGGGCGAGCGGAGACCAATGCTAGAGTGAGGGGAACCCATCTCCGCTGTCTGCTCGCTCCATCCATTCCTTTCTCCTTCCCTTTGGGTCTCCTTCGTTTTCATTCTTCCATCCCCAGAACCCAACTCTGGGGTAATATTTTTACCTTGCTGTCCTCCTTTTCCTGGGCTCGTTACATAAGGGAGATCCCAGCTGCCCAAGGGAAAGCGGTGGAGGGAGGGAAGAGCTCTGGAGTCCGCAAGCACACTTCATTCCCACGTCTCCACAAGTCCCCGTGGTCAGCAGAAAGGAAACGAAGAGCCGGACTGAATCTGCCTGACTTGGACAAGGCTAGGAAGCAGGCTTTACTGGACTCCCAGTTCCCTACAGGGCACAGCTGCGCATTTGTCATGCGTGTGGGTGCGCGTAGCAGTAGGGTGGACTAGCCTTCATGTTGCTGCTGAGAGCCACAGGGAAGACAGCCCAGCCACACTATGCTCAGGCCCGGTTTCACCATTCTTTCTCCAGAACTTGCTCAGAATTATACTTAAGTGTTTGGGTTACTGGGTCGGTCCCTGTCTCCCTTGGAGTAGGATGACAGCTACCATGCTGCTTTCTGTCTACTCCAGGACACCCTCGTGCCAGCTCTCCATGGCTGACACCAGGCTGACGGTCTGCCCACGCACTGCCAAAAGCCAAAAGCCCAAAGCCAAGACCCACCTTCCACTGCTCTCAAGTACAATGCTCAATTTCTTATTTGACTCTTAGAACGCATATTTCTGTATTTAGCATGTAAATTAGTGCAGTAATTCACAAAGTAACAGAGTCTCATAGTTTAGTGTGTGCTTCCTATTTTTGCAATTAATCGTGCCTTAGTTCCATATTGTACTAAAGGAAAAATAAAATCCTGTATCTTACTTTTAAGAACAAGAGCGAGGCATGGTGGCGCATGCCCGTAATGCCAGCACTTAGGAAGGCAGAAGCAGGTGGATCACTGTGAGTTTGAGGCCAGCCTGGTCTACAAAGCGAGTACATGACAGCCAAGGCTACACAGAGAAACCCTGGCTCAATAAAGAACATGTACTTTGCCCTGAAAATCCTAGATCACATAGGAGCTGTGGGTTGATGCACAGCATCGGTTAAGAAGATAAACAGCCTTGGACTTTAAACAGCATCCCAAGCAAGCAGAGAGCGGCTACTTGCCATCTGCGCAGTGCTACAGCAATGCTTCTGGTGCCCTACAGAGCTCGCTTCGCTCAATTACTTCAAAACATTAGAGACTGTCATTACTCCCCCCACCACAGCTGAGGGGAAACCGAGGGCAAAGCCGGAGGTGAGTGGCAGAGCAGGAAGTGGAGCTCCTTATTCCTGGGGCAACTCTTAATCAAGCAGTGTTTGGTGAGCAAGGGAGGATGTCAAGGGAACACTGGAGACTCACAAACTACTGAGTTTAGGATTCTTGCTAACATGTACAGGTCAGATATGTTGGGCCCCAGAGCACTTTGATGTGTTACACTTATTAACAGTACTGTGGACATGTTTCATGGGATATTATAATGTATAAGACTCCTTGTTTATTTACATGTACACACACACATAAAAACATATATATATTATATATATGTATATGTATGTGTGTGTATATGTACATACATACATATATATACATACATACATACATACATACATATATATATATATATATATATATATATATATATATATATATATATATATATAACTTCTAGGGGACCAAACTTGAAGGAATTTTTCCTACTAAAGTATGAATGACCCACGGAGCTCATGTACCACTTATATACCCAAAGGAATCAATTGCTTCCAAGATGATCTGCCATTAAGCGCTACAGTGGACTCTGGCAGAAGAGATTTTTGGAGTTCAGAGTCACATAATAGGTGACGCATCTCACACTGTTCCAGCAAGCCAGCAAACTTCTACTCAATGTTTAATCCAGGCTAGTTAACCTCTGCTTGTCCAGACATCCAACCTGACCTTAATTGTTGGCCCGTCTCCGTGGAACACAAAAGGTAGCCGAGGAAACGGAACGTCTCAAAGTTTCATCGCTTGTGCAGTTGTTATGGGATGAGCGCCTCGGGGAGTCAAGTGGAGGGCAGAGTCCACCTATCCCAGAAACCGGAAGCCTTGTAACAACTTAACTGCTACCCCCAGGGCAGCACCACTGTCAGTCCTGGATCTCTTCCCAACCCCTTGCCTGCAGCTGCGGCAGGGTTTTGACAGCAAGGCTTGCCCCTCCCTACCAATCGATAAGACTTTAAGTCAACAGGCACCGTCATGTGCAGAAGGCAATTTCAGAAGCATCGGCCACACGGGGATGGCACCGGGTAGCTGAAAAGCTGTCATCTGATTAGAATGGTATAATATTCCATCTTCTCTCACCAGCCGTCCAGGAAGCACTGACAAGAAAAGCCAGAGGCAGCAACATTCTGCTACCAACAGTAAGAGTTGACATCAATGCCCAGCCCTGTTGATCTACTGCTGCTGGGTGACTAACGGTCACCACTAAGCAGCCAGACAGGTCGTCTTTCGCCCAGCCCCTTCACAGTCCACACTGGAAGTATAAACTATAGCTTCAAATGCAGTTACCCAGCCCACCCATGGAGCCTGCTGGGAGAGGATTCCAGGAATCAAACAGCCCGCAGGGAAACGGGGAGCCCTTCTCTACCAGATGGGGTGTGAAAAGGAATTTTTCGGAGTGCTTCAAATCGCACACATACTCCTGCACACACAGGGGGTGTTCACGACAAACATTGTGACAAACAGGATAGGGGTGACTGAGAACAGCATAACGTGACAGCTGTGGGCAGCTGCCAGCTACAAAGTATTTGTTTTAGCCAGCCACCAAGTTAAAGGCTATATGTACCTAGGTACTCAGTGGCTGGGAAGGAGCCGACAGGGAGCCCAGAGGAGAGACAGGAGACAGTCAGGCTTTACCACTGTCTCCCTGGGAAATGCTGACTGGGGTGAGGAGCACCACAAGCTCAATTCATTCCAGTGTCCTGAGGCTGGCCACACCATTAGTCCCAAACCACCTCTTTTACCCACACAGGGACAGGGCTTAGCTTTGCACCCCGCCCTGTCTGAATGAAAGAGGTGGTATGGTGTTACCATAACTCTCGGGTATCTGGAGCGCTTTCTCTGCCTCTTTAGGTCTCAGCTGGTGCATGCACGTCACAACACTGAGCAGACAGCTCTAAGTGGGAATTAAAATGACTATATAACTTCTTCTTAATGGACAAATATACCAGTACTCTTATCATCCTAAGGAAAGATCCACAAAGCACCACAATGGTCTTTTAGCATGAGCCATTCTAGAATGTTCATCTCTTAGAAAGATGTTTGTTGAGTGAATGAACAATGACTGTTCAAGCAACAGGTGGCTTTTTTTAAAAAGTCTTATGAGTTTCTATACAAGATCATTATAAGCATTGCAGGCAACACTGTACAGAAACAAGAAACATTAAAGGCTGTGATACCCAGGTCAATTGTGGTGGTTTTTACAGGCGCTAAGCAACGAAGTCCTCTGGATTTGGGCCAGAGCCTTTCTGGTCATTGAGTTGTGACCAAAGTGTAAGTAAGGAGCTGCCTCGGCCTTGTACACCCTTTGGGAGCGATTGAGAAAATGAAGAATTTGCTGCTCCAAGAGATACAAGTGGCCTAATGAAATAATACATCTCTGCAAGGGCCTGAAGCATGGTGAGAGATTATATTGCTCATTAGGTAGCATCCTGCTGTGAGGAGATCTGGGCATCCCACAGCAAAGAGATGTGGGGGAGCGGCCAACGTGGAGCAATCACAAGCTCTCTTTACATGTAGTACAACTGAATTAACTTACTGTTCAGCACTGTCCCACCCAGGGCAGCTAGCATTGCCTGGGGACTAGGAACGCCCACTGCACATGCCTAGAAACTCTAAGGTGGCTCAGGACAGTTAATGTTAATAAAACCAATAACAGACCAGTGTTAGAATAACTCAAAAGCTGTATTATGCTTCAAATTACAGATTTGGTGAATTTTATTCCACATGTATATATTGTAATATTTTAGGAGGTGCCTTTTTAAGATGAAAAGAGTAGAAAGTCTGGCTTCATGCAATGCCCCCAAGTGAAAGCTGAAATATCCCAGCCTTTGAAGGTTGAGTTCTCTTAGGCTGTCATTAAAATCACTTATGCCTGTGATTGGCCGGGCTGGGTTTAGCAGGATGTCTCCCAAGTCACATGCTGTGCCCGTGCCCTCGCTTGCGCCCATGCTTCCGTGGCACGGCTGCCATACCCCAGGAGACAGGAGAAAGCCCTCCACAGAGCATGCGCAGGCACATCAGTTTTACTGCTCTGTTTTCAGAAACACTTGACTGATTTTTTAAAAAAATAAACTTGGCTGGATTCTTCCCTCTCAATGCACAAGTCAGGTTTGCAATGTCAGTGTTTTCCAGTGAGGCAAACAGAAAAGAAGGGTGAAAAAATGGCACAGTCCTTTTTCCTGTATAAAGGAAGAGGCCGTTCATACTGAGGGCTTGTAGGGAATTAGCAGACCTGTGAGAATCACCTGAGGGGTGAGAGAATGGGGCCCCATCCGGTCAGGCTCTTTCTGTCCCCATGGCTCTCTGAAAGTCATAAGAATAGGAATGAGTGCCTGGATTTACCATTGCACTTGATCCACTTGGTGCTTGAAGAGTTTAGTGTTAGATAGAGCAGAGTTTAGTGTTAGCGGTTATTACTTCCCCTTCTTCCCCACCTTGTTCTGTTCTTATATTAAGTGGGATACAAATTAAAATGAACCCAGAATTGGATGATCTGTGGCAAGAGGGAGCATGCGTACTAAGTTCCCTCTGTCACTTCCGGTTTCATGGATGGAGTGTTAGGACTGAAATGCGTGTGCCTTTAGTTGGGAATCTTAAAATGCACAAATACCAGGAAATCAAAAGCCACTAATTCAAAGCCTTTGTAATTCTAGAAAGGGTTAACCGTTGCTTCCTCTTAAAGAGGTGGTGGTAGACAGACCGGCAAGGACATATCAAGTGAAGCATGGCCACATATCAAGTTTCTTCGTGGGGTGTACTGTATGTGCTACAAGTACTTGCTAGTATGTGCACATGGGTCTCATGTAGGTTTCAAGGCCAGAGGTTGATGCTGTATGCCTTTTCTAGACTCTTCTTCCCCATTGGTTTTTCAAGCAGTCAAATCTACTCAGCTAGGATAGCTGGCGAGGGCTCCAGGGATCTGCCTGTTTTCCTCCGCTCTGCTCAGGAATGGCGAGCACACATAGCTAAGGCTAGCTTTCTCTGTGAGTTCTGAGGATCTGAACTCAGGCCTTCAGGCTTACAGAACAGGCACTTTTTGGACTGAGCCATCTCCCCAAACCCAAAGCTGCTCCCGTGAGCTGGAGGGGGCAGGCTGAGAATGCTGCGTGAAAAGAGGCACAGAGCGCCAAGCCTTGGCTACTGCGCTCTTCCTGGCTCTTACATATTTCTGTGTCTTGGATGTCTCTAAGAGGAGGGGGTGCCTATAAATCTTCAGCCTCGTACATCAGGGCAGAAACTCTGTCGGTGTCCCACTCAATGCTGAGAGCACATGCTCAGGGCCCAGGACAGGAAGGGCCCTCAGAAGGTTGTGGATGCAGCAGAGAAATGGGAGATACCTGCTCCCTCATGTGCCACAGTGCATGGGAAATGCCTACTTCCGCATCTGAGACAGTGGGCAGAGAAAAGCCTCCCCAAGGTGCTGCTGCTCTCGGGGCTCAGTTGTTCCAAAAGTACAAGGATCAATTCTGCCCCATTCTTTGCAGAAACCCAGCACTACAGTGATTAAGCCGCTGAGGTCTCCTCTCCCTCAGTTAACCCTGGTTTCAAAGCAGCACTGGAGCATGTAAAGCTGGCGTCTGCTATTCACTGACTCCTACCTGAAAAGACTACAGGACTTCAGGCTTTGGGCTAGCAATGACTGTGCTCTAACCTTGCCTATGAGGAAAGCAAACATAAGACTTCAGGAAATACATCGCTTTCCCAACAGCACACACTAGCAGGCAACTTGGGACCTGGACCTAAATTAGCCTGCACATACATAAGCCTACACCTAAGTTATTCCCCTTGCTAAGACTCTGTTTCTTTTAAAAGATATTCTAGAATACATCTGGACACCACGGGAGCCAGGCTGATCAAGTCAGAACTGGATTAGGGTACATGTCCTGAGTGGATTTTTAGGGAGAATCGCATTTGCATTCTTATGCCTACATACATAACTGGTTGTACATGATGAAATCAGATGCATCGTGGGAAAGAGTCTTTGCAGTAGAGGACAGGTTACATAACTCCAACTGTCAGCCAGAAAGCCACCTGGCAACCAGTGCCCTCTTCTCCTGGACCCCACAAAAAGGCCTTTGACTGCTCTTTAACTCACCAGGCAGTGTGTGCAAAACTTGTACTTTCTTTCTAGTAAAACTTTCTGCTGCTTTATTTTTGTGTTTCCTGTTCTTCCACTTTGAACAAGAGGCTAAAAACCTAGAACAATGCTCGTCCTGGTGGTGCACACCTTTAACCCCAGCACTTAGGAGGCAGAAGCCAGAAGGTCTCTGCGAATCCAAGGCCATCAAAGGTCTACACAATGAACTGCAGGACAGCCAGGGCTACATGGAGAAACCCCGTCTCCAAACAAGCAAAAGAACCTGGAACAACTGGTCAGCATCATAGTCACCTGCAAGACTCAAATGTGACAACTCACAATTCTGTACATGTTCTTTTCCTTCCTTCCTAGTTCGTTTTTTGAGACAGGATCTTATGTAGCTGAGGTTGACTTCAGATTTATTATGCAACAAAAGATGACCTTGAACTCCTGATCCACCTGCCTCTACCTCCCCAGTAGAGGGACTACTAGCTTGCACCACTTGCCTTGGTTTCACAACTTCCTACAGTGTGACAAGGGCATTCACAAAGACACCCTACTGACATCAGTTCCTTTTCTCAATCCCGTAAGAAAACACCAGACAAAAGCAACGTAATGAAAGAAGAGTTCCTTTTGGCTCATGGTTTGTGGGGGAGCGTCCCTCATGGTGGGGGAGCCATCGGGGAGGGAGCTTGAGAGAAATGGCCACATTAGATCTGCGGCCAGGAAGCAGAGATTCAAAAGGTTAGTGGTTGGCTCACTCCAGCATTCTAGCCCATAGGATGGAACCATCCAGATGTAGGGTAGACTTTCCCACCTCAGCTCGCTCTGAAAACTCCCTAACAGATACAAGCAAAGGTTTGTCACTGTGGTGGATTGTAATGTCAAACTGATAATAATATTAATCATTGCAGACAAGAAAGCATTTTTCGCCCAGGGAACCCCAGATAGGACTGTCAGGTGGCTTTCTCCTAGAACATCCACGTGACTTTCTAGGCGATGCTTTGCAAAGACTTTAGGTCCATGCTCTTCTCGTAGCACTTGAGTGTGGTGGCTTCTGTCAAGCCTCCTCAGTCAACAATGAGCCACAGAATCTCAGTAACATGAGAAGTGCTTTAAAAACGGGTGTAAAAATCCTTTGGGTTGGGCTGCCCCCATGAGAGGCCTGTGGTGAACAGATATCTAGGGCCAGAGAAAAGAGATAAAGAGAACAGTCTCTGGCAGAAGATAAGATGGCTCTGGAGGACAGGCCCTTCTGGATACATGGCAAAATCTAGAGCTTGGAGTCTTCAGCAGAGGAGGCAGGAGTTGGAGAACAGAACACAAGAGCAGCTGCGAGTTCTAGTCTGATGGGCTGTATCCATGGGATTTCAGCTCTGTGCCTTTTCACAGTATTTGAAGGAGACAGAGGAATTACAAAGAAGTGATGTGGGCTGGGACTCACTTCAGAGAGCCAGGGGGCAGGACTTCTTTGTCCCTTCTATCAGAATGACAACAGCAACCCTCTAGGAATGAAGCTGAGAGGTTTAAGGCTAAGCACAGGTCTAAGGCTGTGCAGAGCACATGTGCAGAGCAGAGGAAGTCCTGAGCAAAGCCACATCAAGGACCCCAGTGCCTCAGACCCATGGGAGTGACAGAGCCTCTCCTGTGGTGAGGCCCACAGAGATCATAAAGCCTTACAATGTTCGCAGTGCACATTCTGACAGTGCATGTAGAAACCATCAACCTCAGCTTCTTCCTCTTCCAGGATGACCACAGCCTGGGACCCGTCCCTTACAGAGACCTCCTACAGAGATTAGCAAAACCAGTCTCCTCCTTCAGCTATATACAGCAAGTCCACCTCCTCAATTCAGATGTACAGTTCTGTGTCCATGCTGTGGTCAGTCCCCTCAGTCAGAGCAAGTGCAGACCACTGGAGGCCAGATTTTCTGTATATGGGTCTATCCTTCCTTCATTCCCCCATCATCTTAGTTAGGTCCATCCCTGAAGCCGTGCAGAGAGCTGCAGCAGGCCAGGCCTGGTAAGCAAGGTTTCAAAGCAATTGGGCAAACAGGGCAAGGAGCACATGGTTAACGGGGACTCAAATAGCACGCTTCCTTCCAGGCAACCCAGGCAGCTGGGCTGGGGTGTGGTTGGGAGCACTTTCTGAAGAAGCTCAGGAATGGGAGTGGCCGAGGAGTGACTTTCAGAGAATTACATCCTTCATCTTGGATTCAGAGGCCCTGTAGGTCAGGAAGGACATTAGAATTGATATTGTCCACCCTTGATGTCACTCTTCTGCACTCATCTGGCATTGTGTCTGGCCTTCTAAGGCAAGTGGGAACTTTTTAGTCACGTCAGGGGAGGCTCAGAGCTGTTTACTTCTGGCCGTTAGGGAAGACAATAAAATTGGGATTGCTTCTGCTAAGGATGTAAATAACTGAAATGGAAATGAAATCATGAGCTTTTGATGATTAGGAGACAATTAGCTTAAAGGTTAATAACTAAGCAAGACACTCCTTCCTCCCTTCCCCCTCTCTCCCTCCCTCCATCCCTCCCTCCCTCCATCCCATTTCTTGACACATAATAGAATGCCGTGAAATATCCTTGAAAAGCTTGTGGGTTTTGCAGGGCTCCTCTAGTGACTCTAGAAAATGTTTCAGACAGCCAAGGGCCAGGGTTCTGAGGAGCCTAGCCTTGCTCTAGAGCACTCTCTCCTCTTGACCCAGTTGACCCAACACAAAGTTGGAGACGTCGCCCCCCCCACCCGTTTTCATCATGCCACCTTTCCTGGAGTCCTGGCATAGCTGATGCCTTGATCAAATGGTCCCATGGCTCATTGGGAAATGTCTATCCCAGTGGCCGGGAGCATCCCCATAATTCTGCCCCACCCCTCCGTGACTCTCTGATCTTGTTAGAAACATGAAACCTAGGGTTTTAAAAGATCAAGTTTCTAATACACTGCAACTGTGAAACTACTCTCCCACCCATAGGAGGTGGCTGGCCATTCTATCTCACACATGATGAGGTGATGACACACAGATGAAAAAAAAATTCAAAGCCCCACGTCTGGGAATGTTGATCTAACACTTAGGAGCCGTGTGCTTTTGCAAAGAGGTGCCTGGTTCCCGAATCTGGGTGATTTCATCTCGATGCCGGGATGCCGCTTCTGGTGACTGGTCCTCTTCCTTCCTTGGAGAACATTTTTATTCCCTCCATCTGTCAGTCAGTCCCGGAGCCAGAGTAATGCCAACCCCTAGTCCCCATTTCCACCTAGGTGTAGACCTAATTGGTCTACCAGTTCCTGTCCCTTTGATGGTATTTGCGTTTAATCTGAGTGTGGGGAGACAAGCGGGCTCACTGCGTGCTTCTATGAAGGTTTTTGCTCCTTCTGGGTGCCCCCTGTATTCCCTGGGGTGGGGTGATATGCAAATGCCCCCCACTGCTGCCATTACTCCCTAACAGTTGGGTGATAAAGCTGCTGCACGAGGGAAGGACTCAGGGGAGCACACTGCTAGCTGCTGCCCCTGCATAAAGCTAGTACCAACGTCTACCCCATGGTTATAGTAGTACTGAAGTCTATCATATTTTTTATTTCTGCTTAATTAGCAACACTGCATTTTTCTGCTTAAAGACAATGTGTTTTCTGTTACCTGTAAATGAATGCATATGACATGACAATTACACCTGTTATGACTTGGCAACTGAAAAAAATCAACAACAAAATGCAGGCTGTGTTTGTTTAGCACATGACTGAGCAAAAAGTAAACGACAGGAGATTTCTTTTCCTCACTGAAGTTTCTCTTTCTGGGCTTTATCACCTGACCTTAGCTTCAGGATCCTCCAGAGAATGTATTAAGGTTCTACCCAGACTCTGGCATTACAAATATTAACGTCATTCAGTGGAAGTCTTGAGGACTCGAAAGTGCTGGGGCCACGAGGCAGAACTAGTCACTGCAGAGGTAAGTGCTTAAGGTGAGGTCTCCTGACTGTTTAAAAAATAGTGTCACATTCAAGATGCTGAGGTCAAGAATCCCAATCTCTCTTTTGTAGAATGCTATTCAGTTCACACAAGGTGTTAAAGACTTGGGTTTTTAGTGCACACTGATCCCTGGCCCATACAGTCGGTTTCAAGGATTGCCAAAGGCTGCTAACCAATCATGAGAAGTCCCCAGGAGGCCAGGAAAGATTCCCCCGCAGGCGCTGGAGGCCCCATGGCCTTGCAGGCTCTGTGATGTTAGACTTTTAGCTTCCAGACGGTGAAATGACATATTTTAAGCCTCTTGTTATTTTAAGCCACCAACTCCTCCCTTCCCCGCCGTACTCTGTCACAGCAGCCCTAGAAAAAGCACCCCAGTGCCAACCCAGAAACAATGGACTGAGAGCAGGTGCCAAGCAGACAATTTACATCATGTGTCTTTATAGAAAAAATTAAAACTGCTACAAGGTGTCCTCTACCAGCAGCAATTTGTGCCTGGCTGCTAACAGCCCAAGATTTCCTCTCCAATGAGTGCTCAATGCATTGTTTAAACCACTCATCTTTTAAGTATTTTTTTAAAGAAGATAAACACAGCTCCTAGAGGATCACAGGGCCTCTCTTGGTGTTGAAGGGAGCTGATAAGATTCACACCTGAGGAACTCTCTGGGCTCCAGGGAATCTACTGGGAAATACTTCCTTATCACTACATTCAAGAATGCAGTAGGAATTCTCTTAATTTAGCTGACTTGCCTGAGTAAGAAACAGACTCACTTCTTTCTGTAAAATGTGTCGGCTGATGCCCAAGCTGACACGCCAAGCTAACAGTCAAGCGCCGGGAGTGTCCCACACTGCTGCTTCCGCCAGCTGTGACGCGATACTTAGGAGTCTCTGTTTTCAAACACGGCTCTGACAGTTACACTTGTCATCGTAAGTATGTAACGTGATCGCATGTTATACACGATGATGAAATATGAATGTGAAAAGAAAAGGCTCTTACTTGAATGAGTGGGGATGCTTTCAAAGGCAAGAAAGAAGCATGCTGCAAGAGCCCAATCAAAGCCATGGTAGGTGGGTCAACCACTGAAGGTTAGAAGATTAGCTAAGTTGTAGTACTTATAAAGGATAATTAAGACGGCTAAGAACATGCCTTGGCCCACATTAAGGAAAAACAAAACCTTTGTGGCTGAATATATGCTTCAATGCTTTGCATGCAAGTAAATTATTTAAGGAGGCCACAATCCATGACCATTGTTATAGCTGAATATTGTTTGTCACTTCTAAAGTTTTATGCTGAACTACAGTTGATTTTGGTAGCTGGTGGGTGTTGCTTAGAGAGGGTAATTAGCTTTGGGGGGAGTAACCCTTCCTGTGTAAGTTCTCCCTCCAAGGCCTGGATTATACACCTTGAGAGTCGGTTGTTATGAAACGAATACAGATCCTGGTTTTGTACTCTCGATCCATTTCTCAATTGGATTATTTGGTTTGGTGGTGTTTAATTTCTTGAGTTCTTTATATATTTTGGATATTAGACCTTTGTCAGATGAAGGGTTGGTGAAGATCTTTTCCCAGTCTGTAGGCTGTCGCTTTGTTCTGTTGACAGTGTCTCCTGCCTTACAGAAGCTTCTCAGCCTCATGACGTTAAGGCCTGGGCTATTGGTGTTCTGTTCAGGAAGTTGTCTCCTGTGCCAATGTGCTCCAGGCTCTTCTCCACTTTTTCCCCTAACTGATTTAACATCTCTGGTTTTATGTTGAGGTCTGGCTCCTATCATGTTTAAAGTAATGCAAGATGTGGCTGCATGCTTCGGGCTTCCCATCCTCTAGAAATGTGATGACCCCAAACCCTGTCTTGGGGTATTATGCTATAAAGACAAAAAGCAGACCAAGAACTTTTGTCAACTTTTCAACTAAGGAGCTGCCTAGGCTAAGATGGACAGACTCCCCTGCAGTCAGTTTCATCTTAGATAGACAAATGCCACATTTTATCCCTTTGTTGTCCAGAGTGGTAATTTTCCAAACTGGAATCATTCAGAAAAAGGGAATCTCAATAGAAAAAAAAATACTTCTATCAGATTGCCCTGTGGGCAAGTGTGGATGGGGCATTTGCTTAATGACTGATGTGGGAAAGCCCAACCCACTTCGAGTGGTGTCATCCCCGGACAGGTGGTCTTGAATGAGATAGGAAAGCAGGCTGAGCAAGGCATGGAGAGAAAGCCAGTAAGATGAGTCTTTCATGGCCTCCACTTCAGTGCCTTACCTGAATTCCCTTCATGATGGGTCCTAAGCTGTAAGGTAAAATAAGTCCTTTCCTCCCTCACATGCTTCTGTCCATGGTGTTTTTCACAGCAACAGCAAGCTAGGACAGTGCTTGCTTGCTTTGTTCAATGATATTACTTTAAAAATTTTCTGACTCAAAACATCATACATATTATAATATGTTAGAGATGCAAACATGCATTTATTTGCCTATGTCGTTAAAAGCAGAAATGCTGTAAATCACCTTCTTATGGATATAAGTGTATACGTGACACACCTCAGGCAGGATTTGGACTTCTTGGCTGTACTGCATCTGGGCCAAAGACTCAGGTACTCACCAGAAAAAAGGCCAGGGCCCCGAACTTAGCCCTAGAGGCTGAGAAACCCGACACCAGCTTTTCCTGCAGGCTCTGGTCCACCTGTTGACAATGTCTACAGAGTGGCCTCTATTCCAAAGTATATTTCTGGTTTGATTTCACTTCCATGCTAAGATGTCTGTTCTCTGGACATTTTGAGATGAGCTGGTAGGGGAGACTTCTCAGCAGCCTTGCATCATCGTGTGCAAACAGGGAGCACCATGCAGATTTAGAATGCAGGAGAACCTTTGCTTGGGAGGTCCCTCTACTCTTGGCTGTTTTAGGCAAGAAAGACATGGTAGCAGTAATCTATTTTTCTGCTTTTACTGCTGCTGCGATGTTGAGCCTGGGGAACTAAATGGCTGCCTTGTGGCATGCTAACAGTTGTTATCTGACTTAGAGCAATAGCTCAAAATACAGTTTTACTCATCACCACACTGCATTTCCAAACAGGAGCAAACTAGGAACAAGAGAGAGTGTGAGTGACTTCAGTGCCCACCCTGCCCTTAGTGCAGATGTGTGCCCAGGAAGCCTGGCTGACTTGACTTCCTGATTCCATAGACAGCCACGGACTAAATCACAAGTGTGGAAACCATCAAGCCCGTGTGAATGAGAAGAATCTGGAGATGCATATGGTGTTGGCATCCTCGTAACCCCATCAGCAGTTGGGCAAACAGAAAACCACCTCCCAGTTCAGACGCTGTGCTCTCTGGAGGGGCTTTCAAAACACGAACACTGCTAAAATTGGCAATTAACCCGAGCTTAACAAGGTTCAGAGTCACAGTCCTTAGACCCAGTGAAACACCTTCGACAAATAGGCCTAGGAAAGCAGTCCACATTCAGACCATCTGGGAAAAGCGGTTGGTGTGGCTCATGGTATTGACTCTCGTGAGACTTTCAAGGAACGGAGAACCTCAGAGTTCCTGTGAGACCACACTCAAGGATTGTGAGTATTCATGTTCCTTTAACTTGAGGGCAGTAAACTTTGTGATTGGAGGGTGAGCTGGGTGAATCAAAGCAAGGTCAGAACGCTGGTTATGATACTAAGCAAGATATTTACGGTTAGTTAATGACATCTCTTTCTTTGTAAGCTAGGGGAAGGACTATCCACTTCAGAGTATTGCTCCGAATGAAACAACCAATTCAAATTGACTAGCACAATAGTGATGAACAAATAGAAGCTAGTTAATAATACCAATAAAAATGGGAACTGAAACTGGAGAAGCTCACTGACCAGTGATTCCTCTGAGTATCTAGATAGCACCTGAGTATCCAGCTCATGCTGAGTTCTGTGCTAGACATTGTAGAATCCTGTGACGTGGGCTTTTTTTTTTTTTTTTACTAGCAGAGGAAGTAAGCCATATGCATTGTATAGCAGAAAGTTTTAAGTGTGCAAAGGAATAAATATACATTAAAATATAGTAATTGGTCAGAAGGAAACAAACCAACCTCTCCCCTTTTTTGCTGAGTGTGTGTGTGTGTGTGTGTGTGTGTGTGTGTGTGTGTGTGTGTGCGCGCGCGCGCGCACTCTTACACGTGCTGGGGATTGGATCCATGGTCTTGCATGTTCTACTATTACTTGCTAAGCCCCATCCCTGAGTGCACTTCTATGTTTGTACTAATACACATGTTAAGAGCTGAGAGCAGTTTTGTTGGAATGCCTAACCTGCATTTTTCAGACAAAGTTCTGTGCTATAGCAACCTACAATATGCTGAGAAGTGGGCGTGGGGGCAAGAAGCTGATGACACAAACTCCTGAGAAACTGTCTCCTGAAGGCTCACTACGTGTATCAGCCATGTGCATCAGTCATATCCTCTCAACTTCCTCAACTTAGCACATTACAATCACATTTGGCCTCACGAAACGTTGATCCCCTAGCAGGTTAAGAGCTGTTAAATGATCTACTTTCCAGCTCACCTTGGACACTGCTGCCTTGATAACTGGCACAGTGCTGACGAAAACATCAGGCCAAGCTCAAAGCCTTCCCGGCAATCTGGACACCCAGGAAGATCCGCCCTTGACATCAGTGTGATGATGTCTCCTGGGTAACCGATCAAGCACAAACTGCCACTGGGTTACTTGAACTTTACCTTTAGAAGGAACTACCTACTCTCCAAAAGGGTCCTTCTGTGTTCTGTCACAACACTCAGTGAGTGGGTGTCATGTCCCTCTTTTCACAGGAAGCTCGGCAAGGTGAGCCTCCTGGCCTAAGCCTACACATCTAGGAAGTGGCAGGAACTGAAGTCTTTTTGCAGTGCTTCCCTGTTCACCCCAGCCTAGCCGTCTCAGGACACAACGGCATTAGGAAGCTGCCGTAATGATTGGTTTCAGAAAGCCACAACTTGGGCATAAAGAAAAGGAAGCATCGATGTGCAACTGTCATCACAAGCCAATGGACGAAATGGTCACCTCGTCAACAGGCACACCAAGTGGTTCTTTGTGCCCATGCTGAGAGGCACGGGGTTTCACAGCACCCACTTGGTAGGTCAGAGTCTACGCAGTGGTTCATAGACTGGCGGGCCCTGAACAAAGAGCTGCAGAGAGCACTGAGTCTGACTCACTGTGTAGCCCCTCCCCTCAGCCACAGCTGGAAGAAAAATCTTTCCTCTTCTACCACAAAGTGTAGCTGGATGCTACTTCTAAGACCCCTTTTGGCTGTACCTGGGGGAAACAATGTGATTTTACTGGAGCATGTCAACAAAACTTAAAATAGAATTCTGAGGTAATTGCAAGTGACAGCTCTTGACATGTGGAAAGGCTCAAAACGTTGAGTTGTCTGTCTCTCGAGACAGGTTGGTGAAGCTGCTGGCCTCTGAGGAAGCTGACAACACAAGAGGCTAGGAACTCTGACTCATCTGAAAGATGGTCATGGACAACACTCCTCAGGGGCACCTGAAATGGAAATCTAGGGTTCACAGGTGGCATCTGTCTGGGCCCCAGTGCATTGGGACCCACACCAGCCTGCTGCTACTTTGATGTCAAGGAAGTTGGTCATGACTACTTAGTTTGTTTCATGAGGACTGTGCCTTTTACATTGAGAGAAAACAGGCTGGGACAAAAGTCGCAATTTCACCCGCTTGAGGGAAGTTCTCACTTTGATGATGGAGTCACTGCTGTTTCAGCCCAGAGGAACTGGTACTTGAGACCACCCAAGGCTTTGCACGCTAACCAAGAGATTTAATGCTCTAGCCAAAGAATGTTTTAGATTCCGTGGAAACATTCTACAGGTACACAAATCACTTCCTGAGAAACCGAAGGCAGAACTCAGCGAAGCCACCAGCTGCTACAGTGATCTTAGGAAGGAGGCATCAAGGGGCCAGAAGGACAAAAGACGCCACTGACCTGCTCAGTTAGGATGAGTTAGTCGGTGTTAAAGTGAAACCCACTCAGCACAGCGCCTGACATGCAGTAGATACTCTCGCAGCAGAGCATCGTCATGACCAACCACCTTGTGGCCATAGTAGCAGCGGGCTGCTGTGTGAGACCTTAATACCTAGGGTGATAGTATTAGGAAAAAATCCTTTAGTCTCACTGTTGTTATGGGGGCGTTAGTATTTACAAGAGATTGTGAAGGGTGTGCCCCAGGCCACTGGCCCTCCCATCGCTGTGCCATGTTAGGCTATAGCAAGGAATCATATTGGAAATGGAATAATTCTTCAGGAGGCACCAGACTTGCTATTGCTTTGCTCTTAGACTCTGTAGCCTCTGGAGCTGTGAGAAATACATTCCTGTTCCTGATAAGCGACCCAAATGGTGATATTTTATTTTAGTAGCAGGAACTGACTAAGACAGTTTTTGCACCATGTGTATTCTTTGTCATGTAATCACTTTGCGTTTGAAGTTCTGAGATTGTCAACAGTACCTTCTCTTCCATTTGTAACTACAAAAGGAACTCAGGGTAACATTGGTGTTTGTATAAACTCTGTCTTCCTTTCCCATCTCTTCTGGTAGGAGCTGCCTTAGCTACTGTCCTGGTCCTAGCACAAGGCTAACTGATTTCCTCTTGTTTGTGCTCTCCCTGTGTGTATCTTGATCTTTATTCATAAACAGACTATTATTGCTTAACTTCCTGTAGCATCAATATTCATTCATCATTTTTTTTAACAGTTTGATTGGATTTAAGATCCTATTTCTACCCAAATTCCCAGATAGGACTAAACGTATAATTACTATACATGAGGTTTGGAATGAGGAAGCGAAGAAGTGGAGTCTTGTTCTGCCGTCTTGAGAGGCAGAGGTGCGCTAGCTTCAGTCTACTAGCCCAGTCATGGCTCATTCAGTAACCATGGAGAGCACTTTCATTTTCAGGACACCATGCACTCATTTTCTTCTGCTGCAATTTAAGAATTTATTTTCTCAAGCACAGAAAGAAATAAAACTTTATCCACCACTCTGCCCAACACCACTCATCTTGTTCTGTCTCCTGGTGCCTCAAGGGCCTCCTTCCTGGTTCTGTGCGGAGCCAGCACAAGTCTCCCTCTTAGGGAAGCGACACTAAGTAATATCATGTATAATCCTTTACAAACGGGATAATACATGTGGTTCCACAATTCTAAAGTGGCCCAGAAGCTCCTTAGAAAGCATGAGAGTGAAACGTCTGTGGTGGAGAAGGGTCTTCTTGGTGCCACCTGAAAGAGCACAGGTGAAACGTGTCACAGTGTTCAAAGAATGCCACCACGTTAACTAATGCTTACAGCCACTGTATGCGTTTACTTATTTGTGTTTGGGATTTAACACAGGGCCATGCTCTTCCACTAAGCTGCACGCCGCCCTTACCCCACTTTAAAGTGGGGCTCAGAAAATAACACCATTTGCTATGCAGCACTCTGTAGTGAGCATCAAAGTGCAGATCTGAACCTGGCACTGTAGTCTCTGATTCCTTGTTTGCATCTCTACAGTTTATAGCAGTTTTGGATCTGGCAAACAGGAGAGTTCAATTATTTCTGCTTATATTATAAAAATGAAGAATTCAAAGAGCCAAAGTTGACCAAAGTCCATCAGGTCACATTGAAGAGTGCATACGTCATAATGAAAGTCAGGGTTGATCTCAAACTCCCACGGACTTTTTACCATACCACTGGGCCTCCTGCCTGCAGGGTTTTTTTTTTCATTATCACACATTTAGTTGGTTTTGAAGCTCTAATATTAGCCTTGGACATGTTCTCTGGTTGCTTCTTTAATGTGGAAGTTATATCTCCTGATAATGAGGACTCTTTGAGGTCACTTCCTTTCCACACACATTGATCTGCTCCCAGACGGATGCCAAGCGCTGTGTAAAATAGCCAGTTGTGTGTAAAGTGTCCACAGGCTAATGCTTTTCCTGCTCAACATGGAGCTACAGCCAGCAAGTGTCCCTCAGCAGAGAAACGAGGGAGCATGCGCTGATGTGGCCCATTGCCCAAGAGTGGGAACTGAGTGAGCTCAGAGCATGGGTGAGGACATGTTCCTGTGCTACACTCGCCAGTGCCCAGTGCTGTCCTCCTCTCCTCTCAGTGTGGCTCCACTATTACTCCGTTTCCCATGGGTGCTCCCCGACTCCAGTTCTCAGCACTGCCTTTTGATTTTCTACCCGTGTCATCTGAATGCTCACTACCCACTGACCCCCTGTGCTTCAGCCTTGGTAGGGGCTATTCTCGGGTCATTATTATCACCTTGGACATCTCTAAAGTCACCTGCCTCAGACTTTTGTCGCCTTCTAAAGGGCTTAAAGGGGCTTATGATAAAGTAAACTAGATCAACAAGCCAAAGAAATAATCAGAAGCAGATGAACACTAAGGAGGGCGGGAGGGTGGGAGGGAGGGAGGGAGGGAGGGAGGGAAGGAAGTATACAACCCTAGCCAGGGACTGGCCTCAGAAGGATGGAAAGAGTATTTACTCACCATCAGCTTAGTGTGTCTCCTAGCAAGCTCACTCACTGCCATTTCACTCAGCGTTATCCCCATTTGGGGCTTTTAACACAGAGGTGAAGAATCCTTCTCTATTTTACCTAGAATGCCTTGCCATACTCCCCTCCGCCTTCCAGATGGAGTGACATGGCCACTGGGCAAATATCCTCACTGGAGTGAGTCTCTGACATGGCGGGCTTCATACCCCAATGCATCCCATGGGCTGAAGTCCACCATGTACCACACACAATAGTCTGACATTCTTTTCAGAATCTTCGAAACTGCTATTTTTAGCCTTCCGAGCCATATGGCGCACGGTCCACAATGACTGTGCCTCATTCCTCCTCGTTTTCTTTTCATTAAGGTCGACATTAATTAAAAGAGGCCAATAAATCCTCAGATCAGACAACTTCTCACGTTGACTGTAAAACCCGAGGAAGTGACATTTTGAGAAAAACCTCCTTAGAATTGAGGAATGGAAGGCGCTGGAGGGAGGTCGCAGAATGATTGATCTCTACGTGTCTTGTGTCTGTCTGCCATGTCTCTGGGGCATGGGCAGTCTGCTGCAGCTCGGCACAGGGGCCTTGGCTCTAGCAAGAGCAGCGGAGTTGACAGCTGTGCCTTTCTGCACTGAGCATCCTGGGAAAAATCAACGCTTGGGCAGTCCTGCTGCCATCTGTGGGCTTTCTACAGCAGACAGGTTATTTATAGAAACTTGTTTGTGCAAAGCCAATATTTACCTGTCGGGGTTGTCAAAATCTACAATTCATCTGTGCCATTAGCCTGCAGTTTCCCTGTCAATAATGGAAATTTCCCTCGCCGGGAAGGAGTCCAGGGGCAACCAGGGGGACTGCACTGCCCTCCCAGGAAGTGAGAGAACGGGTGGTATTAACGGTCGGAGGCTAAGTGTATCTGTCATCCATGAGGCCGCTGGATCCTCCCACTAGACTGTGAAGATAAAAGGTATCAAGGAGTTCAAAGTGGAATTCTCCCTCTCACTTCCTTGTGGCTGAATCCATAAAGCCACCACTGGCTAAAGTAGAATGACAGTTCTGAGACAGTGTTTGTTTCTCCATGGCTTCTATAAGAAGACGGTATCTATGACAAGTAGCTGGGTGGTCTTCACAAACCGCCACCTTCTGAAGCCATCAGCATCCAAGATTGTCCCCTGCAAACAGCCATCCCCTTCCTCTGGTTTTCCTATGAGCCCTCGGGAGTCCATGTTCTTCGCGTGCCTCTTAAGAGAAGGTGCAGAGGCTGAGACTCTTTCCTTTCTCTTTACCTTCTGTCTCAACGATGTAATCCATCCAAACAACTCAGTTTTCTTTAATGCCTGCATCTCTAGGCGATTTGTACTCTCTCGACTTTCCAGGTTCAAGAAGGAGAAATTCTCTTCTTGCACAAACACATACCTCATCCCCACCAAGCCTCGCTTGTTCCTGCTCCTCATGTCTCCACTACAAGCACAGGATTGAGCATTTTTTATCTATAATTTCTGGAACTAGAAATTGTCTCAGATGTCGAATTATTAGCATCTTAGAGCATTTTCTTGTACCATTAATTACATAATGAAATATTTTAAGGATGGGACTTAAGTTTTTTTAAAAGTCTTTGTGTTTTCTATATTCCTTGTACACATGGAATGAAGGTAATTTTATACAGGATACTAAGTGAACCAGCATTTTGGTTGTGATTTACCAACTGAGGTCAGGGTAAAAGAAATCCACTTGTGACTCTGTATTAGCACTGAAATGTTTTGGAACTGGGAGCATTTTGAGTTTGAATTAGTCTCTGGATGCTTAGTCTATTCCAAAGTTTACAAAGAAATCACTTTCAATTTCTAATCATTTAGTTTTATCTCGACAACAAGTGATCAGTTTTTGAATGAGTAGTCTAAGAAATCCATTGACTCCATGATAATTTTTGGCCACTACTTTGATTTAGACACTTCTAGCTCTGGCTCAGATTGGACAACAGACTCCTAAATTGGTCTCTTTTCAGCAATCCAGGTCTTTTGTCTGGAGCACCATTTCTCTGCAGTGCAAATCTGAGCACATTTCTCCTAGGCTTAAGTTTTTTCTTTGGTCCAATAGAGAAACATTTCCACAATCCTGGGTCAAAGCCTCAACTTCGCAGCACCTCACAGGGCCCTTCCCAAGCTCTGGCTCAACTCATGCACACTCTGACAGGGACCTGAGGTTGTGGTTCTCTCCTTTGGCTTCCACACACAAGTTCACTGGACTTTATCTGCCTATAAGCCCCATACTCCCTCTTCTCTGGTGAATCTTCTCATGGCCACCTGTGCCTTCATTCAGGGCACAGAACAAGTATATTTACTGAAATAATATGGTAGAGTTCATGAAGATGGATGTCAAATTACAGAGCATGAGAAAACACTTGGCATTTTGATTTGTTATGCCTAATTTCCTACAACTCTTCCTAGCAAGCAGGAAATACTCAGTAAGTGCAGCCTGAATAGACAGGTGGACAAGAGTTGTAAGTAGGGTCAAGAGGAACTTGATTGTATATGAAATAATTATTCATCTCAAATCAACTAATAGGCACACGTTAAAACTCTCTGGAAAGATGATCATGGGAGGAGACCTGGTTTCTCTGTGGTGACTGGGAAGATGAAGCATGCTAGGTCATCACTCAGGCCCAGGCTTTGAATAATTATACAGAATCAAGAGTCTGTGGATGAAACTCCAATACAAGAAGACTTAGCATGCACAACTAGATCACCATTGCACATGTTATCAGAAGTTCTGAAAAATAAATACATTCCATTAGAACAGTAGCTTTCTCTTTAAAATAGTCTCTACCACTAACAGAGAAATAGGTGCGAGGGGCTGTTTGAACCATTTTAGATGCTTTTATTTGTTCTCAATGTAATCCTATGGTTATCTCTTTCCTATGAAGAAGGAAATGGAGGCTCAAAGCTAGTTCTTTTCTTTTCCCAAATCCATATTCTTCTTCACACCACATCAAGATGAAAATACACACACACACACACACACACACACACACACACACACACACACACACACTATGGCTTAGAGACATCCCCACCTACAACAAAGCCTCTAGGACATGTTCTCAACAGAAGGCTCTGGTCACTCCCTCTACTTTGCATAAGTAGACATCCAACCCTGGGTTATAAGTTCCATGAGGATGCCCACCACCTTTTATTCCATTATGTTTCCACACCTCACCTTGCCTGCTGCTTTGCAAACAAGAAAGGAGAGTGGTAAACAATGTTTGACTTCAGTAAGACTTACACAAGCACTAAAATTACAGTTGAATCCAACTGTGCTTCCTCATCTGCTCCCTGTCATGACAAGGCTGAAGTGTGTCATCAGTAAGGCTATATCCACTCTTGGTGGCAAGGAACAGCCTATACTTTGTGGATCTTTCCTTCGCACAGGATCTAGCCCAGGACTTCCCTGCATTTGCACTACTGATGTGGTGCAGACCATTCTTTGTTGTGGTTTCCTATGGTTTCCTATGCCTACTAGGAATGTTTAGCAGTAGCCCTGGCCTCTGCTCACTGGATGTCAGTGGCTTCCTCTGTCCACTCAGCTGCAGTAAACAGAAGTACATCAAGATATTGCTAAATTTTCTACCCTTTCCTGTCATTTGAAAATTGCTTGTCTAGCCTGATGCCACTCACACAGACATTATAAATACCTTCTAGAACAAATTCTCAAGGGTCTCTGTTCAGGCTGGATCAGCTCCTCAGATTCACCTTCTTTGCCTTGTTGATGACAGCTCTTCACTATTGTGAAAGTGTTGTGTGTGGAGGTTACATCTAAAAGACACAGACTCTTTAACTGGGAACCGACACTGATAAACAATGAACGAAGAAGTACCATCTTAATAAAGCAGTCTGGACAACTGGACAGGACCAACTCCTGAGTGGTCAAGTTGCCATACCCATGACTGACGGACACAGCATCTTGGTGAGACTGAGGAACTGCAGGGCTCCCACATGGCCTTTGGAGCTACCATCCTACTTTTTTCTGTAGGAGGCGAGTTTAAAAATCTGTCCTCCTGGCTATTTCTTCCTGCAATTTCTCTGTACAGTACTAAGTGGTCACAAGGTCATTTGCCATGGAGCCCAGATTCCTCTAGCTTCCTCCTGGCTGTCACCTCTACATCTGCTTCTGGCTTTTCGTTGAATACCCATTGGATGTTTGGGCAGGCTTGGCTTCACTGCCTTAGGCAATTTATCTCTCTTCTTTACTTTTCTCTTTCCGAAGGTGAAGAAAACCCCTCAAGGAAGGCTGACAACATTCAGTCCCTTTAAAACAGGAAGACAGCTGCCCCTTCTTATAGCACAGCCCTGCAACTGGTCCTTAAATGGCTTGCCCTACTGTGCTCTCGGATTCAGTTTCTTGGATAAGCCATGCCCTTTGTGGTCTTTGTTTTTCTTCACTCTGAGGAAAGTGCACTTTTACACTTACATGGCTTCCTCCTTGCCATCACACAGACACAGCCCAAATCAGTGTTTGCCAGACTGGTGTGGGTTCCAGAATCTTCTGGAGTGTCTGTCTGAATCAAGACTAATGTATGTGGGAGACGAAGTCTGAGAGCTCCAGACAATGCTGATGATGCTGGATGTGGGGCCACAGCATTCTCTCAGGCCACTACAGCATATGTGACCACCCGTATCTAGTAAATTTTGTGTCTGCCCTTTTTTGTCCCCTCACAGCACTTCTTAGACTTGAGGACACATTTGCTCTTTTGTTCTGCCTTCACATGCCCTCCCTGCTACAGTGTGAGACATACAAGGTCAGAATTACTCGTCTTTGACTTAGTATTGTGTCCCGGTTCAGAACCAGGCACATAATAGGTACTTTATAAATATGTACTGAAGATTGACCAATTGAAGGTTTAGAGACCAAAACACCGATGTTCACTGAGCCTGAAGCTGTCTTTGTTGAAACCGGGTAGTGAGTACATTGAGAAGGAGCTGGCTGGGGACCAAGGGGCGAGGTCTGTCAACAGCATGACATCCCTAGCTTGGAGGGAGGATGACTGACTTGAGCAGAGGTGTCCTACTGGGAAAGCCTGCACACAGATGCTCAGTAACACGCTGAGGTCGTCTGCACCCCTGGGGGCTGCCATTTGGCACAGCGCTGAACACAAATCCTGAGATGAGCCTTCCAGACGATCCAAGGATCTGAAAGGAAATCTGTCAAAAAGGCCATCAGAGGCCCTGTAATTAAATGTTCTGCTTAATAACCTCTTAGTGATCTTTTCCTACACCCAAGAGGCCAAGCACAGAGTATGACTGGGGAGGTGAGAGATGAGGAGAAGGGGAGCCAGAGACCAAAGCGATGGTGGCATTTTAATGAATGCCGCGGAGAGCAGGCGTGGTGGGGAGAGACGTGCCATGGAAGATGACACTAATGAATCTCACCCAGCTGTGTGGCTCGTGTGATTAATGCTGAACAGAACAAACACCTGATTAATAAGCAGGAGCCCCGAGTCATCAGTCTAACCTTCCAAAGCTCCCAGGTGGCAGTGACTGGGACACTGCGCAAGGTTCACCAAGAAAGAAATCACTCTGGACTCACTTAGGAAAACAAATGGAGGGAAAGAGGAAAGTGTATTAACTCTCTCCCCAGAAAGCAAACACAACACATTCTTTTCCATCACATGTCTCAAGAAAGTCTACTTCCTTTGAGAAATTCTACTGTCCTAAGAACAGTGGGCGAGGGAAAACACACACACACACACACACACACACACACACACACACACACACACACACACACACGGCACCAGAAAGGTGAGAACAGTATTTTCTTTTACTAATGTCAGGTCTCTTTCTTGGGATACCCACAGGGCAGTGGTCCAGCCCGAGGACATCTGAATGACAGGAAGTCAGGGTACAAGAGAATGCAGCTTTACTGGCATAGAGAAAGACATCACTCAAAGCCCACAATTTTCTGGGAAAAGAATTTTAGTCCTTCAGCTACAATAAGAACCCTGGTCTGGAAATAGATACGGCTCAGCAGATAAAGGCGCTTGCTGCCAAGACTGATGATGTGAGTTCAACACCTGAGGGCTACTGAGTTGAAACGAGCCCTGAATTCTGCTGGTTGTCTTCTGACCTTCACACACATACTACGGCATCTGAGAGCTCACCAGAAATATTTTTAAAAAATGAATAAGAACCCCCAACTAACACAGTGTGTCACGCATATTTGTTTATCACATAAGTATATTAAATTTGATAGAATATATTATAAGTAGGCAATAGTTTTAAATGATTTCAAATTCTATCACTGAGAGGAAACTTTTGGCATATATCTAAGAGTATTTCTAAAGATAGTTTTAGCATTTGGTACTCTCTCTTTCTCTCTCTCTCTTTGTGTATGTGTGTGCAGTGCATATTTCTGTGTGTTTCTGTTTCACTGTGTGTGCACATGTGCATGCATATTGGTTCTTTCAAAAGGAAATTTGAAAAGAAGAGAGTTAAATGGCACAATTAAATGATATCACTGTGACTCAGAAGCTAATGCTACAGTCCCCTCTGTAGCTTCAGTGACCCATAAACAGCCATGTCCCAAACATAGCAAGTGAAAAATTCCTCAAATAAATGGGTTTACACAATGTCTCTTATAGTATTCTATCAGGATTGTTCTACTTATTAGTTTTTGTTACTCACCTCTTACTGTGCTTAGTTACAAATATAGCTTTGTTATGTGTATGTAGGCAGCAGGTTATAAGGAAGATCAGGACCTGTAGGCTTTGGTGCTATCTGGATTCAGGCACCCACTAGGGTCTTGGCACATATCCCCAAGCATAAAAAGAACTGACAGTCTTTTAGCAAAATCCAAAAGCTGTTTTTGTTTGTTTGTTTTGCCTTCATCCTTTTATCTAAAATTTGCTCCCTCATTCTGACTTCAAAAAGTGCGTCATTCACATCCAAGGTCAGAGTTCATCATGGTCTGAAGAGCAGATACAACACAGCAGCTCATATAAAACACCCCCTCATACACACACACACACACACACACACACACACACACACACACACTGCTTCATCATCACAAAAATGCTACAAGCTACTAATGTCATCCTTAGTTATAGTTAAGCAAATAGAGACTCGAAGAGCAAGGCAATGGCCTGAGGTCACAGTACCACTGAGCATCATGATTAGGGTTCAAGCATCTCGACCGAATTATAGCTGTCCCTTGAGGTAGGACACGGGAGGAAGCAAAGGGAGGGGCGGGGCTTGGGAAGGTAGAGTGATTCTTCCCAGGGGGCACTGCTACTAGTGATGTGAGAGTTCTGGAAGAGGAGGAGGCTTTGAGCCCCTGCTGCCACTGCAAAGGCACTCAAGCCAGAAGGAGGCACAGCTCCGATCCTTCATACCACACCCAACATGAGTTCAGAGTTTAAACTCCATTTTATCTGGAGCAAGATGACATAACCACGCTCCAACAATGGTGCATATCAAGAAAGACCCTAGGAGGCTAAAGGGGGCATCTTAGCTTTCTCTCAGATGAGAATCCAAGGTTTTATTAAAGGGTTGGGCCATGTTTGGCTTGACATTACTGAGTAAACTAACCTTTTCCCTTAAGATTTTTGGGTCAGTTTCTTTGAAATTTTCCCTTTATTGTGAGCTGTCACGGGGTGTTTACTAAACATGCACTGCGTGCAACTGTAGTTCTACTGGGTCAGAAAGCCAGGAGGAGGTCCTAGGGACTTGGCATTCATACAAGCATCCCAGCTAAGCCATGTTTCTGGGTGTCAAAGCTTCTGGGTCTTTCTTAAATTCACTCCACAACCTGTTGCAGTGAGGTGGCCATAGTGGAGAGGCTAGAGGCTGTGCCAAGAGATTAGGATCACTATTGGCTCCAAATCCTGAGACGCCTGGTGGGACCAGAGGAGTACCTGTGTCATGACACCTCATGAGTCACAGAAAAACCTAAGACCCTGCCTATGGGGAGAAAGGAAAATTCCCAATGGAGTGCAAGCCACAGGCAACAGGCTGGTAAGCAGCATGTCCCCGCCGCCCTCCCTGCCCCATAGCTCCTGCTCCTGCCTCTGGGATCCCTCTGTGTTCCTGGCTGGGCTTCCCCTGACAGTGGACTAGAACCTGGAACCCAATAACCCCCCCGACTCCCCTCCCTCAACGAAAAGCTCCCAACTGGTCTCACCTGGAAATAAACTCTTCTTAGGGTTTTCCTTTCTCCCTTCTGCTTCTATTACTTTATTACCTTGCTTTTTTCTTTCTCTCTAGTATACTCCATGGTCTCTTCACCCCACCCCCAATGAATAGAGAATTCATTGTTTAGAAAAGACTCATAGATGATGTATTACAGTTTGAAGAGCACCACACTGAGCATGTGTAAAGTCTTCCTTTGCAGAAACACCCACCAGATAATTAGACTCCCTTTGAGGAAGGCTCCCATTCCATTATTAGTGCATTACAATAGCCTGATCCATGGATGCCTCGGTACATAAGTAACAAAAGCGAATGCTCTCCATAGCATTTTAGAAACATGGACATCTTTTTATCCTCTCTAAATCTGTAAAGGATGGTGTTCGAGAAACGTCAGTTAGCATTTTTCCAGGGCTGCGATTGTAGCCCTGGAAATACAAGGACCAAATACAAGGACCTCAGTTTGATCCATCAACACTGCAACAAATAATGAATATAAAACCCTTTTCCACACATAACGACCCGATTCACCAGGGACTGCTTTTGGGCCCCTTACTGATCTCAAAGGCTCCAAAGGCTCCTTATCTGTGCCTCCGTGTACTGCTCACACTCCTGACCCACCCTGACTACCTTTCTTGATGTCCTCTGTCTTACTCTATGCAAAATTAGGTGATCAATACTAATTTCTGCCCATATAGGTGATGAATTCCTAGTTATCTATCAAAATTCACTTCAGACAACTCCATTCTCTGCTAATTCCAAGCTCTTCCTCCTTCTCCCAAGCCCAGCTTTCTCTCCTTCCTCTCCAAGACAGCAAGCCATCCATACCCCCTCTATACGGAAGTCTACTGCCATCCGCACTCCCTCTATTATAGAAGTCTACTGCCATCTCCGCCCCCTCTATAATGGAAGCCTACTGCCATCCCTGCCCCTCTATAATGGAAGCCTACTGCCATCCCTGCCCCCTCTATTACAGAAGTCTACTGCTAACTCAGCAGGGTTCATCACTAGCTTCTTTCCCGAGCTGGACTATGTGCACACGATCTTGTGCATAGCAGGGCCCAGGTCAGATTTATTCATCTCAGTGTCTGTTTTTTTCCTAAAACCCTTATTTTAGAACATTCATTCTAGAGCAGGTCAGAAAGAAATCTGTACTTCTTTACAAATTCTGAATTTGCCTTCTTTTCTGAAAGAAAATCATTAGGTCAGAAACTTAAAAAAAAAAAAAGGCCTTGTTCTATTCTAAATCTAAGAA
Source organism: Acomys minous (assembly GCF_964271855.1). NCBI lineage: Eukaryota > Metazoa > Chordata > Mammalia > Rodentia > Muridae > Acomys > Acomys minous. The sequence goes on from NC_140490.1 coordinate 71,194,073, forward strand.
GTAATTTTAGACCCAAATGCCATCAAATCAATCAATGTTTTATATGTTTGTAAAGGACATTTCTGAAATACGTGATTGCATTCAGGAAAAAAGGTCAACAAGTTTTATTTCACAGCCCAAAAAGGCACCCAGCATTCAGGAAAACTAATTAGACTTTAAGATGACCAAGTGGATCTATTTCATGACAGCCTATAATGACAAAGTTTTTAGCAGTTCTACGACAGTTATCAAAATTGCGTGTTATGATTTACACTGACTATAACTTGACACAATCTAGAATGCAGTAGGAACAAGCCAAGGGACTGTCTAGACTACATTAGCTACTAAGGTACCCCGAAGCTAGGTGGCATCATGCCTTGTGTCTGTGTTCTGGACTGCAGAAAAGAAGCTCACTGGCTGAGTAGCAGCTGACAGCATCTCTCTTGCCACTGCTCAGGCTCCTGTTGCTGAGGTTGCTCTGTCATGATGGACTCATACATTGAGCCAGGAGCCAAAAGGCATGCTTCTTCCTTGAAGCTGTCTTTGTCAAGGCTACAGGCAAGTCATGAAGCCATTGTATTCTTTCCATATAAACATTATCAATTGATCAATTTTTTTCTTTCTTTCTTTCTTTTCACTTGACATGCTGGTCATTCCTCTTTTCCTCTCAGCCCCACCCTCCCTCCTGCCTCCCCTATTCCTCAGAAAAGGGGAGCCCCCCCCCTCCCATCCATTCCAGCTTATCAAGTCACATCAGGGCTGTATGTGTCCTCTTTCCTTGTGGCTTGGCAAGGCAGTTCAACCAGGGGGAAGTGATCACAACACTGGCATCAGAGTACATATCCAAGACATCTCCCACTCCCTTTACTAGAGGCCCCACATGAAGCCTGAGCTGCCCATCAGCTACATCTATGTAGGGGCCTAGGTCCATTCCATGCATGATCCTTGGTTGGTGCTTTAGTCTCAGCAAACCCCTCTGGGCCCTGGTTAGTTGGTTCTGTTTGTCTTCTTATGGAGTGCCTGTCACCTCCAGGTCCTTTTCTCCTTCCCCCACTTTCCCACAAGAACCCCTCCGCATCTCCCAGTCTTTGGCTGTGAGTCTCAGCATCTATTTCGGAACCATTGCTAGGTGGAGCTTGACAGGCGCAACTCAGCTAGGCTCCTTTTAAAATGAATACTTTGGGGAGAGCAAGGGAAATGACGGGGAATCACGACAAGAAGCGTGTGCCCTTCAACAGGACTGCTCATGAAATAAGCCAGGATCGCCTGGCAGGAGAGACACTGAGCTGGCAGTGCGAGCTTCCCAAGTTCAAAACATTCAATGGAGAGCAAAGAATGGCTTTTCCATGTTGTGCTTCATGGTAATGTTGTAGAGTTTGCTCAAGCTGTGCTGTCCCCCAAAGACAGCCAAGGCTATTTAGGGACCACCAGCCTTGCATCTGAGGAGAGGCCATACCAGCTCTTTTTTAATGTTACCATGGCATGCTCTCCATGAAAACAGTGTTTCTTGAATCTTTCAACCAACTCAGGAATTCTTAAATACATTTGGGCAAAGAGTCCATTCTATCCGTGGTGTTTTTTCTAATTTAAAGGAGGTAAGGACAAGGGAAGGAGTCCTTTCTGAAAGCCTATGGTTACCCTTAACAAAAGGACAGTGTTGGAACAAAAACCCAGGTCTTGGCAGCTTGGTGCCTGCATTCAGCTGCAGCCACCATTCCTCCTTCAACCCTCCCCACCTCTTCACCAGCATCAGTAGACCGTTCAGCTCTTTAGCAGACGGCATATAACTCTCATTCCTCCTTGCCCCTAACCCTGGAGCAAGAAGCCAGGACTTTACTTGGTCTATCCTGCAGCAATGAAAATCTTACAGATCTACACACCCAGAGGCTCTGCTTAGTCCCTCACCTAAGTACCCGCCCCCCTTCTTCCCCCAGAGTCTCCTCTGGCAACCAGGGCCTCCAATCAGTCAATTCTGCATCTTCTCTGATCACTGGCTGCTTTTTCTGGTTCTGGTATAAGCCTGGATGACTTTCTAGGGCATGGCTGTTATTTCACTGTCTTCTCCGCTTTTCCTCCAACAGCCTGGGTACTCCTCATCTTATTGTTTGGCCTTCTTGGTCTTCGGTGCTAATTCTTGACTGAAGCCTTCTAGTCCCTAAGTCCCTGTTCATTTCTTAGACCCTTTTCCATGAGAGAACACGAACTCATTTCTCCTGTGTTCTTCTGGCCCTCCTAGCCATGTCAGTTCTTTGGAGATTTTCTTGCCCTTCCTTCCCCTCACCTTCGTTCTTGGGAATTACAAAACACTCAAGATGTAAGTCCTCCAAGTTTCTCATTCTGTGGTTCCTTAGTCAAATGATTTTGCCCTTTAAAAGTCCCTTTGTAGCCGTTCACTGTTACTAGCCGTTGTATCGTAAGCCCTGTCATTGCCAATACAACATCAAATGTTTTTAATCAAACCATCCAAACATCAAGTCATTACCAAACTTTTATCTTTCAGCCATGTCTTTCCGAGTTACTCTTTCTTTCATCTCTATTTTTAAAAATATCTTTGATCTTACTGATCTTTGATCCTACTGCCATTTCTTCCTTGTCAACCTATCCACGTCTCTGCCTTCTGTTCATTCTAATACAATCACCCCTTCACGTTCATTCCCAAAGCCCCAGCGTGCTTCCCACCATGGTTAGACATACATTGATTTTACTTCAATCCTGTTCTCTGCTTCCACTCATCTGAGGAGCTTAATATGCTTAGGAAGACTATAGAATGCATAATGTTTTCATCTTAAATTTATAACCTTAACTACCAAGAGAATTCTTAGTTTATCCAAAAGTCTTATTGTGTTTCTGAGAGGATTTGTTCTCCAGATTAGTATGCTATGGCTTTTCTGTTTACAGAATTGAAAAAGCCTCTACCTGCCTCCTTGGTTTTCACAAGATAACTCTAATTCTCCTTTCACTAAGAAACCAAGCAATTACAGGAGAGCTCCTCTGATCAAGCAATGTATTGGGGCTGAAGCTGCTCTGATGATAGGCACCAAGGACTTCCATATGGCCACATCTGATCCTTCATAATCTTCATTTCACAGCAGTGCTTGAAGGTCTGGTTCCCACGGCTTTTCTGCTCTTGGAGTTCAGAAAACAAAGATTCCAGTCTTTGTACGTTTCCTGTGCCCAGCCTCCCTGCCTCCACCTCGCCTTGCTATGCTTTTTCCCTTTTCTTCTAATCAGCCTCCTGGTCTCCATCTATTGAAATGCCCTGCATCTTGTGCTTGGGGCTCTACTCTGTCATGTTTAGGTGATTTGATCCAAAGCAATCCAAGTGTGGATACTTCTTCCTATGACTCCGGGGCATGTCTCCCTCCTTCTCCATATGTGCGCCATGATGTCTGTTAGGCATTCCATAGCCAATGCTTCCAAACTCCATTCTTCTTCTCCTTCTCCTTCTCCTTCTCCTTCTCCTTCTCCTTCTCCTTCTCCTTCTCCTTCTTCTTCTTCTTCTTCTTCTTCTTCTTCTTCTTCTTCCTTCCTTCCTTCCTTCAGTACCCCTCATCTCCATGAATGGTGTTGTTAAAGCTAATGTCCTCTGGACTTAATTCATTCTCTCCCACCCCATCCCCCATCTAGTACGCCTTATCATATCTGCCTCTAGCCAATGGACAGAACACTCTCCACAGTAGAGTGGAGAGTGGGGTATGACTTTCTCACATACTCTGGTGCCTCACCTTTGACCATGTCCCCTGGAGGGGGAGACCTGGTGGCACTCAGAGGAAGGACAGCAGGTTACCAAGAAGAGACTTGATACCCTATGAACATATACAGGGGGAGGTAATCCCCCTCAGGAACAGTCATAGGGGAGGGGAATAAGGGGAAAATGGGAGGGAGGGAAGAATGGGAGGATACAAGGGATGGGATAACCATTGAGATGTAACAAGAATAAATTAATAAAGGAGAAAAAAATAATAAAACTAAAATAAATAAATAAATAAATAAATAAATAAATAAATAAAATGCTTCAGAATAGTTATACCCATTACATTACACTAACATGGCGGCCTAAATATCACCTGAACAAAGACAACTGCAATAAACAAGCTTCTGTGGAAAAGTAAAAGTTCACAGATGTCTCAACCCTAAACAAGGAGTTACAAGCAACAAAGAAAGGATAAGAATGGAAAAAAGAGTCTTCCCCAGAGAATAGCACATAAATTTGGTTATCTAACAGCAAACTGTCAGCCCTGAAAACATGTCCATACAGGTAACATTATACAGACTGTGTTTAGGAATAAACACACACACACACACACACACACACACACACACACACACACACACACACACACACACACCAGAACAATTAAAGAGGCCATGAGTTTGAAAGAGAACAAGTGGGGAAGCATCAAAGCATTTGGAGAGAGAAAAGAAAACAGGGAAATGATGCAATTATATATTATCTCAAAAAATTAAAAGTATTTTAAAAAGTAAAAGCTCAGAATGTACCAATAAGAAGCTATTGCCATTATCAACCTATCACATTGGTCTGAGACATCACTCCATCCAAGGGTTCTCCCTTGCCTCATCTCACCCACACTCTCCTGTAGTCTCAGGGACTCCTTCAGACCTGTCAGATCATGCATTGTCTGTACTGCAAAACCTCCAATGGCTCCCTACCTCATTAAAAACGAAAGCAAAGATCTTTACATAGCTCAGGAGGCCCTGAAAAGTCTGGCCCCTGGTTAACTCTCTAATCTAATTCCCTACAGCTCTTTCTTGTCCATTATTCCCCCCCAAGGCAAAATGAAAGCTTGCTTTGAGGTATTTTATACATTAGTAAAATTTTAAATTAAACGAAAGTTTTGCCTTGCTTTTCTTCATTTACCCTCAAGCATATCTACCTACCTCTCCCAGCCTCTCTCTCTGCATACAATATGTATGAACCACCCCAGTGTCCAAATGTGAACAAGTCCACGCTACAGTGCATATATGGAGGCTAGAGACACCTGCTCCTTGTCTTCCTTGAGACAGAATCTCTCTGTGATTTCCTGCTGAATACAGTAGGCCAGGAGTGCCCATGAGTTCCTGGGGATTCTCCTGTCTCTGACGCCCATTTCCCCACAAGAACTTGAGGAGCTCTGGGAATTAAAACCCAGGTCTTGATGCTTACATGGCATGCCCACTGCCCGCCTCTGCAGGCCCCTGCTTCGTTATTTTATCATTTCTTTGTCTTCGAGATATATCATTTTTCCTTCCCTTTCCTACCTCCAAAAACTCCCTAATAGCTTTCTTTGCTCTTGTTCAAATTCATAGCCTCCTTTTTCATTATCTGTACACACACACACACACACACACACACACACACACACACACACACACGCGCGCGCGCGCACACACACACACACCTTTATAATGTTACTCATCTGTACATTTTCAGGGCTGACCATTTTGTACTGGATAAATAATTGGTGTGTTCTTTCTGGAAGACTATGTCTCTCGCTCAGCATTCCTCAGTTGCCTGTAGTTCTTTGTGTAGGGCTGAGGCATTGTGGGCTTTTCCTATCCACTTCAGCGTGTCTCCTGGTGTTGTCCTTGTTCAGCTCATGTTTAGGCAACCAGGTGTGAGAGTGTTTTGCACATATGTCTGTTGGAACTGGGCTCCACAAGTCTTCATTATGATTAGTTGTGGGTTTTTGGAATGGTCTCTGTCTGTTTCAAAGAGAAGTTTCCCCAGTGAGGTATGAGAAATACCCTTACCTAGGCACATGAGGACAAAATGTAGTTAGGCATTATGCTGGGTTCTTATCCAAGCTTGATAACTTTATTAGCCGCAGGTAGATGGCTAGGTTTCCAGCACCAAGCATGAGTGCTCTCTTGTTGAGCAGGACTAAAGTCCAAGTAGAGAGCTGTTGGTTACTTCAAAGGTGTGTGTGTGCTAATGTTGCACTCTTAGGATTATTGTGCCACACTGGTAAGGTGTACGTGCTAATATTGCCCTCTTAGGGTTACTGTGCCACATTGGTAAGGTGTACGTGCTAATGTTGCACTCTTAGGGTTACTGGGCCATGCTAGTAGTTATTATGGTTCATAGGCCTAATAGCTGAATAGGACTATTGGTCGCTTCCCTCCTCTGGAAGCTCGCATAGCTCCTTGCATGAAAGTTAGTCTTCAGGGAGGAGGCACTCAGGTCAGTTCTAGCTCAGGGGCCTCTGGGCTCTACATCTGAAGTATGTGGTGTCTTCACCAAAGAGACTTCCCTTTTCCCTCTGTTGGGCAAGCAAGGGCAATGGCAATAGCCTGTAGTGGTTTGGGAGTCTCCTGGACACCTCTGAGCAACAGCTCAGAAGAGGGCTTCTCATGCCTGGTGTTAGGGGCCTTGTTAGATGCTGGCTCTTCTTTCTTTAGAGGATGCTCCTGCTGAAGCTAAACTTCTGCAGCTGCAGACTCACAGATCAAGTGTCTTAACTCAGAGAAACCGTAGTTTTAATGGTCAAATTGACAGACGCGGGAGTTACTGAGGAGTCTCAATGAGGAATTATGTGGAAGAGACTGGTCTGTAGGAATGGGAGTGTCTCGGTTATAGTAATCGGCGTGGGAGACGCAGTCCACTGTGGGTGGCGCTACTTCCTAGGAGATCCTGGATTGTATGAGAGTGGAGCAAACTGGCTGTGCACTGAGAGTGGTGCAGTCATTTCTCTTTGCTCTTGACTGTGGATGAGATTGGACCAGCTGCCTCAAGCTCCTCCCACTGGGATTTCTTGCTATGATGGGCTGTCACCAGGAATTGTACATTAAACTAAACCATTTCTTACTTAACTTGCTTTTTGTTAAGACTTTTTTTTTTTTTAAATCATAGCAACAGAAGTGAAACTAGGACACGACCTATAAGCTCTCTGATGCCTAAAGTATCTCCTACTCCACCTCAGGGCCGTACATAACATCCTCTGTCGATCTGTATCTTAAAAAATTATGTATATCCTAAATATTAAAAAAGAACTATTCAACAAATGTAAACTGATTCTCTTAAGAAGCAGTTTGGAGTTTTGTTTTGTTTTACTAGATGATTCTTTTTTTTTGGTGACTTCTGTGTAATGGATTAGTGCTGTTCCATCAGCTTGCACATGAACACAAGCCTGTCTCTGCCATTTTCATACAGAAGGTCCAATCTGGGAAGTATATTACTGGCTGGACTCAGCACTGTGGTCTAGGATATGGCTGACTCACGTTCTGTGAAAGCTCCCTTGTCTGTGGCAAAACACTTTCACGGAGCTCATGGCCATGCCTGGGGAGCTCTTCTCTACCTACGATGTTGAAAACTAATTTTTAATTTCTTTCCATACTTGGAGATGACTTACTTGACCCTACAATGCACATATACATGACTTCCATATCTGTGACAAGCATGGAATGTGCGAGTTGAGAATACGCATGAAGCATGAAGAGAAAAGACAGCCATATAAGAAAACAAAATAGAAGTTTTGTTTAAAAATATCTCTTTGACAATGTGCATGACATAATAATAATCTGATATATCAGGTAGGTGGGAATTAGAATAAAGAAGTATCTGTTTCCGTTACAAGTTTCTCTTAGGTCAAGGGTCAATTCCTTTGCCTTCATATGTCCTTGAAAGAGTGCACGCATGCACAATGCAGATTTTTTTTTACCCCTTGTCTACCACAAAATAGGCACTGAGGACACTGTGAAAAAGACACAGGGTCCCTTTCCTATCCACAGGGTAGGAAGCGGCACAACAAAAATTGTCTTAAAAATCTCATCACTGTTTTTTAGAATGGTATTAGCACCTCTGGTGTTCATATTACATGACATAAAACTAGAAATCTTTAACCCGTTAAACTACCTCAAGATGAGTGATCAAAGTAAAATAACACAAAATGCTATTTTATTGTCACATCACTACACACACACACACACACACACACACACACACACACACATCCCTTTTCTGAATACTTTACCATTAATTTCAAAGAAACAGGATAGTTTACATTTGTTTTTCTTTTTCACAACAGTTTGGTGGTATGTGTGTACTTCCTTTCTTTATGTTAGAACACATCTGTATCTTTAGGCCAGCGTCCACTGTCTGGTCGGGGCTTAAGCCTCCCTGAAGATCTCTCAGATAAGCAATATGTGCTGTGACTTGACAACTTAAGGTACCGGCTTCTTCATGTTCCTTGTCATGTGTGCTGTGCTGAATTGAATCATGTGATATAAGCTGAGATGACCCCTACAAGGTCATAACAGGTCAGACCTTCCCTTTGCTGTGGGGATTGGTCTGTTGGTGCCTCAAGCGGCTGCTTCTGAGGATGCTCTACAGGTTGCTTGTGAAGGCTCCCACCTCCTGCTGCCCTTGCTCTCCTGGTTGTCTCTCACGCAATTGCTCCCTCTCCTCCTCACTCTTAATGAAGCATCTCTTGAAAAGAGCTTGAGAAGGAAGCCCTGCCATGGTTAGATCTCCATTTTGTATTGTCTTTGATGTTTTCTCACCTCAGAGCCCAGTCATGGCCTGAAGGGAATTAGAAATTACACACTCACTTTCTGAGCAGACCGCTAATGGTTTTCAGGCTTTTTTCTTTTTTCTTTTTTAAAAGAGCCTGACATTTAAATGTCTCAACTGAAAACTCAGAACTTAATGCTTTAGCAAAATGTATACAAAATAGCCTCTTGCCCCTCAGCATGGGGAACATTGGTGCTGTGGCCATGGTGACGGTCAGGTGGATATGTAGGAATCTCTTGGAATCTGTTTCTTTTTCCACTACCTGTTTTACATTAGCAGAGAGGCGCACACAGATAAATAAGAATAAAAGAATCCTGACTTGGCAGGAAAAGCTTTACTACCTCAAAAATCGTGTCACTTAATTAAATTAGGCTTCCTAAATAGAAACGATCCTCTAATCTATACTTGAAAACAGGCTGCTTTTTGGTAGAACGCTTTTGAAATTTTTCCTAAAATAACCACACCGTGCTGGGTAATTTTGAGCCTTGGCTGGGGGATATCTCCAGCTGTAGCTGGCTCCTGCATCCTAGAGAGGACTCCAAGCCGATCAGCATGTCCTTGGCGCCCGCTTTGGGACCCACAAGGGGTCCAGATGCTTGCCCTAAAACCAGAGAGGAGGTGTGAAAACCCCAGATTCTGTGACCTAAGCCCACTGAGCTGATAAAGGCCCCCGTGTCACTGTGAGGAATTTGAAGTTTATCTAGGGAAGCATTTGGAGCCATTAAAAGCTCTGAGGCCTGGTGCACTATTATCCAGTTGACTTTCCAATGAGATACCAAAGGTGGCTTGGAACAGAAGCTAAGACCCAAAGAAAGGAAGGCAGTACTTAGGAGGTCCTGCAGTCACCTGGGGAAGGTGACCGGACCACACGGGCATTGTGGGGGAAAGGCAAGCATGTATACGCAGGGCTTTTTTGAAGATACAACTCAAAGACCTTGGTAACTATTGGACATGGTAAGTGTTGGGTAAGGAGGACAAATGAAAGGCTACCTATGTTCTGGCCCGGCCCACTCACTTAGAGAAACTGATGGAGGCATGGATGGCAAGACAGGAAAGACAAATGAGAATGGAAAGTTCATTGACTTGCTAAGTGCTTTGAGGTACCACTTCTGGAAAAAAAAAAAAAGTAGCTCAGCATTTCTACAGCTATAGTCAATCAGTAAATGTCTTAAATAAAAGCTCTGGGAAGGAGTGTGACTCATAACAGGTAGAAGTAAAAATCACTGCCCTGTGCCCTGTGTAGACATAGGTAAGTGCTATAGAAATGAGAAGAGTGGGAGGAAATGGCTTCAGACAATGCTTGTTGCAGTATTGCATCTAGGTAAAAAGTCGGGGAGGGAGCAACCTCTATGTTCACTACTGCTCCCATGGCTGCTGGTACACAGGCATAGCCGAACGCACATCAGTGAAAGGCATCTCAAAGCAAATGGAGCTGAGGAACAGGCCGCATATGCAGTGCTCAAGAGTGTAGGGACCGTAGGGTGGACACTGTGCCTTTTCCTTTTGTTATATCTGTGTTTTGTAATTTCTACCCAGAATGTATTCCACATGAGTGTATATTTAAATGTGGGGGGGGGGAGGAAGCACTAATTAATTTTCATAAGGTTGATTTGTCCTGGGCTCTTGGCGGTGTCAAGTGTGAATTGAAGGGGCATCATCTTCTTCGTCTGCTCCAACTGCTGTCACAGGGGAACTAAGCGCACAGGCTCCTGGGTACTTGTGCTCAGTTCTGACTATAAAATACTTGCAAACCTGGCTGGCTACTTTCTTTCCTCTCACGTTGCAGTGGGCTAGACTCATGCTCGTAAGCTCCATCTGTGCCTGAGAGTGTCATGAAAGCCAATGTCTACAGACACCAACAAGTCTGTTTATACCTCCTGCTTTGGGTAGTTTTTGTGCATGTTCACTGTGTACCCCACTAAAGTGCAAGCTCTCAGATGGTAAAATGTATGTCTGATTAGGGTTTCTAAATCCCCAGTTTGCATATATTAAGCATTCAATATTCATAAAGAGAATTATTGATATCGCTTACATAAGGCCCAGTGTAAAACATTATATTTAGGATTCAGCACTAGGCATTTCTTCCCTCAAGAACACCGTGCCTTTTTGATGAGTCACAATTATGTAAGGCATCATTTCGCTTTCTTCTCCCCACCCCCTCTCTTCCTACCTGGACTGTGAGAAAATGCTTTTTATTACTTTTTTTTTCATTTGCTTTACTTTTTTTTTTTTATTGTACCTGCAAACATTCTACACCTGTCAGCCCCTGTCCCTTGCCCCTTATTGTAAGATCATAGAATGAAAAGTCTGTCATTAACTCTGTAATGCTGCTGCCAAAAATGTCTGGGAGAAACTACTTTTTAAAATCCTCACTTGCGCTATCTAAAGCATACAGTAATTTTTAAGATACAACTACTTCCTTCTCCTTTCTATGGCTTTGAGCTTTTAATTTAAAAAAAAAAAGGCCTGCAATATACACCCTGTATAGCAGTTACCTCAAACTCTTTTAGATTTTGACATTGACATTGACAGGAGAAGAATGTAAAGAATTCAGTCCTATATAGTCCTTTGTAGTTTAATAGTTTAACACAATAACTGGATATTAAAAGCAGTTTTACAACACAGTGAGAAGCAGTGACTTTCCATCATGCATACTAGATAGTCCATTAAGTGGCCTGGTCCAAGCCTAGACCCCAAGGATGAGAACCTGACACTTGTGCGCTTCTCTCTGGCTACCAGACTACAGAAACAGTGGGTCCAAGACCTGAGCCTCTTGCCCAGGAGTCTCCAGCTGGAGAGTAAAGTTGCTGCCCTGGAGGCTACAAAAGGAAGAATGTGTCTTCTGGACACAGAGCTACAACTTGTCAGCTGGCCTTGCAGCAGAGACTGACCTTGCAGCAGAGCCTTGGAGCTAAGAAATGATAGGTGGGGGTGAGATCGCGGCAGGGCCGCTCACTTACGCGCATCTCCTGCCTTCTATTTACACTCACATCAGGACCCCAAAGATGAACGTGTACCTTTGTGGATTTCTTTGTCCTTCTTTCCAATGGAGCCATAGTGAAAAATACCCACCTCATGTTTTTCACTAGCCATCTGGCTCTTTCAATTGCTTTATCCAAGACAGGTGGCCCAACCTGGCTTTGCTGAGGTGTAGGCTGTAACCGCAAACCCTGTAACAGCACTGGAATGTTCCTTTCTGGGGGACTTTCAGAAACTTTCTATCTAGAACATTCCTTCTGAAGCTTTTTACACAGGCTCTCTTTTCAATGCGTGAGTTTCTGTGTTGGGCCTTCTCTGATGATTCTCTAAGTGGGATGTCCTGTTGGGTCCCTCTCTATGACCCCCACCCCCCATCTTCTTTAGAGGAGCACCTATCCGCACCTCTGTTGACTGCAGCTCTCCTGATCAGGACAGGCAGTGTCCTTCCCTTTTACAGCTTTACTCCTAGTGCCCAGAAGGGGAAGAAGGTCTGGCTCATCACAGGCACTGAAGCAATATTTGAGAACCAATGACCGCCGAAGCGTTTCCCCCCCGGCCACAGAGTAAACTATTCCCTTAGCTTGCTTACCGAGGGAAAGGAGACCGGCCCTAGGAAACCAGCTCAGCAGGCAAATCCTTGAGCTCTCCATCCACCCTGCCTTCCCTTAGAGACACACCCCATGTGCTTTCTGTGTGGCGTTCCACTGTTTGGAATAAAGCTTTTGCAGCTAAGATAAAATGTGAAAAGCCATGATGAACATAAATGATAGCCTGGAGGGCAAGGAGCGCATCTTTAAGTCAGTACTAAAAAATCGGCATTAGGTTTCTACTAAAACCCCGGTCCCAGTCACCGTGTGATTCAGTCCATAAAGATGACAGGAGGGAGGTACAACTGAGAGCAGAGCTCATTCAAAATGTCATTTTGTCAGCATCACCTATCAGATCCCTAACGTTGCTCGCCTGGACGATCCGGCTTTAATTGGAAGCGTGCATGTCCCCCTACATAAGGGTACACCTGCTGAATACACGGCGCACGTTTTTATGTCTTGATTGCCGCATTCTGCTCATGTTAGTGCTTCTTTTTTTTTCTTTACAAACTTCCTTTAAAGCAAAATTCTAAAGGCAAAAAAAAAAAAATGAATACACTTCATTTATTTTTAAACTCTGTGAAATCATCTCAGGCAGGCAATAGAAAGGAAGAAGAGGCAAGTGTGTGCTGTAATAGAGCTGTATTTTTCTTTTCCTGCGGCTTCTGCCATTAACTCTCGGAACCTCTGGCCGCCTTCCTTACCTTGCCTCCTTTCAGCCATTCAGTACTGTGGAAGCCTGGCACCGTGGTGGCATTCTGCCAATGTGCACTCTAATGTCACTTCAGTTTGAACTGACTGCATCCCTGGAAAACCATTTGTGGGGTGGGAATCAGACCGAATCTACAGTCAGCTCAGCCATTCAGATTTAGAATCCATCGTCATAACGTGGATCATTGATTAAGGCCACAGACTTCTAAGCAAGATTCCTAAAAACGGGAATCTCTATACTGATTCCCACATGACACTGCTTCCTGTGACAAGGGCTCTTCTTCCTGAGGCAGAGCCTGCAGTGGGAAGAAACTGCCAGTCTCTGACTGCACAAGACAAAGGTTCTTTCCTTCCTCAGTCAGCAATGCTGGCAAACCTAGTCTCTAGAACTTCACGAGCAAACAATGAGCAACCAGGACCGCATGTTGATATGAACCTGGGTGCTCTCCTTGTCTCTCAGTGCACAAGTCGCACCAGCGAGTAGAATTAGTGCGCCACTTGACAGTTGAGAACAAAGAAGTGTTCGGAAGACATCACCGAAGGCTACGGAGGAATAACGGAAGGAAAACTTTGACCACAAAGCAAATTATTCGGCAAAAGGCACAAGAATAGAAACACCAGATGCAATTAAGGCCAGTGTTATTTAAGGGACCCATTAACCATCTGGAAAACATGACAAGAAGCATGTTGATTAAATCAGCGGGCTGTTTCAAATGGGAAAATCCAAGGTGATGAGGCTTAGAAATGTGCAGGGAGACTAGGGGAACAGTGGCCTGGCCCTTTCTGTGACCGACACCCCCTAAGCAGGGCTCAGCAGAAGCAACATTCGCCACGAGACTTCACTGTAGGAAACCAACACCTTGTGAGTTTACAAGAGCTCCTCCTCATCTCCTCTAAAACATAGTATATAATCCCAGTCATTAGATTACAACTTGAAAATCTCATCACCTGCACTATTTGTTGAAAGAAGTACGTATATTTCTGGACCATAATCAGGAGTTGGAGTCTGATCAAAACATTATTAATAAGTGACTCAGTTTACCTGTCTAGCTTCAGGTCTCTGCCCAGGTGTTGAGGTGGGCTAGTCCAGGATATTTCCTAAATGGCCAGTAGGGGGAGCATTGGCCATACTTTGTGCATCTGGGAAAAGGAGAGTGTTACTGCTGTGGGACCCTCAGAATTCACAGAAAGGATGGACAGACAAAAGGAGGAAATAACCCCTGTTCCTGGGCAGGTGTATAGTAAAGGCCCATGTTTCTGATAATAAACATCTGATTGTCTTCTTAGCTGAATAAAAGACTCATAATGAAAACAAGGAGTGGAGAGTGGGGACTGACTTTCACATGAACACTGGTGCCCCATATTTGACTACATTCCCTGGATGGGGAGGCAGGCCTGGAGGCACTCAGAGGAAGGACAGCAGGTTACCAAGAAGAGACTTGACACCCTATGAGCATATACAGGGGGAGGAGGTCCCCTCAGTCACAGTCATAGGGGAAGGGAATAAGGGGAAATGGGAGGGAGGGAAGAATGGGAGGATACAAGGGATGGGATAACAATTGAGATGTAACAAGAATAAATTAATAAAATATATTTTTTAAAAAAGAAAGAAAACAAGGTGATTGCCAAAGACCCGAGGGTTTTACATTAAGACAGTGTCTCAGCTCATATCTCTCCCGAACTCTGCCTCTTGGCCAAACTCTTGCAGGGAATGGAAGCCAGATAAACCTCTCAGGGAACAAAGAGAGTTAGCGACACCCTCAGTTTGTTACACTGTGCACAATGCTTTGTGTGTGCTCTTTCCCAGCTAGTAAAACTCTCTTATTATGGTATCCTAAATTCTTCATTTGTTTTAGCACCCATTTATTATAATTTAGGGACTGCAGAGATGGGTCAGAGGCTAAGAGCACTGGCTGTTCTTCAAGAGGACCCCGATTCAATTCTCAGCTCCCACATGGCAGCTCACTATTGTTAGTATCTTCAGTTCTAGGGAATCTGACGCCCTCTCTGGCCGCAATGGGTATCACATGCATGTGGTACAGAAACACGCAGGCAGAACATGCTACACATAAACATTCTAAAGTAAAGTCTTTTAAAATTTATAATACTATTGGATATTTGGACTATTTAAAATTACAAGAAAGCAAAAATCACTTATGATCCCTACACATAAAAGTTATTTGTTAGCATTACGGTTTGGAGTCTTCCAGAATTAATTTTGTTTATAATTGCACAGTTTTGTGTCTAGATGAAATCAATGTATTGTTTTACCTCTAGCCACACATTTCAATATAATTAGTATGCTCCAATAGCATTAGTGGTCTGAAATTTGCATGTCTTAAATAAAAGAATACATATTCTACATTGTGGTTTTCCTGGGATAAATTTTCTCACTTAAAATTAAAGGTCAAAGGTCAAAGAACATTTAAAAAATTTTGAAAGCTACTGCCATTTTCTATAAGACTGTATTCACCCATATGTGGAACAGAGAAGCAGGAAATGACTTTTCTAAGATTTGCATCTTTTAGGGCTGGTGAGATGGTTGTGTGGAGAGAGGCCTGAGTTTAATGACCAGATCACACAAGGTAGCAGGAGGAACCCAATTCCTGGGAGCTGTTCCATATCCATATGTGTGCTACACACACACACACACACACACACACACACACACACACACCCCACACATACACAAACACACACACACCACACATACACACACATACCATACACATACACACACCACACACATACACACACATACACACACACACACACACACATACACACACACATACACACACATACCACACACATACACACACACATACCACACATACACTTTTTAATGTACATTTTGCCTCAAATACTGTGTATTCATAGAAGGCCTGTAGTTACTTTGCCTGTGTGTAACACACACCTGCATGAGCTCAATGAGCTTGTCAATTAATGATCTTTTACTTGCCGCTTATTTCATATTTCTAGTCTAAGGTACTTGCTCTTTGTGTTTTGGTAGCCTTTCCAGTGTGTTATCTATATTGACGTCTTCCACAGATACAGTTCTTAGAGTCGCTTACTGAGTCTGTTCTTCTTCACTTCTGTGGAGAGCTCGGGATGCGCCCTTCCTCTTGCGTCCTTTAGGTGCGTTTGTTGTTAGTTTCTAACATGAGTTCAGCATTAGTTTACTTTTTTACTCTTTCTAAAAGTCATTTTAAAAACCAGTGGCTTCAGGGCTATCAGTGGAAGGCAGCTTTGGCTGCACCATTGAGTTCTGGTTTTTTTTTTCAAGTGGTCTGTAGTAGCAGTTTGGATTGCTTCTGTGACTCAACAAAAACTAACTTTAACCAAGTAAGTTACATATTTTTCCCAAAGGCTGTGTGAACACTGAGGCATACTCTCAATGTTTGGTTGGTATTAACTCACTGTGCATCTAGTTGTTCATGCTTATAAACCACAAAAATCTACATATTTGTAGCATAATACTGTGCCTATTAATAAGTCACCACAGGCATCTAGTGTTTGTCTCCTTATAGTTCCATCTTCACTGATTTTTTTTTCACAGCTTGCAGTTTATAATCTACAAGACGACTCTTTCTTGCTCTTAGAGCATTTGGGTTTCATGATGTCCATATTATTCCTCCAATTCCTGCTACTTTCATTTGCTAGCTGTAGCTCTTCCCAAGGACACTGCTGTGTGCGGCAAAAGGTGGTAATCACTGCTTTAAACCTAGCCCGAATGAACCCCTATATATGCTTCTCCAATGATTAAAGTCACCAGCGAAAGACCCACCTTTAAAATGTCTTCATTCTCTTTTGTGTCATCATTTGAAGGGGTTTGTTTTATATAATTATTTTTTAAAAATACATTTCAAGAACTCACTTTGATAATTAAAAGTATTAAAATGTTAGTACTTACTGAAAGTACAGAGGACAATTCCTCACAAGCCATGCTTACAAGCCAACCTGATCTAGACAACCCCCTGACTATGTCAAGTTGACAATTATAACGGTGCGTCGGTAACGGGTGCACAGGTTACCTATACTATGTCAGTGACATGGCAGACTCAGCCTGGAAGTGAGCAGCAAGCAGCACTCTCTGGGTGTGGCTCCTGCACTGCAGGAGAAAGGTGAACTCCCAGCTGTGATGCTCTGCTTCATGACAGACCCCAAAGCCACAGAGCCAACTCGCCATGCCCGAGCCTTCCTGTGATTTTGCAAGTAAGACCGTTCAGGTACAAGGGAGCGTGGCCAGTTGTATTTAAACCCAGGCGCTCAGGCTTGATCTCTGCTGTTCCACTAAGCTCTGCACTCAGGAGCAGGAGGGAGGCTGGGGGCCAGAGCACTGTGTCCTGACGGGCAGTAAGTGCACATATAGCGCTAACACACGACCAGGCTTAGGAAAGCATAGAACCTATGCTTTCAGGATCACTGGGGCTGCATGCGAAGGAAGCATGATAAAGATGGCGGACCGAGGAAGCAGCTGCTCTGAAGGCCTGAGATCAGGGTGTCAAGCAAGGCTGGTTCCATTTGAGGGCTATTGGGGAGACCCTGGACTTTTCTCCTCAGAGTAGTAGATGGCTGTGCTCTCCCTGCATCTCTTCATATAGATGCAGGTCTCAAAAGCCACACGTGTGTGTGTGTGTGTGTGTGTGTGTGTGTGTGTGTGTGTGTGTGTGTATTTATCAATAATACTGAGCTAGAGGCCATCTTCTGACTTCAATCTAACTGAATCTCTAAATTCGATCATTCAAAGGTTAAGATTCCAGCACATCAACCCGTCGCATACATCCAGATTACAAAATAGGTTTTAATCATCCACCCAATGCTTGAGTCCACAGCACCGGTTCCAGCCAGTTCTGAAATGTACAAGACACCAGATTCTACTGTCTGGAAAGCTGCTCTTAACCCAACACCTCAGACCCCACCTGGGTCCACATCGCCTACTTGTCTAAGCTGCAGAAAATCTGTTTCACAGAGACCCACTGGATTTGTGAGACCCTTGATTTACTGTGTGAGAAACAGACAAGCTTCTGCCCATTAGGACGGCCTTGAACTCTGGGAGTCACGTATTCAACTGCCTTTTAGGGTAGTGGCCTCCCAGCTCCCTAGTCTTAAAAAATCAGTGTACCCATTTGTCTTAGTTTCTTTTCTTGTTGATATGTCAAAATGTTGCAACAAAAGCAAGGGCAGGGAGAAAGGTCTGATCATGACCAAAGTTCTAGGTCCATCACGGCAGGAACGTCAAAGTGGCAGGAGCTGAAGGGACTGGTCACATGGCACAGGCAGAAAAGAAACAGAATGACAAAGGCCCAGTGCTGCTCATCTCCCCTTCTCCATTTCTGCGGTGACAAATCCCAGCCAAGAAATGCTGCCATACACAGTGGGCAGGCCTTCCTACTTCAATGAATGAATGAAAATACCCACCCCGACCAGGGACACCCAGCAGCGGCCCATCTCCCAGACGGGTGTAGACTCTGTCAAGCTGACAATTAACACTGCCCACCACATCCTTATACACGTCACAGACAATGAGATTAAGAAAAAAATTCATTGAAATTAAAACAATTTTAAATAATATGATTTTTATTATGTTCTAACTTTGGCACTTTATAAAGGAAATGACATGCCATTCTCTTAAATGTAACCTTGCATATATTTATAGTAATGATCAGAGGTCTATACTCACTCACTTTAAAAAAAAAGTGCAAATAAGCCTATCAAAGCAGATGGATATAGTGTATCAGTGGTTTCCACCTTGAATAAGGTTAGTTTTTTGTTTTTGTTTTTAATGTAAAAAACCTTAATACTAAACATTGACTGCATAAGTGATCACTGTCGCATCTGTTCAACCATGCTTCTGAAGTTAAAGCCTGGGGAGTAGGACATGGGTGGACATGAGCTTCAGTGTATTTATCAGATGGAGAACAAATGAAGCCAGTGCTCTTCCGTGTCACTGTCCATAATTCAGGAGACAGCGGGCCTTGTAACACTGCTTTTTTTTTCTTAAACACATTGTTATTGAAAAATAAAGTAATTCATATTACATCTCATTTTCTATCCCATTCCATGCATCCTCCCACTCCTCCCTCCCTCCCACTTTCACTCCAATCCCCCTTCCCTATGACTGTGACTGAGAAGGACCTCCTCCCCCTGAATATGATGTTAGGGTATCAAGTCTCTTCTTGGTAGTTCGCCATCCTTCCTCCGAGTGCCATTGGGCCTCCCCAACAAAGGGACATGGCCAAATATGGGGCACCAGAGATCGTGTGAAAGTCAAATGGATTAAAGACCTCAACATAAAACCAGAGACACTAAATCAGTTAGAAGAAAAAGTGGGGAAGAGCCTGGAACACATTGGCACAGGAGACAACTTCCTGAACAGAACACCAACAGCCCAGGCCTTAAGGTCTACAATTAATAAATGGGACCTCATGAGGTTGAGAAGCTTCTGGAAGGCAGGAGACACTGTAAAAAGAACAAAGCGACAGCCTACAGACTGGGAAATGATCTTCACCAACCCTGCATCTGACAAAGGTCTAATATCCAAACTTTATAAAGAACTCAAGAAATTAAGCGCCACCAAACCAAATAATCCAATTGAGAAATGGGGCTCAGAATTAAACAGAGAATTCTCAACAGAGGAATATCAAATGGGCAAATCAAAACAACTCTGAGATTCCATCTTACAGCCTTCAGAATGGCTAAAATCAAACATTCAAGTAACACTGCTTTTAAACTCTGGGGAGAGAGCAAGAGCTGGAGACTTCTCATCCTAGGCCTTGCTGCTTTCAATATATACTCCTCATAAGACACTGTCACCTGCCATATTGTGGCCCATGATGTTTTAAAAAGCATATCTATGATCAACATTTCTTAAAAATAATTTGTACAATCTACTAGTAGATCGTTGCATATGTAATACGCCCAGCACACACACAACAGAATTCTCCTAGCCTTGGGCCATGTTTCTGACATGGGTAATGCCTTGAAGCTAGTGACATGGATTAAGCTTATAAAGGACAGTTATATCAGCATGGCATGGACAAGGGCGACAGACACTTGGCAGCTGGCTGTTCATTTAGCGGCAACGTTCAGATGTTGCGCCTGGAGTCTTTCATGCCCACTGTTGTTTACCCTTTCCGGGTAGTATGGAATCTCAACAGTTCTGCATCACCATGGCTATAAATGTTTCCTCAGGACAGTTTTTAATTAACAATCTCGACAGCTCAGCAGATTTTGGTATAGTGGGAAGCTTTGGGTTCACCCAGGCTTCATCCCATAGGCTGCTATGTAAAACGAGTGAGCAGATGACTCAAGTTCGCTTTCATAGTTTAATGCCTTAGTTACTCAGAAGGGGAGGCAGAGGCAAGAACAGCTGTTAGCCAGCTTCTTCGCCTATCACTTTTAAGTTGGTTTCTCGTAACTCTTACCAGGGCCCTTTCTTATTCATGTAGGTACTCTTTCTATTGTTTCAGTGGGAAGGAGATGAGTGCATTAGCAAACATGCAGATGCCTTAGGGATTGTATAAACAAGTGTGGCTTGCTGGACCTTTTTTTTCTCATCATAGCCACCATCTTCTGGCAAGTCTGAATGGTAAAGCTGATTGTCTTGAAAAATTAAATCTCAGCGGTGGGATAATCCAGAGATATTCGAAACCTCCAATCCTGAGGGTTAGAACGCTTGATAAGTGGTTGTTATTAGGCAAATACCAGTTGTTGAATAAATTAAGATGGAAATACTGTGACCTTTGCTGCTATTGACAGTGCTACGCCATTAACTTAACTAGGCTGTTCTTCCTTCCACTGTACTAAGGGAATACCTGCCCCTGCCTGCCTGCAGGCCCGCTGGGTCTGGCTTAGTGGGACGCAGGCTGTCAAAACAAGTGGGTGGACTCCAGTCCTCTATGTCGCTCTTCCCCCATCTCAGGCTTCTTTAAGGGCTCATATTAAAGAGATTAGGATAGATGGAAGAGCTAGAAATCACCTCTTCTCCTCCTCTCTCGACAGATGCATAAACCAGAGGTGGGCTTATGTAGCAGATGAGGGGCAGGGGGCGGGGGGGCAGGGGGCAGGGAAGTGCATGAAAGAAGGGGCTGGAAACCTGGACACAGAACAACTAAAAATGTATATTCACCTTTAAAGCCTTATTTTGCCTTCAAGAAGAAGAAAGATGCAGGTAGACTAGGATGGCCAAGGCTGGGCTATCACGATAGATTTACGGGCTCTCTGCAGAGACCAAGAACACATTGACTTACCAATGTACAAGCCACTGATTATTTACTGCAGGTCATAGCGCCTTGGAATGCCACATGGCGCCTTCCTAAGAACACAAGCCTGGTTGATCTTGACTGGCTTCCAAAGTCAGGAAGGAAAGCATCACCAGCCCTGAGCATTTGCTGTTTTGGCTCCACAAACAGGCTTCTAATAATTCCACTGCTACAAGCAAGGGCCAGTTTTCTTGAAGACAGAAGATGTGTGGAAAATATAAATAGTATATAATATCTTTATATATATACACTATAGTTCACAAGACACATGGCATGTATCACTCTCTAAACACCTCTGCATGCCACTTATAGTAGTATGAGTAGAGCAGCAACATGAGAAAAAGACACTACAGATTAGAAAGGCAATGATGGAGGAATCTAAATCTTACCTGATGACTAAATTCAGATTTGACCCCAGGGTATGGTAAGTTTGATTCTTGCTCTTTCTGGGTGGCCTCCAGTGCTATTTGGGTAGGGGTCTTCTATGGGGGTGTAGAAAAATGATCAAAGAAATGACAATCTTCTACAACAAAGGCAGCCAGCCATTCTGCAAGGTCTGCACAAATAAGCAGCTTTGAGCCCTGAGTGTGATCATCATCATACTGACTTGACCCAATACAGCGCACTCACAGCTGCTTCCTAATCACTCGCACAGACATAACTTCTCTTCAGCTCTATTGTTCTTCCTCCCCATGAGAACTGTGGCTTTGCTTCCATTTTTACAGGTAAAGATGCTAAAGTTTTAGAGAATTTACACAGCCTATCTACACAGCTCTCAGGACATTTCAGAGAGGGCAGAAGACATCCCTGAAGATGTTCTTTAAAGATTTTGTTTTTGGTCTTTCCTTTACAGAGATGTCTGACCAAGGCCCAAGGAATCAAAGATGATGTTCTTGTGCCTGGACCTCAACTCTCAAGTGCAGAGCCCTTGGCACTAAGTGGTCTTGGTCCAGGGAATGTGAGCAGTGTGGCTGGATTTCAGAACCGTTTTGACATCACTCTCTATGTTCATGGTAAAGTCTCTAAAATACACAGTCCAAAGGTTGGTCCACAGGACACCATAGGTTTTACTACACGTGCTGGGATGTGGCCTTGGTGGCTCTGGTTTGAAATGCGTTGCTCTAAGGGCCTTTGACTTGGGCTGCCAGTAGGAAGGTCCAAGACCCATTAGTTAATTAATGAGTGCTTCTTTCCAACCAGGAGAGCGGATGCTAGAACCACTGCAGACGCTCTCTTCAGTGTTCAGCAGCAAGAATTCCAACTGAGTCAGAAGGAAACTTTATTTCATTGTGCTTCCAGGTCTGGGAGTGATGCCAGAGAGCCGCTTTCCTTGACAGGCCCTCTCATCACTTCCAGCTCAAAGGCAAAGTAAAGTGAACTCCCCAAGTGCCAGGCTCTACCCTCCCTGTCAAGTTGCAGCACCTCTCCAGAGCAGCCGAGCAGGGGGAGGAGGAAAGAGCTGACACCGCCTTCTCTCTGAAGCATGGCATTGATGAAATGTCCCCATGTGCTCCGATGCAAAGTCTTGACCAAGGCGTGGAATGGAGAAAGGGGGACGGGAAGAGGCTTCTTTAGCTATCAGCCAGTGCTGACCTCAGCTGCAGCTGGCTTGGTTCCGTGTTAGGAAGGATTCCGAGGCTCTATCTGGCTACCTTGGGAAAGACGGCTAGCACCATTGTGACACAGGCCCAGAGCGTTCATAGATGTGACACCTAATTAGCATGTATGTCATGAAGTCTAAACATGATCCACATGAAGATGTTAAAGGCGGCAAAGGTTGAGTACCCTGGGGGTACAACTGGAGGCCTAGATTGCACATTCCTGCTCGTAAGCACTTGTGTAGTCCTGGATTCAAGACTCCCTCACGTTGCTTAAGATAAATTAGCAAATAAGCAGACTTCAAAACCTTGTAGTGGTTCCAAGATAGGTGTTGTAGCACTAATCTTATGAGTGTGATAGACCATTGTATCTTAGTGCCTCCAAACGACTTTATTCCATCATTTTAGCCCTTGGCTTGGCCAAATACCAGCAGGTATGCAAACTGACTCATTCTGCAGTTAGAGTCAACCCTACCCAAAGTCTCCTCTGAGTGGCCTGCTGGTGCTGCCTCAGGGAAGAAGGTCCAGTTAGGTCATAATGATAAACAAGTCATAAGGAACACATACAATTCCCTTAAAAAAAAAAACAAACCAAAAAACCTGCTGAGTGTTAAAGTACACTAGACATCTCCTTGAGGATTCTGTGCCACATGCAGGGGATGGGGGGATCTGGACCAGAAGTGTAATTTTTACTTTATTATTATAGAGTTTGATGACTCAAGGTTAGTTTTACATTTAAAATATCTTCTGAGAGGAGATAAAGACACAGGGAACAAGCTGGTGCTGAAGGTAAGAATTTTAAGGCCATGTCAATAGTGTCAATATTTTCCATCTAAACAAACTGTGCAGTGTGAAAAGAGTGACAGCAATTAAACCGCTCTTGGTCTTCATTTCTATTCACCATTGCAAAGAATTATCTGTTTGCCGTAGAGTTACCTTCTCAAGGATGGTTTGCATATCATTGAAGTTAAATCCACATTCTATCCTGAATTGAGAAATGCTATGGCTTGAACGTGTCTACCAAGTTTTTGCATTGCAAATTTTAATCTTTGATTTTATATAATTAATCTTCTAATTTTTTTCTAAGTTGGTATGATTTGGGTCCTGGGGAGGTAATTCAAGCTGAGCAAGGACGTATGTGATAGGAATGGCTGGATCGAAGAAGGGAGCATTGACTGTGCATGCGCTGTCATGCGCTGGCCTCACCAAATGCTGGCACCTCATTGCAGTTTTACAGTTGTAAATTTTATTTATTTCTTTTTTTTTTTTTTTTTTTTTATAAATTACATGTATCTTGGGTGTTCTGCGGTAAAGGCAGGGAAAGCACACGGTAAGGGAGGCATCATTAAAGGACAAAGTGAAGGTATTTAGAGGCTGAAAAAGCTACAGAAGGGGTTGACTTTCTGCATAAGGAAGTGGAATACTTTCAATTGCCTGTGTCCACAGTACAATAGAGATCACGGTGAAGCTACATGTTTGTGAAAGCCAGACCTATGTCTCTGTTACCAGAGGAGTCTTCCAGATGCGCACTATAGCATGGGGGGTTCATAGCAGTGAATGGCTCAGTGTCTGCCCAGAGTGCTATGAGGCTCCAGTCTTAACTGTGCCTCCGTGCGGAGTGGCGTGGAGGCAACCATGACTGAAAATAAATTTCTACTTCATCTGATTTTGGCTAGTTTAAAGAAAAAAAAAAGGACACTCCAAACAAACAAACAAATAAACAAAGGCCACCAGATGGTCAATTCATTTACTAGGAAATGTGCATGTAATAACTTATATACAAATCTACTTTTCATACTGTAAATTTTAAGAAACAAAAAGGTGACAATCCAATATTCAAATGGGGCTGTACTACATTAATTCAAAGAAAACATCAGACATCTAACATGAAAACGTCAATATAAATATTTGCTAATAATTTTATAGTTATAGTAGAATGACATGTCAGACATGATGGGTTCAGTAATATCTTACTAAAGCTATCTGAGCAGGCTTTTAACGTGCCTACGAAAACCACATACTTAACTTGCGTATACTTTGTATTGGAGACTACTAGTCCAGAAAGAGATCTGCCAACATAGTTTTTGTGGCATTATTAAAACGTTCACACATACCTAATATGCATACTAGAATGTGCAGAATATTAGGCACGGATAGCAGCTACCCCAGGTTTGAAAGCAAACCCTTATAAAGTCCCAACCCACTCGGCACAGCAAGCTTCCTCATAGGGACTGACTCTCTAGTGCTTTATATGTTGAATGAAAAATCTTGACACGATCAATAGTTTTTCTTTTTCCTCATGGTAAGCTAACCTTTTCTTTTTCATTTTTTATTAATGCAGTTCCACTGTGAATGTTAGTTTGAAAACAAAAGTGGGGAAGCTCTGTGGGTGTGGAAGTGGAGGATCCACCTGCTCCTCAGCTCCACAAAGCCCTGTGGAATGTGTTTTGGAAACAATTTTTATCACATCGTTTCCAAGACTAATCTTCTATGGGGCCTTGGTCACTTCAACAGTATGTATATATGATTACCATGGAAAGCTGATTTTTAAGTTGGGTCCATTGCTTCTACTCAGGGGTCTTTACAAAGCTTGGGAGCTCAGGAAACTCCCGAGCATAGTACAAGGCCAGCCCCAGGTTTCCTGCTCCATTCCCACAGCTGCGCTACCCACTGACTGTCATTCCGGGAGCATGCCAGCTAAGAGGGGATGGGCAACACTGGGGCCCTGGAGCTTCTCCCCATCTGTCTGGTAGAGCTTGTTTCCTACATCAGCGAATCCAATCAAGTGCACAGGGCAGCAGCTGTGCATCATACAATAGTACAAGGAGAGTAACCAGAAGGCACTCGGTGACAGTTCTTACTTGGCTTGATTAGCTCAAACTTTTTTTCCTTAATAGTATTATTAGTACTTTGTCCAGCCACCACAGAGTAGCCTTTTCCTTTGATTTAAATTACCATGATGATAGTTTAATTCAATCATAAGCAGCCTGACTCCAATCAGGCAGACTGGCAAACTGCTCTCTCTCTCTCTCTCTCTCTCTCTCTCTCTCTCTCTCGTCTCATCTCTCTCATTTACTCACTCTCTTTCCATTTATGAATGCAGCACTCAATAAACCAGCATGTTAAACCAAGAACTTACTGGCTTTTAGAAGGATAAACTCGGCCAGTTTTATAGCATCTTGCTCGTTCAATATCTTCATCTATGAAAGAGGCATTAAAAATAGTCCAGGCTGGACATGGCGGCACATGTCAATAATCCCAGTACTCGGATAGTCAAAGGTAAGTGGGTCTCTATGAGTTCACGTTTGTCTACAGAGAAAGGGAGACACTGTCTCCACTCCCCACCCCCAAAACTCTAGTTAGGCCCCTGGGGTGAGATTGCTACTGTTATTTTGATAAATGGACATAGTATCAAACAGGCCTTTTACTTTGTTGGTCTAGTCCTAGAGTTAATGCAACTCTCAGGTCTCATCAGAGAAGTTTATGCAACCAACAACAGCTAATGCAGACATTCACAGTTCATCAAAGTAATGTGAATAATGTCAGGGGAGTACCTGTGTACTCACTCACAAATGGTACATTCTACATCTGCATCACGCCTGGACCAAGGCTCAAGTACACCGAGGAAGAGGGAGCAGAAAGATTGTAAAAGCCAGAGATGAGAACCACAGTGAAATAGCATCTTCTTGACACGACAGGAACCCACTCTACTCATGAATCCACAGTAGCTGTTCTCGCCCGCACAAGACCTTCAAAAGAGCAAGCCAGTCAACTTCTAGCATGGGATGGGGAGGGGCGCATGATCTGCAGGCCCCAACTGAAGAGCTGCAGGGCAGTTGATTTAAGAAAAGTCAATTTTCTCTAAGGACACGGGCCTTAGTAGGTCAACCATGCTCCAATGGATGGCTTCACATTTGTGAAAATATGTGTGGAGCAAAACTGGATTCAGGAGTCATCGCAGTGACAATCACAGGTTAGCCAGCATATTCTGATTAGTTTTATTACAATTTCTGGGGGAAAGCAAAGAATTCTTGTTTTAACTCTCCATATTTAACTTCAGGAACGAGATTCAACATATTCATATTATCTTAGGCTCTTACTGTGTAACTTTACGTTCTTCCAAACATTAAATAAATTTATTGTATTTTTATCTTTATCTGTTTTTTAAAGATTTGTTGATTATTTACACAGTATTCTGCCCACACGTGTGCCTGCCCACCACAAGAAGGCACCAGATCTCATTACAGATGGTTGTGAGCCACCATGTGGTTGCTGGGAATTGAACTCAGGACCTTCGGAAGAGCAGACGGTGCTCTTAACCTCTAAGCCATCTCTCCAGCCCCCTTTATCTTTACCTTTATCTTTCCAATATTCCATAGTCTACAAATGGCAGGAAGAAGCAATGGAAAGCAGATTTCTCTTTCAAGAGTGATCAGAACTGTCACAAGGCATGGTCCACACCCTAACATTGAAGGATCAATTGCAGCACAAATCCAATGACTCCAGTTTGTCAAGAACTCGCCGAGCTTAGGAGACAGAAAACCATCGTGGGCATCGGATCCAGAGCCTTACATGCACTAGGCTAGCCCTCTGCCGCTGCTGTAGCTCTAGCCTCAAGACTTTTAATTCTAGCCATCGCTGATGGTATTAAAAGCCCCACTCAGAAGCCAGTCTCACTGCTAACTACAGTAAGGTTGGTAGATGGTAAGGAGATGGGGATGTAGTAAGATTTAGTCCTCACACTTGGGAAAAAAAAAGTTCATGAGGACTTTGTGCATACACATTGTTTGCTATTCCTCAGGACAGGAATCTCCTTCTCCCTAGAAACAGCTTGTTATCAAAGTGTAAGAGAATTATGCAAAATATATTTTCCTGGGGGCAGGTAGGAGGTTCATAGCTTTCTTAAAGAGTTCCAGGATCCCAAAATAGGCTGTGAATTACACTTTTAGAATGTTTGGAACATTTTTGCTTCTTCCATAAAAGGCTGTTTCTTGTCTTATTCTTGCCAACAGGTGCCCACCTTTCCGTCATGTAGAGTGACACTTGGGGAGGGGGGTGTGGGGGGGTCAAAGGTGGAAGAAAAACCACTCTAAGATGACTGTTCCTGAGTGTGTACCCAGGAGAATCCAGACTTCTTCAAACCTGTGCCAGGATTGGAGCTGGTGGCAGAGTGAGCCACTGTGCTAAGAATTCACTCAGAGAAATGCAGCTCTGATCAGGTAGGAGGCTCAATGATTCTGCCCACCTGGGGCCTCCTGGGACCAGAGGCCAGCCTGCATGCCTAGAGAGGACATCAGCTAAGGGGCATCATTGCTCTGCTAGATGACCAGGTCCTCGGTGCACTGTCACTCACAGTCAGGAAATCCTCCCTGTCCCCCTGCACCAGCCTGCTTCCCTCATGGATAGAGTAGAAGATCTGTCTGATCCCAATGCCCTCTCCCAAGTCTCAGACAGGCAAAGCCTACCTAGTGCCTTTGTGTTTTCAGTGCATCAGATTCCCACTTAGGACACAGCAAATTCCATTTGACATCCATGTAAAGAGCCACAATAATTTTCAAGTCAAAGGACACTCTTTTTGAGGGGCTAATCAATGCATTCCCATGTACCACTGTTTCTCGTGATTTTCTTCATAAATTTAATGATCATGCTTTATCCCCCACTTCCATAAAAGATTCCAAGGATACTACAATGCTTTCCTCACATAAGATAGGAAATCGCATTCTTATAAAAAGCCACAGTGATGAAGCTGAGAACACCAGAGACAAAAACGGATCTTCAGCAGAGATGGTAACTCAAGTTCAGCCTCTGCTCACTGCAACCAAGCTGAAGGCAACACCTTCCCTCTCGGACTTGCCAAGATCATAGCTCCTGTGGAATTCTGCATTGGGCCTGGGCTTCCTCTTGACACATATATTTTTAAGTTTGCAGCTAGGAGGTCGGCAAGAGCAGTGACCTTTCCTCTCCCTGTGCTGATCTTCACTGCTTATTCACAGTATTGCTCGCTTGTCTGTCCGTGACTACTGAACACTGCACATTTCATCACTAGCATCAGAAAATTAAGCCCCTACGAGCAGAGCAATAGCTCAGAACACTCTGTCTCTGGTCCAAAGCCAACGCTTAAACGTAACTTTGCAAACCCCCTGGGTTTCAGAGGATTGGAGCGGTGTAACACAGAGACCTTTCACACCATGCTTTCTGGCTGCTAAGATCTTTCTGCCTGCATCTCAACTCATCTCTGAAATTGATTTGAAAAAGCACATTTCAATTTGGATGCTTGTTTCCTGACAGAGGGCAAGGACATGACCTAACCCGGTTGCACATTTCTGAAACTGAGAACAGCTGGGCACGGGGAAGAGATGCTTCCTTCTGTGGCCAGGGGTCCGACGAGTGACAGACTATTCTAATGACATCCCTCTTCTCAATGCGAACACCAGCCATACACCCTGGCAGCTTCAAGCCCTGTGCCGGCACCGTTTTCTCCCTCTCACTACTGCACAGGGTTAATTCTTACTAATTTAGTTTTTTTAAACACATTTTCTTTGAAATGAGTCAATACCCAGGAAGACAGGACACAACTCCGCTCCTCACACTAATCCTAACTAGACTGCCAACATCCAAATATAATTTACAATCAACCACAAATCCGACCAGAAGCAAACAAAGCAGGCAGCCTTCTGAAACAGTCTCCCACATCACGGGAACCCTTGCACGGGTGTTCTTCCGTGTGCTCCCTGCAAGTCAGCTTTCTTGGCAGACAATAGAACAAAGCTACATTCTATCTCAGCCTGCTAATACCAGTGCACAGATGTTAAGACAAAGATTTACTCACCAAGCTTCCGTAAGTCCATCTTCCCCAATGACACGCACTGCTTCTAAGCTGCTGTCACCGATCGGACTTAGAGTCGTACCCCCCCGGTAGGACAGTGTGCCGGAAGACCAGATGGCACCCCAGTAAGCTTGATCAAGAAACAGGTTTCCAGTTGAGCCATGTGAACGGAGACCCGCCGCACACCTCCGAATGCAATACGCTCCAAGTCCAGAAGAATAAGCATGTAGCTTTGCTTATGTTTATGGAGCTGAAGCCCAGGGGTGCTCCGATTGGCAGGAGTTGTGGAAAGATCAGCCAATCAAAGGGAGCTTCCATTTCAGGGAAACTCCTGCTCATTTATTTAGCATCTTCAGAGCTCATCGGCTTTTCTGGGAAGAGCTTTTCTCTGCTCTGATAGTATCACGAGGAAAAAGATGGCTTTCAATTTAATTTCTTACGGTCTTTATCGAGACACGGATAGCTCCCTTTCTTAGCTCTCCTCAGTGCCTCTACTTTTTCCTATGAAGGACCGGAGAGAGAGAGAGAGAGAGAGAGAGAGAGAGAGAGAGAGAGAGAGAGAGAGAGAGAGAGAGAGAGAAGAGAGAGAGAAGAGGAGCAAGAAGAAGCTGGAGATAGTTCACATTCATCAGCCTCCACCTTGGTGGGAAGGGGGGGGAAGTGCCAGGGCTCAATAATTACTGATTCTGTTGCCATGGAAACAGACTGGCTGCAGCGAGTTGGATTCGTGTAGAACATCTGCTGCCATACCCATAATCAACTACAATCTCATCTCTGCCCCCCTCTACTTTTATTTGATTGTAACGCATGCTTCCACCTTCTCTCCACATACAGTTTCTAGAGGGAAATGCTCCGAAGTGTCTGACTTTGTAAAACACTGCCTGTGCACTAGGGATGTTCACACATAGAGAGAGGAGCATTCATCCCAGCAGGGGTCCCACGAGAGAATCCACACTCTGATTCCCACAGATGCAGAGGAACATAAACGGCCTCCACCCTTAACTCAAACCCATAGAAACCTTTAACCTAACGAATGGGTGTGGTGCCTTAAAGACTGACTCATTACCTAATAGCCCTGGAAAACCTCAAATAAAAGTTCGCACTGGTGTCTCTCACAAAGTGCTGCTGTGGTTCCTAGCGAGCCTTTAAATATTGCGATGGCTGAATCTGGAGGATTTTGTAAGCATGAAGTCTTTAGGGTAAGTTCTTTCCTGCATCAGCGTCTCACCAAAGCATCTTGGACACGAGAGACCTTCCTTAATTTTCTCAGTACATTTTCATCCCTCCCATCTCTTCCCCCTCCCGCTTGCTTTAAATTCTCCTGGCTGCATGAATGGCATGATCAGAATTAATGCCAGGCTCTGTATTGCTGCAGTCTTTCTCCTTAGCAGCAGGGGCCGCCACTGAGCAATGAACGGCGGCATGAATGGCCCTGTCAAGTTTCTTGAGGAATGGAATACAAAACATCAATCTCTCACATACAGGTCTATGTATACAGAAAATGACAAACACGAGGCGGGGGGAAGCCATGCTCTGATACACATGTCCACATATATAGAAAACGACAAACATGAAAAGAAAAAAAAAAGCTAAGATCTAAGCAGATCTGCTGTCAACATCAGCATCAGCACATCTTCAAGGGAAACTGTCTATCCCACAAAGTTCTTTGCAAGTGTGAGACCTCTTGACAGGGCTGAGACTGAGATAGCCCATTGCATGTCTCTGGCCCTGGCAGCCAAGGTGACTTATCTGCTTAGCACACACCCTCTACTCACCAAGAATGGTTGCCCTGAGCTCCCTTTATTCTTAAAGTGACAGTGACAGCTGGCCCAAAGCCCATTTGCACCATCCATTCCCTGGTGTTCAGCTCTGTCCTATGGATCACAACAGTACTGGCAATTTCCTCCCCTGTTTTCATATTCCCTGGGCTGTGGAAAGAGCAGCTTTCCTGGTAATCAGTCTTGCAGAGTCCTCTACTCTAAGGACAGTGACCTACTCTTACCCTCTTTCCTTGTTGAAAACACCCAAGTGTCCATTTTAGAAAATGCAGAAACATGTTATTCCACCCAGGTCCCCCATCAAACAAAATTCAGTATTTTCAGTAGCCATTTACTGCGTCAGGAAGTTACACTAGTGACACAGCCAAGTGACATGGCTTCTGCCCTGCGGCCCTCAGCCTTGAGCACAGCAGACTAACACATAATAGAGTGTACCTGTGGGTGTGCAAGAGCGTTGTGAGCTATACGTACGAGGAACACAGACAGGGCGTCTGCCTTACTGAGAGCAGAAAGGATGTCTTGGAAGCAGTGCTATCTGAGATAATAAAGAAAGTAGGAGCCAAAGTTAATAAACTAAAAACAAGAGGACGTGTCACCCTGATATAAGGAACATACCTACCCAGGGCTTGGGTGAGGAGTTTGGCATCTGGGAAAAGTTGAGGGAATGCACATGAGGCCACATGCAGTGATGCAGTGAGAACGGGGAGGCCAGTAAGAGTTGAGACAAGTACAGATCCAGACACCAGAAGAAAGGTCAGCTTTTTTTTTTTTTTTTGGTTTTTTTTTTTTTTTTTGAGACAGAGTTTCTCTGTGTATCCCTTGCTGTCCTGGATTCGCTTTGTAGACCAGGCTGGCCTCAAATTCACAGTGATCCACCTGCCTCTGCCTCCCGAGTGCTGGGATTAAAGGCGTGTGCCACTACGCCTGGCAAAAGGTCGGCTTTTATTCTGAAAGCAACATGGTGCTAATCAGCTGTGGTACTCCATCAAATGATTTCTTGCTCACCAGTGTATCAACTCCACAGATCCTCAGTTGAAGTTCAATGATGTATTAATAGAATATCAATATGATTAAAAATAATCTGTTCCAGGATGTTCTTCATTTGTCGGTTTGGCCTCAGTAGCATGACTAAGCTTAATACACACTTTGGGAAAGTCTTGAGCACTTCACCTGGATTAACCAGGTGTAGTTCTTACTACAGCCCTGAGCCATAGCCCTGTTACAGCGATGGATCAGTAACAGCCCATAGAACAGCCGCTTGGCTTCTCCTTAGTTACAAGGAAAGACAATCATAAACAGAACATACAAAACCTGATACTGTGTCACTGTATCATTGGGTCTCAGGCCAGAAAGCTCTTTGTGACAGGCCTAGATATCTTTAGGAGCACAGAATTATCAACACGTTTTTTCCCCCACAAGGTAATATCATAAAGTCTCCATTTCCAAATGGAAACAATGATGCTCAATACACTTCAGTACCTGGTTTTCAACCAATATCTCGTAGTAGGGGACTGTCAGATCAAAGACTCAGAAATCTGTCTGAGAAGATAGTGTCCCATGGCCAGAGAACTCTCAGAGCAAGCAGCTAAGGCAGGACCACCCTCACAGCATCTAAGGCCACGTTATGCAAAATGGGACTCTAACCTGGTTATTAGTTCCTCAGACTTTGCTATAATGATATTTCCCACAAAAAATGTCTAATATGTAGGCAAATTCTACAAGCTCTGTGAAATAAAACCGCATCCATAAAATACAAACCCATTTTACAACCCACACGCCCCTTCATTCCTCTTCCAAAATGACAGGTGATTTTCACTGAAAGGGGTAGAGTGCAGTGATGGGATTTGGGTTACTTCAGACTTGACAAAATGGAATGGGCTGGCCTAAGGACCATGCGAGAGAAAAGGAAGGCCTGCCTGCTGTGACACATTTCTAACAATCCTGCGTGGCTTGCAAAGGAAAGCTGGGAAAATTCAGAGTTCAGCATCTTGCCAATTCAAGTTATTCCAAATATGCTAGGGAAACGTGTCCCAGAATTGAGTGCTGAAGAGACTCGTGCCAAAAGGAAAAAGTGAAAAGGCCCCAAATTCTCAGTTCAGTGTTGCCAAGCGTGTCCCTGGCAATATGGTGGCAAAAAGCTACTGGGTCAACAGTAGGGTACTCTATGAATGGTGCAAAAATGCAAAAAGCTTCTGTGCCATTGTGAAAAGGGGATCTAGGGCTCTCTCCACACTCTTGACAGTTTTCAGGCCTTTGTGGGAGTCTACCTCTCCTAACCCTGAAACATATCAACGTCCCATGGGAGCAATTCCATCTTTTGAGGAAAAGAAAACACTAGTTTTTGACACTCTCATTCTGAAGACTAATTTCACCCAAAACGTTAAAAGAGATTAAATCTTGGCTGCTATGTTCCATCAAAGGCTTAAGCACTAGAGGCTACTGCTTCCCCTGCTTTTCTGCTGCAGGTCGACAGACGCTTCGGCACATCAACAGGCCAGATGCCTCTGCATCCTGGTCTCCCGTCACTGGGTGCATCAGAGAAGGCAAGCTAGGCATGGGGGAAGGTGAATAGTGTCGAGCCAAAGAGGAACAAGAAGACTTACTCTCTGCCCTGCAGTTAAAGACTAGTCCCCCACACATCAGGGACCTAGGCAGCCAGAATCAGTGAGGTCAAATGTGAGATGTACAAGAGTGTCTGTGACTGGAGATGCGCTGAGTAGCGGCGGTAGCTCTCGGCACTCTAGAAACATAATCCCAGCAGTATGCTCACAGTGAATCGGTGTGTCTCTCACGAGGATAGGATGGCTGTTCTTAAGCCCAACCTTTCTCTGCTTAAAACAACCGCATGGCTTCAAATTGTCCCCCATTCCACTTTCAGCTAAAGGCAACTGTGGGTCATGACCCCAGAAACAAATCCTCCTTACAGGGAGCAGGGCTTACGACCTCAACTGTACAGAAATTAAATGCAGATAAAAAACATAATTGCTACTCATTTGCATATTTACATTTCTAACTTCAAAAAGTAATTATTAAGTTGATGATGGAGAGTAAAAAAAAAAAAATGGCCCCAAGGGCAGTAACTAATCCTCTAATATGCAATGCCTTTACCAAATCATCCCAGGGAGAACAGGGAGCATGGCTTCCTAATAGCCTGTCCACAGCTCCTGTCCACAGCTCCACTAGCACACGGCAGGCAGGTATGAGAGTCATGGAGCAAACAGCTCCGACTAGCACCACTGCTGCATCATGGGTAAATACTCCTCCTTGTGCTGCTGGGGAATCTACTTTATACTAGGCATCTAGGCTCTTCAGGAAATACACTGAAAAGAGGACATTTCACCAAAACTTTCAGTTTGAAAATTCAGTCAGGTGTCTGTTTACTAAACTAATATTTAGAATGCACATATGTTGGGATGTGCTCCTTTCAAGTCTTCACAGTTGGCACCTGCAACTTAATAAAGTTCTATTCATTAAATGTTTCCTCGTGTGTTGCATTATATTTCACCCTTGCCTGAACGCCTCTCAGACTTTGCTTTCCTCCCCTGAGCTCTGAGTCATGGTCCAAAGCTCTCCCGAGCGTAGCCCTTTCTGTAACATAGGGTGACTTCTACACATAGGCTATGCTACAACTTTGCCCATGCATTCTACGGCGAAGTTACACTCACCCAGAGCTGCCCTTGTCGGTCACACTGTAGAACTGACTTTATTATCTAAACCCGAGAAACGAGAAACACCTCTAGGTGCCTGGCAGGCAATGCTTCAGGCACAGGATGGAAGGTTTTAGGGTACTCTGTTGTTCTCCCCAGCATCATGCACACTTAGGACATGAGGAGCTCTCAAAATGCTCTGGAAACTTCCCCCTGCCACAGCTAGACTGAAGCCCAAGCAGGAGGAAGCTGTTCTGGAAGAATCCTGCCCACCCCTCAGGGCTGAGACCCAGCAGTACATGCTCCTCCGAGGCTTGCACATCTGCCCAGCACTTCCTTCCCGTTAGTGACTATCTTCCCAGTCCAGCCTCAGATGATTTCTGATTTTAGTATCAATCAATGTCCGGTCAAGGTCAAGAAACTGTCCACAAATTGCTGCACCACCGATTGGACCACACCTGAAGCCTAGAAACAGGTTCTGCTCCCGTAGAGGCAAATCTTTCTTTTCCCTTACAGAATAAGTCTAAGAGCATGCGTGTTCTGTGAAATGCATGATCTTGAAGAGAAACTTAAAAATAAATACAATGTAGAAAAACCATTGTTAAAATTACATAAACGTCTGTATTTTTACTTAGTTGAGATATAATTTTGCATGCTGCTGCCTAGATTCCTCATAAATAAAAAGTATTTTCTGACATTTAGTAACACATACTGTGAATGATGAAAAATTCTGAAATAGAAATGTGAATTCATATATTACTTTAATATGCTTGCTGTCGAATAAGGCAATTTTCTTTTTTTTTCTCTACAATTCATAAGGAAATGAATAACTGTGTGATACCTTTGCTTCACACTCTTCCCGGCTCCAGCCATATTCATGACTACAGACCTATTTTGTACTGAGTGGCTTTGCAATGGAGACATCAGCTGTTGGTGAATTTCCCAACAAAAACATGGCCCAAAAGATTTTTTTAAACAGGTTTAATGAAATATCTGGACTTGAAGGCAAGTCTGGCTAAATTAGTGAAACCTTCAAATAAAAAATAAAGATGGACCATGCACGTAGCTGAGTAGGGTGATCCCTTAACTAGCATGTGCAAGGACTTGGGTCCAATCCCAGTACACTATGACAAAAATGACATGTACTTCCGAGGGAACAGCCACTGCTGCTTCAAAGGAAGAACCCGCAGAACCTGAAGAGCAGACATCAAAGAGAGGATTGACAGGGCTTGACAGCAAGAGGGCCATGGTCAAGGATGGAGATCTGGAGGGGCAAAGCATGCTTAATAAAAAATAAAGATGACAAATTATAGGTTAGCAAGGACTGTGTGTTTGGGTGTGACAGGCACACCGTTTGGGACAGAATGTCTAGTTTTGTTAGGCTGCAAGAAGAGGGAATTGAAGTGTTTTGGGGTGTGTTTTAGTATGTGTTTTAGTGTGTGTGTGTGTGTGTGTGTGTGTGTGTGTGTGTGTGTGTGCTGGCTATGTGTATGTGTACTACATTTGCCTGGTGCCTGTGAAAGTCAGAGCATGGTATCAGATCCTCTGGAACTGAGGTGACAGATGGTTGTAAGCCACCATGTGGCTACTGGGAATATAACCTGGATCCCCGACAAGAAAACCGAGTGCTCTTAACCTCTGAGCCTTCTCTCTAGCCCCCAGAGAGTTTTGAGTATGGAGATATTACGCCATAAACCTTGTTTTTAAAAGGTGCTTCTGGAACCCAGGGACAAGACAGTCTGCAGAAGGCCTGGGAGCTTCTATACAGTCCCAGCAGCAGATGGCAGACGGGCGGCCGTTTTCAGATGCTGGCAGCGTGGCGGGATTAAGGGACTGACTTCAAAGAAGTATAAAAGTTGGATCAACGCAGGGTAGATCAGAGAGGACCTCTTAGAGTTAGGAAACCCAAAGACTCAGCTGAGAGGAGATTAAAAACGACAAGACTTACTTTAGACTTATCCAGCTTGAAGGGTCGGTGGGCTAGTCATGCAAAGCGGAGTTTGGGGTGTGTGTGTGTGGGGGGGTGGACTTCAACTTATCTTCTATAATGGTTAAAGTCAAGGGACTTTGAATGGACAGGAGGACATCATACAAAAATGCAATAACAACAAAAAGTTAGATTTAGGGAATTGCTTATGCTCAAGAGGTCACAGAGGGACAGTGGCAGCATGGTCAGAGTCCAACATGCCAAGGACCCCAGGATCCAGGGGTGGAACAACCACGCTTTAAGGCAATGCGATGGTACCAGCTCTGTGGGGAAGAACAACCAGGAACTGACTGCTACTCCAGACAAGCAACCGTAGCAGGTAGGAGAGTGACGTTAGGCCATGGCAAGAGTGAGAGGCAGTAAGGACAGCATTGTCTCCTGGAAGATTCGTCAGCACAGTGACAGATGAGTACCGCAGCAGAGTAACAAGGTGAACGTTTTGTGCAGGCATTGGGGGTGACTTGGCAACATGTTCAGGATGAAGAAAGGGGATCGGGTTAGGAGAAATGAGAGCAATCATGGTGATACGACGTTTATTTCTATGATTTGTTATGACTATCTTTTTATCAGAACTTTATTCCAACCTTACATTTAGAACAAGTGTGAAACTCCAATCCCATTTTCATCTTAGAAAGCATGTGTCCGCTAACACCATCCTCTGGGCATAGGATGGCTCTCCAGAGCCCTCAGCATCATTGATTACTCACATTCCACTCACAGGCCATTGTACAGAGTAACTTTCTGTAATAAGGCTGGGGGAGGAGTCACAAGGCCCCATCTCCTTTGGGAGGGATATCTATTTAGTTAACAGTTGCTGGGAGCAACAGACCTTTCATTGGTGGTTTACATATAAATTGCTCACATTCCTGTAGGCATTTCTCACCCATTTTTCCGTAAGAAACCCCAATTAAACTCATTGCTTTACAAAGCATGACTTGAGTAGAATCTTTTCTCTGGTCAGTTGTTGGAGCCCTACCAAGGGTGAGTAGACATTTGTTTATATTTACTCAGGAAAAGCTTTTGGTGTTTTGTTTGTTTGTTTGTTTTTTGTTTTGTTTTTGTTTTTCCCGTGACAGGGTTTCTCTGTGAAGCCTTGGCTTTCCTGGACTCACTCTGTAGACCAGGCTGACCTCGAACTCACAGCGATCCACCAGCCTCTGCTTCCCTGAGTGCTGGGACTAAAGGTGTGCACCACCACTGCCCAATGTATTTGGGAGAAGTTAAGCAGCAGCATTTCATACTTTCTGTGACTAAGGAGTTTTTTGGTGTTAAATATGCACTACTGAAATTTAAAGCCATGCTCTCGTGTGTGTGTGTGTGTGTGTGTGTGTGTGTGTGTGTGTGTGTGTGTAATTGGAGCTCTTCTTATCTTCCATTTTTCTAAAGGTTATACTAGTACCTGAGGCAATAATGATTATTTCATGTCCTGCATGTGCTTTTTTCAATGTAGGTTGGCCCCTGCATGTGTATGTGTGTACTGTGGATCCTTTGTGCATATGTGCACTCTGCAAACCATCATGAGACAGTCTTCACAACGAAATACAAGTGTCCAATGGGGTCAAAGTGCTGTAAAGAAGCAAATAAAAAGCCTGAAATGTGGATCTGTTCATCAGAGGCCTCTGCATTTGTCAAAACTGGTAGATTTTGTGAGTAAAAAGATTTTCAAGGCCCAACAATATATTTTATAACCAGACTTCTCCTTTGCTGCGATACATTCTTAGTGAACATAGGATGGAGTTCTCAGTGGATGAATGAGTGAAGAGTAAAGGAGGTGGATGAAGGTACCCTTCGAGGATGCCCGGCTTGAAGTGATGCAAGTGTTAAACGGGGGCTTCAATGCATTCATATAGCATTGAGAGGAAGAGATTGATGATGAGATGCTTAAAGCTGATCACTGGCCAAGAAGGATACAATTCAAAGCACACCAGAACTGGCTGTGCAGGTGTCTAGGAACAAAAGCTCTGCCTGGGAGATGGGTAAGTGCAGGTGCTGGGTGAATCTTAGGAGAGCTGGGTAGAGCCATGCTTCCCTGTGCAGCCTCTGGGGCCCTTACAGTTCCAGAATGCACTGCTTTACAAACATTAGCATGAGCCAGAGCAAATGGCTAATTTGGCATTTCACAAATAGTTGAATATTGGCCATTTCAGGTGGTCATTTAATACTCATGGCTCTTCTATTAAGGTTCATTCTTGACAGACAAAGGAGACAAATAACCAGACAGGTTAATCACTCAAAAAGGAAATACTGAATCTGGGGCTGAGCCCCATTCCATGGGCTCAGAGTCAGTACTGCTAGACTTTATGATAATTTGTTGAATCAGTTAAATGGTCACAGAACAGGCTATGAGGAAAGCGTACTGTGGAAAATTCAGGAAGACTGATGGGAATTGGTGGTCAGTTCTGGAGGTTAGCCACTTCTGCTCCTATGTGACACACAATTACAAAGCTGAACCATTTCATATTGCTGGGTTCTGAAAACACACATACAAGTAACATCATACAGCCTGGGAGGGCTGATGGGCTTTAAAAAATATGTATTTAGGAGTGTGTGTGTGTGTGTGTGTGTGTGTGTGTGTGTGTGTGTGTGTGTGTGTGTAAAACAACAATTAATGAAAAAAGAGGTCATGAATTTGAAAGAGAGCAAGGAGAGATATCTTGGAGAGTTTGAAAGGAGGACGGGCAAGAATAAAATGTTGTTATTATAATCTCAAAAGTAAAAGAAATAATTTTCAAATCACCAAGTATAAGGAAATTTCATAAGGATCTGTCTAATCCTCTTTTTGGGAAATCTTCATATTTCCCTTGGATCCTCAGTGAAAGGATAGGCAGGAGAGGAGACAGGGCTGAGTGTGTGAGTGATAGTGTCAGGTCTCCAGCACTGTTAGCTCTATTGTGAGGTGTTTTACAATTTGAAAATTCTAGCAAATACTATATTGTGGCAAACTGCATCCCCTAAACACAGGCATCTTCTACTCTGTCTATTTCTGGTGCATGCACAAGTAAACTTCTAACTGTCTGAAAACTTACAAAACAACCATACCTCGCTGGCGCCTATTCAGCTAAGGCTTGCGGGCCAACATCCTGCTCACTCAGTGACCACAGTAAAACAAGCCACACCTGAGGGCTTTGGCATGTCCATTTCTAGCAGATTTTTCATCATGATAAATCACCTACATAGAAGCTGCACACCTGGAAGACACAGCATTTGCTCACTTCTGCTTTAAGGGCACATTGCAGCCAGGAAGCCTTCAGACAGAATTCCACGCTCTGTGACTCACAAAATGGAAATCTGGCATTCTATGCCAATAACATTTCCTTCTGTGGCAGTTCAAGCAGCAAAAAGCCATATGCCATCTGCGTCAGATCCAGCCATGCCATACCAATGGGTATGTAAATGGGAAATGAGGAACACAGGGACCAGAGACCTCCAGCTCCACCTGGGCAAAACTGCATCCTTAGGGGTCCTCCTGTGTTACGCCACTCCCAATTTAAGAGAACTTTGTGGGAAATGGGAAAACACAGTGATAGCTTTTAGGATGAGTTCAACATGCTCCTGTGTCTCATCCATGAAGCCTGACCCTCACTGTGCATTGTCAGGTCTGCTTGGGTAGCACCTGTCCCTTCAAAGGATGGACATCCAGAAGCTGTGTCCATCTTTTGGACCGGAACATCTCCTGACAGCACCATAGGAAAGGGTAAACGCTATTATTGACAGCATTCGCCCTCAATGGCCCGAACACCTGACAAACAGAAGACTAAAGGGATCCCTGAATTGACAAGGTGTGTGGGTTAAGCATGACTCACAGGGATATAATAAATGAGTGGGGCTGGAAAAAGAGAACACAGTTCCAACTGTGCTGCTGGGAAAAGAGAAGCTGGGTTTATTCTGCAATGGCTCAAATTCTCTGAAACTTCGCATCACTTTACATAAGGCTACACTGGGAGAAAAAAACTGATTATTACTGTGACTTTAAGTAACAAATGGAAAGATTATTTTATAAGTTTCTCAAAGCATTGCTATCTGAAGAAGGCTTTTTGAAGGATAGATTTAGAAGGGTTTCCCAATAGAGAATACTGACACCTTGGGCACGATGGGTTACTTTGTTTGTTGGCTGGCTTTTGTGTTGCTTTTGATGAAGTGCTCAGTCTGGCTTCAGACTTGCTGGCTTTGGACTCTTGATCCTCCTGCTGCCACATGCAGACTGCTGGCATTACGGCTTGTGCTACCGTGTCTAACTAAGACAATTCTTTAGTCAGGAGAACTTCAAAATATTCAGTATCTCTCACTCCTAGGGGTGAGCAACAGTAGCCATTCTATATTGAAATGATGTAAACCAATTCAACTTTTGTCCAGAAGGACCATTTTAAATGATGAATCAAATATGTCTGGCCATCAATTCAGGATCTAAGACAAATTAATTGAGCAGATGCTTGCAAAATATCTAGAGAATACTAAGATATGAAAGTTCTGCATCCAGTAATACACAGACTTAATTTGGAAAGTTGGGTTTATAATTAAACAGCTACTGTAGAGCTACGAGGTATTTTCTGATAGAAAATTTGAATTCCACATTTTGGAGGCAGAGGTGCAAAGCTTCAAACTGAATTGAAAGGGAGTTGGTAACTATCACACTGAGGTGGCACTTGTGTAAAATCCTAAAGGATAAGTAGACTCTCAACAGGCAGATGGGAGAAGACGTTTCTGGCAGAGAGAATGAGGATGAGCTAACGCCGAGAGATGAAAGTGTTACAGCGCATACAAAAAATGGTGGGCATTCGGGATGTGCTGGCAGCCTCGGAAAGGTGGAGAGTGAATGCACGCAGTAGAGGCAGGAAAAGCATGTTACCAGGAAGCTTCCTGAGCCAGGTAACAGACAGCCACAGGAAGCTGAGACGCAGGAATAATATGGTCAGATTTGTGATTGAAAACACTTGTAGCATAAGGAGTTTTCAAAGACAGAAGCTAAGTAAGTGTAAAAGTTGGTGTCTTAGTTATTGCCAATTACATGCTGAGTAACAAGCAATCGGAAATGTTAAGACTTGGTCCTTATCCTCACAGGGATGTGGGTCAGCTGAAATGGCTATTTGGTCATACTTTGACATCCCTAGCTTTGTGAGCTGACTACAGAAAACTGTACCCCATATGTCGTAGTCTGGGGCTTGCACTGAGCCAGCAGCAGCTCCACAGCTCTCAAGCGCTCTGCTCATTTCACATCGAAGCGCACCCCAGTTGCGCAAGAAAAGCCAGCTGACCGAGTCAACGGGGGGGGGGGGCAGAGGGGGGGATACAGACAGGATTTGTAGGCATAACTAGTGCTGCAAAAGGCAGG
The DNA here is from genome assembly GCF_964271855.1 of Acomys minous. NCBI lineage: Eukaryota > Metazoa > Chordata > Mammalia > Rodentia > Muridae > Acomys > Acomys minous. The sequence continues at coordinate 71,236,267 of NC_140490.1, forward strand.
AACTGTGAGCAGTTATCAGACTGACCACATCCGGCGTGGAATCAGCGCAAAGATGAAAAGATAAAGAATTATCCTGTGATTATGTGACTCTGGCTAGTGATTGGTTTCAAACAGAGAGGCCAGCGCATGACGCTTCAAAGAGAACTTTACTGCTTGCCTGCCCTCAGAGAGCAGAAATGATCTTGTTCTGTCATTTCATATTCTGATACAGACACAAAGATTTATGGAAAGAACGGCTTGCACTGAAAATGTAGCATAGACTATGGCTTGGCTACCCAAGATGTACACATAGACGGGACCGTGCCATGTATTTGTATAGTGGTTATGAGATAGAATTCTGAATATTTATTAAATGCCAGGCACAGTGCAAGGCTCTAAGAATACAGGCAATTCAAGCTTCTCCTCTCAGGGAACTTGAGAACCAACCGTTTACTGCCATGTTGTAGACAATAGGTATTCACTGTGACAGAGCGAGTTGGCAGACACCCCACTGCCTTAGGTTGTAGAAAATAAGTCTTCACGGGGATGGTGCAGGATGAGGGGCACCCAGGGACACCTGAATGGGTTGTTGTGAGTGCGGAACAGTCATGGACTTTATCTTCCCTGAAGAAGATGTTGGCCCAACTGGGGAAATGATAACTGAGCTGACTGCCTCCTTAATTATTTCTTTCCACCCAGATGCACTGAGGACCACTTCCTTCTATCTTTACAGTCAGCAAAGCACTTAGAGGCAACAAAAGATGGAGACGGCAGAGGGAGAATAAACAGGCAATTAGGAGCCCATAGCTCTCAAATTCATGTTTCAATATTCATGTTTTCTCCCTTTAACACTTGCTACTGAGGGACAAAACGAGCTACTGAGAGATGTAGTCCTCCCCTTTGGCCTGTTTCTGCCTTTCAAACTCTGTCCCTCTTTCAGCTTCTTGACTCACAGGCTTAGGTAACAGGTAACAGGAGGCAGGCTGGTGTGGGGGCTGCATGAGGCTGGTCAAAAATTATTGATTTTATGTGCATGGTGATTTTGCCTGAATGTATGCCTATGTGCCTGGTAAGCCTAGGGCCCAAGAAGGCCAGAAGAGAACATTAGCCCCTCCAAGGACTGAATTAGGGCCATAGGATGCAACATATGTGTTCTGGGGATCAAACCTAGATCCCCTGGCAAAGTAGCCAGTGTCCTTTGCTACTGAGCCACCTCTCCAGCCTCAGACCTGGCGTCTTTGTTGATGGCATCTAGAGAGCTCCCTTGGGTTTCCTAACTTCTCACAGCTCTTGTTTTGCATTGTTGCCAACGATTTCTGGCCGCCATCTTCCACCCTGACTCTGTGGTGAGTAAGCGACGAATGCTTCCCATAGGCTCCTGCGTTTGTACACTTGGGATCCACAGTTGGTGGCACTGCTCGGAGAGGGTATGGAACCGGTGGAGGGGGGCCAGCCTTGCTGGTGGAAGGACATCTCTGGAGGTGGCTTTGCGGGCTTAGCGCTTCATCTCACTTCCAGGTTGTGATGACTGATCTTGGTTGCCAATTCAACCATATGTGGATTCAGCTATAAACCAAGCAGCTAGGCACAGCTGTGGGGTATATTTATTGATTAGATCGTCTGAAGCGAGAGGACCTACCCTAAAGCTGGACCACACCCTCTGGTGGCTGCCTGCCCTGCCTGCAAGGACATGGAAAGTGGACGCTTTTGCTCTCTGCATGCTTACCCTCACTCTCACTATCAGGCTTTCCCATCCTGTTCCTGAATCATTCCACCACTGGGGTTAGAACTTGCTCCCTTGGGATTTTCTAACGTAGACTGAAGATTAGCAGCTCTCGAGGACTTCGCTGGGACTGGGACTGCTGAGACATCCAGTCTCATGGAGGAAACAACTTCCAGACCTTTGACCTTTCTGTTAGGAGACAGGTGCTGATGGACTACCACGGCCAGTCAGTCTAACAAATTACACACAAAAATACACAAACACACACACACACACATGCATGCACGTGTGCATGCACACAGACACACACACAAACGCATGCACGCACGCACCTATCACTTCCTTTTCCTTTTGAGAGCCTTGACTAATACACTCTTCTCTCCTTCCTGGGTGTGGACAAAGAAGGAATCTTGGAATTTTTTGCTCCTGCTGCCATGCCTTCTCTGCCCTTGCGGACACCTAGCCCTCTGGCACACCAAGGGAAGTGGTTTGGTTATGGTATTTCATCACAGCAGCAGAACAGTAACTAATACAGACTCTTTATGTCTCCTCTTTACCCTCAATCCCAACCAATCACACCTGGCACTTTTAGGCGACAATAGGGAGCGACTACACGATCTAGCCATGCTCTTTTCTCTGCTGTACTCTCTACAGCTGCATTTTGAATCTCCCACTAAACGTAATTTACTTTACAATTACAAGATAAATATTTTTTTTTGATCAATGAAGACTTACATATTATGAGAGATCAGTACCCAATGGGACCCTTCCTAGCTAGACAACTCTGATTCCTAGCTGCCCTTTAATTTAAAATGCTTCCATCTCATTATGCCTTACTTAAGATGCAGGTGATTTCCTGTTAATTGGACATATACTAATAAAATGGTTTCTCTGCCATTATCAAATCTCTCATATAACCCACAACGGAGTCTGGAATTCAGGTCACAGGAACTTGTTAAGCACTCATACAGAACCCCAAAGCACAGTTAATAGAAGGGAAAGAAGTTCCAGAAGAGGCTAAATAGCATTACATAAAGCAATCAGCTTGGCGAGTAGTGATTGTTCTCCTGCTAAGCGATGGTCTATAATTGAACCAAGGGGCTGATGGATGGTGTTGCTGTTGAGCAAAAGAACCTGCTAATTGTTTCCTTCTCACAGTTGCCAGATCAAGACACAGCAACGAAAGTTATACAGGCCTGAGACAGACTTCGGCAGTGAAAATTCTCTGCCAGACTTGGATTATGAAGGGATACTCTCTGAATATATTAGCCAGGTTTATCTAGAACCATTTGTGAAACTCATGAATTTTATCCTACACACGTTCAGTGGTACACACTGTCCACGAGGCAAAGGACAATAGCCGTGGCTTCAGCAGACTGTGGTCATAGCTAGCCTTTCAAATACATGTTAATCAAGCTAAGCATTTTTCTTTACCATAATTATATAAACAGCAGCAACAAAATGACTTCTCAGAGGACTCTGGGTCTCCCTGCATTCTCAGTTGTAAGTGCGGGAGCAGTTGTGTGCAGGAAGTGCCGAGCACCTGGGAAAGGTCCTATCTAGGTTCTTCATGAATGAGGCGTGCTCCCTGTGAAGCCGGACCCATGGCAACGAGTGTTCTATTCAGAAATCATCCTGTCCAAGCAAGGAGCTTGCCCATTTTTCCTGGAGACATTTGGAGTTAAGACCTTATGCCATGTCACATCCCACCTCCACATCACCATTGCCTGGTGCTGGCTCCTGGGCAGATCTGAGACACACAGCTCACCTACCTGACTCCAGGAGAGCACAGAGCCATCCTGAGTGATAGGTAGTACCCCTGCTCCTATCTCACAGATAGAAATCTGAAGCCCCAGGTACAGGAAAGGAAGAGTGGCGCCTTTAGTCACCGCTGTGAACAGCACCACCGAGTCACCTGAGGTGCATCTGGAGGTGAGCTGGGGAAAGGAGGCTTTCAAAACCGGGAACCTAAAGGAAGGTTCTTTCACTTAGGAATGCATTTCCACAATGGCCAAATTGCCCTCATTAGTAAGCCAGATTTCACTGGCTCTCTATATAAAGGCAGGAGAAAGTATATGTTATTGATATTTGGAAATCTATCCTGGGTACAAATATACAGTACTTGGTATTTGTATAATAACAATTTCAGGGGGTGGGGGAAGGTGATTAGGGAAGGAAAGTGACCTTAAAAGTCTAATGAGAGTATACCAAAAGAGGCTGCAAAACATAGCATTACACTGCCATTGCCTGCCTGACTCAGGCAGCCCCATGTCGGTTGCTAGCAACACAGTTCTTTTTTTATAAAGCAAATACCCTATAGTCAATTTCAACAAATGCTTTGTACAAAACCAGTTAGCAAAGGCACTCTTGGTCTTTCTGCACTCCCAAGATAGCGTAATTGTGACTGATGAGGACACTCTAAGAAAAAAGTGGCAAAGCCCACGAACAAAGCCCAACACCCTAAATTAGCAGCTGAAAAATACAAGCGCAGGAAACCCATTTGCCACTATTCAGCGGGGAAACATGTAAAGGAAAACTACATCTCTTCGTACAATGCAGTTGGTTCTAGAGGAGGTCTGGCTGCCTGCAGTGCAAACGCACAAACCTATTGTGGCAGATGAGAAGGCTTTTTGAATAAATACTTGTTAATAGCCTAGACAGCTAAAAATACTACATAATTTCATTGCATGACATAAGGGTTCTTTAAAAGACGGCTCCTCTACTTAAATATTCATGTTTCAATTAAAATGTACACCTACTTTATTAGCCACACCAGGTCCAGTTCAGATCAATAACAGCAGCACTAGATGGAATTCTAATGAAGATAAACAACTCTGAGGCCTCCCAGCTCCCCCTGGGCACTGACACACAAAGCTTCCTTTCATGACTTGCTGCAAGATATTTTACAGTCACCTGCCTCATGCAAATGAGGCTCATGTTTATTCATGATGAGAGTTACAGACTACCTTTCATTCCATAGGCTGCCTCAGTAAACCTAAAGAGTGCCTTTTGCCCAGCTATGGAGCTTGAGCACGCCTAGGATGAGGATTTCTGAATATGCAATTATCTTCTGCAAAGCACACACTGAAAGTCAGTAAGCCAAAAGCAATGCAGAAAGTGAGCCTTCCCCCTTTGAGCTGGCTTTAACGTTTTAAGCACCATCCCATTTTGTGCCACACCATGATCCACTAGAGGTAGATTATTTTTTGTGGATCCTCTTCAGGGGGTTTTTATGAATGTTTGTTTCTGGCCCATTCTCCAATTCTTCCTAATTGGGATTTTCTCCCATGGACACAAATGAAGCTCACAGCTTGGCCATGGGGCAGCTGCTTTGCTGGGCCAGGCTTGTCCCAGGGCAGTTTCTGATATTTTAAACATCCACAGCTTTTCATCTGTGTGCCCAAGGTTCCAAACCCCAGCAAGTGTGCCGAGCTTATTTTGCAGTTGGATACAATTCCAAAACAAGCCTGTTACTCCACAGTAAGGCCAACTTTTTAAATTGTCACTTCTGTTTCGGTGGAGTGGAACATGCCAAGTTGTGCAGTCTTGGTTATAATGTTGGTTCTGACAGCGCCGTCAATGCCATAAAAACAGACAGTTGATGGTTCCTAGAACGGCTTAAGCACCACCAAATATGTCTGGGCAAGTAGGTAATTGTCGGAGAGGCCTTAATTCTCCACAGCTGTTAAGGACAGAAGATTCCTGTTTTCTGTTCGGCTGTTATCATGGTGTGCCAACATGGGAAAACAAGGAAGTTCATAGCGTCGCTTGCAAACAAATTGCTGGAACCAGCTTAAGTCTGCCTTTGCCACCGCTGGGTAAGCCATTCAGTTCAGAACTTAATGTAAAGTTCTCGGGCATCTTCGGAACTCACTTCCATTTTAACATAACATGCTAAAAAGATTTCCTTGCTTGTTTTCAGACAGAGTTTCTCTGTGCAGCCTTAGCTATCTTGAACTTGCTTTGTAGACCAGGCTGGCCTCGAACTCACAGTAGTCCGCCTACCTCTTCCTCTCCGAGTGCTGGGCTTACAGGCATGCACCAGCACTTCCAGCTTTAAAAAGACTTTTAAAAAGCTGTTTACTCATGTTTTGCAAATGAGACTTATGATTTCTTTTTTTAAAAAAGCCATGTTACATCTGCATATAATTTTGTTTCCTCAAAGTATTTTTATATTTATTACTTAAATTACTCTAACAACACCATAAGAGAGGATGAGATATCATCTTCATTTTTATTTTTGTTAACTTGAAGGCATGGAGTTTTTGAGTAGCAATCTATCAATGCAGGCATTCTGTATTAGTTTGAGATATGTGTGGTCCATGCCATCAGGTGGAAATTCCATTGATACAAATCACTGTTAGTAATCAGTTCTAACTTCATGAAAACATCCGTGGCTAGCTTTTACCCAGCCTGTGGTTTCACTGGTCTGTAGTTCAACTGCCCACTGAGATAAGAGGCTCCCAGCTGCTCCAAATGTATCCAACGTTGAGCAACGCTGCCACATAGATCCACAGTCCACATGCAAACCCTTGTTAGAATATTTAAAGTGCAAACAATAATAACCCACACAAGCATAAATAAGTTTCTTGTATCCAAAACATCATAAATGAAGGCTTCAAATGGTGGTTGGGCCGCTTGTGTTGGGAGGTAACTGGCAACAGTTATCTCTTCCGTGACACCCATAAAAATGAATAATACATACTCTAAAATATTGGTAGTAAAACAAAAAAAACACAGAATACAAACTCAATGGCTTGAATCAATGGATTACTCCGTAGACTGCTATTTTGAGAAAGTGAAAGTGCTTTCCAAAACATAAATATTTTAATCACTCCCCGGTTCTACTTCTCTTACATAAATAAGAAAAACTTCCCACTGGCTGCTTATTAAGCTGAAAGAGCAGTAGAGAGCTGCTCTTCCAAGCACCTCCCAGCAGCGGCCCTAACTAGTGCATTGACTAGCAAGGTTCAGGGATGTTCAGGTGAGTTCAAGCCAATTGGGTAGCAAAAGCCATCCCTGCCTCTGCTACAACATGGTGTGTGTGGTGTGTTGGTGAAATTAAAATTTTGAATTAGGGGTCCTAGGTAAGCAATTCAATCTCCCTTCCCTGTTGTATACAAACTGACCAGAGCCCAAGATACTACCCAAAATATTTCAAAAGCAATGGTGTTTCCTGTTGGGTTCTTTTAAGAATATTCCTGAATTTGAAATTAGACAACCTCAAGAACATGAGATCATTTAAATCAACCAGTATCTCCAACCCCACATTTGTTCTATCTAATGCAATCTCCTCTGCTACTGAGTTAATAGCAAGAAGAAAAGGAAACTGATTTCAGTCTCAGCACTTCTCTCTCCTTCCGTTTATTGTTTATTACTGGGTAAAGCAGCACAGTGGCTGATGGGCGGGAAGAAAAAAAACAGGAGAGACTGTCTTCAAATTGTAGTAGTGGCTCTCTCACAGTGCACCCTCCCTGTCTTCCCGCCCCCCACCCCAATTAAAAATGCTACCACAGGCAGATCAGGGACACAAAAGAAAAGGGACATAAACATATCTGTATTCGAGAAGCTACCAGCAGAATTCTGGAATTGTGTTTGCCAGTAAAAATAACAAGAAAAAGGCTTATCTATCAATATTATATTAAACTTTGTTATTAACACTTAAAAATCAAACACAGACACAAATAAACTATAGACTAAGATGGGGAAAAAACCCACCCTCTAAGGATGCCCTTGTTTTAATCCCCAAGACTTGTAACTGTGCTACATGGCAAAGTGTGATTAGATTACAAAGAGAATTAAGGTTGCTTTTTAACCAACCTTAAGGCAGGGAGATTATCATCCTGGATTACCCAACTTCTAAACAATCTCAGGGAATTTAAAAGATGACATTGACATTAGAGGGACGAGATAGCATCAGAGAGGACTAGACCCATGGCTGTTGGCTTTGGAGAAGGAAAAACAGAATGCAAACCAAGGAATACGGGAGTGTCTAGAAGTTAAAGGATGGGAGGCTACAAATTCTTCTCTAGAACTGCCAGATAGAAACATAGCTCTGCCGAAGCCTTAAGTGGGGCCCAATGAGACACCATCAGCCTCTGAATTACAGAACAGTCAGATAAGAAATTTGCATTGTTTAAACTACTAATTCTGTAGTCATTCACTGTAGTAGCAATAGAAAATGAATACAAATGTTACTATTGATCTATATCTATCTGTCTATTTATATCTCAATATAACCATGTCTGTATTTATATATGTATTTTTATATGCTTTTCTGAAATAAGCAGAGGAAAAGCAGACCATTATGGAAAGTTAAAATTCCTTGTCTTTCCCACACTTGACCCCTCTCTGACATGCATTGTTGAACAGTGTTAATATACATCATGGATGGTGAGTTTGTCTTCCCCCAGGAGTAAGTGTCCTCACACACAAAGCCAAGGCTTCGATGGCTGGCCCCCGCAGCCTGTGAAGAGTCATGCTGATCCAGGGCAGAGTGGCCGCAGCCACTTTGAAAGGCTATTGCTTTCAGTCTCTTCTGGTGGCTTGAGTGTGGAAGGCCTCATCTCACTGAGGTGATTTGCACCTGAATAGCAAAGTCTCTCATAATCAAGTGAAGTACACAGAGGAGGCTGTGGCTATGATTGCAATCGAATTAATGGCTCCTTTCTTCCCCAGTCCTCTTTGAATCATGCCTGCTCAGACAATGCTGTGCAGATATACAGCGGCTCTAAACTGCAACCCGCACATCTGTGCTCAAGGTGGGGCACATTAGCATGGCTGGATTTCAGCACCCAGTGCCAGGTGCAAAGGAGAGCTGGTAGGCACCACAGAGGGAAATGCCCAGCTGAGGGAGATAGGCAGGGCAGTGCCTGGCTGAAGCTTCCACCCTTTTCCCTGTGTTTTCTTTCTTTTCAACCTATAGTGGTTCAAGATGCCACAAACCAGAACTTGCAAATAAAACAAAATGGAGGCGACATGAATTCAGACAGAAGGTAACAGGGAGGCAAGTGCAGTTGGAATTTAGATTTTTATCTATGCACGAAAGCTACAGAAGTAGCACGCCAAATTCTTAGCTTCTTAAAAACAGTTATGATCCTTAGGACCAGGAGAGAAGCTTGAGAAATGGGCCACTGCCTTATTTAGAAGCATGTTACGAGTGTTATAGGCTAACCTAGGCTTGTCCAGACCCTAAAACTAGTCACGATTAGCCATGGCATCACTCCTGCACATGCCTGTTGCAAGGATAAAGATGCCTTTTGTCCATAAAAGTAGGAACTCTGCTTCTAACTCCTCTAAGCTGACCAAGAAATTTCAATGAACATTCTCACACCCATGGATATGGGAAAGTCATAGTCTTGCAAGTAATGACAGCATAAGAACAAACAAACAAGTACTGGTGAGATGGCTCAGCAGATAAAGGCATGGGCTACCAAGCCTAGTGTCCTGAGTTCAAGACCCTAGACCAACACAGTGAAAGGAAAGAACTGATTCCTGTAAGTTGTCCTCTATGTATGTTACACACATTCTTACACACACACACACACACACACACACACACACACACACACACACACGCCCCAAATTATTAGAATAAAAACATTTAAATTAAAAGTCCCACCACATCTTCATTCAAATAATCAAATGCACCAATGCTCTACACCAAGACATGGTACATGTAGTGCTGTTTCCAGACAGAGACAGAGACAGAGAGAGAGAGAGACAGAGAGAGAGACACAGAGAGAGAGAGAGAGAGAGAGACAGAGACAGAGACAGAGACAGAGACAGAGATCTCCTCTATCATAGGAATAATTTGTATTTGGACACAGAAGTAACAGATGACCTTACGCCCTCACACTACACAAAGATACCAGTGGACCAGAGAGTCATCTTCCTGGTTGTATCATGCCCGTACTTATCTTCTACACAGGTGGAGCAATGACACTTTACCTAATAACCTCACACCAGGGACAAGGCATTCCACACCAAAATTACAAAGGAAAAAATTCACGTTTCCCCAGAAAGGATCTCTATTGGTGGCCTTGGTTTAGACAAAGGGACCAAAAGTGGCCCAAGCAGATACCTAGTGGTCTCTTCCATTTTTTGGTACAATTTAAAATCACCCCTTTCCTTCTCTTCCCTTGGCCACTACTTCTGTGCACAGTGATGACACACAGCATACCATGGCAAAGGCCATGAGCCCCAAACCCGTCGGGCGGCATGCCGTGCACCAGGCCACAGCAAACCCTTTACCTTGTTGAAGTCTTCGGAAGTTGCCCTCATTTCCTTCCATGTTTTGTTCAGAAGCTGGATACAAATGCAAAAGAACTCCTCGAAGGCTCTGTCATGGGTGAAGAACATCGGGTGGAAGTCATTGCAGGTCTCACTAGCTGGAGGAAAGAGATGGGGAAAGAGAGAGACATATTAATATAGTAAAATGTGGAGTCAAACTCACATTAGGTGTCCATGGAGACAAAGTGACATAGTTTTGATTATGTGACTATGGAGAAAAGTAATTTTAAAAAGGCACCGAAGGCCAGCTCCCACCCTTAAAAGCTTAAGGGCAAGAGGGCCAGACCTATTCTTAGGTACATATTTTGACTGTAAAATGCCACATACTAATTCTCTCCAGGATGTGACCCTCAGAGCTTTGTTCCAGGAGTTCTGGGATAGGTGACCTTTGAGAAACTATTCCAACTGTTCTCTGAAACACAATGCCTCCCTCATCCTAATAGAATAATTGGCAGAAGATGGGCTTTCCTGAATATTCAATTAATTCCAACTTTGAAAATAGCATCTATGATTATGTCTCCAGGGGGCATTTCTGCCCTCTTAAGGCAGTGAGCAGGGACTGTCTGCGGTCATTCGCCATCTGACGGCACTGACCATTTCACTTTACAGGCCAGGCACAGATGGCTGGAGGTCAAAGCAACCCAAATTCTCTGAATGCTGCAGCATTCAGTTTTCACAGGCGACCAGGAAATTAGCTTAGATGGCTTCCAAGCCCAGATAGGGTGAGCTTCCTTGGGACAGATCCAGGTTAGCCCCCTTCGTCCCTTCCCTCAGACCAGACCACAGCCCAAGCCCCTCCTCACATCTCAGCAATCTTCCAAGCGTGCATTTTATAGTCCTTAAAAAAAAAAGATTTTTTATGAGTCTGAGTACTTCAGCTGCATGTATATAAGCACCGTGTGTGTGTGTGTGTGTGTGTGTGTGTGTGTGTCTGTCTGTCTGTCTGTCTGTCTGTCTGTGTGTCCAGAAGAAGGAGCCAGATGTGGAACTGGAATTATAGGCAGCTGTGGATGCTCGGAACAGAACCTGGGTCCTCATTAAGAACAATAAGCACTCCTAACTTCCGAGCCATCTCAAGCCCCAAATACAGAATATAGTCCTTTTATAAATGTGACAATTTGTCTGATCACTGAATAATCTCTTATTAACTGTGTCATGGAGAAAAGTTGTAGAGGGAACTCAGCATTGTGACCAGCCTCACTGAAAGAAAATCCAAGCTTTACACACACACACACACACACACACACACAGAGAGAGAGAGAGAGAGAGAGAGAGAGAGAGAGAGAGAGAGAGAGAGAGAGAGAGAGAGAGAGAGAAGAAGAAGGAGGAGGAGGAGGAGGAGGAGGAGGAGGAGGAGGAGGAACCAACTATAATGAGTGCTCCTATACACAGTGAAGGTGAATGCTTCTATTGTATTGGAATCTCTTCAAAGCTTTGAGTACTCCTCTAGGCCTGAGGTGATAGAATTTTAGGCTTTGGAAATACAGGAGCGGAGCGATGGGAGGGTCAGGAGTGGAGCTTGCAGCAGAGAGCTCCTGCAGAGAGCCATGCAGCTTGCCGTGCATATGAATATCCACTTCATTTCTGGTACAAAACCAGCTGGTTGTGAACCCTAGTGTTGGGAAGCGGCTAGTGAATCCCAGCACTGGTAGAATGAGTGTGTTCTGCCCCGGCACAGTTGTTACATCCCAACTCCATCCATCCACAGGCCTTGTAAGTATAGTGATTCTGGACCTCCGGCCATCTAAAGCAGTGGCAAACGGGTGTGCATTTGTACAGCTCACCCTTTCTGAAAGGGCAACTTAATATGAAGATACATAAATGCCACTGTCTCCCAGACAGCACAAGTACACAGGCTACCTGCCGCGCAGTCAGGCAGAAAAGTCCTAGAAGCCAAGATGTGGATTCATGTCCAGCCCATGTCAAGCAAGGGAATGACACTTTGCATTTCCTGTGTTTTCTTAACTAAGATGAAGAAATGAAATTCAGTCTGCCTTCACTCTAGGCTTTAGAGAGGATCACATGGCACAATTCATAGAAAACCTGCCCTGGAAGAGAGAAAAGGTAACGCAAACATGGAGAGAGGTGCTGGTCATGGCAAGGAGTCTCAGCTGCCAGTAGCAGTACTCTGTTCCAAGGAGTGTCCTCTGTTTCCTGGTCAAGCTTGGCCACACATCAGCAAAGAAAAGCAAGAGGACACAAGTAAAGCCACTCCAATCCAGAGGGACTCCAGCAAATGTGACGCTTTGACCCGAGACACAAAGCTATTTAGGGAGTGTGCAACACCAGTGCAGGCGAGCTGCGCTGCCCGCCGCCCTGGGCAACGAGCCGTCAGTCTCACTTCCACAAGCACTGGAGCCCATGAAATTTACAAGTCTACAGAAGCAACTTAAGATGCTATTACCGTCCAAGAACTCATTATTAATCACATTATCACAGTATCATTTTTGGAGCTAGTGTGATTATATGTGTACTTTATGCCCTAGTTAAATTTTTATAGCATTCCTGGAGCTGAGACAGCTCCAAAACCCATGAGCCCCATTTTTGATTGGGTGGAGAGAAAGGGAAGCAAGCTCATAATAATTGGCCGTATTTGTTGGATGCACACTATGTGCCAGGCTCAACAGGCACTATCTTCATAAGAAGCCAGGGAGGTGGGCATGATGGGTATCTTCATTTTATATATGAGGAGAGCAAAAGTTGTAGGAATGAACCCTTCCATCATGAGCTGTTTCTAAGTGGCCCTAAGTAAGCATTTGAAACCTCCAATTTAGCTGAGCCAGCAGTAGGCTTCCAGCCTTCACTGACATTAAGAGCACAGGGATTTTCCCAGTGGCTGCTGCTTTGAAAACTAATTTCTCCCCGCACTTTTCTGGACCTCCTGTACCCCTCCTTCAGCAAGAACCCAGATCATGGCCTGCAGTGCCAAGGGGCTTCAAGCAAGTACACAGTTAGCGCCTGCTGGGTGAGAACACATGGCCTTGTGATCACAGCACTAAAGCCAGCAGTCCCACCACTGTGGGTCATGCACTGGACGGTGGTTTTGTCTAAGTTATAATCACTTATTGGCAATCACATGAGAGGTGTATTAGTTTCTTTTTTTTTTCCATTCCCATTGTTTCCTTTTTGAAAAATAGGAAATAGGAGATTCAGAAAGATGAGATGAGTTTTCAAGTTGCATGATGTCTCAGTTATTTTTCTATTGCCATGACAAAGCACCATAACCAAAGTAAATTAGAGATGAGTTGAACGGGGGCTGACGGTTCAAAGAGTAAATCTGTGAGCACAATGGCGACGGAAGCACAGGAGCACGCAGGCAGACATGGCCTTGGAGCAGAGGCTGAGAGCTTGAACCCTGATCAGCAAATTGGAGTTAGAAAAGGCTAACTGGGAATGGCTTTGGCTTTGAAATTAATAGCTCAACCCCAGTAACACGCCTCCTCCAGAAAGGCCACGCCTCCTAATCCTTCCCAAATAGTTCTATCAACTGAGGACCAAGCATTCAAATACATGAGCATATTGGGGGGGGGGGGGGAAGGCATTCTCATTCAGACATGGATCACAAATTGTAGTTCCAGGATTAAAACCTGGGTAAGCATGACTCCAAAGGCCATCACTGCTGCTCCGTTGTGTTCTACTTCGTCACCTGTGTGTGTTTGTTAACTGCCTTTGTGGAATCTCCCAAACACACTTCTAAAGCAATGACTTCTTTATTCATCACACACTTACAAAGTAAACTCTTGCAAGGGGGTCAACTCTAAGTGTTTAAAGCACACTTCAGAGCTATGATTTCTCTGCTTTTGCCCTGCTACTCATGGCCCAAGAGGAATTCAAGTTATCAGGGACACTGTTTTCCTCTCTTTTCTGAGGCCAGGCCAAGGTACCTCTTGACAGCTCTCCTGAGCTCTCCTAAGTACCAAGAAAATCAACCTAGTTCCAAGTCTTTGTTGCAGAAAGATACTCTTGGCATCTACCACATGTCGACTTATTCCCTGGTAGTCAGTCACTAATGAAGTCTGCCCCTTCCCACACAAATGATGTATTTCAAGAAACTCACAACTTCATGTCCATGTAAGCAGAAACCCAATTTTGGATCTTGATAATAATGAAGGCAGCTATGAAATACAATCTTCAGCCTCTCTTAACTAAGAGAAGTCACATGAACAAATCATAGCCATTAACAGAAAAGTAGAAATTTCTTAGCAGAGTTTCCAGGAAGGAAGGGGAAGAGGAAGGCTTGATTAGCCTTTGTTCCTGCTTTCCTGATTTAACTCTTTTGTGTCTGGAATGTAGGATGACGACTGTGCTCCTGCAAGCATTTTATTTGCCTAAAAACGAAGGCTGTATCCTCGTTAGTTACAAAGAGCTCTGTGTGCCAGTGTGGAGACGTCATAAGAACCCAAACTTGTTCTCTGGAATTCTGTGCTTAAATTACTGTTTTTGGATTTTTTTACACTATGCTTAGACACATAATTATTGGTATGAAAAGTTAAGGGACAGGAAGCACATGGATAGTAACCTAAGAAAACATGTGCTTAAAATTATGGGGGGGGTCATAAGATGAGGAAGGAGGCAGTAAGTACAAGGGTTACGGTGAAACATGTTTGCATACAGACATTAAATTTGACATTTCTTCACGTACTGTATAACCTTAGATGATAAAGATTCTGGAGCCTGTTACATCAACTATGAAATGTAATCATATGATGTTCAAAAGCGTTAAATTAGATCCTTTCTATAAAGTACATGGCGAAGAGCTTCGTGCATACTCTTTACTATTCCAGCCACCAGTGCACTCCATAGCTGCATGTAAGACTCCAACAGTGTTAGAGAAAACTCTGGGGAGTAGCACCGGGCTCCAGTAGTTACACAGGGGATGAAGCCAATAACTCTATTGATTGTGTTGGAACCTGTGTGATCTCAATGGTGAGTTTCACATGAAGAGGAATCATTGGGCTGTGAGCTCTTAACTCAGGCTTTCCCTCCTGAAGATACCCCTAACCCTACTATCTGCACTGCACACACAGAAGCCTAAGGAATAATGGAGTTAAGTGTGGTGAAGGGCCAGGAACAGAAACCCAAGTTCGGTCTCTGGAGTCAGTATTTTCGGACTCTCCGTGAAACGACAGCCTTGCCATCATCCTACCCTCCTGTTTTGTTTTACTCTGCTTTGTTTGAGGTGGGGTCCCTCAGTGTTCCTCAGGATGGCTTTCTACTCGTGTTCTTCTTAACACAGCCTCCTAGGAACACAAGTGTGAGCTATCATGCACAGTTCATCCTGAGGTTCTTCAAGGTTTTCCCCTTTCACCTAGGAGTAGGCAGACAACAAATCAGTCCATCCCATGATGCACAAGATACAACTAAAGGGCTTCTGTGGACATGTCACTCTTTAAGGATCTCCTTATATTAAAAGAATTAAAAAAAAAGTCAGATTATTTACTAGTAGAGTTGTTTTCTCTGAAAGTTTCAAAATGCAGACATTCAGGATCTGCCCTAGTTTGCTTTCTGTCGCTGTAGATAAATACCATGACCAAAATCAATTTAGGGGAGAAAAGGGTTAATTTCATTTTATGGGAGACAGCCCATCATCCAGGGACTCCATGGCAGGAAGTTGAAACAGAAACCACAGAACAAAGCTTACTGGCATCCTCTCTTGCTTATTCATGCTTAGACACCTTTCTTATATAACCAGGGTCCATCTGCCTAAGGACAGTGCTGCCCACAATGGGCTAGGTCCTCCTCCTAGAATAAAAATCAATAAAATGTTACAAAGACATGTCTGTAGGCCAATCTTGATGGGGGCAGTCCTTCAGCTAGGTCTCTGTTTCCCCCTGGGTGTCACATCGCCAAGGAGATTGGTTATCACAGAATCTGAATAATCCAAATACACTTGAAGCAAGAGCTATCAGAAGGGCAAAGTGGTTCACTCAAGACTCCAGGATAACAGATGCTTTAAGTTAAAGTACTGAGGTTCAAATCCTAGCTCTATCAGCTGGGTTACACAGGAAAGTCTTTTCATCATCTATGCTACACTCTTCTCATCTGCGACACTAAAAAGAATTGCATCAAGTCGCGGGGGTGGGGTGGGGTGGGGTTGGTAAGCACAAGAGGACACTCAGTGTAGTTTTGGTCAAGAATATTATGGTATACATGTCAAATGCCACATATTTAAATATGAAAGCTTATGGACGACCACAAGGAGGGACTGGGTCTCAAGAACAGCCTTTAATTCAGAGATTAAAACAAACAAACAAAAAAACAATTACAGGAGGGTGAGTTCATTATTTTCTTTAAAAAAAAAAAAAACCAGCAAGGCTTATTAAAGAAAAACACTGATGTACCAGGCAATGACTTTATAAATGAAATTTGGAGAGAAGCATTCAATGAGACAAAAATAGTAAGACATTTAAAAAGCCAAATTGTTCATAAGCACACTATTTTTAACCCAGTGAGATTCTATTTTATACAAGAGAATTGACTCACTGGTCTTTTTAGTTTTCAATATAAAGCTATTTTCAGGGTTACGTTGGAATGTTAATTTGCCAATAGGTAATTCATTTATTAGTAACTATAATTTACACATGTAAGTTCTGGAAGGAAAATAAGAACAAGACACACTTATGTGGCAGTGATATCACCCCATTTGCTATAGCTGTAAGAAAATGCTGGAGGCTGGAGGCTTTCTGTAGAGAAGATGTCGATACCACTCACAGTTTTGAGGGTCTGAACACATTGCGTCAGCACCTGCCCTTTGGCTTTTTTATTTTGCTCAGGCCTTTTGGCTGCATGAAAATGGAAAAAAAATTGTGGGAATGTTTTAAGAAGGAAAGATTACCTTCTAGGACAAGAAGATAACTGTGCTTTTCTAACAACCTGTTCATGTGAGAGAGCTTACTCTAAGCAATCAGCAATAAACCTAAGCACAGCAACGCCCCAGTGACTAGCCAGCCTCCATCTCTTCACAGGTCCACTTAATACAGTTACAGTTACTGGGTCTTAGCCTCCAGTGCAAGAACCCATAGGACACAAAAGTCACCTAAAGCAGCAGCACCTGCCAAAGGGATGTGTTCTTATTTTCTATTAGATAATATGAGGTGAGGTCCATATTGTCATGAGGTTCTCAAAAAAGAATGGCCAATGCACTGCAGCAAACACACCATGAGCAGAAAGAACTGGTTCTAAAAATGATCTGAGACCTTATAACCTGCCACTTACCAATACCTGTACATGAGATAGAGTGATAGATTAATAAGCCGAAAATCTCATCTTTCTACCCCCTCTGTCCTCCCTCACTGCCCCCCTACCCCATCACACATACATGTGAGGTTGTGAATCTTTTCATATTTTTACTCTCTAATGCTCACCAAAAGTTATAGAACTCGGAGACTGTGTCTGCACTGAACTTCACAGCTCCTATCTCTTCCCTTAGAGACAGGATGACCGCACATTCCACCTGTACATTTCCCTCAGGGTGTTAAGGCATCACCATGGCACTTACTGGGTTGGCTTAATGTTTTCTGTGCTCGTCTTTACTCTTCATAAGAAAATTGCTGGTTGTTTTTATACTTTCATACCAGCTTATGTAGACCATTACATTAAAAAAAAGTAGCCGACTGAAGATGAGGTAACAAGATGACACAGGCAAGTAGAGCCCAATTTTGCTCTTTCACGGTAATTTTCTCACTCACTTGTAATTTTTAAGATGCTAAAAAGCTTTCTATGACCCGAGTTATGCAAAGAAAGTCTTTGAACTTATCTGCGATAACCGTGAGGCACGAGCTCGGGAAGCAGTGGGCAAATTATACTATTTCTACCATGACACTGCGAGCCATTTGCTTGGCAACGATCTTTGAAAATGTGCTCTTTGAAAGACTAATAAGTAGGGCTAAGACATATGGGAGTTCGCTGTAAAATTATGAATTACAAGGAAGAGGTGATAAATCATATACACTCAAAAGAATTTAACTCATGACAACTGCCAGCGAAATGACAAAACGTCAGCACCCGTCCATGGCACAGAAACTCACCTGAGGACTAGCTGTGCTTCTGTGCAACTCCATATTACACATTTATGAAATCTAAGACGCAAATGCATAGATGTATATCTTTGCAGGGAACCGTCTAGCTGTCCCCCAGAAGACCTTGGGTTTTCTATTTTTAGACCTGGTATTCCTTAGCTGTTTGAGTTTGCAGAACAGCACTGTGTGGGAAGATGCTTAAAGTTCAGAACCTTTTGTAGGGAGGAGAAGTGAGGCGGGCCATGGCAAAGAACTTGCAGCTCCCTCATTTCCATAAGTTCAGGCCATATAGAAGCTACTCCCCCACCCCCGCTATCTCAGACAGAATTAGAGGCTCTAAACTTTTTCAGCACTCAAAGCTCCTGAAGTCATTTAATAGAACTGTAGGTCGTCCTTTTTATCGTCTACCAGCCTAAAAATCAACAATGGATAGACAGACACGGAAGCAAATCCAATGTTTCACACTGCTCACTTTCCTTGTAGGCCTTTCTCCAGCATCTGGAGAAAGAGGGGAAAAAATACTAAACCAGTGTTAATGATGAAAATCAAGACACACAACACAGCAAGATACCCATGTCACCAAAAATCGACGGAGGCGGTGCCCAGGCATGCAGACTGCAGTTACAGACCAGAGAGACTGAAGAAGGTTGCTCTGGGTGCCCATCCTGTGTTACCACTAAGCAGCAGCATGACCTTGAGTGCCCTATGGTTGTACTGGATGTAGTCCTCATTAAAATTAAAACACAATACCTCTGATCTCACTGAGTTGTTGGGATTAGACATGAATGTAAAATGATTCATACATCTTCAGATATAAACATTACAACAGTATTAATTGATATTAGTTTTAATAAATCAATTAATATATATAGGTCAAATGGCAAATTCAGAAGACCAAATGCCATCAAATACAAAGACTTACAAAACTACAGTACAGAGTAATTATGTAAAGATACTACTAGCATATGGATGGAAAATTAAAAGATGCAAAAAAAACCTGGGTCTCCAAAAAGAAACTTGTATATCCACTCACTGCATTTAGGACATAAAAGGAGTGGGGAGGAGAAATGAGGGACATTTGTCATGTATTAAGTGCTCTGTACATGCTAGCCATATACTGCACAGGATATAAGTATGGCACACACACACACACACACACACACACACACACACACTTTTTTTTTTTACCAAAATACCTTAGGTTTAAATTGTGATGAAGTCTTACATAGCCAGCTTCCCATGACTTAGCCCTGGTTCTTTTGTGAAGTCATACAGTAGTGTTGTCAAGGTCATCTTGTGAGCTAGTTAGCCAAAAGCAAATATAGGGAAATTCTAGTAAATGAAGATTTCTGATAACAGGAGTGAAGTGACCCCTGGGAGTTTGCTTATAATTATAAAATGATCATGCTGATATGAGCTTGCTCCTTTCCTTTGTCCTCTAACGCAGATCAAGAAAAGTTGGAAACAGATTTTGCACTGCTGGGACCTTATCTGTTGGAGGTGTGTGTGTGTGTGTGTGTGTGTGTGTGTGTAATCATCATTTCTGGAGCCACCTTCAGGGACAAGACTGCACATTCATATTCTTGGCTCAAGGACGGAAAGGGGAGCACAGGGAAAGCATTTGCTGGAAAGCAGAATCAATCTTATGGGTTTGCAATACCCATCGGAGTGCGGTACACTTGGCCTGCAAAATACAGGCTACCTCGCTTTGGGGATCGGTGTGGTTTAATTCTATGGGTCAAGATGGGCTTTCCTGGTCTTTAGAGGTGGTTCTGCACATCCCTGTTAGAATTACTATACCACAGATCGCCCTATCCAGTGTGGGTGGGTTCCCGTCCAGGTCCAATAGGAGAAAATGTTAGAGGCAGGAAGAATCTGGTCCTTTTTTAATTTCCACCTAATTGCTTGATCTAGGACATGTCAGCTCAGCTTCCTCAACTCCCAACTTCTCAGGCCCTCAGTGTAAACCAAATAGTATCATCAGTTCTATCGGGCTCCCTGTTCCCACATGCTACATGCTGGGACTGTTGGGCCTCCAAGGATTCTGCCAGTTAATTCCTCATAATAAGCTTCATGAATATTTGTATATTCATGAATACAGAAGAGTTTTCAATGAATATTATGTATAATATTAATTTTCTGTGATTAATATTATATATAATATCCATTACATACCTGTGTGTGTGCGCGCGCGCGCGCGTGTGCGTGTGTGTGCGTGTGTGTGTGTGTGTGTGTGTGTGTGTGTGTGTGTGTGTATTGCTGGTTTTGTTTTTCTTGAAGGACCTAAAGAATAGTAAGAGAGTAAGGAGAATGCTCTTGTTGGGTGGGAAGCAGTCCAAGGCAGCCAGTGTAAGTAGCACATGTCACAAGTAACTTCAGTGCCCTCTTTTAAAACATTATTTGAAGAAATTTAACACGAGAGAAGGCACGTTAAGGCTGAAAAGACTGGTGAGATGGCTCAGCGCTTGACACTTGCTGCTCTTGCAGAGGACCCGCGCCCATGTTGTGGCTCACAACCAGCTGCAACTCCCATGCACCTGCGCGGTGTGCAGTAACACACATAAACTATATATAAAAACAGAGACTCATGGATCGAACTTAGCATGGCTATCAACAGTGCCCTTTCTCACCAGGCCAGCTGGGCGCTTGGGGTTATAATGGGTGACGTTGATCGATCTGCAGCTACTGTGTATCCCACTGGCTGCATCACTGTGTAGGGCCATCCTGAGACTGAGATGGCCTCTGACCTGAAGCTCATGGTATGAATGTGAGGAGCAGGCAAAAACAGGTTAAAAATAAGCAGGTCTGTGTAGGATACCTGCGAATTAAAGGACCAGTGGGTCAAGGCTTGCTCGTAACACATGTGCTTACTTACCGTTACCCAGCCAATGCCTCCCCTGAAGCGACCTATCAGTGATCACCTATAGGTGTCACTAATTGAAATACAAAGACCTCAGTGAGGCAGCCAACTACGCTCGTCCTATACTGCCACGTGTAGCATTTTTTTTTTTGACCACTGGGCAAACTCTTAAGAGTCATCACAATTGATATTTCTTTTACAGGCAGCCGCCCTCTGCCCCCCACCCCCCACCCCCAGGCTGTGCCTCCACATGCTCAGCTCCTGGGTTTCCTCTGTGTGAAGCCCACTGAGTTATAGGCACTTCACCCGCTACAATTCCATGGATTTCTGTCTTTGGTACCTGCCAGAGTCCCTCTGAGTAATGAGCTCATGAGGAACGGGATTATGACTTAGTCATGTCTGGTCTCTTCACGGCTCCCTCTTTCTCAGCCTTTCAGAAGCATGGTACTTCACACTTTTTTCTCTTGGTTCCCATCCTCCTTGCACCGCCAGCCTCACACTTTTCTTCTCTGTGGTCTTTCTATGCCATCCCTTACTCTACAGGACACAAAGCATATCCCCCAGATTTTGTGCAGTCAACTCCACTGTGGCCCTCCTGCAGTGGGGCCGCAGACAGAAGGGGACTTCTTCAGGAAGGTGCCACATCACGTATACCTTTACCCAATGCCTCAAAATAGTCCGTGCTTCAAAATGACCCAGTGCGTGGCTACCAACCTCAACTTTCTGCAATCAACCTTAGATGTTCTCTTAGAAGACCGCAGGTCATAAGTTCGATTGGGCAGCACTTTGACAACTCTTGGTGTGGTTTATGTTCATTGCTTAGAGCAGTGAATTGTTTTTGTTGCAATAATGTTGCTTACAGTTGCTGGGCTCTGCCTGACATACTTTGTCCCATTGCTGTATCTCAGGCTTCCTGTCCAGTTTGTTTTAATCTGGCCTTCTAAACACTGTAGGGAGCCAGCATAAAACAAAGCAAAGAATATTGTAAAAAAAAAAAAAAAAAAAAGAGATATAAATTCTGTAGCAATCCTGCAAATTTGATCCTGAGAAAAGGACAGTGGAGACTATTATAAACACTGTAGAGTTCCCCTCAAAAAAAAGGCAAAAATATTATAAACACTGTAAAGAGCCCCTCAAGAAAGAGAATGATGAAGATTATTATAAGGAATAGTATGAGGACTGTAGCGATCCTCTCAAAAAATAAAGAATATTATAATGTAAGCAAACTTACTATACAATTTCAACAGAAAAAAAATCTGATTATGTTCTTGAAATACAGAGATGCCTCCCTTTTCTGCAGGTCAATCAGCATCAGGGGATTCTGCATTGGCCGTTCCCAGCTCTGCACAGGAGCATGGAGTTTCCTGCTCACTGCAGGTCCTTTTCAGCCTCTCATACAGCCTCAAGGCTTGCTTAACAGTGTTAACAGCACCTTAACCTTGGGGGCCAGGATTAAGGGAAGCACAGGTGAGTTTAAGGGAGTAATCTGCTGACAAGCATGCCTTACCTTTGTGGGATTTGGGAGGATAGAGATTCATATCAGTAAATAAGCAACAGCCTAAATCCCTAACATTTTTACCTCAAACAGTTGTGCTCAGTACTTTAAACAGAAGCACATAAGGATGACGCTCCATGGCCAAGGAACATGTGGGAAAGCCTGGGGGGAGGGCGGGCAAACAGAGGCCTCTCAGAACTCAGACACAGTAACACTTGGCTGAAATGTTTGAAAAGGGCATAATCTTAATTCCACGATACTTGGGACATTAGATATGGCCAAGTAGTAAAGCTGTCCGGAAAGACAAGTGCCAGGAATTTGTTATCTTACACAGATTTTCATTCATCTACATAACAACTCCGTGGAGGCGGGGGGTGGGGGGGTGGGGGCTTCTGGTGTCAGTCTTACTGTCCAAGGCAACAAGAAGTTGTCTTGGTTAGTTTTAGTTGTAAATTTGATACAATGTCAGTCATTTGAGAAACTCTCAAAGGAGAAATTTCCAGGGGGGCAGAATAGCCCACAGACATATCTGTAGGAGATGTCTTGATTGTTAACTGGTGTAGAAGAGCCCACTGTGGGTGGCACTATCCTTAGGCAGGTGGCACTGAACTGTATTACAAAGTTAGCTGAACATAAGGTATCTTCCTCCATGGCTCCTGCTGTACGTAATGGCTCTGAAATGAGTTCACAGATCTGAGGTAATGTGTGTGGTGGGAACAGCAAGCAGGCCTGCCTTCAAGTGTCTGCCTTGACTTCCCTTAATGATGGACTGTGACTTGAGATTGTAAGGCTTAAATAAACTCTTTCTTGCCCCATTTTTTTTTTTATTTTGGTCAGGGAGCTTTAGAACAGAAAAAACGCCAGATGCTCACCCGGCTCTCTCCCTAGCAGTAAGAGGAGCCGGAGCGTCACGTTCTCTTGGGATCAGGGTTCTGACACCAGTGAGAATGAGAGTTCCTACCATGAAAAAAAACTAGGGTCCTGACACCAGTGAGAAAGAGAGTTCCCACCATGAGGAAAAAGCTAAGATTCCTTAGGATGCTTATCTGAAGTGCCTTAATAACAACCAAAGACATAATTATTAAACCAGGTGGATGCAGTGGCCGAGGTAGGAGTACCTGTCATGAGGTCCACGCTAGACTAGACTATATAGTGAATTCCACAGTGTGACCCTGTCTCAAAAATCCAAGACTAAACAAAAATCCTCTGATTGACCATTTTTCTGAAGAGTAACCTCTTCATCTCAGGTGGGTTTTGAATACACAGTGCTTAGATGTAGCAGCACAGCCTGACGTTTTCTAATCTTACTATGTTAATGATTAGAAAATATTAACTTCCTACAATCTCAAGTTCAGGGACTTTAATTTCTTCATTTGCTTAATAATGATGACACAAATGTGCCCATTTTAATACAAGGTTAATACACTGAAAGATTATGAAAATCAACCTAATCCAACCATTGTATTTTCATTACATAATCATGTAGTCTCTCATATATGCCAGCCTCTGTTTTTGTAATCTCCCTATGAGACACCTTAAATCCTTTTTGTTTGGTTGGTTTGATTGATAGAGACATGGTCTCACTAAGTATCTCTGGCTGTCTTTCTCCTCTTTGTGTAGACCAAGGTGGCCTCAAGCTCAAAGCAATCCTCCTGCCTCTGTGCCACACTCCACCAAGTGCTGGGATTAAAGGCATATGTCACCATGCTTAGTCTCAGATGAAGTTTTTGAGTCATGGAGACACAGGAAGCTGTGTACCTTGCCTGGGTCACAAAACCAGAGAGGCAGAGCCAACATAATTCTAGAAAGCAATTGGCCTGCAGATGATTTTAACCAAACTGATCCATGCACAGTGTGCGCAGGGCTCCTGGGCCCAGCAATGCCAACTCCTCCTAGCCAGTTGCTCAATAAGTGTTGTGGGTTTGCCCAGACTCAGCATATTAAAGCACAGCCTCTTTTATTTTATTTTATTTTTTAAAGATTTATTTATTTACCATATATTTGCCTGTGTGTACACCAGAAGAGGGCACCAGATCTCATTATAGATGGTTGTGAGCCATCACGTGGTTGCTGGGAATTGAACTCAGGACCTTTAGAAGAGCAGCCAGTGCTCTTAACCTCTGAGCCATCTCTCCAGCCCCCAAGTCTCTTTTATTTTGACTAATCCTATATATCTACAATTGTCCCGTCTTTCTTGGGTATTAGAATATCCCATCCATAAGTGGCCAGGTTGATAGCCATTTACCCTAAGTTGAACATTTTACATATTGCCTACATGTACTGAAGTGCTACACCACACCACATGGATATGTACAAGTATTGTGTAACAATTAAAGATAAAACTAGACAAATTATATTACACCAACTCACTGAAAACAATTCTATTTACTCTCTGATTTCTTTAAACAAAGGATCCCACTGCTTTACAGAAACCATTACTAGGGTTTCGGTGATATGCTGTCAGCTTTGTTGAGGAGACCATGGACTATCCAGATGCGATCCCTGATTGCAATGAAGTGTTTTGAACACAAAGACATCATAGAAGCAAGTATGGTTTGCAGATGATACAAATTACTTGCATTATAAAAAGCAGTGGTGAGATTAAGTTAAGTTCCTGCTGGAAAGACAGTGCCTTTCATCCCATGCATCTGTATGTCACCTCCTCCAACAAACAAAACACGGCTTGTTTGTCGCTGGGCCACAAACACAGGTGTACCTGTGAATTACACCTTACATGTGAGAAAGTTAGCCTTAAATTGATGGGAAAAGATTTTTTAAAATTTAGTTATCACCCACCTTCTTTTTTAAATTTTTGTTTATTTATGTATATAAGTGCTCTGTCCTCGTGTATATCTGTATGTCAAAAGAGGGCATCAGATCCCATTATAAAGGGTTGTGAGGCACCATGCGGTTGCTGGGAATTGAACTCAGTACCTCTGGGAGAGAAGACAGTGCTCTTAACTGCTGAGCCATCTCTCCAGCCCCTTGCTGTCTCCCCTTCCCCCACCTCCTGCTAACTCATAAGGGTAAACTCCTGCGGGGTTATTACTATCTCTAAGTCTTCTAGGGAATGCATGATCCCATTACAGGCTTTGCCTCCAGCAGAAGTGGCCCTAACCCAAGTTCAGTAAGGGCCACTCTGGCTTCCAGAGTCTTGATGCCACTCCTCTTTCTGTTTGCCCTTGCCAGGACAAAGCTCTTTTAGATAATAACACATCTTAGTGGAAAAAAAAGTAACTAAGGAAGAGACTAAAACTGAGATGGCTTACCCTCAGTTGGAAGATACAGTTGAAACTTACCAGAACTTTCTTCTACATAAGCAAACGATAATGTTCAAAGACACACTCATTCCCATGCCTTGCAGACAGTTTTCATTTATGTCTTAAGTCACTCAGTTTTATAACAGATTTTAAAACTGTTCTCTGACAAATGCATTTTGTGTCATTCATTGTTCTCTCTCTCTCTCTCTCTCTCTCTCTCTCTCTCTCTCTCTCTCTCTCTCTCTCTCTGTGTGTGTGTGTGTGTGTGTGTGTGTGTGTGTGTGTTATAGAGTGAGACCTGAGGTCAGAAAACAACTTGAGGAAGTCGGGCCTCTCCCTCCACACTGTGGATTCTGGGGATGGTATCGAATGCCTTAAAAGTTAAACACTTTTATTGTATAGAAACTTCACCATTAAAAGAAAAATCACCCCCACAACAAACAAGGTCTTACTATGTACCTAAGCCTGAACTCTAACATTTGATGCCCCTGGCTTAGCCATCTCACCATTGAGACCCCAACCATAAACACTACACCAGCTCCAAAGAGATCACATCACCGTTATTAGCGTTCTCTTACACACATAATCAATCGGCCTGTCACATTTACTGTCATCTGGGATGCACCATAAGTCACCTGGTAAGACACCAAGTTTCTTACAGTATAGCTAGTGTATTTAACTGCACCCATCACAATTATTAGACAGCTCTGAAAGCCTCAGAGAACAAAACCTAACAGCTTAAGAAATTCTTGGGTACCTGTTTGCCCAAAATGGACCAATAAGGCACATTGATCCCTAGTGAGGAGCACATTATAACCTAACTACAGCTACATATTCCTTTTATTTGGGAATAGGGCTTTCACAAGACCCAGCTATTCCACTCCTAGGAGTATACCCAGAAGATGCTCCGGCACACAACAAGAAAATTTGCTCAACCATGTTCATAGCAGCCTTATTCATAATCACCAGAACATGGATACAGCCTAAGTGCCCCTCAGTAGAAGAATGGATAAAGAAACTGTGGTACATATACACTATGGAATACTACTCAGCTATTAAAAACAAGGAATTCCCAAAATTTGTGGACAAATGGATTGAACTAGAAATGATCATAATGAGTGAGCTAATCCAGAAGCAGAAATACTCAAATGGTATATACTCACTTATAACTGGACACTAGCCCAAGGGGCAGGTCCCATGAAAGTCTACAACTACCAGGAAACAGGGATAGAGGTGAGGATATCCTATTGAGACTCTAGGTGAGAAAAATATAGGGGATAGGCAAGTAGGTGGATCCAGAGGGTCCTAGAAACCTACAAGAGGAACATTATGATGAGTAGATCTGAGCCCAGGGTTTCTGCTTGATCTAAGGCACCAACCAAGGACAAAACGTGCAGCCATCATCAAACCCCTACCCAGATCTAGCCAAGGGACAGAATGTTCTCCACAGTTAAGTGGAGACTGGGGACTGACTTTCACATTATCTCTGGTGCCCCATATTTGGCCATGTCCCTTTGTTGGGGAGGCCCAATGGCACTCGGAGGAAGGATAGCGGACTACCAAGAAGAGACTTGATACCCTAGCACCATATTCAGGGGGAGGAGGTCCCCCACAGCCACAGTCATAGGGAAGGGGGACTGGGGTGAAAGTGGGAGGGAGGGAGGAATGGGAGGATGCATGGGATGGGATAGAAAATGAGATGTAATAGGAATTATTTTAATTTTCAATAAAAATGTGTTATTAATTAATAAAAAAAGAATAAAATCCTTCAATAAACTCTTAACTTCTTATTATTCTTCTCAAAGTAGACCCTGCCAACCCCTTAGTGAGCCAACTTCAGGGCCAGTTTTTGTTGTCCTCTTTCTTTCTCCATTTTCTTTTCCCTTTTTTAAAAGAGAGGGAAGAACGAATTTATTCAGCTCACAATTCCAGTTTACAGTCCAGGCAGGGAAGGTAAGGTGGCAGGCACTAGGGGTCAAAGTACACCCCTAGTGATGAGCACAGAGCAGTGAGTTAATTGACAAATGTTAGTCTTCTGCTCACACTCTCTATTCTAATATAGTACAAGACCCCCTTCTCCTTCAACGATGCCATTCACAGAGGATGAGCCTCCCTACTTAGACTAACACAATCAAGACTATCCCCTCAAACATGCCGCCAATCCTAATCCAGATGCTCCTCCACTGGATTTAGGAAATTCACAGATAAATTCATGCAACTGGCAACAATCATCCTGAGTGGGTCACCTCAGATCCGGAAGCAAACACTGCATGCTTTTGTTCATATGGACATTACTTTGAAGCATCAAACATGAGTGCTTCATTTGGAATACTCACAGAGGTTAGGATGCTAGGATGGAAGAGGAAAGGTCTTCTAAGAGGGGAGGTGGAATACAGTCTTCCAAGACTAAAACTTCTAGAATGAGAGTGCCAGGGGCATAGAAACAAGCGATTTGGGGGTGTTACGAACATCATAGAATGAGCCCATCCATAAAGTGTTTCCGTGGCTTCTCTATTTCAAAGTGGCCTTTCCCCTCCACCTTAAGTAACTGTCTTCACTTTGCTGCCTTCCTCAGCAGCAGCGAGTGCGGCTCTCCCCGGAGCTGGTGCATGCAAGTCCACCTCCTGTGGGTCTCTTTAACTCATCACCATAGGCTGATCTTCCTAAGTGTTTCCATCACCCATGTTTTCCAAGTTTCACAGTCTGCTTGCTTTTCCTTCCCGTGTGCCTGTGTAGAATGTCTAAGCATCTTGGGGCTTGGGTTATTAATAATCTGACATGTACAGTGCAGAGTCAGAGGGGCAAAGTCAGTGGAGTCCCTACATTAGAAGTTCTTCATCTGCTGATGTGGACGTGTTGCCCCTGGAGTATCGCCTTCCTTCTAGTGCTGGTTAATCGTTAAACGCCCCCTTTAAACATAGAGAAACAAAATGCAAGCAGCACCAGAGAAGGCTCTTTGGAGACCATGCCCACACATTTTAGGGCCTGGCTTAAAATAAGCCAGCAAGTGTGTGGGCCTCACCATCATATTGTCCTAGGAAATGTTCCCTCCCATATTCAAAAATATACTTGTTTGGTTTGCTTCGGGCTCCTATTGCAGGCCTGCATGAGTCACTGGAAACATCCCATTAGACTGCTCCCTGCTGATTGGCTTCCTTTGTATGTTCCAGGTGAGTCAGAACGGATGACTCATGGTTCATGCTTATGACAAAAGGAGCATGCTCCTCTTTCCTCTCTATTATCCATGTTTTTCAGACATTACTGGCACCATGAAAAAACATCCAAGGGAGCAAGGGAAAGGGAAACACAGGGGCAGCGTGAGACTTGACAGTACTTATTTTTAACAGGCAGCTCTATTTAAAGCATCTTTTATTGAAGCACCAGAGGCATTTGGAAGACTGAGCCATGCAATGCTGCTCACCATGGTCCTGGGAGGTCAGTTCCTGGCTGTGGACACTCTGTTGTGTCCATCCAAGGGGGAAAGTTTGCAGGAGGTAAAGGCAAACTCAGCACTCGCCATGCGGGCTGACACCTGCTGCTCTGGGAGAAGCTGCTGAGAAAGTGGCTGGTTGGATCCAAGTCTTCAATACAGTCCAGCAGTGAGCAGGCAGAGAGGGCAAAGGGAGCGATCTTCTGCATGCCTTTCAAGGGACTCAGGACCTCCCAGCAAGATGACAGTTAAAATGCTGGAGATCAATTCCTTTCTTTCCACTCCTGAAAACATTTTGGGGTACTTAGCCACAGAGGTGAAAATGGCACGGGCTCTATGTAGATGAATAACAACAAAGCACCCCCTCATTAGTGAGGGGCACGTTCCTGGCAGCAACTTGAGAACACGGATGCTATCAAACCGAGCAGACAGTGCATGTTTTACATATATGTGATCAAGTCAAGGGCATTGTCTTTTTCACTTAAAGGAAGCATCCCAATTGTCAGGTTTAGTGACTTGGGCCATTCTGAAGGAAAGTAAAGGTTATTCTGAGCACAAGCACTGTGACACTATGAGTCAGTATGACAACTGAAACAGCCACTCCATGACTAACGTGAGGACAGCATACACTGTAAGGATACACTGAGCAAAGGGAGGATCCTAGGGAGGAAGCACTGTGATGCTGCAAATGATCACTGTTACTATTGACAGGGCGTGACTTAAAAACCTTTCAATGTCTATTTCTGTGGGGCATATATTTGTGTAGTGTATGTAAATGCTGTGTGTGTGTGGTGTGTGTGCATGTGTGTGCAAGACATAAAGACAGATTGCTTTTCTTTACTGTTTCCTACCTTGTTCTTTTGAGACAAGATAGCTTACTGACTCTTACTGGGCGCACTTGATTGGCTACGCTGGCAAAGAAGCAAGCTCCGGGGATCTGGCTGTTTCAGTGATCCCCACCCCCACATTAGAGTTACAAATGTATGCCCCCTCATTTACCTCTTTCACGTGGGTGCTAGGGATCTGAATTCAAGTGGTCGTGATTGCACCAACATGCATTTTACCAACTGAGCCATCTCCCCAGCACCTGTAAATTTCTATTTAATATTTTTGGAGCATTGCTGCTCATGGGGAAACAATATTGCACAATGCAAAACCAAGGGTAACGGGAACAACTGTACCCCAAAAGAAGAACAGATAAAGGATTCAGAGGCAGGGGAGGGAAGCCTTGTTTCTACAGACCTGGTATTTGAATTGCATTGAAAGACAGGTGGCCCCTAATCTGTCTAATTCATAGCTCTGAGTGTGTTGCTCTTTCAGAGCCATTTCCCAGGCAAGATCACCTCACATTCCACTGACATTTGAACTCCACGGTTCTAGAGTCACTGTTACCCAGAAGCTTTTTAACTGAATATATATATATATATTCTTTGCAAAGGATGCACTTCTGTCCATGGTCTGTTCTGTTTGTCTACAGGGAGTTTATGACAGTGGATAAAACATGCAGAGCAGAGGCTGGCTAAGTGCAAGCTGCTCAGCCTTCCAGGGGACTGTTGTGCAGCACACTCTGCCTCTGCTTTAATAAAAAGAGGGTAAAAATACTTGCCACCTACTCCTCTACAGGCACACTGCACACACAGAGCATGCTCACAGCACTCTGAATTTTTCAGGAGGTGGAGAGCTTCATGAAAGCAATGCTTTCCTTTCAGGAATGCTGGGTGGAAAGGAAGCGAGGCCAGTGCCTGAAACACACGTCATGAAAGAAAACCTCACAGGCATAGGACTGCAAGTCAGCATTAGCCACTCAAGGCTGAAATGTCTATTCTTGAGAAGCAAGGGTACAATGGCCTCGGTACCTATGGATGCATGAAGAAAGAGATGGGGCCTGGAGAGGAATCAGAGGGCAAATCGTGCCCAGGATTGGGCACCGGGAACCATAATATTGGAGAAATTGAGAAGAGGACACACAAGGGACAGATAGTGAATGACTGCTCAGCACCCAGGGCAGGAAGGGACTGGTGCATAGCATATTCAGTGGTGCTGAGCAAACACATTGGGCAGTAAAGGGAAGGCACAATGGTCCAGGCATAATTCTGAGTTAGATTTCAGGTGAGAGCAGTGAAGTGTAGGATAATTGCCTTGAGCATCAGAGGGCCCCAGTCATAACTCTGATCTAACACAAAATAGGTGTATGTTTAGATGTGGAGGCACTTAATTTCCCAACACCTCACACAGTTAAGAGTGGAGAGGCAAGATGCGTAACAACATGACAGAGTTATGGCTCCTGAAAGTCATAGATTCCGGATTCCTAGCCGCCTCTCTTCCTCCAGTACTTCAGAAAGGACTGTTTCAGGAGATAGAATCTGTAAAGAGATGATTAAGAAAAAAAAAAAAAAAGGACACTCTAATCTAATGTGATTGGTGTTCTAATAGGAAAAGCAGATCAGGGCCCTGGTACAAAGGGGAGGCATTGGGAAACCTCGGGAAGAAGACAGGGTGTAAACCCAGGAGGGAGGCTTGATGGAAGAAATCCAGCCCTCCTCAAGTCCTGCTCCCAGCCTCCTGGCGTTTGGCATTCTCAAATGATAAATATAAGATACTGAGTCTATTGAGTTTCATCATGCCAGCTTTAAGAAAATTACATATCTGAGTTGTTGGCTGAGAGGGTCTCATGGCGATCCACAAACAACCAAGGCTGATGCTAGGACAGACGGTTGCTCTCTGCAAAGTGACAGCCAAGGACAACATCCACACAGCTTTTTGATATCTATTTTTTATATTTTATTAATTTATTCATATTACATCTCAATGATTATCCCATCCCTTATATCTACCCATTCCTCCCTCCCTCCCATTTTCCCCTTACTCCCCTCCCCTATGTCTGTGACTGAGGGGGACTTCCTTCCCCTATATATGCTCATAGGGTATCAAGTCTCTTCTTGGTAGCCTGCTATCCTTCCTCTGAGTGCCATCAGGCCTCCCCATCCAGGAGATGTGGTCAAATATGGGGCACCAGAGTTCCTGCCACACTGGCTTTTGAATGTGCATAGGTTGATCTGATGCTTGCATAGGGCCTGGTCACCTAGCTGTAAAACAACTGACCTACAATCTGTCCTACCTGCAAGATGTGCTGGGGCAATGGTGAGAGTGGCGTGAACCTAGGAGTGGCCAACCAATGTCTGATTTAATCTGAGGCTCACTCCAGTAGAGGTAGCCCATGCTTGGATGGCTAAGAACAGGAGACTGGATAGCCCAGAGACCTAAGATAGAAGAAAGCAGGACTGGAAAAAGAAAAAAGAAAGAAGTGATTCCTAATGATATTCTGCAATTCTCATGGATTGGTGTCTTATCCGGGTGCCACGAGAGAGACTTCCTCTGTCAGCAGATGGGAGCGGGTGCAGAGACCCATAATGAAAATTATGCAGAGAGAGAGAGTTGGGGGGGAGAGAGCGAGGGAGAGTCTAAATTGGATGTTTTAATCCAGCCCCTCCCCTCAGAGAGCTGAGAATCCCACAGAAGAGAAGGTGGAAAGACTGTAGGAGGCCAGAGGGGATGAAAGACACCAGGAGAATACAGACCATTGCATCAACGGAGCAGGGCACATAATGGCTCAAAAAGATGGAAGCAGCAAGCATGGGGCCTGAGTGGGTCTGCACCACGTCCTCTGCATGCAAGTTGTAGCTTTTAGCTTGGTTTTGTGTGTGTGTGTGTGTGTGTGTGTGTGTGTGTGTGTGTGTGTGTGTGTGTGTGTGTGTGAGAGAGAGAGAGAGAGAGAGAGAGAGAGAGAGAGAGACTCCTGACTGTGGGAGGGGGTGTGTCTTTGACCCACTTGCCTGATCTTGGAACTCTTCTCCTTCAGTTGGGTTGCCTTGTCCAGTTTTGGTGTGAGGGTTTTTTCCTTATCTTACTGTACTGTTTCATCATGTTTGGTTGTTGTCTCTTGTTGGCCTGCTCTTTCCTGAAGACTACATGGAGGAAGAGTGGATCGGGGGTAGAGGGGAGGGGAGGGGGCAGCTGGGAGGAGTGGAGAAAGGAGAAACTGGTCCAGATGTAGTGTATGAGTGAAGAATCTATTTTAAAAACCTTACATAGTAGCAGTCCCTCTAGAGAAGCCTGACAGCTAACAAATGCCAGGGCAGTTATAATTTGAGCTCAAATCTAAGAATGACAGAAAATCAAGAGAACGTCCATACGTGGGAGCCACAAATATATATATATGCTATTGATTTTCCTTTTAAAAACAAGACACAAAACTTTGAAGTCAGATGAAGCTTGTGCCATGAGTCTGGTAACCCACTGGTGATATCACCAAGGTTTGGACACCACAGCAGGAGGTAATCAAAACAGTTTTTCAATAACTTTTATGTGGATGAGAAAACAAAAGGAGCAAAGTTAACCTTGCAGCCAGAGTTTCTTGACATCACAGAAGACTAGGCACAAGGAAGGCCATGATGAAATGGGAAAAAGTGAGGGTGCCACTGCCACTAAATGCCAGTTGGCCAGGGCAGAACAGCCCATGTGCTCCTAATAAAATAATAGAGTGAGGACTGATTATTAATTTATGGATGGTTTCTATATTCATGAG
This sequence comes from Acomys minous, assembly GCF_964271855.1. Taxonomy (NCBI): domain Eukaryota; kingdom Metazoa; phylum Chordata; class Mammalia; order Rodentia; family Muridae; genus Acomys; species Acomys minous. Next base: position 71,269,909 of record NC_140490.1, read on the forward strand.
TTCAACTCACAATACTTGACATGGCAGCTTTCCACTATAGAGGGTAGAATGTGTCTTTTAATATTTTAACAACAACAACAACAACAACAAATCTGCAGTGAAATGCAGATTTCAAAGAAATGTATCTGATGCCAGAAGTTCCTATGTACCACACGGGAGGGTCACACAGGATATCCAGTTATTTTAAATGACCTTAAAAGCTTATTCCACATTGATAGTTATGTTTGCATTTCCTTACTTGGGTCCAATAAACTGATTAGCTGCCCCCTCCCTGGGCCCCAGCCAATTCTGCCCATTCACCCTTAAGGAAGCAGGTAGATTGTTGCCACCTGCAGCCAGGGAATTACCAGGCAGTGCTCCACATCGTGCTGTGGAACAACACAGGCGTGTGTATCACCTTCCTCAAGTGACTGGTGGTGAAGACAGAAGGCCTGGTGGAAAACACAGAATCTCTCACTGGCCAGACCTCTCACCAACCAAAACTGCATTCTGGGGGATTGTTGTTTTGTCTAAATACATGATTGGGGGACACATGAAGAAGGAGTAATGGCTGGCTTGAAGGTCGGTTAGGGTGAGCAGGTCTCTAGAGGTCTCTAGAAAGACTGACACCAAATAAAAGATCCACAGACATTTTAAACAAGTAAGGATTTTTTCCCCCAGATATTTGAATGACAGACCTGGAAATTACAATTGAGAGTACATTTTTCCCCCAAAGACCACAGCTTGAGCACCTAGCGGTTTAGAAGGACCACTCTGCCCATGGCAGCTATCCCCCACACCCCATACCAGCTTAGGATGGCCACACATGCTTTGACTAGTACACCCCATATCCTAAACAAGACTAGATCTACATGCTCTGGCAACCACCCGCCTCTACCCACACTCTGAACCAGGTTTGGGTAGACATACATGCCAGAGCCAGGTGAGAGTCGACGGATCTGTTGTGGCTACCACCTCCCCCACACATGTGTTAGACTAGGTTACAGTGGCCCCCTTGCTCTGACTACACAGCCCCACCATCCTACATAGGATTAGAATGGCGCTATCTGCCCTGGCCTCCTCTCATCCCCATGACCTAAGACACATTCCTTAGCTGTGTGCCATGGCTCTGCGCTTTCCTATCAAAGAACTAGTGTGCACAGCTACATTGGAAGGCAAACAGGACAAGCGTCCAGCACAAGCCCCTGGGGAATAGCTAGCCCGAAGCCTCCAGCTCACCTGCATCATGCTTAGCCCCCTGTTGGCTCCAGCGTCTCTGCTTAAAACATTCTGGACTTTTCTCTTGCGTATGTAGCTCTCATCTCATCTCTACGCATTCCAAACTGCCTGGTGTTCATGCCACTTTTGGGTGTTTCTGCTTTCAGACCCACCTATGTCAGCTCCTGTAACCCTGGCGCTGCACCCAGGTTGTGTGCTTACCCCCATAACTACTGTGTTGACTTTATTAGCTGGCTCTGACTGGGAGGAACTCAGTCCACACCAGTGTCATAAAGGATGCTCACACTAGTCTTTTTCATGTCCTTTATTTATTAGCACAAAAATACTACTTTTCCTGAACACTAAACATCACTTACACTTTGAATTCTCAGAGACCTCTCTCTCTCTCTCTCTCTCTCTCTCTCTCTCTCTCTCTCTCTCTCTCTCTCTCTCTCTCTCCCCCTCTCTGTCCCCCCCCCCCCATTTCCATTCTCAACTAGAGATAGAAAAACAAGTGGCAAGCATTTTCCTTGCTTGGAGAGTTCCTTCTAATATCATGCTGTTGGATTCCCTGTATCAGCCTTGTGTGACAAAATTCGGGGCTCATGAGGGCTCTCCTCCTAGCTCGCAGAGAGCTGGTTTTGAGGGGAGCCTTATTGCCACTCAGCAAGCATTCTAACCCTGATGTACAGTCTCTGTCCTGTTCATGGCATCCTTCTTGCTGTGTGTTCCCCTGGTGATGGAGAGGGGCAGAGAACACATACTGCCTCTTTATACATATTTTTGTGAGGGCCATACTCTTGTGATTTCATCTAAACCTGTAACAATTCCCTCCTAAAGGCTCCATCTTCAGATGCCCTTGCCCTGTGTGTTTAGCCTTCAACACATGCACTGGATGAAGTACGTGGAGGGGAGGGGGAGGGGAAGAGGGAGAGGGGGAGGAGAAGAGGGGGAGGGGGAGGGGAAGAGGGGGAGGGGGAGGAGAAGAGGGGGAGGGGGAGGGGAAGAGGGGGAGGGGGAGGAGAAGAGGGGGAGGGGGAGGGGAAGAGGGGAAGAGGGGAAGAGGGAGGGGAAGAGGGGGAGAGGGAAGGACTTCTGTAGTACTTGGGAAAACCCGGGCTTACATACTGCCTTCAGAGAAACGGTAAAGGTTCCAAATAGCATTTAATAGAATGACTTAATGCCACTATAAATAATCACAGTTTAGTTCACAAGGGCAGTCATGTGGATCTGCACAAGCTGACAAATGGGTGACACTTTACATCATATACCTATCAAGGGAGCAGGACAGACTATGACATGCTGTGGTCCATGGTAAATGGTTTAATTTGCTTCAAGATACTGGCATTCTTTCCTAGGAGGACCCACATTGCTTCTCTCCTCCAATACCCTGTTGTGTCTCTGACTCAGGGTCACAGATCAAAAGGGATGTCGCACTGCTTCTATTCCTGTGGACTCCATACAGTGAGCAGCATGTTCTGGGTCCAGCTGACTTGAGCAGAAAGGCACTTAGCACTGCGTCTGGCCCTTTCTCCATAGAAATGGAGAACAGATTCACCAATTTAGAGAGTCTTAACACACACATAAGAGGAGAAACGGACAGCAAGGATGGCCGTTTGGTTCTCCAGCTACCCGAGTGTTAACTGTCACTGCATGAGCTTATAGGACTGTTCTTCATAATCATGAGAGAAACAAGCAAGCAAAATGCTATGGCCATCCTGCATGGCTCCTCATGTGAGAATTTTCTCATTAGCTTGAATCCAGCTGATGGTAACCCAGCATGTACTTCATTCTGTTTCCTAAGTATCGGCAGCACTCACAATCCACATGGTTTAGATAAATGCATTTTTGAATTTTACTTACTGACATAAATTCCTCTCCTCGTGTGATCAACACCTTGGAAGATTTAACAGGAAATGTATGTACTAATCCAAAATAATTTAAAAGTTCAAAAACATTGTTTTTAACTCAGCAAAGCCATTATATGATACTGCTGCCCAGTTTAATTTTCTGTGATGATGGGAGTGTGTGTGTGTGTGTGTGTGTGTGTGAGAGAGAGAGAGAGAGAGAGAGAGAGAGAGAGAGAGAGAGAGAGAGAGAGAGACCCTTGCAATAGTTCTAGTGGGGCCAGCTGGATTTTAAATTTTTATTTATCTCGACTTAGTTCCTATTTAAATAGCCACTGTGAGTAGGATCTAATGTGGCTGGCAGCACAGTTTTAAGATTTGACATACACAAAAACATTAAATTATCCTCAAAGAAAGAGCCATCAACCCCTGGGGCAATGGTTGTACAGGTATCTTGGTTAGGGGGCATAGAGAGCTATACAAACAGTTCTTGTAGAATGCAAGCTGGACAGAGGAGAAGCCGTAAGTAAAGGAAATCATAATGACGAAAACATGCATGGAGACAGAAAGAGCAACAGAAACAGCAGATGTGGCTGTTAGTGGCATGGCTCCAAGTTGGCCGTTCAGAAGTTCATGGATGATGCATCCCTCATGCTCCCCCATGTGATAACACCATATACAGTGGTTCTCAGAAGAGGAGCAGCAATTGCAGACATGAAGTAGTACACGCTTTCCATACCTCGCTACTTCATGCCTATATAGGCTTCTCTATTAGTGAAAGGCAGGACACAGGTGAAGATCAGCAGCCTGCATGGCAGGGAGAAGAAACATGTCTCCCTTGTGTTTGTATATTTGGGACTCTACAACTATGAAATCTATACTGGGATAGGAATTTGGATAAATGAGAGAAAAATAATACATATAATAGGTAGTGTCAACCCACTGCAGGGAAGGAAAAAAAACTGTGCTCAGGTCAGATTGCTGCACTGACCTTGGCTGTCCCTATAATGACCACAGGGGAAAGAAACAACACCAAGATTAATGTTGCCATTTGTCATTTTCTTGCCACAAGCCTGAGACTTTTGAAGGCCATATTCATCACAGACAGATTAAAGGACCCTGAAATATAAACAGGAAGGTCTTTGCCTACCTGGATGACCTAGTGTGGGTTCCTCAGTTGACTGTAAGAGAGGTCTGTGGGGTCGGGGAAGGCAGAGAGGGCCGAGAGTCTTCTGTGGCCGACCTTCGTCATGAGGCGGTTAGATTTAGTTCTGTGTGTATCATTTTCTACTTCATATCTTCTTCCTCCTATGTGTGTGTTGTTGTTGTTCATTGCCCTCCTCCACTAATTTTCAATACTTCACTCAAGTGTTTACTAGGGCTCATGTTCAGATATCTATAGCTAGAGTGATGGGACGGGGACCAAGGTAGACATGCTGCCTGGACAGCATGGCCAAAGGGACAAAACGATGATATCATTTCATATGTTTAAAATATCTGCACATTGGGTACTGAAGAAATGGTAAGATGCTGGAGTCTGTTCCTAGAACCCACGTAACAACTCACAACCATCTGTAATGCCAGTTCCAGAGGCTCTGTTGCCCTCTGCTGCCATTACACGCACATGGTGCACAAACATACATGTTGGCAAAACACCCATGCACATAAAATAAAAACAAATAACACCTCAAAAATAATTTTTAAAATATACGTGCGTATCTTTACAATGAAATTGCATTCTCTTGAATAATGGCTAAAACTGGGATGAGAAAAAATACGAGCATCCAGCTCTGAATGGTAGTGAGCTTATAGCCAATGTACATCTTAAGAGGTGGAAACCCAGCCCTGCACAGGTGGAAACCCAGCCCTGCACAGGGGCAGCCTACAGAGGAATGGATGGCTTCTCACCTAGGGCACAGATCTGGTCGCACATTTCCTGGATTTTATTCTCAGTGTGGATGGAACACACAAAGCTAATTACGCTTTTGAAAGTAAAGAGACTCATGGGTTTTGTTTCACAACACATGTAATTGTTTTCACATACTCTTGACAGCTCTAGTTTATTGAAAAGAGTTACATATTAGCTGGCAATATGAGTCTCCTACTTTACTGTTTACTGCATTAGAAAGTCATATGGGGGGGGGCACGTCTTTTGAAACAACAAAACCAAAAGCAACCAAACATATTTTCTTTGGTATATACTAGTTATTAATTGCAGATTTCTATATTTAACACTATTAATGTTGCTAGGCACTAGTAAATCCCTGAGCCTGATTTCTTCCTTCCTGTGTTTATTTACAATGGGACCAGAGATGCTCAACTGCCTTGTGCCTGTGGCTTCTTATCCATGGGTCAGCAAGCAGGAATCCCAACTAGACAGTGGAAACCTGTATGGAAAAGATGTGGGTTCTATGGGGTGAGGACAGTGGAGATCCATCACAAGTGAACGGAAGATGCCAAAATCTGAGAGGCCTTGGATTCCACTCTCCCTCATGCCTCCATCACCAGCAAGGCCAAATCACATTTCAACACATCTCTGAAGTACCCCATCAGGCCACTGCCATCTCTTTCGACCTGGGTGCATTACCTTACCAGCATTGTAACTCATCTTCTAGTGACTAGTCAGATCTATTCTTTTATCTGTCATGGAAGAAACCAGAAGAGTCAGGTGCCCTAGAGAAGATTAAATAAGAGGGGCACTGGGTGATAGCCTAGCTGACCAAAGTAAGAAAAGATTCTGGCAAAAACAACAACAACAACAACAAAAAAGGCCTGTCTTTGTAGACTAGGTCTGGGACCTGGTCAGAGGCTCCCAAGGGCCACTCGCAAGCCATCACTGCTTCTCCTCTCCCCACTGAACTTCTTATTTTTAGGAGTAGTTACACCTATACTTATTCTTTCATCTAATTATAAGAGACCGAACACTAAGGACACTGTCTAAAACACCTCCCCCTCCTCCAGGAAGAAGACAAACCCCGACCATTCTGCTGTGAGAAGGTGGGTACGAACCGCTAGATAGGACTTGTCAATCCAGAGACTGCACGTAGTCCCTTGCTACTGCCTCTCTGCCTAGCCCACTCTAGCCTGAAGGGTGTGCTTACTTTCTATTTTCACTTCTCACCTGGAAAAAATAACCCATGATCACTTGTTTGCTCTACCCATGCCCTGGAGGGCATTCTTTTGAAGCCCAAGAGCAAGCACTCACTTCTGGGGCTGGGATGGGAGGGAATGCAGGATGGGCGGGGGCAAGGGGGCTCTCTGCTTATTTTCAACCAATCTCCAACAGCACAGTCTCCACACAGTAGCCACAGTCGTGTTCCATAGAACCAGTTTCACATTATTTTCTGGCATCAGACCCTATGCCTGTTGACTTAGATGAAACCTCCTTTGATGGTTCTGAGAGTCCCAGGAGAGGTGGCCTCTGCCTGCCTCTCCTTCTTACCTCCCCCACTCTGCCTTTGCCCATCAGCGGGCACATAGGCTTGCTTTCTGTCCTAACGCTCACAAATCCCACTTGCAATATCATCTTCCTCTTGTGGGTTCTGAAACATTCCTTGATCCTGCATGGCCACTGTCCTCAGGGGACATTCGGGTCTCAGCTTAAAGGAGATGGAGAGACATTGTCCTGAGCCACCAAATGGAAAGCAGCCCCACACTATACCTGTCATTTCACTCAGGGCCAGTTATGTGTGTGATGGTTCCCAATTGTTCTTCGGAATGCACTGATCATCACTGGCCAGCTCCACTCCCTTCAAGTCAGTCCCATCTGGACAGAGGTGTCATACTAATGATTCACCGTTGTATCTCGGTGCTGTGGCAAACAGTGCTAGCCACTGGGAGAGACTTCACACAGGCACAGTGCCTCCACTGTGTCCACTGATGTGGGGGGTTGAAGTTCTGCAGACAATGCCTTGGAGTTTCCCTTTTGCCTCACTTCTTCCTGCCCTGGAACCATTGTGCGAAAAGAATACCTCAACCTGAGTCAAGAACAGAGCTGTCTTCTCTCAACTAATGGTAACAAAGCAGTCGTGAGGCTGAGATGACAGACAACCCAGCAGCTTTCATCCCCTGCACACTAATATTCTAGTACAGGCTGCCTTCCTATCTGTGTACCACACATACCCCCTTTAAAAATGCTAATACCACAAGCAGATAGACGGAAGAGAAGTCCTCGGGGCCTAGGATAACCAGCACAAGGCTGTTTGGAGTGACACAAAGGCCTGAATTTTGGCTGTAATGTTGTCTGCATAACTAAAATTTTCTAGAGCCTAGCTGTACACTGAGGGAAAACACCGCCGTGTGGAAACTACATCTCAAGAACTAAATTTTAAAAACCATCATGCTATCTGGCCATAACGCTAAATAAATCAAGTCAGAAAGCCGAAGGCAGAGTCAGGAAAGGAGCATTGTTTTAATGTTCCCAAGGGACTCCATATATATCCAGGATCGAGACGCGTAAATATAAAACTCCTTACAACTGCAGTTGTCAGAGATGGTGCACACAGGGCCCCTGACTGGCTCTGCAGGCTGCTCTATGCACAGAGCTCAGGGGCCTTGCTTTTCAAGTTAGAGTCCCTCTCTTGTTCTGTTCAAACATGGACTAGGAATTGTTCACCTTCTAAAGAGGAGAAATTGTAAAGCCCACCCATCTTTTTAATTGAAGACTTACAATAAGCGTGTGTGGTTTCATTTTTGTTCTCAGGGTAGTGTGAAATGCTCCAGGAGGCATGGACTGAGAACTGGTACCCCAGCCTCTGTGAGCACCCTCACTTATGAGCATGGACAACGACAGCAATGGCTTGCCCTCACCTCCAGATCAATCACCCTGGAGGCTCAGAACAGCCATCACACATGCAAGTGATGTCTGAACTTTACCCTGTTATGGCAGCTGATATGAACAGAACATTAATTGTGCCAACAGTCAGTCTCCATTGCCTATTTATCCCCGCAACATTACAGGCTAATACTTTCTTCGGTTGAAAGCAGAATGGTCCTGATTTTCCCATGATCTCTACACTGCCAAATATACGGTCCATGGTGAGTGCTGCTGCACTCTGCTTATGCTAGGGTTTGAGCCCATGATCACCTTTCTCTTTGCAGGTAAGCAGCTCTGCCCTCTGGGCTCTTGTTCAGCTTGGCTGTCTGCTACCCTGATTCTTCCTCCCACTCTTACCCACAGTCCTGCGGGTGGTCTGCACTGCATTCCTATCCCCTCTTTGGGTAGGCAACTTTCATCCATGCCCATGGAACACGAGGCATCTCCGTTTGCCAATATTTCCATTCCGAGGGTCTAAATTCAGTACCCAGGACAGCACTTTTGATTACCATTCTCCTGCATCCATCTACTTGTTCCTAATCAAATTGATCCAAGACCCTGAAGCATCTCTGGCTCCTCAAATGCCACATACAACTGGAACCCTACTACCTGCCAGTACCACCTAAAACCAAACTGCCATGCTTCCTGCCCAATGGGGGTTCCTTACTGTATTGTTTCACTCTTAGTGCCGTGAAGAATCCAAAGCAATCCTTTTACAGTATTAATAAAATGCTGCTGCTGTCACTTTGTCTCATGAATGTTCCAGTCAGAGAAACAATCACAAATCCTTATCTGGCTCTTGGCCCACAAAGTCCTCACCTTGCCCCTGGCCACCTCAACTCCTGGCTCTGCTCTGCACATGCTAAAAAAAAAAAAAAAAAAAAAAAAAAAAGCAGCTCCTGGCTCTGCACCACAGAATCCATGCTTTCTAAGAGACTTTCCTGCTTGTGTTCCTCCCTCTTCTGCCCTACTAGGCGTCATAGTATCCCAGAGACCCCTCAGACCACGCTGCGTCCATAGATTCCTTTGCCCTGCTCCTGTGATCTTCTTGGCTCTGGCTGCCACCAAATGCCAGGTATTCATCCATCCATGTACAGCACAAGAGAACAGAAGGTGGATTCTGTGAGATGGGTCCGTCCTCTCATCAGCCTCTCCTGATGTTGCATACAGTGTGCATGGATGAGCTCACAGCAGTGAACACACACACACACACACACACACACACACAAACGGCCTAACAGATCATGGTAGCATGGCTGCACATCTGCCTGGGGGTCTGTTGGCTGGCACCTGTAGCTTACTGCTGAGGCAATATCACTTCTTGGGTGAAAGAGTTACAACTAAGTTATCTAATGATCCCTCATGATGTTATAGTTTATTTAAAACCACCTATCAGTGTTAATTTTTCTGAGTTATACAGAGCTGGTGGTTGGGCATAGCTCTTCACTCTTTCCACAAACACACATATGACACTATCCTAGAATCAGCACTTGCATTCTTATTGTGATGCTGGACACAGAGCGTTTAAAATTAAAAAAAAAAAAAAAGAAAAGAAAAGAAAAAGAAAACACACACTGTCTTTTTGGTCTTTTATCTCCAAGGTTTATTCTACAATTTCAATTAAATATCAGCTGCTATGGATAGGAGCTCATTTTGAAACTTAAGCATCAAAATATTTAATGTTAACAAAATGGTTAAAAAGACATGTAAAATATGTGTAAAGTCAGCATGTATAAATTAGAAAAGTAAAGCTACCAGTACTGTACATGAATATCGTTAACACTATCATTTGCTCTGCCTCCTCTGTGGTGTGGGTTGCCTAGCTTTTGCAGCTGAGCTCTGGGATAGAGGTGCTATTATTAATCAGGGTGAGGCCCTGAATGCTTTACTAGCGAGATCAATAGAGACCTGTGAGAAGAATAACCAATTGATCCACAGATTCACACTGCAACCTGAGACTGAGTGTGTATTAGTGACTGATCTAGGAACTGGAAAAATGCATTACATAAAAACTGAGTATGGCCTTACTTAATGTAGCTACTATTAATGGTAACAAATGTATTAAATAAAACTGCTATTAATGGTAACAAATGTAACAAACTAACTTAGAGTAGTCAATCAAGGCAGAAACTTCATGTAAGGCTTTTTATGTTCTCTGACCTACCTTCCCATTTCTCTTTAGATCTATGCTGTACTAATACTTCGCTTTATCTACTTGCTGCTCCAAACATATGATGTGGGCTTATTGAAACAAAAACAAACAATCCCTCACCCCCTCTCCAAGTTCTGTTAGTTCAGACTGTTTATTTTTTGTTGTTCCTTGCCCACTGCTTTTGCTCAACGGTAATTGCTTTCTTTTCTTCTCTATGAAATGTTAGTGTAGCAAATATAAAAATATCACTTATTTGAAGAGGAGAAAAATGTATATTCTTATTTGTTTATGCACTGCTTCATCCCAGAAAAGGATGGGAGGGAGAAGACAAAGAGTCAGGAACCATCCTCCCTGATCCCTACAGCAGCTGAAGATTATGATACAGCCATGGCGTCTCGTGTGCCATACTGCACGGTGCAGAGAGCATCTCCTCCCTACTTCACATTTCTCTAATGCTGACTATGACATTCAGAACTAACCCCTCTCAGGGTCTCTGAGAGGTGAGGTAACCCTTTCTAGTGATGTAGAACTATGCCCTTCCTGCATCCGCCACAGTCTGATCTCCCTCGTGACTCTCGAACTAACAGCAGTCTCATGGGAAACAGCCATGAGTGGAGAAGGTCCACACGTCCCCTCCTCCTATTCAAAGCAGTCCTGAGCTTCCTATTGTTATGCCCACCTCTATATCCACCCAGATTTCCTTGCTTTTCAAATATGGACAAGCCCTGAGGCCAGCTGGCCTTTTCTTGTCACCTATATTTTTCTTACCACCTTAAGAACTGTAGATCTTGCATGACTGTCCTGCAGTTATACACAGTTCTAAGACTATTCAAGGTCAGCTTTTTAAAAAGAGGAACTGTTTCTACAAATATACAATGGGGTTTGTTAGACATCAGATCAACATAGATAACTCCATCAGAAGGACCAACCATTCTTTGTACTTTCCCCCACACGAAATCCCAAGATATTAGCACTTACTAATGTGAGGAAAAAGTGGAAGGGCCCAGGCCGAATGACCTACTTTTTGAAGAATGACAGCATGGAAATGTCCCCCTCAGCGTTGTACTCAGGGTTTTGGGGCTAGATTAGGAAAGAACCCCACTGTGGCTGCTCTCATTAGACCAGGGGTCGGAACTCTGTGTTTTGATATTTAATAATCACGGATGAATCAAGCGGGTGAACAGGAATGATGAAAACAATGCAAGACAAAAAGGAATCAAAGTGTGAGGCAATCAAAGGACAAAGCCCGTGTCTGCCGTTAACCCTAATGCTCTGCAACTCACTGCAGGATCAAGGGGAAAGCAACAATATGTACCTCGCTCAGATTGTCTCAGACTGACAAACAGGCCTCTGGAAGATCAAGGGGGTATCTAGACTGGTAACAGCTGCGGTAAATTCACTTTCTGATCTTTGAAAGGGAACCTGGGAATGCTAAACAAATCCAGTACAAAGCACGAGTGGGTTTGCAACATTCTTTCAAGCTTTTGGAGACTGGAAGATGACTGGAACTCACTGTGCTCTGTTCACTGATGAAATAGGAACGGAGCTCAGTGTTTATAAGCCACAGGTTCCTGTCAAAGGAAACTGTAACCCAGTATAAATCAAACACCAGGCTTTTAAAAGGACTTCATCTTAGGCAGTTGCTACCGTTGCTTATCTAATTTGCAGAGGAGAAAGAGCAAGAGTGGAGCCATGTAAGCGCATGTCTCCAGGAGCTCACTCACCTTCTGGCTCCAGCCTTTAACACTGGCTGAAGTATGTTTGCTGAATACAAACGACCTGGTATGCCATTTTATAGGCTAATTTGGGGGTAGAGGAGCTTGTTAAAGACGGAAATAGCTCATTAACTGATGTTGCCTTCCTGTTGCAGCCTCTCCTCTCTACTGGCTGATGTTTATGTAACACTGTGAGCTTTAAAAACCTTCAAGAGAGCAGCTGGAGTGACCACAGAAGGTTCTAAACAGGCAAGAACAACAGGTTGGCCTCCACGAGGCTGGTGAGAATTTCAGCATACCAAAGTGAACATTTATTCACGGAAGTAGATGTATCCAAGTGTCATTTGCTTCCTGTGGGATTAATACACCACATCTTTCAAGGAGGAACATTCTGGCTGAATCACAGCTACAAATCTTCCTGATGATATCTCCACTAAAAATAATCCAAGTGCAGTCTTCTAAATAAAGTGTATGGACTTTAGTGCCTAAACCTAAAGTTTCCTATTCTTCAGAAAGAGAGATTTGTGCCATTATTTGAGGCTATTGATTAAGCATCACCAAGAAAGATTTTGTATTACAGATGTTTTAAGAAGGAAGTGGGATTAAAAAAAAAAGAAACAAATATTAAAACAGAAAATAACAAGATGGCTTAGTAGGTAAACACCATTGCCACCAAGGCTGATGAACTGAATTTGATCCCAGGAATACATATGGTAGAGGGAACTGACTCCCACAAGTTGTCCCTTGATATTGACACAAATGCTGTACACATGCAGGTGCACACCACACACACACACACACACACACACACACACACACACACACACACACACTGTATCAGTGTTTTTAAAAAACCAAATTAGCAAGCTCTACTTTCATTGGTCTTCTGGCAGCTGGTTGAAATAATGCTCTGACAATTAAGCACACACATCCTTCTACTTTATTGCAATCACCTGGTTTGCCTTGTAGACCTGAATCTGTTCACTGTGAGGTTTCTGACAGAGCTGGTTCAGAGCCTGAGACCAGAGTTACTCAACCTCAGCACTACTGAGGGAAAACTGTCCAGATCACCGAGAATGTCCGGGGGCTTCCTGGTCTTCCCCCACTTGGATGCCTATATGATGATGCTATGCCAGTTATAAAAATTTCAAATATCTCCAGACATTGCTAACTGTGCCCTCTAACATGAAATTAGCACACACAACTCTCCACTGATATATTCAAAGTCCTTACCATGCTATGCTGTATAGCATATATACTGTATTGTTTAGGTGTGTTACTTATATGGTAAAAATAATAAAACCACTACCCTATTTGACAGACACAGAAACCAAGTTCAGAGCTTGACTAATGTGTTTTATCACAAACTTATCTCAACTTCAGTGGAAGAAAATCAAACATTTGTTGCTGCCATGTAGCCTGCCCTTACTGGGCTTTAACTACTGTCCAGGGAGGCAATTTCTGCACAGAACACAGTCCAGACAGAGGCCCTGGTTTGCTTTGTGGATGCCCTGTTGCAACTGTGGAATTTCCCGAGGGAATTCTTCCCTTGCTATGTGTGCCTTCCTTCCTTCTTGAGAAAGTACATGGGGCTTGATCCTAGCTATTCTGCAAAACCATGGACTGAAAACTGTTTTCTGTCTGAGTGGAACCGAGGAGCAGAACAGCTTTGGAAGCAACTGCAATGCTAAAAGTACAAGAAAACAAGGAGAAACGGACTTTGTCTACTTGGGCCTCTGAGCATGCTGGGTGAAATATGACCACATGAACTTTTCAAATGAACACCTTAGCTCTGGAGAATATTCCTGAATGACACCAAAAAACTTACTGAACCAATGAGCTACATCTTCAGTGACTATTCTGAAGTCAGATCATCTTTCCAGGATGAATAAATCTGACTTGAGCTTGGACACTTGATTCAAAGATGATTTAAATTATAAACTAGTATGAATTATGAATTCTTTCACTCTTAAAATTCCTTATAAAAATCTTTCCCAGTCACAGAATCACACTTGATGAACCTAGAGGAATGAATGTTTATCTTGTTTTATTTCCTGAATTTTGTTTTTTATTTCCCCCTTTATTTTGAAGAGATTACTTTCCTTAAGCTTGCATGGATTATGGAAAATATTTACTAATTGTATAATTCAGTGTAGCAATGGTCTATCAATTATAATTACTGAGTTATTTCTGGATACACATTTTACTCACAGAATTCTGTCACTAAAACCGGCTATATAATTGATGAGTCTGAAATGGCCTGTCTTCTGGGCAGATCGTCATATAATCTAAATGTCACTAAATATGGAATTCTGTCCTCCCATACAATCCATGCTCTTACTTTCAATATATTATCCTTCCTCCCAGCTCCCTTTTAATTCTGAGATTTCCAAGATGTCCCCATTTGAGGTCTTTGTCATTTCAGGATGGTTCTCTGCCCTCACAGAAGCAATCCTTACAGCAGTGAATTTCCCTCTGACTGCTGCGAGCTGCAGGAGCGCACAAGCACCCTTCTCAGCCCATCTATCAGCTCCCTCCTCGCTTCTGCTGAGCTGTCTATCATGTCACCTCAAGGTGAGCGGATCTCTGGTGTTGTTACAAAGACATTCTGTCAACGCAGCTCTTCTAAGTTCTCACATGGTGACCTTTATTCAAAGCGTTTTCACTTTATGCAAAGCATGTTAGAGAACTGACATTCAAGTCACCAATAACTATGCTTTGCATACGTGACATTAACGTATAACCATAAGGGGAAAATACAATTTTCATATCTGTATGATGAGCCTATCAGTGGCCTCATCAAACCCTTAAAATTATCTTCCTCGGGCAAAGTCCATCATATCCATGTTTGCTTTCAAGTCTGTGTTTTGTAAGTGCATCAACATACATGATGCAATGACTTTAAGATATATCATAAATATAACTGCTGAATACGTCAACATAGATCTACAAATGCGCCGTCTTCCTGCTGTATCTTCCTTCCTCTCAAATCTCTTCAACATGTCACCTTTCTTGAGATACAGGTTAGAAGTGCCAGCAGGACTTAGGAAAAGGCAAACATTATCGGAAGGCTTGATGAAAGTACGCCATTCAGATCCCATATCACGGAGTGTGATGATATAGCAAGAGGTGTGATGTCCACTGTTGCAGGGGGAAAAGTGAGCTTTAGCCTGCGAGGAGGCGCAAAGGACTGTGACTTGGTTCAGCACCAAGGAGAGCGCCAAGGCCACCCCTGCCTCCCCTCCATTCACGGTTGACCAGTCCTCTCTCTGCCAGTCTGCCCTTTGAGATATCACTTCCTTCTTTTCCAAGTGTGTTGTTTCCTTCCTTACACTGCACACCAGAGTGTTTCCTGGTACACTAGCTATGGTTCGAGAAGGATGTATTTCCCACAGGACTACTAACTAACTGCTTCCTTGGATCTGGAAACTGTACTGTGAGTGGTGCATGACACTCGAGTGCTTTTACTCAGTTTTAATCAGTTTCCATAATATGGCTTGATGCGTTGTCACCAAATACTCAGTATTTTTATGCAAGCATGCTGATCAAAGACTCCTAAGCTCTCCTCCTGTGCAACTGACATACAGTCTCAGCACACAATTCTGTCAAAATGAGGGCAGCCTTGATAGTTGTCTCAGCTTCAGTGTGTGAGGGCATAACAATTCTTTAATTATGAAATACTCCCCTCTTCATTTGTGGGGTCTTCTAAAAGTAAAATCTGTTGTGGATAAAATCTTTTTATTTTTCAAAAAATGCAGCTAATGAAATTCTAAGATATTCTTCAAACATGTGATCATGCTAAAAATTTAGATGTACCATTACACTTGTGTATTTTATCTTATTAAAATTTTTGAGAGAATAGAGTGGTCTGAGTAGAAATTATATGTTTAGAACCCAAGATGGTTCCCCATATAGATGCATTTCTTTCATAAACATCAGGCATTAGAGTTTTCAATAATCCATTTAAAATTTTGTGATGGATATGTATTTTAAAATCCACTTTTAAAGTGTGTGAGGATAACTTTCACTATCCGTTCCCTGACACACAGGATTGACTGTCTACCACAAAGATGCTTGTGCAAACATAAGTTTTGTTTTCAAATATCTGGGAGGAGTGGTTTGTAAGGTGGACTGGGTATGGATCCAAATGTCCCACTTCACGAACAGAAATGACATTTGCCAGGACAAAGTAATAAATGTTCAAGGACTCATTTTGTGTTGAGATCAGTGATAACAGGCTAAATGTGCCAACGTTAATACGTTGGGTTAGGGTTAGGGTTTAGGGTTTGGGGTTTGGGGTTTGGGGTTTGGGGTTGGTTAGGGGTTAGGGGTTAGGGGTTGGTTAGGGGTTAGGGGTTAGGGGTTAGGGGTTAGGGGTTAGGGGTTAGGGGTTAGGGTTAGGGTTAGGGTTAGAAAAACTTATTGAAAGTTTCTTATCTTTTACATAATCCTAATCCAAGGCAATTTAATTTAAGAATTTGTGGTTTTTTTTTTCATAGTGGTTTGTTGCACACAACAAATACCCTGTGGTATTGCTGAACCAGGATTTCAAGATTAGCATCCATTTATCTACCTGCTTACAGTAGCTCAAGGGGGGCTTCACTGGGTAAGCAATTCCAGCTCCTGTACCTCTCCCACCTTCAAGGAAGTGCACCAAAGTCATTTCCGTTTCAATTGGCTATTAATGTGAAATGATGTTCTTTGACTCAAACATCATCCCAGCCACTCATGCACACATTAGCATATGTATTACACTTCCTGTCCTAGCAGGAATGCCACTGCTTACAAACAATAGAGGTGAGCATATTTCACCACTTAGAGATGGATTTCTAAGGAGTTTAATCATTTAGCCTCCCAGGGTACCCATGTCTTCCTGTCAGCCATGTCAAAATGCACTTTCAACTTATCCCAAAACATAAACACCAAATATTAAAGTGAACATGAGCATGTGGCTCCTGTGACCATAAGCAGAAATGATTATAAGAAAGCTCAAAGATTAAATATGTGAATATGGACAGGTTCCTTCCTGTAGCCCCAATTGCTTCCTCTTTTAACAATTGATACTATAACAAAAACCAAAACGGAGGGGTGGGGGCTTCTGGAATGACAATAATGATAGATATGTATATGAAACCATAGTCAAAGCATCAGCAATCACGACCCCTACCCCCCACCAGCTCACTACCCAGATATTGTCATAGGACTCAATGAAATGTGCTCTCAAGCTACCCATTTGCTCAACCACCTTATGAGATGATGTCCACAGGTGTTGGTCCTAGCCCTCCAGTAGGGGGAATCTCTTATTAGCTCTATCTCCTAAAATCACATGTGACTAAATTAAGATATGATAAGATAAGGGACTGCCTGAGGATGCACATGTCACCACAACTGAATTATCTTATCTATATGACCTGGGTATCACAAGTAGGCTTGGACTCTGGTGAATGGTGCAGGCCCTCGTAGTTTTTATGAAGAATGCAGCCTAGCTATGAGTGGACACAGACAGTGGGCTACCTCCATTGGTTTAAAGTAGGTAGTCCACTGAAGCCTGGCCTGTAATCCATGGCAATTTAATACTGAGCTTAGCCTTAACCAGAAACCAGTTAACCACAAAACAGCTGATAAACATTGGTGCTTTGGGGAAACAATGTAAGTGAAAAACATAATTCTACCCAGAAAACCAAAACCAAACAATCAATTAAAGTGGCCTAGCTTGGCTTCTTTCTTCTTTCCTTTTTAAAACATTTATTTCATTATTATTATTATTATTATTATTACTATTATTATTATTATTATTATTATTATTATTATTATTATTATTATTTTGCTTTTTTAAGAAAGGGTTTCTCTGTGTACCCTTGGCTGTCCTGGACTTGCTTTGTAGACCAAGCTGGCCTTAAACTCACAGAGGCCCACCTGTCTCTGGATCCCAGAGTGCTGGGATTGCAGGTGTGGACCACGACATCCACCTAGCCTGTCTTTCTTTGAGATTTTTGTTTTAGTAAAATTTGTGAAAAGATTTTTACACTTAAAGTAAAAATTATTTATAAGCATAGCTTTTTTTATTGACTACAGATTTTTAGCCAATTCTTTACAAGGGCCTGTGCACCCAGGAGCAAATGTATGCAGTGATTAAAAAGCCAGTACAGTCACCATTTCTTCTAAGTGATTTTCTTGACAGGGGCACACAGCCAGGTCATCTTTTCATGCATCAGTTCACAATGATATAAATAATTCTGGGCACATCATCTTTCAGAACTCTTACTGTAGCCATTTTGCTTAGAACAAACCCAGCTCCTCTGAACATTGTAAACAAACTGACAGGCCATCAGAATTCAGTGCCTATGCCTGTTGGGAAGCCAGACATGGAGGCTGGAGTACAGCTCAGTAGTGGAGTTCAATACACATCACTGAAAAAACAAAACAAGCTAACAAAAACAAAGGAACACAAACTGAAAATTTCAAATCTGTCTTTTGTTTGTTTGGTTTTCAGGAAGGATGTGATACAGGAAACAGGAGTGAAAGGGGCTGAGTCCTAATATCCCACCCCCAAGTGCACATCTCCAATGCCCAAACTCATCCCAATAGGTTCCGCCTCTTACAGGTTCTACCACCTCCCAGAGCCCCACAGTTTGGCAGCAAGTCTTCGACATGTGATACTCTGGGGGACATTTTAGATGCCATTGGTAGCCACCTGTTTCATAAGATGAATTAAGACTTAAATGACATAATAAATGTAATATTTCTTAGCAGAATTTCCAACACATGGTAAGTACTAAAACATATCTAATTCTTGCTTTTCGTATTATGCACATAACACAGAAAAGAGGAAAGTGATGATACTTAATAAATGAGTGGTAGATGGATTTAAACAAGCATGTAATAAGACAGACATTAATTATAACCATTTTGAAGAAAATTATATTACCAGTAGAATTTTTGCACAGTATTTTATTCTTTTTATATAATCTTTGATGGGCTCTGGAGTCCTAAGAAATTGAAATCACTTATATCATGCTAGATAGCTGTCTTGATTTTAAAAAATAAAATATTTTAACAGCCTCTTATGCCAAGACCTAATTTCATGTGGTCAAAGAAAAGAAAGCATTCATTAGAGGACTGCCTGCCCTTAATCACACGGTGCCACCTTCTGTGCAGCTGAGATGTGCGGTACTCTCACTAGTGGTAGATAATGGCAAAACCTTTTGGAACTTGAAGTCAAGTTTTCTCAAGCTATGAGGCTCTTGTGAAATTCTCGCCAAAAGAAATTCTTTCATCACCTTTTCTTTAGCAAGACACTAATCATTCCATCTTCTAGATGTACCCAAAACGTTAAGACTGGACATAGATCAGCAAGGGCACACCAGCTCTATGAACTCACCATTGTGGAAAAGCTTGTGTCAGCCTCTGAAGCTAATGCATGGGCACAGGTGTACACACACATACACAAACACACACACACTATATGCTTGCCTCTTATCTCAGCTTCTGAAGCCCACACATGTGCACAGGTGTACACACCCACACATACACACGCGCACACACATACACATACACACCATGAGTTCACCTCTGGTCTCAGCTTCTGAAGCCCATGCATGTGCACAGGTGTACACACACACACACACACACACACACACACACACACCATGAGCTCACCTCTTGTCTCAGTTTCTGAAGCCCATGCATGTGCACAGGTGTACACACACACACACACACACACACACAAACACCATGAGCTTGCCCCTTATCTCAGCTTCTGAAGCCCACGCATGTGCACAAGTATACACACACACACACACACACACACACACGCATGTGTACACACACACACACACACACACACACACACACACACCATGAGCTCACCTCTTGTCTCAGCTTCTGAAACCCATGCATGTGCACAGGTGTACACACACACACACACCATGAGCTCACCTCTTGTCTCAGCTTCTAAAACCCATGCATGTGCACAGGTGGACACGTACCCACCATAGTTTTGCCCCCTTGGGTGGTCCATTAGTCAGACTATTCTCTTCACATTAGAAGCTGATAGAAAACTGACAGGGGAGGATTCCATTGGCAAATGGCCTCTACCTGAGGAGTTTTCAAATTAGAAACTCTTCAATTTGGCTACTGATGAGGCTATTAACTCCTTATTGTGTCTAAAAACATCAAGTAAAAATTTGCCTCCTGTAACCACATTAATGGAAGAATAAGTCTGGTAAGATGTCAGAGCACAATTCTAGAAGCAATGCTTACGTGCTACAAAGGAAATGAAAAATGAAGTGTCTGCAAGCAAGCACATGCATCTGCCCATGTATATACCTAAAGTGTACAAACAAACATTTTCCATTTGTCGTATGTCAGTGGGTGCCTGAGAATTCTCTCCCAGGCCAGTGGGACGTCAGCCTGGAGCTCTGCAATCTGCCTTCAGGCTACAGTCAAGTCTTCTTCTCACTTTCTTTCACTCCATGGGGGCTGTTTTCATATAAATTGTCAATACTCAAGTAGGTATCACTCAAGTCAAAGCAACATTTTAGCTGGCTTATTACATTTTCATTGTAGACTTTACAGTTCACTTAAAAGCACTACTTTTCCTTCTGCCCACAGGTCACAGCTCTGCTATCGTGGGGCATGAGGTGTCAACACTCAGCCGGAAGGAGTAGGGAAGAAGGCAGGGGATAGAAGTCCTACCAACCTTTCGCCAGACCCATTGAGAACTGGTAGAACTTAATTTTGTGGACATCATCATGATGGTAAATGAAATGCCACCGAAAGTTTGAGAAGGGCTCACCTCCTATGAGCAAAATACACTCCCTCACCCCTGACTCTTAATTAAGAGATATCTAGGATAAACAGCCTAGCACAAGGTAATGACTTGGTAGGGGGATTATTTGGGAAAGTCCATAGCTAACAGTTTAATTTCATACACAAACTACAAGGATTTTTTTGGGGGGGAGAATTAAACTCATTCTTGTTTCCTTACTTCCATGGAGGATATCTGTGATCTATGAGCGAACTGAGGACCGTGGGGAGAGGTTAATGACCTCCCTGTTCTAGTATTACTGTGCAGATGCTCTGCCCTGGCTCAGGATCTCCATTAAGGTCTTTGAAGGCGATTCAAAGTCTCTGTGTGGCTATAGCTTCAAGTTAGACCTGGATGTTGGAGCCTTTTCAGACCCCGTGGAGCTGCTATGACAGGTCCTTTTTATCCTCCATATTGATGAATTCTCTCAATGAACTGAAGGTAGGCAATTCCAATCCATCCCTTAACCACAGTAGATGCTCAATGCCTGCCTCTCTGGATGTGAGTTTTCTTGTTTCCCCTCATCCTGTGATGTACCACAGGCATCTCTAACACTGACATCCTTCCTTGGGCAAGTCATGTGTTCATCATCTCTTCCTCTTTACCCATTACCTGCTCAGATTGGAGCTGTAAATTGGATCCAGAGGGAGCAAATGACAAAATGGAAAGCACTGTCACTGCAATATTGCTCTGATGCCATGGGGTCTCTTGGGAAAGACCAGATGGGGAGTGCCAGCAAGTCACGACCATCTGCTACAGCACCCATCAAGACCAGGGGCTAAAATGACTGCAAAGCAAGAGAGTAGGAGGTGGGCTATGAATTGCTTTTTGACAGAATACCATAAAAAGCAGACAACTTCTTATGGAAAACTAATAATATGTGTGTCAAACTTGCAGTGTATAGTAATAGAAACTATTTCATGGTCTATTAATTAGCTGTTGTATTTTCTTCTTTCATTGTGTGGCAGAAGCCATTTCAATGTTTCCCTGCGTTTTCAGTGGGAAACACCATCAATAGTATCTCACAGAGCCCAGCAATGATTTACTATTATGTTAATCATTAGGAATTATTTCTAAGAGCAAAGAGATTAAGCCTTTAACTCCTACTTACAGAAACACAGCTTTGAAGTCATATGCGGGAAGCCCTAGAAGGCACAGCTTAAAGCTAGGCAGGCGACTTTTTTCCTTTATTATCCTTTTCCTCCCTCAAATGTCCCCACCAGAGATCTCATGGCACCAGGGCAATAATGGTAACAATGCCTTTCATTTTCTCATTAGTTCACACTGGCTTCAAATTACACATCTGAGCTGGGAAGAGGGGAGGGGGGGAGGAATGATAAATAAATGACTTGCCTAAGGGTAGGTACAGACCTTGGGTATTTTAGTTATGACAATCATCAGCGTACAGAATGTCACAACTCCGTTGCACGAAGGGTGTGTAAAGAAGAAAAGGGACGTCAGAGAAAGGCATGCACTGAGCACCTGGTTTGGGCCCCACCTTCTGTTAGGGACTTTCCTACCTGATTCCTTTGACCTTTGTGATGCACCCTGGGTTTAGTAGCTATCATCCATGTTATTAAGGCCAGTTAAGAGCTTAAATTAAGTAACTTGTCAGATGTTACAGAAACCAGCGAAGAGTAGGGCTGCTGCTGCGAAAGCAGTAGAATTCGCTTTTAAAAAAGCATTTCTTTTTCCAGTGTTGGTTAGAAAGATGACAGAACTCTACAAGTGAACTAGAGCATACAATTTTTAGTCAAGTTTGAGTTTTACTGTTTATGAAACTGTGCCATTGTCCTTACTTTGTTATAATTAAGCCACACAGTGATTTTTTTTCAAGAGTGTGGACTATGGGCCCCAGACCACCTGACTCTAACCCTATGCAACAAAAAGTTGACTCGAAATTTCCCTAGCCAAGATCCAGATTTTAAAGCACATAATTGTTTTCGTCAATGTGTAGTCTTTTTCTCTCCTAAACTTGATCAATATTTATACTGTGGTTTTGCAATGGGAGATACTTGCCATAACACCAGGTTTGTTTTAGCATAAAATCTGCTCCATTCAGCTGTCGTTGAGTAATCACAGGTACTTGGTGAACCAGAATCACTTGGAGGAATAGAAATCGGAGAGGGCAGGCACTGTATGGACGCCAAGCAGGAGAGGAAAAAGTAATTTGTAGAGGTGTAAGGAGTGAGAAAGGAACAGACTGAAATAGCGACAAAGATCGAGTGGTTTCGAGTCTTCTGTTTAACAACAGGCGATATTTGCATACAGGCAGCCTCCTTTCAAAGCACTAAGCAACAAAATTAATATGACTCTTTTATGGGGAGAAATGTACTAAGGAGATTTGGTTTTTACTGAAGGATGGAGGAAGATGACAAATTTCCTCCTTCCTGCCCATTCTTCTTTCCTGTCTCCTACTCCCATACATAGTGAGGTAGACTCGTGGAAAACAAGATGATGAGTCAGCAGGTGCTTGTTCAGAGACCAGAAAGACCAGCAAGCATCCAGCAAAGAGTGATGCCATTTGTCAATAGTGTACGCTGTAGTCCTAGGGCATTCCTCCAAAATTCATATGTCGCAAACTTAATGCCTACCGCAGAAGTGCTGGCACGTGGGAACTGTGCAAGGTGGAAAAGTGTAATGACATCATAGCTACACCATAGGAGTGGGTCATGTAAAAGGACACGCTCTCTCTCCCTCCCCTCCCTTCCCCTCTCTTCCCCCCCCTTCCCTTCCCCCCCTCCTCTCCCCTCCCCTCCCATTCCCTTTTTTCTTCTCTCTCTCCCTCTTGCTCTTTACTCCCTCTGTCATGGGATAGGAAACACAAAAGTGTTGGCCAGATGCCAATGACATGCACTTCTATTTTCAAATTTTCAGAACAATAAGCCAAACAAAACCGTGTTCTCTGTTCTTTATAAAATTACTCAGTCTGAGGAATTATGCCATAGTAGCCAAAATGGATAATGGCAGCGTGCTTAAGGAGGCCATACTGTCTGCTGCTGCTGCTGAAGGATGATTCTCAAATAAAGAAAAATATAAATTATACTCAAAAGGACAAAATAAAAGATATTAAATTTTTTCTCTGTGAGTCAAATATCTGAACTAATCACCACCCAATAGATTCTTATTTTATATATTTTATTCAGACTATCATTTTAGTTTCTGGGACTCAGTGGCTTGATTGACCTCAAATATGCTTAATATAACATAGTCATACATAGAGAAAAACCCATGACTGTGGATGGAAATAAATATCTTGCCCGGGTTATATTTCATCTTGCGTAAAGTGTTCAGCATTCAACCTGCAGTGTCCTAGTTGACACAGCACAATCCTGTAATTACCCCTAAAGGCCATTTGACTTGGTAATTTATTCACCACCATGTTTAATTTACATAATGTTTTACAATTATCTATTAATATGCAAATGCTAGGCTAAAGATTACATGGCCTGGAAATGCAATGCAAGTACTTCTCTGCCAATCATACTCTATGGCTATATAGATATCCAAGCTTAAAGGCCTTTACGTTTTATGGAAGAAATGAGTGATCACGACATTTTAGATATGCAGCTCACTTTTAGCATAGTATAGAAAGCCAAGTTGAGGTTCAACAAATAGTATGAAGATGAGCATTTTCTCTCTAACTTTCTGCATGAATCTCATCTGAAAAGTCCATCAACACTTGTACCACAGATGAGAAGTAAAGTTTAGACACATGCCCATGTAATTATGAAAATAAGACCCTGGATGAATACACACAAGTCAGATAAACTAGCCTGTGAAATGAAATCTGCATTCCTCAACAATCATCTATCCAACAAGGGGAAGGAAAATGAAAGTAGGAATAGGAAGAAGTATTTTTGTCGCTGTGGCATCCTTGTTGATCTATTAAATGTACAAAAGCCAGGACACTCGGTACTGTTTCCATAGCAATTGTAGCTTGCCTCCTGGACT
This sequence comes from Acomys minous, assembly GCF_964271855.1. Lineage (NCBI taxonomy): Eukaryota > Metazoa > Chordata > Mammalia > Rodentia > Muridae > Acomys > Acomys minous. The sequence continues at coordinate 71,294,399 of NC_140490.1, forward strand.
TGGTAAATTGAGTTATGAAAATTAATCCCACTTAGAATATAAGAAAACAAGACTCTGAAGCACAGGAAGCTACAGTCAGGCTATGCTTTGTATGAACTGAGCAGCAAACTCTTGGAGAGACGATGCAAAGGTAACAGCATTTGCATTCACAATGTGCTGCTGGCTATTTTTCAGCAAGAAAAATGGCTTCTCTGACTGGCACTACCTCCAGGGAATTGGTAGAGGCAGTGAGAGCCCAGACCTTGCAGAGGGATCAAAAGAGGAAGAACAGATGCATTTCCTCTGCGCACACAGACAAGGAACATGAATTTATTTCACCCAGCTGAGAGGGAAAGAGGGTATGATACACATGATATAACTTGCTATGACTTATAAATGCCATTTCCCCCCTTTTAGGTTTCAGGGAAAGAACAGGAGGGAAAACAAATGGAGATCTGGAAGCTATGTGAAGGTCAAAATTGTGGAATTGCCATTCAAATTGATGAGGTTCAGCTTGGACCGAGTCTGACTGTACTACTGAGGCAGGGCTGCAGACTATTTTAGTCAGTGAGCAGCCTTCGGCAGATGCCTGCATGTAATGAACACTACACAATTAGGACTTATTCACTATGCCTCATTTTGCACTCATTTTCAGGCTTGACAAGAAGTCTAAATCTTCAAAAGAATATCTGCCTGAAGATCTTGAACTTTAGTATTAAACACAATTTATATGGATACTTGTCCTCTTTAACAACTATCACAAAGTTACATACAAAACGAATTGCAAAGGCTGTTTGCGTCACAAAAAGAACTCAAATGGCTCATAATTTAATAGTAAGCATTCTAGAAAATATCCGTGGTCATAAGCTTTCTCTTCCTTGAAATTTCTGTCATCACGCTGGACTATTTTTAAACCTATTGGTATGGCCTTGGAGCTCATCTTCCATGATGACTGTTTCCATTTACTGCTTTTAAGACACACACTGAATGCAGAGTATGGGAAAATGCACTGTCACCAAATTTGATAGACTACAGTGCTCGTGTTTTCAAACGTGGCCTCCCCTCCTATCTCCTTATTCAACTCTTCCAAAAACTGTAATAATTCTGCCCCATCAAAGGCTCAAGTCCAACCAACTCCTCCTGCTTTCACAAATGTGCAGATTCTGAGGCCAATGGTCATTCTTTTTTCTTCCCAATTTCCTCAATTCTTAAATTTCTTCAACTTCCCTTTGATCAGTCCCAGCCTAAGTAGAGGAGCCTTCAGGGCTCCTTTCTCTTCACCTAAATAGAGCAACTGTCTCCTTATTCCTAAAGAATCCTAACTACTGCCAAGGTCCTTAGCACTACCTGGACACTTTCTCCTGTGTCTCTGACCATGCCCCGAGCGTCTCAACATTATCTCAGACTTGTTCTACTGTCATCTCTTATTGTCTTACCTCAGTCTAAAGGTATGTTGTTGCATTACTCTTAAAGAAAACAGAAATCTTCAGCAAGCAGCCCAGGGTAACCACATGCCACAGAATCTTCCAGTTTCTCCGGGATTAGCGTAGATGGTAGGTATGAGGGCTGGGACATCTGATCACAAGATGTAAAGCTTGTCTTTGTATTTTGACAGTTGTGCAGCTTTGGGAAAACTACCCTGTGAGTCTGACTGCTCATTCATGAGCACATAATGACTCTCCTTGCTGCCATGCTGTGGCTGCTACAGGAGTTAAGCCAGGTGGAGCACAAAGATCACTGTTTCACACACAACGGGTACCCAGGGTCGTTAGCTTGATGATCATCATCAGTTTGGATCTTGGCTCTCTCCTCTAACTCCTTTCCCTTCTCTTAAATCCTTCCTCTTCTCAGGAGCCAGCCTACACATATCAGTCAATCTCTTTCCGTACCCTCAGCGCCAGACCATTGGCACCACCTCCCTCTCCTCCATCATGAGTCATGTGGCTCTCTCATGGCTCCTGCCAGCCATTAGATGTGGTCATCAGTATTCTGATCAGTGCTGATCGACTAGCTTTTGACGTCTAGGACAGAGGTAAAGTGTGTTGACCAGTTTCAGTGGTTTTAGTCCTCTCACTATTGTCATGTCAAACATTTTGCAACTGGCTACCAAATTTTCCAAGAATTTAAGTTTAAAAATGTAACTCCACCATGAATAAAAATAAAGCAAAGATTCTTCCAGGATTCAAATCCTTCATCTTAGCTTACCTTACAGTGATGGTTCTCTTTTTACCCCCACGTGGCTGCTAATTTGAACAAAAGTGCCGCCATCTTGGAAAGTGGTACCTCCATCAGTCCGGGATATCCATGATGGGGTCTCACTCATTTTGTCTCCTATCTGTCTCTCCTTGAAGATTGCTCTTGCTCCCGTCTCCAGCATCCTTCAGGACATATATCAATCCTCTGCTAGCCTGACTCCACAGTGATTGTTTGTCTCTGGAGCTTCTGACTCAAATAGGCCTTCATGTGGTCCTCCCCTTCTTCCTCTCCCTTTATGGAAGTTTCCCCTAGGCCAGCATTCTGGACCTTTATGCTTCCTGCTCTAAATTCTTTAATTCTCTCTACACAACGTTAACTGTTTTCATGACCTCAGTGCACTGCAGGCAAGGCGTGTTAATTTGTTTTCCTCTGCCAAGAGGCATTCCCTCTGTGTCCTCCCATCTGAATATGTATCTACTGGGAAAGTCAAAACACTCCTCCTAGGCTACGGGAGGATGGAGACAAGCATAGGAATATTCCCAGTCTTGAACAATATTCAGGCCATCTTGGAAGAACATATTCTATAATCCTCAAAGGCAGCCAACCACGAAGATCAATAGCACACAAAGAAGAGCTAAAGGCAGCTTGCTGGCCACTGTGGCACGGCCATTAAAACAAGCATACACACCTACCTTTTTGAACTCAGTAATTGGCAATTTAAGGACAATATCTATACTGCAGAACTAAATTCCCTCAGTTCAAAGTGATCCTACAGAAACAAATGCAGATCCCTGGCTATAGTTCTGCATTTCTAGCAGGTCAGTAAAGTGACCTCAGCACCCAATGCCTAGGCCTTCTAAGCTTATTATTTAGAGCAGCCATTGTGGTTATGGGTTAGTGGGCTTCAGTGCTTCAAAGAGCTTTTGATACAAAGAAAGCTGAACTCAAAAAGCTCATCTCAGTTTTAGACCAGAGAAATTTTAATTTGTAAGATAGATAAATTGGAGAGCTCTTTGTTTGCGATTTGTTTTGCTACTTGGAAATTCACTTGAATTTGAGAGAGGTTGCACTGCTAAATGAGAAAAGCAGGCCCGCTGCAACACCCCATGAGGGTTTTGGCTGATTACAAAGATATTAGTCCAAAGGACTTGAAAACAAATTATCTGGGTAATTTTAGAGACAAAGACCATGCTGCATTTAGAAAGCAGAGTTGGCAGAATTTAAGGAAGACCGCATGAAACCCAGGCTCTCGGCGGCACAGCTCAACATGGATGTGGAGGTGGGCGCTGTGGAAGGAATCATCTATCAGACAGTGTTAAGGTGCTACGTCACCTACATCACAGCAGCAGTGAGTGACCAGCCAGCCCGCACTCCAGCGTGAGTGTCTTCCTCCTTCAGAAGGCCCGTCAGCTGCTGGGTACAATAAATGAAGAAGGTATCTAAAGCAGACGCACAGCAGAAGTTGGCATAGACACAAATCCTGGCCGTCTGATGATGTTTATCCTATTTTATAGGCCCAATTTTCTAATTATTTAATTGTATAAAGTGTCCATCTCAGTAACAGGAAAAAAAAAACAGTCTTGCCTACAGAGAAAAATGTCAAAAGAGAAATAATGTCAATAATGGTTGTAGACTGCTAAAAGACTCAACCATTTTTGATTCTCTCTGAGCCATCTCTATTAACTACATAACCTCAAAATTCACAAACCAGAAATAGAAACTGTAAGTCTGGAACAGCTTGAAAACGCGTATCATGTTTTAAGCCTGACTTTTCCTGCCATCAGCCCTGTGGAGGTTAAAGAGTCCCTGGAACAGGAGGCTGCACAGCGGATGGGTGTGTCCCCGCGTGCTCCCCTCGCACTAGACTCATTCACAAATCTCAAGAGTGTCGGAGTATAAGCTCCACGCATGCTTTCCCCAGTCATGCTGAAACAGTTCAAATTCTCCTTGATGTGTGATGAGGACCCCAGATTCAGTTATTATAGAGACTCACAGAAGATACACATTTGGAAATCACAGAGAAATCACTGGACCGAGAGAATGGACAGGAAGCTGCATGGTGCCTTGGTGCCTGCAGGTGGGCTCTAAATTAAGCCTGCAAGCCAAAAGATGGGTTAGACAGTTATCCGCGACTCTAGCAGCCCAAGTGACAGTCAGTTCTGTTGTCTTCTTGAGAAGCAGTGTTAGCCAGTAAGAGGGGTCCACTCGAAGAATAGTTCTCGAACCTTCAGTAAGAGGGCTCTGCAAGCTTAGAACTTGGAATAGTGTTAGTAGAAAATTATGAGGCCCCTATCAATAAAGAGGATACACTTTAACTCATGCCTGAGTAAAACATAAATAAGGAAGTCAACTCTTTGGAAGGTCAAGACTTTTATGATGCATGTAAATCTGGAATTAATGCAACCCACAACATTTCAACCTAAGGGAATGGATAAGGAGGGTGGCTACACTGGTTCATCGCTGGATATAACAAAACTAAGAGCGCCTTAGGTGGGTTTACAAAAGATGGGTGCTAATTGCCACTAAACATTGCTATGTTGAGGGGTCCCTAGAGAAATGTCCTGTAGAAGGCCTGACCCTTCCAGGCATCCTTCTTGCTCCTGGGATACCATCAGATGGTCACCCAGATTATGACTTCAAAACAATGGATACAAGTTAATGTAAGAATACAGTTTGATCTTAGCAACAATCGTACCTCTGAAATATAAACATGTTAATAACTTGGTGAATCATTTGCCCCTAAATGTCTATTCTGTCCTAGGAGTCAGGGTCATGTCACTCTAGCAGCCATGCAGTGACTTCCCAGGTAGCCTGAGATAGCCTTCTCACCGTAGCCTGAGATAGCCTTCTCACTGTAGCCTGAGATAGCCTTCTCACTGTAGCCTGAGATAGCTTCCTCACTGTAGCCTGAGATAGCCTTCTCACTGTAGCTTGAGATAGCCTTCTCACTGTAGCTGCTGCTGCTGCCCAAGGAGGCTCATCACGATCCACTGCCATTTGCATTATGTGGTGTTACACACGTGCTTCATCCTTGAACCAGTGACTCCTTCCATCCTGCATCTACCAAAGATCAACAGGAATACGTAACAACCCCCTGCCTCGCCAGCACCCAGCAGGGCTGTGCTTAGACTGATCTGTTGTGAAGAACCCGCCTCTACATGCAAAGCAGTAGAACTGGAAACCCCACGCTCCACAGAGGGCCAAACCGGACCTCACACCATCACTGCCCAGCTGGCCCCCACCCCAACACGTCCGTGTAAATGCCGGCTCAGCAGAAGCAAGAGCAGGGGCCACACAGCAGCCACAAGTACCGCAATGAAGAAATCCCTCGGAGGAGGAATTCTCGACTTGCACCAAGAATGAGTCACCAGCAGGAGCTCAACTCTGGAGTCTCACGTTTCATAATACACCCAATTTTAAACTTATTTCATTTTTTAGTTGAATGTTTGGGGGAATCCTTTTAAAATGGAGTCCATCTCCAATTTTATACTAAAAGTTATTGAGAAAATGGGTCTCAGACTTAGTAATCAAGTCTGGGAGAGCATTTCCCCAGGCTGCTGAGTCTCACGAACTGAAGAATTCTGGGATTTAATTCTGAATTATCATCTATTTTGTTCCCGCTTACTTTCATGACTTGAAATTTTTCTTATATGACATTACTCCAAAATCCACCCCTCTACCCCCTGATTTTAACTTTGAGAACACGAGTCAATTTTTGTGCTCACTCTGCATATTTATATCTAAATCCTTGATTCACTAAAAAAAAAAAAAAAAAAAGAACGTGAATTTTATCAACTGTCAGAGGGAATTTACCACAGGATGGTGACAGAGGGAGAAAAAAATCAAATATATTCCAGTGAAACTTAAGCTAGTTCCCATCTGGCTAAACGTCAAGCTTAAAATAAATGCAATTTTCCATTTTCTACCTCATCCTACTAGACGTGGAAGATATTTTTGTAGGGGGTGAGAAGAGAAGACAGCAACCGGGGGAGGTGTAAACAAGCCGACTGGAGTTTGTCACTCTGCATCCTCTGGCCATGCCGCCCTGGGACCAGCTGAGACCAGAGCGCCTGCCAAACTCCCCTCAGCTGCAGCACCTCACCAACCTCCCGGTGCTACAGGGGTGTCGTACGGGGGATGGACTGGGCTGGGGGAACGCCATGTGAAGGCATGCTCTTTTTGATTTCTTCTTCACTTGCAGTGGAGGGCTGTGACCTATAAAACAGGACTTGTCAGCCTGGCTAGCCGTTTGAAAAAAAAAATTCCCCTTCTTAGTTTCTACCTAAATCTATGGAACACTGATCATGTGCTTTACTCAGTGGTTTTGTGGGTTAATTTGAGATCACACCTATATGTTGGAAGCGAATAGTACCAAATATGGAAGGCTTGCCAATCTTACCCCATCCTGACTTCCTGCGCGCTCCTCGCTGACTCCTTGTGTCCCTTAGCTGTCCTTCTTGACCTCTATGTGGCCCTGGCTGGTTCTGACATGGTGATTGGCAGGGTCAGAATGAGGCGCAGCAGCTGTGCTCTGTGGCCAGCGCACTGTGTGGAAGTGACTATCATAGGGAATCCAAGTGAGGGGGGTGTCTCCCTGGGAAGTGTTTTCTCTGCTGTTGAATTTTTTCCCACATAATTTACAGGACAGGGCACAGTCACTTTAAGGACAAGATATGTAGTCCTGAAAAGCTGGATGGATGAGGTTAGGGTCAAAGTCACTATGTCCTGTGACCTTGCAGTAGGGGTGAGAGCTACTAGTTAGATGGGCAAAGCACATAGTCAAGAGGATGCTTTGAGGGAGATCGAAAGTGCAAACCTAATAGCAGGAGCGAGTGTATAAGCAGGTACACATTTACCAAAACAAAGAGAAAAGTGTACCCTGAAAAGAGGCAAACTTTACTGTACTGAAATATACTTCAAAAAAGTGTCATTAAAAGGAAGAAGGAAAAAAAAAAAAAGATTAACCTACAGCTCACTGGCCAGTAGCCACTCACATCTCAGAGGCTGGAATCCATCCTTACCACGAATGGGAGAAGCAGACACACGAGGCTTCGCACTACAAGGTTCCAAAGAGACCAGAGAGCAACGCCTTCATCTCCAGAACCCACCTTGACACACACAACTTGGGCCATTCTTTACCACACTCCCAATATCAGGAAAAGGCAAAAACAGAATAGACTTTTCCAAAGTTTGCCTCTGTTTCCAAGGGGGAAAATACTAGTAAGAAAATGCATTTTAGAATCTTGGGTGAGAAGATTCAAGAACAGAATAGGTCCTAGATGCTTTGAGAATGACCCCTGCCAAAGTGCAGTTAGTTGGCACCCCACCACAATTGAATTGCCTCCAAATTTTAAATAAATGTATCAAACAGAGAGGACAATTAAAGTTGGTAACAGTGTCTTTTCTTTGGTGTAACTTGAAAGGCAAACAAATAAACACTAAAACCAAGGCATTCTATTACACTGCATTGCATCCCTACTAACACTGGGTCGAAGGATCATCTCCCGGCCCTCTCATGTCTCAAGATATAATAAACAAAATTCTTTGGAGGTAAAACTTTGTGTTCACATTTGAAACATTTTAGGTCACATACTCATCTATAAATGTTTCCCAGCTACTAAAAATAACAACTTTAAAATAACAGAGAGAGAGAGAGAGAGAGAGAGAGAGAGAGAGAGAGAGAGAGAGAGAGAGAGAGAGGTGTTATATTGTACATGGAATGGAAGAAAATGACGTAGGTGATCCCATTAACTCAGCACTGCAACTCAATAAGAAATGTCAGTGAGGAAGGGCACTCTGCATTTTAAATATCCGTCATCATTTAAAATACTTTTCCAATGTCATAAGATACGTCAATACAATTTTTGAATAAAAAGATCGAGCCATTTTAAATGTTAAATGCCAACCAAGCTACTCAGCAGGCACTTCAATAACAGGAAGTGTTAAGTGTCTGAAGTGGCACAGCAGGGCCCTTAAACAAAGGATTCTACTGTGATCTGATGTTCAATCCAATGAGCATGTGATGTAAACTTAATTTCCAACGTCAAATCTGATGGCATCTTTGAGGGGAGCTGGTAATCAGGGTTAGAGAAAACATGAAGGCAAATTCCCATGATGCCTCTTGTTAGCAGGAGAAGGAGGAGGAGGTGGCAGAGAGGATGACTGAGTGGGCACACTGACTCCCTGTGCCATGTGATGCCCATTATGGAAAAACTCTTAGTCCTGAGAAGAAAATCTCTGGCCTCAGTAGAGACCATACACTGTAAGGACCAGCTCTTAGCTAGGTAGGTTCATCTTAAGCCTTGCTAAAAAGATAAGTAGAATAATCATTCCTTTAATGAGATAATCTTTCCCCAAGCCCCAGCTCTCTAGAGCAGTTCCTACAAGCTGAGTGGCCATGAGGTTCAGCTGGGCCCTCCCGGCTCACGAAGTCCCAACTCACACAGGTGACCTTCCCTTTTCTGTTTCCATTGGATGTGGACAAGAGTCTAACCCTGCCCTCTCTGGTGATTTGGACTTACTTGTTCCTTCTCTAAAGCCCCTCCCTACCACGTAGCTGACGTCCATGGCAGCTTGATGCAAAAGGTGTACCTTTTTTTCTTGTCTCCATCATCTTTTCCTCTGAGCAGATGCTGAGGTTAACAGCTGGCCTGCACTAGGAGGTTTTCTTTCCAGCTCTAATAATACTATCCTTGGGCTTCCATTAGAGTCTACCCTTAAGCTGAGTTATTAATGAGAATAGGTATCACAAGAAGGAACCCTGATTTATTGAGCATCAGGTATAGGCAGCAAGGAGCCTCCAGATGCAGCAGTCTGGACCTCATATTCCCCACACTGTTTTCTACAGTAACAAGGAATGATCTCCTGCATCTCAAGTTCTTAGGAGAATTCCAATCAACAGAGCTCCTTGGTTTTAATGTTTCAGAACACTCTAAATTATTTAAGTAAAATAGATGCTCTGAAGGTGCTCCAAATGAGCGTCACTCAAGCATCAAATTATTTTTAAAGAAACAACCTTCCTAGTTCCAGTATCAATAATTATTCACTGGAGCTTGCAATGGAGGAATATTCCTGTTTTTTTCTTATTTATAAAATGTAAGGCATGTGCCACTGTCATGCAGTCAGAAAAGAACCAACCATTTTCATAGAAAAACTGGCCAATACATACATAAAAATGTCATTTCTCATGCATCCGATGTTGCATTCTTTGCTATATGAACTTGGGGTTGAGGAAAGAGGGTCTGTATTCTGCTGTGCTTTTTATGATTACACTTGGTATGGTGAAGTAGGCACTGTCTCCGTCTCCTGATGCATGCAGGATGCTTTTGAGAGCATAGCGGCATAGTAGATCCATTAAGGATGGACACATCTACTGAATAGAAAATTCAATTCTAGAAGTCTTTTCCAAGTAAAAGATAAAGGACGAATTCTCTGAATTCATTCTGGCAGTAAATCTAAGAAGTTTTTGTAATAGGATATAACCTCAGTACAGAAAAGCATACATCTGTTAAAGATGAATTATGATATATCTATAGGCTGCAATGCTGTCAGCTCATTAAGATTATTTCCCTGAAGGAAGTTCCTGATGTAATAATTCTGAGTAAATGAAATTCTGAACTACAGCAGGCGGTGTGGTCCCATATATGCATGTGTGGTAAGTGTCTGTATACGGGAAGACCCATGCAGGTAGAAATAGAGAGAGCATAGGCCAGAAGGGAACCCAGCCCAATGCCTACTTCAGCCCCTAGCGGCAGTTGCTCCGCAGGAGCACAATGACTTCAGTGAGGGCTCCTGAAGGTTTTGTGGCAGGAGAGAGCATGGGCCTGGGCCACAGAGGCTGAGTCATATTAGATCATGCACAGTTGGGGAGAACCAGGGCCGAGGCAGGCATGCAGTGATCTGACTTGCTTAGGGAGTTGCAAATGGGAGCAGCCGGCGAAACAAAACATAAACCGATTCTGGTCTTTGGTTTAGCTTTTTAAAAAGTCTTCTTAGAAAGTTAATGTAGAAAAGCAAATAGACACTAGGTTAGGGAGCTATGCAAGGCCAGGGCCAGAGGGGGCTCTCCACAGAACTGCCTTGTGTGGGAGTGAATGCCTATTCAACAATTTCCTTATTGCTGGGGACCTCGAGATTGCTTTCTCATGCCCCACTTACTCGCTTTCCCTTGACTGTGTGTGAAAGAGTTCAGAGGACGGTGGGTATTTATCACTTAACCAGCCATTTCTGCCTGTGTTTGGATATGAGGCTTTTAACTTGTGGCTTTTCATTTTGAAATATATGAAACAGAATACTCTCTTCCACACAAAACAGTGAAGTGAACGAGAAACACAAAAGCTGTTTTAAAGTCAAGTTTCCATAGGATGACTCTGCAAGCTAAAACAATGAATATGGCCCCGTTATTTAAAGACACAGCTTGTGGCTCCCTCCACAGTACATGCGGAACACATCATGTGAACGTTTTACAATCTAGAAGTTCTCTCAAATCAGGAACCACCTTGGGAATCGAGACTGTCACTCAGAAACCCAGAGACCCGTCAGCAGACAGCTGTGATGAGAGCCAGCCTCACTGGATCACAGCGTGACAAGTAACCCACGCCCAAAGATCAACTCTGATGGAAAATTTTGTTTGAACCAAGAAAAGAAAGAAAGAAAGAAAGAAAAAGAAAGACCGACCAAACCAACACCAAAACACAACACCACCTAACTATACATTACGGTGGGAGCAGACAGTGCCCTACGGAGTAATTTCAAGTTGAACTGCTTGTAATGGGCAGGGTTGGGGGAATTTCTGTAACTCTTCAGCCATGACCTACAGCACAAACCATTCTGTACACACTAGTACAGATGCAGATGGATGGGAAGGGGACTTAATGAAACACGCGCCTTGGCGGATTGTACACACTCTGACAGTTATTTTACTTCGTCTTTTAAAAACACTATTCAGAATTCACTAAAGTGATTTCCTTTATCACACACCCCACCCCATGAGTCACTATTCGCAATTTCTTCCAAAGAGCTAGCCACCTGACTGCCTCATTCCAGATACTGCTTTTTCTTCTTCCTTGAGGAAAAAAAATGCTCCAAAGCACATCTCGTGTACTATTCAAAGTCAGAAATCAAATGATTCAAGGTCGTGACTCAAGAGGAATATTTTAAAAATGGTAGAAAATATGCTATTATCTAAGTCTAAATTCAGACGGCCCATGGAACAGGATGTGGTAAAATGAAAAAGTCCAACAAAGGGCCCTTCTAACCTCACAGCTACAAAGAGACAGTGCAGCATGCTGAGGATAAAGTAATAGTAGTCACTAATTAGAGAGTAAATTTATTGTGACACTGGTGTGTGTGTGTGTGTGTGTGTGTGTGTGTGTGTGTGTGTGCATGTGTGTATGCTTATGGTTCAATACTTGAAATCCCTGAATTCTCTCTAGCTTTGATTACAACTTTTCCTTAGAACTAGGAACAGCAAAGAAAGTTGAGCCCCAGTCTCAAGCAGAGAGAACAAAGACCCAAACCCTACTGGTTAGAATCATCATCATCATCACTACCGCTACCACCACACCATCACCACCACCACAGGACCATACCATCACCATACCATGACCACCACCAAACCAGCACCACCAACACCACACCATCACCACCACCACACCATCACCACCACCACACCATCACCACCACCACACCATCACCACCACCACACCATCATCACCACCACACCATCACCACCACCACACCATCACCACCACCACAGGACCATACCATCACCATAGCATGACCACCACCAAACCATCACCACCACCACCACACCATCACCACCACCACACCATCACCACCACCACACCAGCACCACCACCACACCATCACCACCACCACACCATCACCACCACCACACCATCACCACCACCACACCATCACCACCACCACAGGACCATACCATCACCATAGCATGACCACCACCAAACCATCACCACCACCACCACACCATCACCACCACCACACCATCACCACCACCACACCAGCACCACCAACACCCCATCACCACACTATCACCACCACACCATTACCATAACGACCACCACAACCACCACTACCATCACTATTATCACCATCACCATCACCATCACCATCACCACCAAAGCAGCAGCAGCTGCTTAATTAATTTTAGGTCGAAAGGAAAACAATAATAGCATCACATGTATAATAGTGAACTCAGCCTGGGACATAGTGCTTATAACAGTACAGTCATAAAACACCAAGCTTAGTAATGTCTCAGAAACCGAAGAGCATCTGACGCCCACCAAGGCTACGGCAAGGCTATGTCTAGATGCACACACAGAGCTCTACAGTGTCCACAGCTGTGGATCCCTGTTGGTATCTGTTAGTTACTCACCTGCCATCTCAGTTTCTTACTACAAATGATCTCCATCTCAGTGAGACCTATTCCTGCCCACCACGTGATCAGTGGTTAAAGCTTGTATCAGAGCAGGACTAGATGCAGAGGTATGCTGGTCAGCAGAGGACGGACGCTGCTGCATGTCTAGAAGTAAACCGTGTTAAACAATGAAAGAGCCTTAAACATTGGGCCCTTTAACACTGGCTTTGTCTTCTGTGAATTAGTCCTCAGTAAATAACCAGATGAAACTATGAGGACAGTCACCACAGTGCTATTTCTCACTAAAAATGGAAACATCCATAAATATCCTACTAAAAGGAGTCTAGTAAATTAATTACTGTAGATCCAGCCATGAAATAATGATATCATTATATCTCTGTTGTTGTGGGAACAAACATAGGCATAATATATTAATTATTACATATATCTTCTAATTTATAATATATGTTGATATTATGTAAATATATTAAATATAAATATATAAAAATATTACAATTTAATTCTATCTTAAAACAAAAAAAAAGTTTAGAAAGAAACATGATTTTATCTTGGTGGCAGAATAATTGATCTTAGCTTTGCTTCTCTGCATTTTAAGATTTTCCAGAAATGAGCAATGGTTAGTCTGGAATTTAAAAAGATGCTAAGAATATATTCTGTCTGGTTCACAGTACTCCACAGACTTTCTCTGTGGAAATCACTAAAGATAAGTGAAAAGATACAGCTATGAGTGACTAGTTAGGTGGGCAGGGCAGTGCTTGCCTTCATACACTGCACTTGACGAGCAGAAAAATGATACATTTGAGGCTACCCTCAATCTCCTTCATGTAGAGACTCTGTCTCAAGTCAAAATGATGTAGTTGCTTAAGGCAGCCCTTCCTTCAAAAAGCAACTAAAACACAAGAGGTTATATAGAAACGGCTCTTATGCAGAGTGACCCATCACTATCTGGCCATGTTCCTACTTAGATTTTGTTTATATTTGTTTCAGACACAGACATATTTCACAAGATAGAGGTGTTAAAGAATGGAGAAATGTAACCAAGCTGTCAGGTAGAAATGAATATGCCATATTCTAAAGGGACAGTGTGCTACCTCTTTAGCTATCTGACTGTTGAAACATACAAATTAGACTTTCCTGCTGGGAGAGAAAAAGGCTGAAGTCCCAGAGGCAACAGGAGGATGAACGTGTATGCTAGAGACTAACCCTTAAGGACAGTCTTGACACAGACAGTGGTGGACAATGGACCACACTTGGATGTACTGTTTAATTAGACACATCTCTTAATTCTTATTTAAACCTCACTGGCATGTCAGGAGTCACAAAGACAGAGTTAGGGGAGTCGCTGGACCTTTTCGTCCCTTTTCCCAAAGAGGCCACATTAAGTCAGTCAATTTCTCTCTCTCTCTCTCTCTCTCTCTCTCTCTCTCTCTCTCTCTCTCTCTCTCTCTCTCCTCCCTCTCTTCCTCTCTCTCTTAAGTTTTCTTAATTAAAAAAAAAAGATAAGCTATGGATGCACAGGTCTCTCACATTGTCAGATCTGTTTCCTCTGTTTATGAGCATATAAATACACACTGAACTTTCCACCCCCCACTTGATGGTAATATTCGTCCACTTCTGTTTGGCATGCTGTGTGACTACTCCCCTTTAAACAGCCATCCATGGTACCTGGGAGCAATGCTGGTTTGTTTCACTTCTTCTAACATGTCTAGAAAAACACTATTATAAAACAGAGCAAGAACTCATCACTGGAAAACATACCGTGTGTTTAAGAACACCAGCAGTATCAAAATGATGTAGCATCCTCTGAGAGCTTGCTCCATGCACCCTCATCACAGGGACCTTTGTGTACACAGGGCAGCCCTCATCTGTACACCATCCTGTTATTTCTTTCTACTACTCTTTTCCATCCCGTTAGGTTTTAGAAAAGATCCCCAAAGGCAGCTCATTCTACCACTCTGACAAAAGCTTCCAGGACCAACCTACAGAATGTGTAGGTGTGGGAATGTCTAGGGGACAATGTGTCCAGCAGAGAGGAGCAAGGGGAACTGGCCAGCATGTTCTTTGGTGGGTGGCTCACATGAGTAAGGCTCCTGATCAATCCCCAGCACACACACAAAGCAGGGGTTGGGGGTGGAGGGTGGGTGTGGGGGAGGTGGGGGGAGTGGGGGAATGGAGGGTGGGGGGTTGGGACGGTTGGGGGTTGGGGGGTGAACTGTGAAACCAAAGCTTAATTACTCTCAAATGACTCTTGCTGGCAGGCAGTAAAGTTGAAACAAAAATGCCCAGCTCTCAAAACATGCTGGTTAACTATATCAGATCACAGTAGAAAAATTCCACACTGTGAAACTTGTATGGATAAAATTATTAAGACCATTATATGAAATCATATTGAAGCTCTGTGGGTAGTGTGTATGCATAACATGAATGAGTTTCATATTTATACTTGGGTCCCATCTCTAAGATATTTCATTATATACTTACAGATACACAAATGTTTCAAGATCTAAAAATATCCTAAATCCTAAACACTTCTGGTCCAAGTACTTCATAAAAGTGATACTGAGTTTATATTTCCAACAAGGAACTTTTTCAGCATGAGAAAGCTACAACAATTTACTTAATTCTCTGCCCAAATAGTGAGGGCATCAAACCTGCCTGGGAAGAAGTCCTCTGCCCATATGCTAGGTCTTGAAATCAACCCATATCTTTTCTTATCAAATTATTTCCATTAGTCTCTCACAAAGAGTCTGGTAGACAACCTAGGCGAGAAACATACTTTAGAGCAGATGGTGGCACAGGTGGGGACGGAGCACATAGGCAGAGCACTTGCCCAGCATGCATGTTATCCTGGGTCCAATATTCAACCCCACCACTCACCCACCAATCAACAAATAAATCAGAACCCTTAAATTGTTTAAATGTAACACATCCTATAGGCTAGTGTGTTGAACACTTAGTCTCCAGATCATGTTTTTATTTCAACAAGTTCTAGGTAGCAAGGAGATCCTGGTTGGAGGCAGCAGGTCCCTGGTATCTTACAAGGGTGCATCTTGCCCTGGACTCTTCCCTTCTGTTTCCTGTCCAGAGGTCAAAACCATCCTGGGCCATCCATTCCCACATCAGCGAAACTCAGCAGTAGTGCCCAGAGCCATGCAGCCAGGGACGGGCTTTCTGGAACCCTCCTTCAAGTTGTTCTTGAAGATATTTTTGACGTGATAAAAAGTTAGCCGATACACTCACCATATAATCAGGTGGTGGAAAATTTCTAGTATTCCTGGTTTAGCAGTCAGGATAAGCATATTAATTAAATTAAAAATAAATCTCCACTTCATAGCCGCTTTACAGCTAGAGGGCACCTGGGCATTTGGAGTATGTGATGACAGAGGACCATGAGGACCACACTGACACTGGTCCAGATCTGCTCAGCACTGAGCTACACACAGAACCCAGGTTTTTCAAGTGTCTTTCAAGAGCCGTGCACCTTAAGGAAATGCACATTTAAGCACAGTCCGAGTCACCACAGGAAAATATGAGCAAACTTGACACACCCCAGTCCTGTGCCTAGGAGTCATCTGGAGAGTGTGTTGGACAGAGCAGCCTCTGGACGTCTCCCCAGAAGTTCCTGATGCACACAGTCAAGGTCAGGAATCAATAGACTAGGTTATGTAAGACAGAAGAGCAAAGAAACCAGACTTCCATTTTTAAAAAAGATGCAAGTCATTCTTCTTACTCACTCTACGAGGAAAAAAAAAACAACATGGGGATATGCAATTATAAAGCTCAAAATAGCTTCTTCAGAAGGAAAAATATGATTCACACTTCTAAAGATGCTCAGGCCACAGCTGCAATCTGTTCTTGTGGCCCAAACTCTTGGAAATCCAAATTAAGGGAAGCCACTACAGCCTCGAGCGCTTCCTGACCTCTGATCTACCCTACTCTACTCCCCCACAATGGGCAGAAATCCTCTTTGGGAAGCAAGGAGCGAGGGAGCTCAAAGAGAAAGCCCTGCAGCTGGGTGGACCTACAAGTGACTACACCGGGTAACCTCGGCTCCCGTGGCTCACAGCCACCCTTACACATGCTTCTAGATGGCTGCTCATGCACCTGCTGGAGGTGTGGGCATCTGCGGAGAAAGTTTGTTTTTCATTGGTCCTCCAAAACTTTCCTGGAGCTCTGGCCCTAATCAGAGGGAAATCTTGGTGCTAAAGTCTGAGCTGTTCCGTCTAAGGCAAACTCAGGACTGTCTAGACAGAGTTGGGGACATAACAGACTAGGAGGCCACACCATTGTATATTCTGAAATACAAGATTAATAATAGATCATGTTTCCCCTTATGGAGACCACATTGTAGTGTTGATTTTTTTTCCCTAATTCACATGTGACCCAATGGCCCCTCAGCAGATTACTCTGAAGGGGAAATGGGTGATGGTAGTCCACTGCCACCGAGGTTGGAACAAAGAAGTGTTTGAGAGGTCATATGGAAGATGCAAAGTTCAGAAAAAAAGATAGTGATGTGGTTTTAGTTAGTTTGCACACTTGGGACACCTGACTGAGGTGCCTATTTAATATGTCAGAGCAGACCTGGCTGCCAGGTTCTCCCAGCATCCCTCAGTCCCTACCTGTTACAGTGCCCTCTCCTCTCCCTTCGCCTTCCCCCTCCCCCCTCTCCCAGTGTGGCACATCTCAGTCTGGCCATGACCACTCAGGACTCTCCCACGAGTCCTTGCCTCTAACTACTCTCTCCATTTTATCTACAATAAACTTTCTTCTCCACCATACTAAGGAGTGGTCATGTTTCTCTTCTTCCTCCTCCTCCTCCTCCTCCTCTTCTTCCTCTTCCTCCTCTTCGTCTTCTTCTTCCCCCTCCTCCTTCTCCTCCTCCTCTTCTTCTTCCTCCTCCTCCTCCTTTCTTGTTTAGGTATCCTTTCTTTCCCTTTTTATTTCATTTCTTTTCTTATTCATTTATAATTAATCATGAAGCAAACAGAAAACTACTCTAACTCTGCAATAACTGCTTGCTGGATGTAGACTGCTTGAACCACTAGGGTGAGGACGGGAATTGGTTCACCAGGAGACAAGTTTTCAAGGAGCTTACAGTCCGTAAGGAGCACAAGACAATAAAGGAAAACAAGGAAAGTGGCTGACAGCATTGCACAGAGACAATAGCAAGTAATGAAAGGTGTCTGTCTGTCCCCAACTACTTGACCTTTGTCTGTCTCACCTTTCTCTGTGTCTCTGGTTTCTCACTTTTAAGTGCAAATGTTTAAAGTCTCCAGAGATAATTTGGGCTTAGTGTTGACCTCAGGGAATTCTCTGTTCTTTAGAAAACATCCAATGAGTGAGGGTGGGAAAAGAAAGATAAGAGCGAGGGGATTACAAGCGGGATGTAATGTGAATAAATTATAATAAATAAATAGATAAATTATTACAAATAAAAAAAAAGAAAACATCCAATGGATGGCAATCTTTTAGAGAGTAAAATCTAATCTACCATACCCACAAGACAGTTCTCTAGCCTGTGAGGCTGCAGGCTAAGGAAATAAAAGGCATTCCAGGGCTTCTCAGAGGCTGCTCCCCCAAGCACTGGGGACTCTCTAAGGGCCCAAGGGGACAGACCTTCCAGAGTGCCAAAGACTTCACCATGAGCATCCTTCTTTTCTGCTGTGCTCTGCTTTTCTTTTAGCTTTAAAACCTTACGTATTAGTATTTGTCATTATTTCAGTATCATATCTGTAGTTTTATTGTCTGGTTTTGTTGTTGTTGTTTTGTCTGGTTTGTTTTTAAATCTATTTAAACCTTGCAGCCTTCAGCTCTGCTCTATTTTTTTTTTCTACATTCCCTTCCATGTTAATGTAAGTTTTATAACGCGGACTTTGGAGGCGATGGTCTGGTCTAAATGATCCTACAATAAATGCTGGAATTAGGCCTGTGGCTCTGGAAGAAAGAAGCAAGCAAACCAGTCAAAGACCCCATAGCTCCAAGCCTGGGGATTTATTTGAAGCAGCTGGCATCTCTGTGACGAGGAAAGGAGGATTCGATAATACTTCTTTTTTGTTTTTCGAGTGACTATAAAACGATTAATTTTGTAGATGGAGTATGATGACAATATTCATGCAAACAGCTTCTTTGGGGACTGGAACCTATTAAATTTATGTTTTTCGTTTATGTTTTCCCCTTCATAAGAAGCCTTGTGTCCTAGTTCACAGCTGCTCATGCGTATAGCCATAGATTTTAGGCAAGCCACTGCCGCTGAGGTGTGGCAGTCCAGAAGGGAAGGTGGGGTACATTGGCAAAAGAAGAGTCCAGAAAGGCACTTCTGATGCCGACAAGGAGGCAGAGGGCATCTCTCTAACCTCTGCTTGCCAACACAAGTTGCAGCCTGACACAGAGCTGCCCTCTCAGCAAGCAGTCTTTGCTGCCTTCTTCCACCCTTCTTCCTCAAGGCCTCTTGGAGGGGCCCTCGACAGGCAGGTACATCCCTCACAGAGAAGAGGCCAGAACCAAGTCCAATCCAAAGGTGTTTGTCAGCTTGTTTCCTTTTGTGGAGAGTCTACATGTCCTCACATAGGGTCATGTGTCTTCACCGACACTGGGCTGCATTCCCAGCCTTTGAAAGGCTTATTTTTATATTTATTTTTATCTTTTTGCTTCTTCACATGTTTTGAAAGCCTTTTTTCCTGCTTTCTATAAGAAACATATTTTTCATAATCCAATTATCGGTGTGTGTGTGTGTGTGTGTGTGTGTGTGTGTGTGTGTGTGTGTGTGTGTACACGTTCTACTTTGTGACTCTGGGTGAAAGGTCTATTGTTTGGCAGTGTCTCCAAGGGTGAGTTGTTACGGCCTGTTAGAGCTGGTTTCTAACTCATAGGCAGTCAGGTGGTCGTCTTCGTTGGCCCCATGCTGAACTTAGCCCCTTCACACACCCCAGCTGTCCTCTGCGGCTCTCTGGCCTCTTCCTCTTTCTAATCTAGGGAGTCTCCAGAAAGTCTGTGCCAGATATGGCCCCTTGGTTTTGAACTTCACAAATGCTAGGACTGTGAGAAGAAATGTATCTGTTCTTTATAAGTTACCTGGTCTCAGGGGTTCTGCTATAAAAGCTTAGAGAGGACCTCCATGGGCTTGAAGGAGTGGTGCTTAATGCAACATCTTTCATTGATCTTTTAAAAAATTGGTATTCTTTATCAAGTGCTCATCACTAGTTTTGGCCTTTTTCTTTCCAATGAACTCTTTATTCTGTGACATTCTCCACCAGTTCCCACTGCTACTCCAGGGTGACATGAACCAGCACAGTGACCTGGGGCAACTGACATACTTGTCACATATTAATGTTTTCCTATGAGAAATCTGCGTGCTATTTTTTAGTGAAGCCTTATGGTTTCCTCTAACCTTCTGAGGGGCTTTCTGCTGGGGTTGTTGTCATTGCCTCCTCCTCCGCAATACTTTCTCCCACTTTATAATGACTTGAGCATCAGTGAAATAGAGAAAGCTACTAAGTGTTGTTTCTCCTGTCTCATTTAGGTCAGTTCTAACAGCCTTCCCTTCTGCAGACAGTAGATAGAAAGCCTTGTTATCCGTAATTTAAGACACAGCTACTATTGATGAACTCTACCTCTGCTCTGTTCTCCTGACCACAGTAAAATAATATATGTGAATATCAGCATCTTATAACATCCTATTTTGGTTCTTAAAACTTTTTTCAGTTTTAAATATGATGCTAGTTTGCTGGTTCAGAGCAGCTTTTTTTTTAATGATAAAAAGATGATCCTGAGGCTACAGAGACACCCCAGTTGGTAAAGCGCTTGCCTTGCAAACAGGAGGAAAAGACTTCCTCCCTCAGAACCCACAGAAGAAGAAAGTCAGGAGCGATGGGGCAAGGCCTGTGATCCCAGGTCTGAGGAGGCAGAGATGGGCAGAGCCCTGGACTCACTGATCAGACAGCTCAGTTTACCTGTGTGTGCCAGGCTGGTGAGAGACCGGGTTTAAAAAGCAAAATGGGGCCAGATAGATGGCTCAGCTTGTAAGACCGCTGGCAGCTCTTCTAGAGGACTCAGGTTAGGCTCCCAGCACTCACATAGTAGGTAAAAACCATTTACCCTCTTTTCTGGCCACCTTGGGCACACACATGGGGTATATAAATATATGCAAGCAAATATGCATATACATAAAATAAAAATAAGCAAACCTTAGGAATTAAAAAAAAAGGAAGATGGCTCCCTGAGGCATAACACCTGACGTTGTCCTTGGACTTCCACCTTGTTTATACACACACATACACACACACACACACAGAGAGAGAGAGAGAGAGAGAGAGAGAGAGAGAGAGAGAGAGAGAGAGAGAGAGACAGAGAGAGAGAGACAGAGAGAGACAGAGAGAGACAGAGAGAGAGACAGACACACACACACACACACACACACACACACACAGAGAGAGAGAGAGAGAGAGAGAGAGAGAGAGAGAGAGAGAGAGAAATCCTGTTACAACGTCCTTCATACCTGGGACTAAATGTCAACAAATATTAATTTAATATTGAATAAAACTAGTGTTTGGATTTCTGTGGAGCTTATTCCTGTGAGATGGTGCACTGTTCTGTCTTATAAAACTAGATACACAAACACACGCATGACACTTTTAGTCAAATCCAGTGTCCATTTAGAGGTAAACACAAAGGCTTTTCTAACATGTACTTCGCAAACAGAAGTCACCAGCATTTTCAGTTTGTTTCTATGAGTTGATTCTTTTTTCTTTTAAAATATTAAAGTTTTTGAAATATAAACCATTTCAACTATCAAGGGAAATGGGACCACAACAAACAACCAAACAATCAAAAAAAAAGTATCAAGAAGAAGCCAGGAGCAGAACAAAAGAAACAAGGATAAGATGCTACTAGCTTTCAAGGAGAGTAATGCCTTACAGGGCAGAGCAGGGAGGGGTCGGGGAAAACCAAGTGCAGTGGGGGTGGGGGGGAGATGCGTCCAGAGAGCAAGGAGCAGATGGTGGGAGGCCAGGCTTTTTCAATGGGTCTGTATTGCTCTTCTCTACAGGGCTGGGCAAACCAGCAGACTCACTTCACAACCTGAAATACACTCAAACAGGAAACGGCAAGAGACCCTGGTTGTTTCCAGTTCACATATCATTTCGCACACAGCATAAAAGGAGCCTAGGATAAAATTAATTACTGCCCTCTATTTATAAAGGAGGTATGCTAGATATAATGTCCTTATAAAATGTCAAGTTGCTCTTCACAATCGAGTCTCATGAGGATGGACACTGCATTGCCATTTCTCTAAAACAACACCTTTGCAAATCTGAACAAAACATAGAGGTGAAAGGTTATGAAACCTAGAGTGTGCAGAAGAGCTGGCTTTGCTGTCAGATGTGCCTCCATGTCTCTCTCCTAGTCTGTGGACAACCCAATGAAGATCATTCCCTGCACATGAGGACATCACAGTCAACCAAGTCCCCTATTACAGTCTCCCCCTAATTATCAAATGGGGGCAGAAGAGGAAGAAGAGATGGGGAAGGGGACGATGACAATGACGATGACAACAATTGCACATCCCAGATGGAGAGAGGATAGAGGGAGACAGGTTAACCACCTTGACAGAAGTCTACATGCTTACTCAGGGATTTGAGCTCTGAATGCCAAAATTACTGCTGGAATAAAGTTCCATACTTTGTAATGATAGCATTATAAATCCTGCCATGACTTGTATAATTATTCTAGAGAACCATCTCAATCACTTGGATATTTTTCCCCAAGGACCAAACTACACACAATTCTCTCAAGCCTTATTTGAATTTAAATAATTATTTTGTCTTTCCTTTTTACTTTGAAAGTTGAAATTTAATAAGAAAGCTGAGTACAATATAAAAATTCTAGGCACAGTGAAGACCAGAGAGTCAGCTTTCTAAGGGTTAAGAGCAGAAGCTGGGATTAGGAGAAGGAAATGTCCTTAATAGGTTTAATTGCTAAAATCTAATTTTCTTGTCCTTTTCTCAACTAGAATGTTGTGACTAAGAATGAAAGTGATGGATTGTAGCTCTCAGTGTTCGCAAACACCGATGTCCCAGAGTTAAGTGCCTGCTCTAATTGCCGCTGCATGCCGAAGCCCCTCCACGTGCTCAGTGTGTTAGTTTTACTTGCTAAAGCAGAAGTGTCTAGGTGATAAATGGAGCAAGGTGCTCCACTCAGCACCACTTGTGCGTTATAATAAATACAGCCCCAAAAGACAACGTCTGGAAGTGATTATTGTTTTCATGGTACGATGTTAAGTTTCTTCCTCATTAATTTTTTTCTAAATAGAACGTGTTATTTGGTCTACTTGTAAGTGGTTAAAGATGGAAAGAGGGCAAAGCTGAAGGAACTGTGGGACCTCTCAACACACACGATTCTGTCCTTCAGAACACACCTGGGACTGACATACAGAGCACATGTGAGGAAACAGGAATAGCCATTTGCTAATGCGGGCATAATGTAGCAGAGCCCCTGTCCTCGAATCTTGGTGAGGAAAAAGAAACCTCGATATCCATGTTTCCGCAACCTTTAATATTGCCATACGAAAAATAAAAACCCTAATGCATTTGACCAATTCCCAGCAAAGATGATACAGGGCAGTAATCTGGCCATATTTTGGTATACTTTTCTGCATCACAAAGAAGAATGAAGAAAAGCCTTTTCAAATACAAGGGTTCCAAGACATCATTTTTCCTTCCAATCACAACTCTGATGCTCTTAGCTATGGTGAGCATCTGGGAGTCACACACAAAGAGAAAGCGTGCTGTACTTCTGGTCTAATTAGCAGTGATGACTGGTGTGCCTTGGTCCGTCCCCTTTCCCTGTTCCAACATCTGGATTAGGCAGAGGCCAAGGTGGCAGCCATTGGTACATACAAGGGAGTTTGTGGGATTACTTCAGAAGTGACCCTCAGGGTCAAAGGCAGTCAGCCATACATGCTTCTGGGCCATTTGGCTACTAGCCAAGCACAAGTGGAAAGAACCTGGGTTGCTGAAGGCACAGCTCAGAGGTTAACCATCCCTGGGGCCTGATTGGACCTGCCCTCATGCAATCAGCTGGGATTTCTATTGGCTGTAGCTGAAATCATCGTCAATGCTGCGTTACCAGTGTGAGACTTGCTGGACGTCAGCTTGGCCCTGGTCCTGGCTCTACACATTATTGTTCTTAAAGTCCTCCTCACCTCCAGTAAACAACCGAACTCTGGAATATAATGTTCATGCCCAGGATACTCCTCTGTGAGTCCAAGTCCTTCTATTGGTCCCCAGGGCCTTTATGGTCAGATCCCAACCCTCTGCATGACAAATGCTTATGTTTTCACACTTGCGTCTCCTCCATTTGTTTGTTCCCCCAAACTCTCCTTTTCAACTACACGGAACTAGAGTTCTCTGAACCCTCAGATCTTCCACCTACAGTTTCTGGTTGACGCATTTTCAGTAGCCACTCACACTATCCCCCTAGCCAGGCTTCCTTAGAGTACTTCTCTGAATTTTTATGGTCCCCACATGTGCTAGCTCTTATTCCTCACCAGCACACCTTACCCAAAAGAGTAACAGAAAAACAGAAAAAAGACTGCCTCCTAGAGACATTAGTCAGCTGTCAATGAAATAGTATAGATGGCAAAGGATTTTAACCATCATTATTAGTTGATGAGATGTGTCCTCCGGGTAGCCTGTGGCATCCTGAGGATACAGGAAGTGTTCTAAGTTCATGTCCCAGTGACTCTGGCATGCAGAGAAGGTGCCCACTGCTAGTGGAGAAAAGTATAGGCGTGGTGTCACAAGTTCAACAGGTAAGCAAGTACTCCATTTGTATCAGAAATTAAGTTTACATTCATTATTTATTTGTGGAAAGGGTTATAACAACAACAGCAGCAACAACAAAACACAGCTGTCGCTTTATTTCTCTGTACTTGGGAACTAATATGTTTTCAAGGACTCAATTCTGCAGCAGTCATGTGGATTTACACGCTTCCTCCTATACCACCCATCCCGCCACCTTAACACACTCCAAGCAAATGAACGCACACTTCCTATCCTGAAAGCGTACTTCTCTTGCCCCCTCAGTTTTACTCTTTTCTCTGGGAATGCCAAGAATACAGGCCTGACTCTGGGCATGTGTGATGGCGTCCAGCTTTGTAATGATCCTTTGTGGTTCTGAAAGAGCCCCACGGAGAAGGCGGGCTAAGAGAATGCACTTGTTCGTCTCTGCCCGTGGGTTAGAGCGTCCTAAAGCTACCCAAACCCAAATGCTAGGATGCCTCAGCCTTACACAAATGATGCAGTGTTTGGATACAACCTATACATAGCTGCCCATATACTTGAAATGATTTCTAGATAGCCTATAATAATTAATACACTGTAAATGACGCACAGTCGTTGTGTCCGACAACAATGAGAAAGAGAAAAATTTGTGTATGTCCAGTATGGACAAAATTTATTTTCCATAGTTTAAATCCAGAGTCGGATGATTCTGTGGATCCAGACTCCACATCCACGGAGGGCTGACTACAGTAAGTGAGCAATATGTAGAGTGAAGAAACAAAGTCATTGTACCCGTTAGCATAGACTCACCACCCCCCACTTACTTACCTCCCATTTCCTTATGGAAAGTAAGACTAGGCCACTTACAAAGGAGGGAAAAAAAAAAAAAGAACCCTACTGGTGTTTCAACTAAAGCAATGTGCATTATTTCATTTAAGCCCCAACAACTGCCTAACAGGTTGTTTTGTTTTGTTTTGTTGTTTTTCAAGACAGGGTTTCTCTGTGTAGCCTTGGCTGTCCTGGACTCACTTTGTAGATCAGGCTGGCCTCGAACTCACAGAGATCCACCTGCCTCTGCATCCCGAGTGCTGGGATTAAAGACGTGTGCCACCATACCCTGCTAATAGGTTGTTATTTTATAGGTAAGGGACCAGAAGCTCAAAATAGTGGAGAAGCATGCTGAGACACCTAACAAGTGGCTGAGCTGTGTTCCAAGTTGGTTCCTTCAGTCCTGCAAAGGCTACAATTGTCTTTTCCTATCTCTGCCTGCACAGCTCCCTGGGCATCCTGGGAGCAGTTTAGTGAGTGACTGCACACAATATCATCAGAGCAGGACCTCCCTTCATGAATAAACATGGATACTATTGATCTTGAGGGCTACAGACTTCAGCTAAATAACCTTGACAAACTGCACTGAGAATAGAAGTAGATGTTATTTTAAGCCACACTATTAGAGGTAATATTTGCCTTTTGACATCCCGATAAGTAGGAGGCAGAATAGTGTTTGTGTGTACTTAAGCAAGCTAGAAAGAACATGTTCACGTATATTTGGTAGCTGTAATTTAATGTTTGCTTTAGATACCAAATTATAATTGGCACTTCCAAACCAAATTTCCTCAAGAGACCTAAAATTGAAATCAAATGAGAAATCATTTCTAGAAAATTAAATCTTTCTACATGTAAACATCCTTTTTCCCCTTCTGGTTAAATTAACTGGCACTTCTTTAAGCTCAGCATCTGCTAACAGAGTTAAACTGACCATGGTTTTCAAGGTCAATTATTCACACGAAACTGAGAAGCACTCAGAACTGTGAACTTAGGCGTGAGAAGGGGAAAACGCAAATAAACCAAAAGCAGATGAATTTGCACACGAAACTAATTTGCCTTAGGAGAAAAATAGGTATCTCCTTCAATAAAAGGGTGCATTCAAATTTGTTTTTCATATTAGTAACGTATTTAATATGGCATTGGGCAGAAGGCAATCCATTTTTAAAAAAGCAATTTTCCTCTTACCATGGGGTGTTTTATCATCTGATGTCTAGCATTCAATCAGAGTGCAGCCGTCCCTTTATATTTTATGACCAGAAAACAACTCATTTGAGCATGTTTCACTTCAGAGAAGTGAAAACATTCTGTAAGCCTTGAAAGATGCCCAGAACGGCCCTTGCAGATGACAGCAAGCAGGAGGTCAAATTGAAAAGTTAAACATGAAACTATCAAAATATTGGGAAACTTGTTCTGTATCACAAACAGGCACTATTATTTTTTTAAACATAATAAGTTTAAAAAATCACAGGATAAGCTATCGGTCCCAGATCATCTGTTCACTTTCTGAGATTTAAGAAAATTCTGGAAGTTTCTGTGGAGCTTCACCTCTAGATGTAGCATGTGACACTATATAAATGTTCAGTAGATTTTTACTGAGCAAATAGATACAAGTACCTTATCTGAAGTGAAAGGACACTCAAGTCCAGCCACAGTGCAGAGGCACTGGAGCACCTGCTGCATGGCCTGTGCAGAGTGCCGAGGACTTTTCTTCACTAGAAGGTGGGAGATACAAGAAGAGCAGAAACACCACCATGCCAGGTCCAAGGAACACTCGTCTTCATCTTTATCCTAGTATCTCAGGCCATAGGGGAGGGATACCAGTCATTGTCCCAAACGCAAGGCAAGTCCTCTCACAGAAACATCAACTCTCCACTGCAAGAGGCTAGAACCTGTGCCTTCCTCCAAGTCAGCCTCGGTGACAATCACAGAGCAGAAACTTGCTAGATGGCTGTGACCTCAGACTCTTGTCACCTTGGTTCCTTTGAGGGCTAGCTCAGACTGGGCCCACATTTACCCTACCCACAGCCCAGTCCAGAATCCAACCATGCCTCCTTAGGCAGCCCCTTCAAGTTGAGTGTCTTGTCTCTCAACAGGCTCCTCATACTGATGTTTCTGCATTTTCTGTTACAAAGTTGATGACACCTCTCAGATCTTCACCCCAACTGTTACCATTCTAAGTGTTCTGTCCTGGGGACCAGGAATGGCTAGAGGAGTAATTACCCATAGACACCTTGTTAGCAGAGAGAATGCAGCTCCTCTGTGTCACCAGCATCTCCTTCCCTGCCATGGTGCCACTTTTCAGGAAGCTATGACATCAGGGCAAAGGAGAGAGACAGAAAGCCATGCAGGGGACCTCACAGCACAAGAGTATTCCTCCCGTTTCCCTCACAACGAGATCAAGATGCCAACACATTGCCGTGGGAGGGTGGAAAGGGCGAGTGAAGAAGAGGCAATGCAGTTCAGTAACGTGAACACAGAAATCCTGGTGTCTCCACGCTATCTAGAAATGGGAAGATTCCGATAGGCTTCTTAGTAAGTGACCTTCAACAACTCTCTCCACGGAACTGAGATAAACAAGAAACTGTTATCAGATAGAGAGAGTGCATGGGGGCTGTTTGATTTAGGGCTTACATACTTAAGCTGAACAAACAGCAAGCGATACCCAAGACAACAATCTCCAATATGGAGGGGCAGATGACTCACACCAGGGATCCCTGCCAGCTGAAATCTCAACTCTCAGTGGCGAGCACACAGTAACAGGCTGCCCTGGGTATGCGATGCCAGTCCTCATGCACCTGTGCAGTGCTGGACCCTCAGACATAATGGCCTTCCTTGGCCGTTCCATGCCAGGCTGGGCTTCCCTACCCAACTGGCAGCCCTCAAAAGATGATTGGCTCCTGCACAGCCCGATAGCCCAACTTGTCAATTTTTTTCCTTATTAATTCCTAAATTTTTAATTTTTTTCTCAACAGTACCTGTACTTTGCCCTACAATGTAAGTAAAACATAATTCCCTTTTCAATGTAATTATCTGGCTTCTTCCCACTAATCACCCCACAACATTATTTTAAGCTCTCCGAACAGGTGGTCACATATCCGTGTTTTTCACGACAGGAAGCACATAGCACTCCCACCCTTTTCCTGATATAGTCTTCTCTGATACTCATGTTATTAAACCTAGGAGGAAGGGTTTGTATGTGTGTGCCAGTTCCATCGATGGTAGAAGAAGTGAGAATCGGCTTTTTTAAGGGGACCTGACATTGGCGAGGACAATGGGAAAAGATACAGTCATACCCGCCTTCGTGCTAAAGTGAGAATGAACCAATGAGCGAATAGGCAAGGATGTTATTACCTCTTTTTCTGGATGTGCTTTCATAAATTTTGTAATGTGAGTAAGAAAAAGAGCCCAAAGGATATCTCTGACCAATTTTTCATTTTCGGCTACTCGTTTTCTTCAATAATTCTTTCTTTATAGAGTAAATATTACTCACAACTGGAACATTGGTAGCAAGAGAATTTCATTAAAGTATTCAATTTTTCTTTATAGAGAAAGATTGTTTCAAAAGAAAGTAAAGGAAATGGTCTACAGAAACACCGGGAACTAGAATACAAGAAAGAAACCCACGAATCTTTTCCCTAACCAACAGTGCGGGGGCTGTAATAGCTACTCATTTTTATAATACTGGAAACAGCCACAATGACTGGCAAGTTCTCTCTGATTGTAGCCTTTAATGTTTCTATACAGAGCAGACATGTGGACACGCACGCATGCACACACACACACACACACACACACACACACACACACACACACACACACACCACAAAGCCTGAGCCAGAGAATGGACCCCCCCCCACACACAGCGAAGGCATATGAAGGTGTCAGCACCTGCGAATTCGTCACACAAACAAGCGGGGGTTCAAGCTCGGAAGCTGAGGGTCTGCCAGGCTCTCCACCCACGGGGTGGATGCACATGCACTTACGCAGCTCGCCCACTTTCAGGATCTCGCAGAGCATCTTGGTCAGCTCTATGCTGCTGCGGCCGAATGGACACTCGTGTTTATCTTCCCGGCTGCTGTTCTCAAGCACGATCTGCACAGAGACAGGGGGTTGGTCAGAAGAGAGGCGCTGTGACCGAACTCTGGGCCCGCTTCCTATGAAGACATAGGAAGGTGGCCCCAACCTATGGGTGGTCCCCCAACTATGACTGTCGAGGCCAGGACTAAATAGAACACGGAGAATGTAGAACGTAATATTTGATATTTTTCAAGCCTTTTCCAGTTCTCTGGCCTTCAGGAAGCTATTTTGCTTAGCTTGATCCTTTTTATCTGCACAGAGGTGCCTCAGAATGTTTTTTTTTTAATTTATTCATTTTACATCCTGATTGTAGGCCCCTACCTTGTCTCCTCCTGGTCCCCCCTCCCTCCCTATCCCCCTCTCCTAGTCCTCAGAAAGGGCGAGCCCGCCTTCCCTCCCCTCTGATCCCAGCCTATCAGGTCTCATCAGGACTGCCTGCTTCCTCTTCCTCTGTGGCCTGGCAAGGCTGTCTGGCCAGGGGGAAGTGATGAAAGAGCTGGCAACAGAGTCCATGCCAGAGACAGCACCTGCCTATCAACTACATCTGATGGGGGGCGGTCTAGGTCCTCTCCATGCATAGTCCTTGGTTGGTACATCAGTCTCTGCAGCTCCACCCCCAACCCCTGGGACCAGATTTCTTGGTTCTGTTGGTCTCCTTGTGGAGCTCCTGTCCCCTCTGGGTCCTTCTATCCCCCAACTCTTCCATCAGACTCCCTGCACTCTGCCCAAAGTTTGGCTGTGAGTCTCAGCATCTGCTTCGATCCCCTGCTGGGTGGAGTCTTTCAGAGGACATCTATGGTAGGCCCCCATCCTGTTCCCTCTCTTCAACTGCTTCCAGTGTCTATTCCATTGCTCCATTTGAATGAGAACCAAGCATCCTCCCTAGGGTCCTTGTTACTGAGCTTTCTTAGGTCTGTGGATTGCAGTATGGTTTTCCTGTATTATATGGCTAAAATCTGCTTATAAATGAGTATGTATCATGTGTGTCCTTCTGGGTCTGAGTTAACTCATTCAGGATGATCATTTCTAGTTCCATCAATTTGCCTGAAAATTTCATGATTTCCTTCTTTTCAACAGTTGAGTAGTATTCCATTGTGTAAATGTACCACAGTTTCTTTATCCATTCTTCAGCTGAGGGACATCTAGGTTATTTCCAGATTCTAGCTATTGTGAATAAAGTTGCTACGAACATAGTTAAGCAAATGTCCTTGTTGTACAGTGGAGCGTATTTTGGGTATATGCCCAGGACTGATATGGCTGGGTCTTGAGGTACAGCTATTCTCAATTTTCTGAGAAAATGCCAGATTGATTTCCAAGGTGGTTGTGTAACTTTGCACTCTAACCAGCAATGGAGGAGTGTTCCCCTTTCACCACATCCTCCCCAGCATGTGCTGTCACACGAGTTTCTGATCTTAGCCATTCTGACTGGTGTAAGACGGAATCTCAGAGTTGTTTTGATTTGCATTTCCCTGATGACTAAGGACACTGAGCATGTCTTTAAGTGTTTCTTGGCCATGTGATATTCCTCTGTTGTGACGTGCTTTTCAAGATGAAACAATATAGAATTACTGCGTAAGCGACAGGACTTCATCCTTGTCTCTTAAGCCATCTCTCTTCCTTAGGGACAGCAACTCTGGGCAACTTCAGCATCAACATTTCCATGGCTTATTTCTTGCTAAAAGTGATCTCACTGTGTCATGCCTGGGGAACAGGTGAACTGGGCCAAATGAAGTACCTCTCTGAGCCTTCTCCAACTAAACAAGTGCTTTACTTTTCTCAATAGCTTGATTGGATCATAAACCACCTGGGAGCAGGGCCACAGATCTGGATGTGTCCACAAGGGCATTTCTGGAAATGATTACATCACAAGGCTCTGATGTAATCAGTGGGTAGGTCCCTTGATGCAGCCACAAGAGGACAGGGGTTTTAAACGTGGTGAAAATGGCAGAGGTGGGACCTATCAGGGTGAAGCAGGGTACTAGGGGGTGTAGATGTGGGCTGGTGATCTTCCCCTGGACACTTCCTGTATTCTTTTTTCTCCTCTGCTATGATGTCATCCACTTTGCTTTGTCATGTGCTCTGACCCCACGCTAGCCTGACACCAGTGCAGCCATGAGACAGAAAAAAAGCCATCTTTCCTTCAGTTCTTTCAGTGAGACAGTAGGTAAGTCATAATGACAAGAAAAGTAGCTAACATAATAGGAAAAACAGGCCTCTCCATGCTGACAGCATCCCCAGGGTATGAGCTCAGGAATTACAGGGATGCTAGTGACAAAGAATAAAAACACAGGAGTGTCTATGAATCCCAGGCCTTCTGTTCTTCATATAGAAGATACTAGAGTCAAAGTTTGGATCCTCAGTCCATCTTCTGAAAATTGTCCTTTTCATAAGAAATTCTCTTGTCTCCTATAGCTAGTTCAGAATGATCTCACTACTTAAACCTAAGGGAACCATTCTTCACATAGATAGAACAAAGGAGAACACACTAGCTCTCCAAAGTAAATAAAGTCCAAAGCCGTATGTCAACAAAAGCAATAATACTTGAGAAGGCTGCTTACTTTACACACACACAAAACCGTATTAGACATTTCTGAAGCTGTGGTTGAAACTCTATGGCTAGACTGCTATTCCCTTAGCTAGCACACGGCTTCAGACCCTGGCCTTCCAGGAGCATCTGTAATGATGTTGTGCAGTGATTGTGTCCCCTTTATTATAGTTTGGAGACAGCCTGAGTGTTCCCCCAGGCTGTGCTGAAATTTTAATCCCCTCTGTGAGAGATTAAGACTGGTGTTTAGGAGAGGAGCCTGTGTGGGTGATCTGGACCAGGTCAGGTTATCAGGGTGCTAACCATGACTGAACACTGATGGCTTTATAAAGGGGTTGGGGAGAACAGACAGGAAAAAGAAGAGGGACAGACCTCTGTGTGTGTGTGCTTCTTGTCTCTTGCCATGTATGGCCTGCACCACCTCTGGACTCTGACAGAGAAAGGTCTTGGCTTTGTAGTCTAAGAATTGTGAGCCAAAATAACCCTCTTTACTGTGCAGAGCTACTTTTCCTCAGACGTGTTGTTAAAGTAGCACAAAACAGACTAATGGGCATCTCTAGACTATGCCCTCATCGGTGGCCGGGGTGGTATTTTCTTCACTTAACCAACAATGTTAACTGAGCACCTATTAGCTCCCAGGAAAACGGCTAGACTTCTTCAAGTAAGGAAAAGGCTCATAAGGGCCCTGACCTCACTGTGCGTTTTCTGATGAAGAAAAAGATTTTTAAAAACCCTAAGAGGGCAGTTGCAGTCCATCTCCCATGCTATGAAGAGAGAAGGTGCGGGAATCTGTGTGTCAGAGGTCAAGGATGTTTCCCTGGTTGTTAAAGAGTCTGGGGCAGATCAAGACCTGGCTGTGAGCAGGAACACAGCCCCAGCAGAAGGCTAAAGGTCGCAGTCTCTCAGGTGAGTAGGTGTGCAGGAGAACACCAGCACAGTCTGGTCTGTGGAGTGGCGAGGTCAGAACCTGCAGGGCAGCCTCTGGAGCCCAGAATCCAAGGAGGCCAGGCTGGAGCTTACTGGCTACGGAAACCCAGATGTCAGAAGAGATGCCACGGGCAAGCGAATGAAGGGGGCACTGAAAGAGGCCGCTGCCAAGAACGCAGTGATGTGGACCCTCAGGGCAGTGGCCCTTCCACACAGGGTCATCTCCTGAGTCCTTGAAGCCTGGCTCCGAGGCCAGGGAATGCTGGGAAGAGTATCCTCAGACCTCAGGCCTAACTGCTCCCCACCCCGACCCCCACTTCCTCCTGCCCCCCAGTTCCTTTAGCAGACTTATTTCTGGTTCACAGCACGAAATCCACTTTGGTAATGCAGGAAAGGGGGGAACAGCTGCATTCCCATCCATCAGAAAAGTCTTATTTCTCTTTCTTAAAAATTGTCTCTGAGACAGCAGATCAGGGGAAAACGTGAATCTCCTGATAACCAGGAAACAAACGGAAGAAAAACGGCAAGAAGACAGGACATAAAGCAAAGCCAGAGACAGGTAGCTCGCGTCTCGCTCCAGGCTCCCAGTGAGCGCATTCTCTTGTATTTCACATTAACATTCTATTAACATTTCATGAGTGCATCAATATTTAATGAGGATGTGGTCCCGCATACGCTAGGTAGAATTACTGCAGCCAATAAATGTTCAGGAAACATTTCCAGGGCGCAGTTTATTAGCAGGCACTAAATTAAGTAGCAATTTAAGTAATCAATATGTAAATCGCTCAGAGAAGCCCTTCTCTTTATTTTTTAATGCATCGTCTATCTTCTCATACTCACCTGCCCGAAGAAAAACAAACCTTCGTTCCTGATTCTTGTAGTCAAGGCCGACACAGTATTTAAAATTCCTTTTTCAGAGTATCAAGGTGGAAAATTTTGCAGGAATAATTTAGAAAGTATTATGACAACTATTACTAATGGGGTTTTACTAGAATGAGAGATGCTTAAACAAGGCAGTAGCTTATATTTTTAAAACACACCTCTATAACTATATTCAATGTCAATATTTTGAAGTAAGTCGTACCTACGTAAGCCATTTAGAAAAGCTCTACTTAGAAAAATCATCAACCCAGGTACGGCACTCTGTACATTCTCCTCTCAGTCACTAAAGACATGCCAGTTGGGCATGGTGGCACACGCCTGGGATCCCAACACTTGAGAGGCAGAGGCGGGCACATCTCGGAGTTCAAGGCTAGCCTGATCTACAGTGGGAGTTCTAGCCAGGACTATACTGAGAAACCCTGTCTGGAAAAACAACCAAACGAAAGAAAGCAAAGCAAGCCCACACTGGAGTCACAGGGAGGCACTGTCTCAACTGAAGTTCCTTTCTCTCAGACAACTCTAGTTTCTGTCAGGTTGACTTAAAGTAGCCAGCACAGAGAGAAACAAAAATAAAGTCTAAAGATTTAATTTTTATTTATTTATTTATTTATTTTGGTTTTAATTATATGAACACGGGTGAAGGGGGTGGCACATATGTGCATATGGGTACAATGCTTATGACGGCCAGAAGAGGGCACTGGATTCCGTAAAGCTGGAGTTTTAGGTGGCTGTGAGGCACCCAGTGTGGATGCTGGGAGCTGGTCTCCGGTCCTCTGCAAGAGCAGTGTTAGCTCCCAGTGAATGGAATCTTAAACTTAGTATTGTCGCCCATCTTAGAATATGTCACAAGCCAAATAAAGTTGTAACCACCTGCGTTTCTTACAAAATAAGAATACTGGATACCTCTGTGTACTACTAAATGAACTTTATATGATATTTTGTAGTGCACAGGCTGTCTTTACTTGTTGTCCATCAGCTGATCCCCAACATGCCCACAGGACTAACGGGGAATGTATTAATTAATATTATCTTCTCAAGACGGTTGCGATAAAAGGAAGAGGTGTGTTCTCAGATCGCAGCTAGCTTCTGCCCAGCCTAGAATTCAATTTTTAAAGTGTTAGCTGGGTATGGTGGTACAAGCTACTTGTAATCCCAGCACCCAGGAGCCTTAAGCAGGAGTATTTGGAGTTCAAAGACTGCCTGGGCTACACAGATAGACTCTCACTAATCTTCCATTACCACATCTTGCCTAGCCCTGTAAGAGCAGAAACCGGCTTCACACAGCTGGCATAAAAGTCAGTGCACTTAGCCCAAGTAGGCTAAGGGAAATTTTTGTGGGGTGCTTGTTTGTTTGTTTGTTTTTTCTGTGTCTCAGTGAAGTAGCTCTAGGAACCCCAGTGCCCCTAAAATAAAGTAGATACTTCTCATCCATCTCCTTATTCCCTCAAGATGAGTATCTGTTCTTCAGGGTGCGTCACCAAAGTGGCTGTGGTACCCACACAGACTTCTACACATCCCCCTCCCTGGGCACACATTTCCATTTCACCTGACAGGACTGCCCGTGCACGCCCTCTGTTCTCAGAATCCCTTTGCAGCTGAGCACTCAGTGTGCTGTCTCTGATACCCTCACTCCCTCTTGCTGCTGAGGCTCTTTCCGCTAGGCTAAGTACAACCCGTTCAGTGGCTCTCGAGGCACGCCCTGGAGCAAGCCGCTTGTGTGTTAATGTTCTTCTCGCCGTGGGATGCTGTTCTGCCACTCTCAGTCCTGTTGCTTTAACTCTACCGAGAGTGTGAGTAAGCATAATGCTGTCCTCACTGGCCAGGAAAGCGAAAAGTCGGACTCTGCTCTCTACAAAGAGCAGGGATTTGTCACTACTGCCCAATTCTGACACCGTGTCAGGATAGCAAAGTGGTTACTCTCCCATGGTGGCTTCCACAAGACACTGCACCTTTAAGGTCTATAGACATTCCACAACACTCATGGTATGGGATGGCTGTGCCCATGAGGTCACAGTATGGAAGCAACGGGCCTGAGACAAGCTTCACAGAATCAGAATTCATTCTCTCTCTATTGCGCCTCACCTTCCCATACCTCTGTGGCATTTCATGTAACCCTTTTTACCAGCAACAAGACTAAAATCATGACTGTAAAAGATTACCTCCAGGCCTCTGGGATACATGAACACAAGCCGGAAGCCTTCTTGTTCTTTTAGAATAGTCTAGAGAGCTACCTGTGCTCTTGCCAACTTACACTGGAAGTGCATACTAGGAAGTCCTATGCGCAAGTTAAGCAGAAACCCATGCCAGACATACAAGGAGCTAGAGCAAAGATGGGCAAAGAACCCTAGAGCAAGTCACCTCATGGCACCTTGCTTCTGGCACTAAAATCTCACCACTAATCTACTTCTGTAGAGCCAATATAGAACAGTCATTCTCAGAACCCTTCATGACATCGGGAGAAAAAAACTTTAAAAACGCATCTTCTGTCTAGATAGAGAAATGCCTGTCTTACCCAATAATTATATTACCCAAGGAGTAAAAGAAAAATCTTAATTTGTGGCAATCGGCTTTCACGTACCCTAACGCAAGCATCTTTTTGCATTAGTGACAGAACCAGCAGACACCCTGAACAATGTTACATTGTGTCTCCAGCCCCAAATTCCTACAAGAGCAAAGAGGAAGCAACTTTGCCTCCTCTTGAAGAGACTAGGCAGCCAGGCAAGAATCACTTCTCCTCCTGTCTCCAATGAAATGATGATTGGTCCCCAGTAAGCCAGAGACAAATACTCAGGAGAGTGCCACCACCCCCCCTTCAGTAAGGCTGCACAAGAGGCTAATTGTGATCATGGATCTTAAGCAAGTCCACGGGATTAAGCAAACCCACTGAAGTCCTAAAAGGATGATGTTAAGTGGGCAAGACAAACACTCTGCCATTGCAGAAGGTATGGAAACCAGCACAACACAGCAAGTCAGCATCCAGGGCCCACTAGAGTCACATGCCCTCCAGACCTGCAGGTGAGGGGAGTGAGGCTCCAGGGAAGACAGACCTGAAAGCAAAAAGCCTTGCAGAGGCAGTCAAGACAGCAGCGGAAGATGGAGCTTACGGCCCAGGCCTTGGCCTTGCACTTCACTCTGAGTGACTGCTGTCGTTCACTCACAGATGCATAACCGAAGCATGACCCCGCGCCACTTCACAGATAGGGACACATGCGAAGCGATGCTGTTCAAATTTTCCAAGGTCACACAACACAAAAACAAACAGACCTCACTGGGCACTTCTGTGGCCTGGCCCCAGAGGACACATTCTTTGCTAAGGAGCCGTACTAAAAGTCAAAGATGAAATACTTAGCAGCCTTGACTTTAAGAAAGAGCTTCACACGCTCAGCATTGTGGCCCTGGATGGGAACTACCCCGGGGATAATGTCGGACGCATTCTACTTCTGACATTGTGAAAATTTCCTCATCTGCTTTCTCACGTAAAAGTGGGGCAGAAATGTCTACCACAAAAGCTTGTAAAGATTAACAGACAATAAACACGGAAGTAAAGATCTTCATGCCCCAAAGACCACAGACGGGATGGCAGCAATGGTGATGCGGTAATGCTGTGCCAACCACGGGTGATTACCACTTGCATTTTTGAACTCTTCTTTAAAAAGCTCAAGGGCAAAGTGGTCTCAAAAGATAACAGTAGGCAAAACGCGGCTGCCTGCCGTGATGCTATTAACTGCTTTGCCTAACTGCAAAGCAAGGGCTTGGAACAGACACCATTTCTGAATTAGGCAGTTCTCTTTGAAGTCCTTTAGCATGTATTTAGACCAGTAGTTCATAAACTAGTGTGTTCCAGAACCTGCTAGTCATCTGATTTATACAGTTGCTGGTTGGTGTCCATAAGATTTCATGCCATTGGTCTAGAATGTTCAACCCAAGAAACTATGCAAGTCAGAAAAACAAACAGTAAGCTTTCTGAGGCACTGAAGGAATAGGGGCTAGTAGAAGAATATTTAAGAGATTATTTTCATACTATTTCTTAAGAGTATAGACCTAGAGACAAAAAGACAAAACAGAAAAACAACAAACTTCCCTGAGCCATGGATACAGCCTATGAAGTCAGGGGCTGAAATTCAAAAGGTTAGAAGCAACCATGTTAAGAGTGAGTGTAACTGCCTGTTGCTGAGCTTCTTTAGGTCTGTGGGATGCAGTGTGATTATTCTGTATTATATGGCTAATAGCCACTTATAAGTGAGTATATACCATGTATGTCCTTCTGGGTCTGGGTTACCTTACTCAAGAAGGACCCTAAGGAGGATGCTGAATCCTCATTCAGAAGGGCACATAGAATAGACACTGGAAGCAGCTGAAGAGAGGGAACAGGATGGCAGCCTACCATAGTTGTCCTCTGAAAGACTCCACCCAGCAGGGGATCAAAGCGGAAGCTGAATTTCATAGCTAAACTTTGGACGGAGTGCAGGGAGTCCTATGGATGAATGGAGGGATAGAAGGTCCTGGAGGGGACAGGAGCTCCACAAGAAGACCAACAGAACCAACAAATCTGGGCCCAGGCCAGGCAGCGGACACTGATGTACCAAACAAGGACCATGAATGGAGAGGACTTAGCCCCCCCCCCCCAGATGTAGTTGATACAGATGTAGCTGACAGGCAACTCAGTCTCCATAGGGATCCCCTAGTAAGGGGAGCAGGGACTGTCCCTGCCATGGGCTCTATTGTTTGCACTTTGATCACTTTCCCCTGGCAGTACCAGGCCACAGAGGAAGAGGATGCAGGCAGTCCTGATGAGACTTGATAGACTGGGGTCTGTTGGTAGGGGAGAAGGGCTCCCTGTCTCAGAGGACTGGGGGGGGGGGGGGAATGGAGAGAGGACGGTGGGACCAGGAGGAAGTGAGGGAGGGGGCTACAGCTGGGATGTAAAGCAAATAGAAATTTAAAAATAAAATTGATTTTTAAAAAAGAGAGTGAATATAACTGACTGCCTGGGCAGAGAATTCCCCAAGCAGAGTGTCCAGGAAGTTTAGGAGCTTTGTCTAAGGGCAAGAGGAGGGAATACAACCCACAGAGGGAAAAGAGCAAGAAAATTCACGAGGGATCAGATTGATGAAAAAGCAAAAGCAGAAAATACACACAGGGCACTGAGATAAATAACAATCTGGACAAATGAGAAAAATGGAATAAAACCCAGTTAATGAGGTAAAATGCATTTAGAATAAAATTAGGCAGTTGCACATACCAAGGCATAATAAAGGCCATAAATATAAAATGGCAAGGAATCGACTGGGTAATAGTGTAGTAATTAAAGCCTGGAGGTTTATAATAGACCTCGAATTGAACATTAATCAACCAAAAAGAAACGCTCCCTGCACTTTAGTATAGTGCAACAAAAGGCAGACGTGTGGAATACATGAAGCAATTACAGCATTCGCGGCTGGCTGGGCCTCCTCTGTGAACAAGGTGGGGGAGGGGATTAGGTAAAAATGATGGGATATGGTGTGGTTGTGTGTCCTCTGACCTCAGCGTCAATGAGGGGAGCCAAGAAACTGGGCCTCTTGACCACCTGCAAGCTAGGAGTGGCAGATGCTTTGTTAAGCGTTCCTCTATAGTATTTGGTGCTTCTCCTAGACCACTGCAAGTATCCCTGTGCCCAAGGATGGCTACAGGTGTGCTGGGCACCTATAAGCATCAACCCACGTTTGTTTTTTTGAAACAGTGATTTGGTTACTTGTTCCTGCACTAGAATCCTCTAGAAGCTTATGAAAGCACCAATTTGTAAGCCCTATCTCCAGAACTGTGTTCCATTGATTCTGATGTGGCCCTGGGAACCTGAAATCAGGACAAGTTCCTGTACGAGAGGAGTGTCGCTGGTTTGCGTCTATGTTTGTGGAATCCATGGCTTAAAGCAGTTCTTGTGGGGCTCGGAGTGTGACTCAGTCATACATCACTGGCTTAGCCTGAATGAGGCGCTGCATTGGATCCTTGCAGCACACATGAAATATTAAACAAACAAACAAGGTGGCCCTACACCTATCGGCTGTGTTCCTCTCATTAATAACAGTGTTGTATTAAGAGACATTTAAAACAAAGAGAGTAGATGAAGAAGCAATCCACCTGCTTTTTATCTATAACTAATGTAAAACGTCACTAAGGAGAGAAGAGCCCTGGGGAGGGCATGTGAACTCAAGGCCGGGGCTAAGGTGGACAGGAAGTAGCAGCAACTGCTTATGGCCATTTGTGGGCAGTGACAATGTCATGGAATTAGACAGGGATGGTGAGTGTGTGACATTACAAATGTGTGGCTCATTCTTAAAATGACCCATGCCTGATCTTATGGCACGTGAATTTCACCCCAGTTTTTAAAAGGACTACTACAAACCAAATGATTGACATGCACAAACTCACACATGTTCAGCTTATTTGCCTTCACAAGCCTTGGGAATAATAAGACTTCCTTTCACAGACGAGGAAACCATCCCTTTGAACACACTACCAGAAGTTCAGGAGTAACCAGATGAGTGGCCATAGGTGACAATTCAGATGAGTCCTACAGAAGGTCAAAAGGCAGGGATAGGGTGCTTGGGAGAGTGAAGGACACACAAACTTGCTATTTTTGACAGCTCATGTGTTCAACTGTTTCATAGGCATTCACTATCACAAACTTTCAAAGTATATTCCCAGATCACTGAGAAACCTTGTGAAAACATGGATTTGATTCAGCAGTGGGACTTGTGGTGGGCAATCCTACCAAACCCCCATGCAATGCTGATGCTCAAAGTCCAAGGACCGTGGTCTGAAACACAAAGCCTAGGAACCGCAGGCTAGTAGCTGACTCCCAGCTTCACACCTCCCCATTCCTGACCAGGCCATTCGTCACTCTTTGATCCATTCACAAAAAGCATTTTAAGCATTTCAACTTGCTGGGCATGAGAAAGAAAAAAGAAAAAGAAAAAGAAAAGGCATGTATGAAGAAAATATCGTGCCGAGGGTTTCAGCCGATTTTGAAGACAGAAGAGTAAGGCAGAATGGGCAGATTTACTTCCCGGCCTTTGCTTTGACATACGTCTTAGCTGGTTACATTGCTTATGAGGCAAGGTGGTAGCAGTTTTTGTAGTAGAGGTGCATGTGAGATGTAGAGGGCAGGCCGGGAGAGCCGCACGCAGAGGGGAACCCCAAGTTTAGTATCAGAGGAGAAGAAAGGTTGCCAGCATCTCCCTTAAGGGATCCCTTTGGTTCTTGAACCAAGGTGAGCAACAGAAAGGCTCATTACAACTGGAAAGTGGGGACAGAGCTGAGGCTCTCTGCATCCTGGCAAAATATTGGTGATTTAAGATCACAGGGCAGAACTGTGACTTGTTCATACTATGTCACTCAATAGAAACGCCTCTATGGCTGTCACCTGAAAGGAAAGGCAGCACAAGATGGCACAATGGAGTTTGTCTGCGGATGCTGTTTGGTGAAAAAGGAAGCCTGACGTTTCTGAAGGCCCATTCTGTGCTGTCACCAGGGTGCTAGCATTACAGACCTCTGAAAGCTCAGCTACATTCTCGCATTACTGTCAGGAGCATGTTCGGACAGAACCTGCTTGACTACAGGGGCCTCTTGTGGGAGACTCAGCTGTGAGACGCGTTCCTGTCAGTCTGCTCCCACCTCACTTCTCAGTACAGAGGCTACATTTAGAAAGCCACTTGGGCTCAGGAGAGTGGGTCTGAGGGCATAGGTATGCGGGAGGAAAATAGCATTTTTTTTCTTCTGGACAGACAAGCTGGACCAAGCAGAAACACGTCTAAACATTTAGGTTCCTTCCGTACATGGATATATATTTTAGGGAGCTTCAATAGTTGTAGGTTTCCACGTGGCTTTTCATATTCTCCTGTGCCAGAATTCCAGAGCTGGGCAATTCGGCTGAAGAAAGAATCCTGGTACAACAGTCCACTCTGAGAGGAGCTATCCTAGATATGGGCCCCTCTTACAGAAATCACATTAACCCTTCTCCCACACCTTCCCCTTAGATATAACTCAAATGACAATTAGTCAATAAATCTTTCTATAACTCCTTCCTCTAAAACTCTACAGTTATTTATATTTCTTTTTCCTAAAGTATTACTTATATCTCTTTTCCTGGAGTATTCTGTCCCCAGTCAGGATGAGGATAAGTCTTGTCTTTCCTGGTGGGATCAAGACCTTGACAGAGCCATCTTACCCGTGAGCTTCGCATCCCAGCAGAGTGGCGCGTCTAGTAGACACTTGGTAATATAGCTACCATACAAGTGAGTGGGTAACGGAGACAACAGTTATAGCCTCTGGTGGGGCCAGCTGTGCATGGAGCCAGCTGTGCACAGAGCCAGCTGCCCCGCCATTCACAAGGAGCTCTCCTACCCTCAATTTCTCTGTGATCTCCCAGATTTGCTATTTCTGTATGTTCCCTGCATCTTCATCACAGGGAGATACAGCCACCTTCCTGCCCATTGCTAGTCCCCGTTCTCTTTCACCTGTGGAGTGTGCCTGGGCCACAGACTTCCAGCTTTACCCTTCATCACGAGGTGACACTCAGGGCTTGGGCGTCACTCATTAGGGGACAAGCCCACAGGCAGAGTCCAAGCTCTGGAGGAGAATCCAGACTGCCTGTGCCTGTTGCGTTCCCAGGGTGAAGGCTCTTGGTAGAAGAAGAAATTCACAAGCAGACCCCCCCACTTAGCCAAAGCCTACATTTCAAAGTTCATGGATACTGTGCGCAACTGCCTTTATGTATTGTGAAGAAATAAACATTTACATAAGGCTGGAATGTGTGGAAATGTCCTAGTTGTGAGTTTCTGGAAAACACTTGACCAGCATTTGCTATAAATGGTTCCTGTAAATGCTGAGTGGGAAGCAGAACAAAACATGAGATGATGGGAGGGAGCTCCCACGCCAAGGAGGTGTCCCCAACACATCCCACCCGCTGCCCCCACAGCAGCACCCAGCCACCCACTGAGGACATCACAGTAGGGTTGAGGGAATCATAATTTGTAAAAGGACATTTGGGAATTGATCCCAGGCATGAAGTGAAGAATGTGAGAGCCTATGGGAAGATGCCCATGGGCTTTCCTGCCCCTTCACACACACAGAAGGGCTCTTAGGTACCACAGCCCCCATCTGAGCTAGAACTCGCCCTACACTCACTCTGCTTTCCTGGGCTGGTGATTGCTTTTCTGGCTGAAGAGTGAAAACACTCAAGAGATTTCTAACGACCTGGGTTAGTGGGGAGATTTCTCCGTATTCCTCTCTAAAGGATGAGAACCTCTGAGGACCAATGCAGAGAGAGCTTGCTCCAGGCCAGAGCAAGGGATACCTCTGAGGACCGATGCAGAGCGGAGAGTGCTGCAGGCCAGAGCAATGGATACCTGTGGCTTTCCCGGGAAGCATGCCCTCAGGAAAGAACCCCAGTATCTTCAATCTTCCACACCCTGGCATCATGAAGAGGCAGCCTGCTCTTGGTTCCTCCCAGAAGCCCTCAATACCAAAAGAGTATTGAGATATAAGGGAAGGCAAGTATCTGAGTCTCATATATCAAAATGTCTTCCATTTTTTTCATTTCAGATCCTTTCTTTACTTATGACCCCCTAAAAAGTCAAGCCAGCTACCATGGCAAAGTGGTCATGCTGACTGATGTGCACCTATTTAGACAGCACTGGATATGGGATTTGGGGTTCCCAACAGGCTCGTGGTCAGGACATGCCTCGGCCAACATCCTCACAGGTGTGCCTCACCAGAGTCTAATAATAGCACTCCTCCACAGCAGTTCCATATTGCTTAATGCCGTGCCTCTCAAACCTCAGCTGTGTGATAGTCTCTCATGCTCATCAAGGCAGAGCCCTTCTTGCCTGCATGTGCACACGAGCATCACCATTCAAAAACTAAAAGATTGCCAGGTCACTACCTTGTGGTTGGTAATAGCAAATTTATGGGCAGGTGCTGCAAGGGTTAATCATGTGGGTCAGATTGGCCAGAATAAACTATGAGACAAGCCACTGGGCACATCTGTGTTTGAGTTTCTTGATTGAGTTAGCCAGCGTGAAAACACCTATCCTTAATGTGGGCAGCATCCTCTCGCGGTAGTCTGGATAAAAGGTCCAAGGGAGACACTTGCTCTTTGCCTTCTTGCCTTGGTATCTCAGTGGTAAGTTCATCCACCCCATTCATTGCTGCTGCTGCTGCTGCTGCTGCTTCATCCCTTCACTGGTGAGAACCCAGCTT
This sequence comes from Acomys minous, assembly GCF_964271855.1. Lineage (NCBI taxonomy): Eukaryota > Metazoa > Chordata > Mammalia > Rodentia > Muridae > Acomys > Acomys minous. The sequence goes on from NC_140490.1 coordinate 71,338,248, forward strand.
CCTCATTGCAGACCGGCGGTCGGCTCTCCATGGGTTCTCTGGCTCTTCAAGTGTCCTGCCTCATGGACTCAGCAACTTCTAAGTTCTCGACCTCTCCAGAGTAATAGTGCCATTGATGGACTACCCAGAGAGCACTGTGCTAGCTGGCCCACTAATCCCCTTTTACTGTGTGTTTGTTCTATCAGGCCTCCTAAAAAAAATCCTAATGGAGGTGTAGGAGGCAAACGCCAGCACCCTAGGTTCTAAGGGCCCCGATGCAGAAGAGCATATGACAAACTAGCTAAACTGAAGTTAGTTGGCAGCGCTGTTCCATCTGTGACTAAAATGATTTGAGTATGTTTAATACACACACACACACACACACACACACACATACACACACACACATACACACATACACACACACACATACACACACACACACATACACACACATACACACACACACACAAACAGGGCTGGAGAGATGGCTCAGCATTTAAGAGCACTGACTTTTCTTCCAGAGGACCTGGGTTCAATTCTCAGCATCCACATGGCAACTCACAACTGTCTGTAACTCTAAGATCTGTCATCCACAGACATACATGCAGGCAAAACCTCAGTGCACATAAAATAAAAATAAATTATAAAAAATGTGAAAATACCGCCCATGATATATGATTTCATTCTAAATTTTTGGAGTCTTGAGCTATATCAATGGAGGACAAAAATCTGATAAAAATTAAGGTCAATTAAAAAAAATTACCTGGCAATGTCACACACTCCTAGGTATTTTAAGACTATTTCATAGTTCCTGAGTTAGGGGAGCTATTTTTAACTAATATAATGGGGGAACATTACCACCTCTATTTTATAGCACCAATACAAAATGATTTCTGCTTTGGCAGGCAGGTTTCGGATACTAGCTGGGCCAGTATTACGTGGTCACATGAATACAATACAAAAATGGAAGTCAGCAGTGAGTCACCCGAGGGTGAGTGGCAGCATAACTGGGGCAAGGCCATCTTGCATCACACCAATAGTGCTCTCTCTTTGGTTCCCATGCCAAGTAAGGCACAAGCCAGAAGGGCAGCTGCAGCCAGGGAGGGTAGACCTCCAGATAGACACCCATTTCATGGCTTCCCTCTTGGGGGTAAATCCTGCCAGGAGGCGTGACACCAGAACTTCACGGGAGGGCCCTGCCACTGATTTGGTTCAGGCACTCATTTGTAAAAAAGTGTTAATGTCACTGCTCTGAGCTGCAGTAATGACGCTGGCAGCTGAGATCCTCTGCACCCACATTGGGCTTCCAGGTTCTTGAGGGCCACCAGGAAATAAAATGGGCGATAAATACTGAGAAGGGGTGGGGGGAGCGCTAGACCTGAAGAAAAACAAAGGAGGAACAGACAGAAAACAAAGTGATGGGACTTCTATGAGATTCTCTAAAAGAGAAGAGGTGGGAGTAGAGCACATGTCTAACCACGGGACAGATGCACAAGACAGAAAGCCAGAAGAAGGCTCACAGGGCCCAGGCAAAGCATATTCAAGGTCAGAAAGGATGTGAGAGAGTGAATTGTGCCTCTCCATTCATATCAAAGGCCCTAATACGAGTCTCAGCACATGATTACATTTGGAGCAATGGCCAGTAAACAAGCAATTGAGGGATGAGGGCATCAGGGTGGGATGCTAATCCTGGCATTCTTATGGGAACTGACACTGGGATGTACCTTTCCCGGGGGATGACTATGTAGGGAGGCAGCAAGAGGGCAGCCATCTATATGACACTGACAGAAAAAGACCTCAAGAGAATGTGACCCTGTTGACACCTTGATCCTACACTTCTGCCCTTCAGAGCTGTGTGGAAACACATTTCTGTCCTTTAAGCCACCCAGCCTGTGATTATTTAGCTATGTGACCTCCAACTGACTAGTACAAAGTATCAGTGGCTGGAGTTGCATGGGACAGACGTAGAGGACACACAGCCACAGAATGCTGCTCTGCAGCAATTTTCTCTGAATCCAAACAGTTCACTCTTAGAGGAGGAGGGAAAACCCAGGAAGTAATAAAAACTCACGAATCTGGAAAAGTTGAAATTGACAAGAATCTTAACAGCCATAATAGCAGAAGTGAACAATTGCTGAGCAAGGGGACTGACTTGTCTAGATGCCCACATCTAGATGACCTGTCTACATAACTTGTCTAGATGCCTACATCTAGATGACCTGTCTAAATGGCCTGTCTACATGACTTGTCCAGATACCTACAGCTAGTTGACCTGTCTAGATACCTACATCTAGATGACCTGTCTACATAACTTGTCTAGATGCCTACATCTAGATGACCTGTCTAGATAACTTGTCTAGATGCTTACATCTAGATGACCTGTATAAATGACCTAACTAGATACCTACATTTAGTTGACCTGTCTAGATGACTCGTCTAAATGCCCTGTCCAGATGACCTGTCTAGATACCTACATCTAGTTGACCTGTCTAGATTACCTGTCAAGATGACCTGTCTAGATGCCTACCTCTAGATGACCTGTCTAGATGACCTGTCTATATGATCTGTCTAGATGCCGTAATTTAGATGACCTGTCTAGATGCAGAAAGCTGCAGGATTGCAGCTTCCATGAGTCAGGACCCATGTTGGGATGAGCTGTTCAGTGATGCAGTTGCCTTTGAGCCATCTGTGCTTCTGTAAATAACCTTTCATCCCTATTCCTGTAAGTAATGCCAAGCTCATTGGTTTGCCACATTGGACTTTAGCACAATCTCTTCTGTTGTCAGTTACCCATCTTGGGTGAGTAGACATTTGTGTTGTTCCCTAGGAAAAGCACACATCAGATGTAGATGAGCTACACTTGACGTTCTAGACTGTATTCTACATTAGATGGGAACCATTGAGGATTGTGATCGTGATAGAAGCATGCTTTGGCCAGGCTGCTAAGGACATCACTGAATCTTAGCAGTGTGATTAACATGTTGAGAGCAGACAAGGGTATGAAAGCTGGACAGAGTCAAAGCTGACTAGTGAGTTGTTAAGGGATGGTAAGAGAGAGAAAGAGATTGTGTGGTGCATTATTTCAGTAATGGGCGGGAAGTGGGGAGGTGTGTGTGTAAAAGTAGGCTGTGATCATCGTTGGAGGGTAAGGCTAACAGGCCTTGCCCTGGTAGATGGTCAAGGAGTTCTTAGTGCTTTGAGTGACCTTGAGACAGACATCCAACTCACTGGGAAGGTATAGTAAAGCAAGCCATATTCACTCCCATGAAATAAATCTCAAAGAGGGTTAGCTAAGCCAGAATCCTGCAGGAGGAACAACACCTTCTAAAACTTCACCTTAAGAAAAAAAGAAGAAAAATTAAAACCCAAGGAAAGAAAAAGAAAGGAATAAAAGGGGGAGTAGAAAGCTATGAAATTAAAAACAAACACAATAGAGAAGACCAAGGAAATCAAAAGTTGATTCAGAGAACAATTATAACATACCAACTAGGCTTAGGAAAAGGGAGACAAAACTAATTACAGTTTCACTTAGAAAGTGAAAGGGACACCATGCTGTAGAAACCATGGACCTGATAACAGAATCTCAGACAACTCTGTGCTCACGTACTTGACAATTTAGAGGAAAGAACTAATTCCCTGAGTGACACAAGGAACCAAAGCAAATCGTTTAAGTACTTCCGGATCTACTAAAGGAACTGGATCAATGATTAATAGCCTCCCTAACCAGAAGGCATCAGGCATAGATGGTTTCATTGGTAAAGTTTATCAAACAGCTAAGGAACGACACCAACTAATACCCTACAGTTTATTCTAGAGGTCAGAAGCAAAGCACTCCTTCCTAAACTCTGCCGAGGCTAGATCACCCTAACACCAAAACCAAAGGCGTAACAAAGAATGGGGACTTCAGACCGATGAGTCTTTTAACATGATGCAATATTCTCCATAACATTTATCACAGAGAACTGGGAACTCAGGGTTTACACAGACAGCTGCAGGCGCATGTTCATAGTGGGTTTACTCATAACAGTCCAAGCCACAAATGAATCATGTTTGTCAATGAGCAAGCAGTAAAACAAACTGTCATATGAATCCATTGAATATTACTTAGGAAAAACACAAGGAAACTTCCTTGTCACAGGTAACCTAAACTCCTTAGAGAATTGTGCCCAGTGTGGGAATCTAGTCCCCAAACACTAAATGCACATGGCTCCATCTACATGACGTTTTTTAACATCACAAAATCACAGACAAGGGGGGAACATGTTGCTGATTGCTACAGTCAAGGCCAGGATGGCAGTGGGGAAGAGGTGAGCAGCTGTAACAACACAACATGGGGAGGAAAAGCACACTACACCTGGCTTCAGTGGAGATGTCAACTGTACGCAAAATGAATATTATGCAACGTGTAGTATAATGGCATTCTATAACTAAGGGAGCGACAAAAATATTAAGTAAAATCTAACTGTGACTCAAAAGAATTAGACATCACAATAAATTGAAACTCAAGTGGTATATCCCATATTATTAACAAGTTCAAGATATACTAATACCAATAAATAATAAAAAAGAGAACAATGCACAATACTAATCCATGGCAACACTCTCATGGAATTAAAAACAGAAGGAAAATTTGTCAATCTGGTAAAGAACATCTGTAACAAAACAACATTATCTAACATCCTACTTAGAGGTAAGACACCTTTGTCCTTTGAAATTAGATGCAATGGTGTTTCTTACCACTCCTATTTAGTCTTTACTGGTAGCCCTAGAGAATAAAAAGAGGTGATAAAAAGAAAAGCTGCTACAGATTAGGAAGGAACAAACAACCCTGCTGCATTTGTTCACAGCTGACATGATTTCCCACAGCAAACCTCCCTGTAACTGCTAAGCAATTCCGGCAAGGCAACGGGATGGTAAATTCTTCTCTAGGCCTAAAAATGCCCTCAAATACAAAGGCCATCAATGAGGAAAAAAAAAGTCACGAAGGCCTGTAACCCTTCTATCTCTATATAAAGCCTTTCCCACTCCAAGGACTAGGCAAGAGTGGGTTGCTACTTTGTGAGCCCCCACACTGCAACTATAGCGCCATTTAATCAAATCACCAAGTAAGAATGTAAAACAGGCCAGGCAGACTCATCGTGGAGGATGGGTCTGCAGAAATAAGAAGAACTAAGCTGAACTTGAGACAGAAAGACTAGAGAGGCCCCTGAAAATCAGTAGAGAGATAGTGCCAACAGGGTCATGAGGGTGGCAGCCACACACAAGGCAAGCACGGAGTTAGTTTATCATAGGGTAAGACGCTTATTTCAAATAACACCCCAATAATTTTAGCATCCACTGCTTCCATTTGTTGCTGCAGGCTTAACCCAGGGCTTCCCACATGGGAAACGAGTGTAAGCTTCACGTCAGTCCTTCCTCTTGCTTTAAAGTTAACAGGAAGATCGCATAAAACAGTGCAAAATGCTTAACCTGTAACGCAGCTTGGTCTGGAACCGAGAAAGACTAAATCAGGAAAGGACCCACGTTGAGACAGAACTCTTGAGATTTCAGACACTGAGAGGAGTGTGCAGGAAGGCAGGTGGAACAGCAGGTGGCAGGGCTTGGGAGGCAGCACATACCCATTGCACCCCACAGAATATTCTTGTGTGTCTGCCCTCCCTCCCCGAAGGACCCATCCATCCTGTGAAATAAGCCAGACCCATGTTTAACAATGATCTCATCCTAAGGGCTGAAGCATTCCATTCAAATCGTTGGCTTTGGAAGTCAAAATCCGTGCTTTCCAGCCCAATTAGTAAATCTAATCACATGCATTCACACTCTCAAGGGGTCCCGAGTGTTTGGCAGTAACAGCTTGCATCCTCACAATCAACAAAATTAATGCTGCTATTTTTAAAGCATGAAAAAAAAATCAACTATACATAAAATCAGGCCTCCGAGCCATGGCCCTTGGTCAGAGAAAGAATGAAAATAAGAGGAGGAAGAAGCAGGAATAAAGTATTTACACGAATTATTAGACAAAGAATCATTTTTTAAAACAGTTCCTGCAAGGCTGTGCTGTGGGGTCCTTGCTATTCTAAGCTGAATCTTCGCTCCACATCACCTAGAAGGAAAATGTCACTCAAATAAAAAAGGTTCCTTTACACGAAACCGCATGTTTAACTGGCAACATATAATTTAATTTTTAAAAAAAAATTAGGAGCAATTGCTGCTGAAGCTGCTTCAGGGACAAGGGGAGGGGAAGATCTGTCAGTGCTATGGGAACAGAAAAAAAAAATGATGTTCCAGCAAGCTGTATTCCAATCATTTGCTTCATAGTTAAGTTTAATTACACATTACACACTGTCCTGTAATTATGCTGCTTGGAAAACTGCCAATTTCCCCCTTTGAAATGTGAAAAGTTCCTTAATTTACTTTGAAGAGTCAGCATCCCCCCACCCCCACCCCCCTGCAGCACCCGCCTTAGAGCACCCGCACTGCTGGCTCCAGCTTCCTTCCAGGGTGGACTGACTGGTGGACAGTCTGTATGGGCTTCTGTTTCTTGCAGCCACCAGGGGGCTGATGATGCTCCCAGCTCCCCGAACACAAGCAAGACATTCTCCACTGACTGGATGGTGTGCTTTCCTTCCTTTTAAATTTACCACGGGAGAACCTGGGAGGCATAACCCTCCCCAACCCTTCGCCCAGGAGCCTGGAGTTCCGTCCTTTATTTTTCAGAACGGAAATAAACACCCAGGACAGGCTGAAGCGCTGGTCTCTGGGAGCTGACAAGGACGGGAAAGACAGGCAACATGAGGAGACTGAGAATCCATTCAGCCCGACCTGAGTCGTGGCAAAGGGCACACCCAGGTACCGCCATATGAAGCCCTCACAGCTGTCAGCTGGGGCTGGCCATCAATATAGACAACAACCAAAAGTACTGAGCAGACGCAGAAGGCAGAAAGAAGCTGAACAGAGTCAAGTGAGGAGTCCAGGTGACTAGCTAACAAAACGAGTCTAAGTCGCTTCCAGGCAAATCAAATCCCCTTTCCTCAGAAAATGCTGGATTTAGTGGAGCAAAGAATGTCAGTAGGCCAGCTATTAAAAACAGGGAATTTCCGAAATTTGTGGACAAATGGATTGAACTAGAAATTATCATAAGGAGTGAGTTCACACAGAAGCAAAAAGAGTCAAATGGCATATACTCACTTATATCGAGACTCTAGTCCAAGGGGTACATCCCCATGAAAAACTGTACCTACCAGGAAAGTGTGTCAGAGGGGAGGACACCCTACTGAGACTTTAGGCGTGAGAAGCCTGGGAGAATGAGGAAATAGAAGGATCCAGAGGGTCCTGGAAAACTACAGGCGGGTCTGGGCCCTGGGGTCCTCCACAAACTATGGCAAGGAAAATATAGGCAGTAAACCTCGAACCCCTACCAGACTAGCCGATGGACAGGACATTCTCCACTACTGAATGGAGAAGGAGATCTGACTTTCACACAAACTCTGGTGCCCCATATTTGACCATGTCCCTTGGATGGAGACGCCTGGTGGCACTCAGAGGAAGAATAATAGGCCACCAAGGAGAGACTTGATACCTATGAACATATACAGGGGGAGGAGGTCCCCCTCAGTCACAGTCATAGGGGAGGGGAGTAGGGGGAAAGCGGGAGGAAGGGAGGAATGGGAGGATACAAGGGATGGGCTAACAACTGAGATGTAATATGAATAAATTAATAAAAAAAAAAAAGAATGTCAGTAGGGTCATCTGAACTATGGCTGAAACCTCCTCATAATTCTTCTAGCCACCCCAGAAAAACAAAACCAGGTTTTCCAGATGCAACTGATGTGGCCACTCTGAAAATCAGTATGGGAATACTCAGAAAATGAAAAATAAATCTATCATATGACCCAGCTATACCACCCCGTGGTGTGTGCCCAAAGGACTCAATTTCATACTCCATGGATGCCCACTTGGCCATGTTCTTGCTGCCTATACACAATAGCCAGGAAAGGAAAACAGTCCAGCTGTCCTTTAACAGTGAAAGGGCAAGGGAAATGTGGTACATATACACATCAGAATGCCACTGAGCTGAAAAGACAGGCAAAGAGCACACACTCAGATGACTCCTCCCGGCTTTGACCAGGAAGCCTCTTTCCTGCAGTCTAGCTTGGCAAGAGGGAAAACATGTAAGAGTTCTATCCAATATCTGTGAGCCACAACAATGACAGCGTGGTAAGATAAAGGTGCAAGAGGGGGCATGCTCAAGTCAGTGGTGAGCACCAGCTGTATTTCAGGCTCATGAGATAGAAGGTAAATCATGGTTGGTAATGGAAATCTCGCCAGATTCGCAGGGCTGCTGAGGCCATGAGCCTCAGAAAAGAATCCATCACTGCTGGTTTGCTAGACCAGCACAAGCCTAACTCCATTCTAAATCTTACCCTTCCGCTCAGAGACAACTGTAGCTACAGCCCCGCATCCACCCTACAGCACACGAGAAGCACCACACTAAACCTCGACTGGATGCAATGCAGACATCTGTGGCTCATGGGGTTCCTGGCCCCAGGAAAGAGTCTATGTCATAGTTCCTGCATCTGTAGCTCAGGGAACATTCTGGAAGGGAAGGTAGGAAGACTTTTAAGAGTTAGAATATCGGGATACCTGCTGTGAAACAGTCTCCTTCTCTAGGGGTGAGGCCCCTTTCCATGTTGACATGGACATGTTCCCTCTCTAGGGGTGAGGCCCCTTTCCATGTTAGTCTACCTGTTGACATGGACATGTTCTGGTCTTGCTTATACAGTCATCTCTATGAGACACTGTTCCATGAGCTAGGTTATATGTTATATATGCATATACGTATATACATATATACGGATGTATAACAATAGTCCAAGAAGAGAGGCTATCAACTTGAGAGTAGGGGGCTATGGGAGGGGCTGGAAAGGGGAAGTAAAGTTATATTTTAATACAAATATATTAAAAATCATAAATATTTAAAGCTCATAGCTGATACATCTCTAGCTCTGTGACCTCGGGCAGGGACCTTACCCTCTCTGAGTGTCAGTTTCCTCAAGCATAAATACTGAATGTACCAACTGCAGAAAAGTGTTGTGAGCAATTAATGAAAGCCTTGCAGGCACCTCCATCAAGCTCAGGTACTCAGTTCTCGTTGTAATAACTGTGCCGGTGCTCTCTGACAGTGCACAGAGGAAACCTGACATGAGCCTCCTCTGTTAAATTGAGGGGAACTTTTACTAACATAGCAGAGCCACCTGCATGTGGAGGACAAGGTAAGGAGTCACCTGATCTTCCTGTCCCGAGGAGCAGATCGCAATGTACTTTAAGGCTTCAGATTGACACTTGTCATAGTAAGGCATCCAGCAGTGCTCCCTAAGCTTTCTTTTGTAACAGCCCCAGATCAGCATCTAACCAGTCTCTCCCTTCATTCTCTATTTTGTTTCTTCCTCCCTCCCTCCCTCCCCTCTTTGCTTACTTCCTTTATGCTTTTGAGACACTGTCACATAGCTGAGACCACTCTTATACAACCTACTGCTTCTACCTCCCAAGGGCTAAGGGAGCAGGGATTTGCCACCATTCCTGGCTCAGCCAACCAGGTGTAAGAAGAACTACAGAACAAGCAGGTAACCTGTATTGCTAATCCCATTACATGGGAATAACTGTGAGACTGGCTGAGGCATGAATGTGTATGCTTAGCCACTGTTTCTTGTTAGTTACAGGATGCCTATGACACATTATTACATGCCATTCTTTGTACTGCATGAACGAAGATTTACAGATGTCTTTCTTCTGCTCATACAAAGAGCAGAGAACCAGCCTTGATTGTTCTGAGCATCCTGTACACCTTATCCATTTACAATTTTAGGACTGTATAATGCTTATGAAAAATTATGTCTTCAGAACAAGAGAACCAGACACTGATGCTGGATCAGACCTCACAAGATTCATCCTGCAGCATGCTGAGATACTGACATCACACATCCTTCATGTTGCAGCCACAAGTGCTTCAGCTGCTGTTCCTCATCAGAAAAGAACAGCTCCCAGGACAGCTTCCAAGGAAGCTCCTGATTCCAATTGGTCCAGCATTTCAGACTATCCCACATAGGACTTCTATTAAGCCTGGAATTTTTCAACATTTAGAGATTGGACTGCAAATGGTATCCCTAGCTTGTTTAACCATTTTGCACATTTTACTTGGGCCCCTACAAAGGTATTATTTGTCCCAAATCAGCTCGAAAAAGCCCATTTCCCTTAAGGGGGGTTCAGTAAGGTTTTGGTTGTTTTCTTGGGCTATGGATGTCTATTTTCATTGGAAGTTTGTTATGTTATTATTGGTTTTATTCAGAGAGAAAATGAGATTGGATTCAAGGATTTCTCTCTTTTCCTTTATCTTTCTTTCTTAGGTATGGAGGTAGGGGTTTAAAAGAAAGAAGGGGGAATATATGAAACCTGATAGGCTGTCACCATACGGTGGAGGAGGAGGTCCCCTTCTGTCACAGGCTAAACAAGAGGGACAGGGTGAAAGAGGGAGGAAGGGGGTACAGAATGGGAAGATACAAGTGAGGGGATAACAATTAAGATGTAACCTGAATAAATTATTTAAATAAAAAAACCCAAAAAATATATAAGGATGAAGGGACAAAATGTAGATTATTGTATCTACTCAACTTAAGGCCTTAATTGTTAGTCACAAAAAGAGTGATATTTAATTCATTGGAATAGAATTTTGTATATTGATGCAAAATAAGTTTAATTTTGATACATTGGTATATAATTCAAACTTAAGATTTTTCATCACACACATTATATACTTCTACCATAATATGAGGCATTGTACCCATTATAACTCAATTGTGATGCAGAGTTTACTTCCAATCCTTTGAAAATTCTATTGTAGGCTGTTTAGGACAATTAGTAATGCAAGTTAATTTTTAGTTGATCAACTAATGATCATGTCAAGTACTACTCTAATTTTATCACAAGTTTAGTGGACATGATTCGATAGATAGATAAGGTAAATAGTTAGATAAGGTCTTCAAAAGCCTCAGAGACCTACAGAATATGGCATTTTAAGATGTTTTTATTGTCTTGAGGATTCTTTCACAATGACACAGGTTAACTCCTGGCAACACCCAGCCTGTCTCAAAGAAGATGATGAGCATCGAAGAACCTCCTTATGGAGATGGCTTCAGATGTGGCAAACCAGCCACTGGGCAAAACTGTCCTTATTTTCTGCCACAGACAGAATTCTGACTGAAATGGGCAAGTTTGGAAGCAGATGGAGTTGGTGGCCAAATTCTGCCAAGACAGGGTAAGCAAGTCCTCAATGGTCCGTGCTTCACAGATATGTCTGTCAGTTATATTGGGCCAGAAGGCTGAAGATGATGCTCCCACACGTTAGAGAGAGAATTTTGAGTGACTTTTCAAGCAGCAAACTGTCTCTGTCATTTTTTTCATTTTGGAAGCTGCTAACCTACACTTCTTGCTTACTCAAGTAATTAATTTCACTTCTTCTCAAATCTCTGATGGGGTTGAAGACAGATAGTTTAGTTGACAATTAAGCTTAGTTGTTTAGGAGTTAAGATGTTTTTAGGTTGATAGAGATTGATTACATTCAGAATTTTAGATTCAACAAAATAGGAAAGATGTTTTCTTCAAGGTTGCCAAATACAAATAAGCAAAACACTCTGAATGTAACATTTATATAATTCCTGGGATTTTTTTGTGTGTGTGGTTCTTCCTGCTGTATGTAGTTTATTGTACACATGTGTAATAAGATAAATGTATAGGTAAAGAGGGGCTTTTATTAGACTAAAAAGGGGGAATTGTAGAGGAATGCCTTGACTGGACGTAGCACTTGTCAATAAAGTGCTGTTTGAACAATCAGCTGGGTAGAAGGACAGGAAGCGGAAGGCAAATCTTCCAAATGGAGGTTGGAAGATCCAACAACTGGACAGTTGACAGTTGGGGAAGAAGCCACCCCAGGCGTCATCAGATGGTCATGTTATTGGTATATATGTAGGTTTTGAGGCCATAGGATTAACGAAGTTTAGATTCTTCCCAGTGTAGTGGCTGCAGCTTTGAAATACACTACAATCTCACGGTGTTGGTTATTAGCACCCTGGGCCATACTTAAAAGTTAATTGCAACAGTTTGGTAGGTATAGAGGAAAACCCCATTTAGAGATTTTTAAATAATATGAATATACTTTACATTTTTCATCTCTGGGAAAAAATGACTCTAATGAAAAGGACCTTAAGAAACCCATTCTTACTTAACCTTTCCCACAATCTCTTACTTGACACACTATCGATGGTTTTTGTTCTGATTTGAAAAAACAGTGTGTGTATGTGTGTGTGTGTGTGTACAATATGTGTACCCTTGTCTAAAATTGTGTAAAAATATTGTAATTAATCTTATTTTTAGAAAGCATTTCTATATTCCTCTCATCGGGAAATTCTTCTACTACAGTCACCTAGTACCCCAGGATATTACAGAGGATAAAATGCTAGTCATAAATTAGGAGAGATGATGAAGCAAGAATTGTACAAGAATTACAGGGTACCTCACCAAATTGTATACATTAATTATGCAAATTGTTTATGTATACCGATTACACCACAATTAAAAAAAGGATTGTAAGTTAGATAAAGAACAACCCGTTGCCAGGATTAAGTTTGTATTTTGTTCCTGGAAGCCTCGGATTTTAAAAATTCTGTTGAGTAACAGCTTTGTGGGTAAGAGTCTATAAATCACTGAGGTAGCAGGTTCATTAGGAAAACCTATATTTACGATAGAGCCTTACAGGAACTGAAGCTAAACAAAGAGTCAGGTGTTCACTATTCCACACTGACCAACCACTACCAGGTTTCTGTAGGAAGCCAATCCATTGATAAGGTCACAGGAGGAAGGAAATCCCAAGTGATTCCGATGTAAGTAAACAATATAAACTTCATAAAATTGTGGGAAACTTTACAAGCTATCAAACAGACTTTTTATGAGTTGTTAGAGGTTCCTAGTACAGTGTACATCTAAAACCCCCAGAGGAAACAAGGAATTTCCCATATAGAAAGCAATTATTACTACTGCTTACTGTGTGTGCGCATGCACACGCGCGCAATTATTTCTTCTATGTGAGAGCCAAATCTTAGCTTTTCCTTTGCTACCACATCTGCTGTACATGGTACCATGTCTGCTAGGTGTTTGCTAATATTATTGAATGAGTTATTGAATGAATGATTGTAACTCTTATGGAAGTTTCCTTCAACGTTTTTTTAAAAAAAAACCTAAGGACATAGGCTTTCCCCCCATACCTTTTGAATTCTCTATCAATATACAAGCAACCATAGAAGAACCTCATTTTCATGTATTTGGTTTTGATTATTGTGCGTTTAAAGTTTAACTGGGTTTTGTCTGAAGACTGACGATAGGTCCTGAAATCTGGATTGCTTCTTCATGTTACTTTTCATGTCATGAGTTCTGAACCAAAAGATCGGTTGAGAATGATCTGCTCTGACACCATTACCAGGCTCTCTTACTCCTTGGAATAACATTGATTGGTATTAGCCAAATATTTGATAACATGATGGATGATTTATATCTGATTTCACATGGTGATTTCACTCCACACACAGTGTGATGCTTAGATCTGCAATTTCTCCTTGGGTTCTGTGCTCATCCAACGGTGGGGTAACTCAATTACACCCACAGCTTTCACTAGAACAGTTACTGCAGTTTGTTTAAGTATTACATAAGAAGCATAGCCACCCATCCAGAAATTCATGTGGCAAACAATATCCTTAGAAGTGTTATAAGCATGGAGGCCATGAATTTCAGATGAGAAGAAAAAAATATATAAAGCTAAGAAAATTCCATTCTTTTTTTCAGAGCCAGGTGGTGGTGGTGCATGCCTTTAGTTCTAGCACTCAGGGTTGGGGGTGTGGGTGGGCAGAGGCTGACTCTATGTGAGTTTGAGGCCAGTCTGTTTCACAGAGCAAGTTCCTGGCCATCCAAGGCTACACAGAGAAACTGTGTCTCAAGAAACAAAACAAAACAAAACAAAATTTATACAATATGTTTTAATCATGTATTTCTCTTCCCCCAACTCCTCCCTACGTACACAAACTCATGCTCTTTCTCTCTCTCTCTTTCAAAGGCCAAGAATCAAACAAACAATAAGACAAAAAAAAATACCAAAACAAAACATTTTAAAAGCATACAGAAACAAAGAAACATGGAGTCCATTTTGTGATGGCTAACTATTTTTTTTTTATTTCCTTAGTTAATAAGAAATTTTTGGAAGTTACTAGGCATGGGCCAAGAACTGAGGACATAAATGAACTTTGGTGTCTGCTTACACGTTTATTTTAGTCAAGTACAGGAGACAGGTGACACAGGTAAATACATTCAAAGCTATAAAAGGAATTCGACTTGAGTATTCGGGGTTCAGGGTGAATTATATCTTCCTGGGAGATGGCCACAGGACTTTTTTTTTAAGATGAGCTTTTCCTTGAGAGCTGTCCATCTGGGAGATGGCATGAAACATTCAAACATAGGGTGTCACACAAACTCAAATGGGGGATCTGCCTGGCTAACCTGTGACCAGCCATTACTTTATCGGGACAAAGGGTTAGGTGGCAGTGCACAGGACAAAGAGAAAGGTATGGGTAGTGAGAAAGAAAAGCACAGAGGTGATGGAAGAGACCTTAGCAGTCATTCAGATGCATTGACTAGGGCGGGTGCAGGCCCTGGAGAGAAGAAATACGAAGAATGACAAACCCAGTGGCTGTCATCTCTGCTCCTCAAGCTCACCGACTGTTTCATAGAGACACTCAGGCAGACGGCCCAAAAGCACGGATCAGGAAGAGGAAAAATGGGGCTCCACATGGCCAAGGATACCACTGTCCCCTTGAGGCTTCAATGGCACTCAGACTAAAAGTCACACCCTCTTCCTTGGATAGCCAAATTTACTTTAGCTCCAACCAAATTGCTTCTTCCTATTGGCACACTCCATACTTTGGTTGGGTTACCATCAATCCTCTACACTTTGTCAGTTTCTAAGCTCTCTTTCTCCACCATAGCTATGGCCTTATTTCTTACTGCTCACCCCTTGCTTTCTTCACTAGCCTCCAGCCTCTATTTCTCATGTTGGTTCTCTGAAAAGAGAGTGATTTTTGTGAAATAATATCTTTGTTTAATTCACTTAGGAGAATGTTCGGGTTTCTTGTATGGAAATTGTTGTATCTGCCTAAGAATAATGTTTAGGTTCAAAAAGTACCATAATATGGTTTCAGATGTCTTTAATGACATGTGCCTGCTTTGCCTGTGGCATTAGTGCCACTCCCATATTAAGGTCTGGTGGTGGTGGCTCCATGAACAAAGCACACACCATAACACCTCACCTTCATTTCTCCCTTTACGTGACACACTCATCTCGGGCTTGCCTTCTCCTGGCATGAGGGCCAATATTAGTCAACTTGACAGAATGTTGAATTGCACCAGCATGTTTGGGAAGGATTTCCTTGATTGGGTTAATGGAGGAGGCGGACCTACCCTAGAAGTGGATCCTTGACTGACTGAAAGGGAAGAAGCCAGTGGATTCCTAACATTTATTGCCAGCTTCTTGGCTACAGCAAGGTAACCTGCTACCTCAAGCTCCTGACACCACAACTTCCTTGTCATAGTGGACTGCATTCAGTGGAGTTGTGAACTGAAATAAGCCCTCCCCCATCAAATTGCTTTCGTCAAGGTATTTTATCACAGAAACAGTGGCTTGACAATGAATGGCCTTTGTAGGCTCATATAGTTGAACGCTTGGTTCCCAGTCAGTGGAACTATCTGGGAGGGACTAGGAGGCGTGGCCCTGTTGGAGGAGGTGTGTCACTGAGAATAGGTTTTGAGGTTTCTAAAGCCTGCACCAGGCCCAGTGTCACACTCTCTCTGCCTGCTACGTGGGGGTCATATTCCCAGGCCGACCTTACACCCTGAGTAGTTGGTCAGCACAAACTGAACCGGATGAGGAAGTGGGGAGAGAACAAGAGGTTGAGTCAGCAGAGAAGTGGAGCTAGGGAGCTGTGGGGAGGAGTCAATACGATTAAAATCTTAAGGGATTAATAAAATATCATTTAAAAAAATAAATCCCTCTCAATGTTTTGGAAGGAGCCTCCCAGGTCACAGATCAAACAAGGCCAGCCAACTGGAGTCACTCTGTGCTCTAGAGGACATCAGCTTCACTACCCTAGTGTCAACCTTCACAGCCACCCAGCTCCTGCTGGCAGAAAACCTCCAAGTTCACAAAAGTAAATGACATTTACACATGTAGCTTTGGCTTTCCATCTAGTAGTCAATGCCTCAAAGTTGGTGGGACCTAGAAAGCACCATGGGAGGGACTCTCACAAGAAAATGCAACAGTCTCGGAGCTACATGTGTCTCAGTCCCTACAAACAACTGCAGGAGAACAAAAAAGAGCAGCCTGGCTTTGCACCTAGGCGTCTCCTCAAGCCTCCATTAGATAGAAAGTTCTTTCAGGTTGCCATGGTATTAGTTTCACTCATCACAGTTTAGAAAACGCATTGAGAAATCACGCTTAAAACATTAAATTACTTTTCATAAGACATATGCTTCTTATGCAATTAACAATACATTTGGCACCAGCAAGCTCTAATCTTAGAGGCATTTATCTGCAACCATCAATCAGTTGATGGGAAATTAAATTTCTACTTGGCTTCTACTTTTCACACTCAATTCTCCAAGGCTAGATGTTGTATGATCTCCCTAAATACTAGTTTGCCTGAGATGAAAGGAGATTACACCCACAGAAAATCCTTGCACAGTAGATATATGTGTGTGTGTTTGTGTGTGAGGGAGAAGGGGTGGGGAGGGGAGGGAGAGAGAGATTAAGATTAAAAGGTTGGTGCCTTAGTTTGAGCGGGACCCCTGTGCCCAAATCTGCCTATCATAATGTTCTACTTGTAGGCTTCTAGGACCCTCTGGATCCTTCTACTTTGCCTTTCTCCATGATTCTCTCATCTAGAGTCCCACTAGAATGTCCTCTCCTCTGTCGCAGTTTCCTTGTAAGTGAAGGCTTTCGGAGAGTGGGATATGACTTTCTCACATACTCTGGTGCCTCACCTTTGACCATGTCCCCTGGAGGGGGAGACCTGGTGGCACTCAGAGGAAGGACAGCAGGTTACCAAGAAGAGACTTGATACCCTATGAGCATATAGAGGGGGAGGTAATCCCCCTCAGGAACAGTCATAGGGGAGGGGAATAAGGGGAAAATGGGAGGGAGGGAAGAATGAGAGGATACAAGGGATGGGATAACCATTGAGATGTAACAAGAATAAATTAATAAAGGAGGAAAAAAAAGAAAAAAAAAGGAAAAAAAAGATTAAAAGGTTTGGGGGGGGGCGTCTTTTTGTTTGATTTTGATACAAGCTCTCACTGTGTAGCCTTGGTTGGCATGGGACTCACTATGTGGACCCTGCTGGATGGTGCGTTTTCTCCCTGCAGACCACTCCACACACCCAATATCTGCTTGTGGCATAGCAACACTCGTCTCCAAGCCCCCACGGAGGAAGCCCCATCATGGCGAAAGCCCCACACACCTCCCTTGTTTAAGAGAAGAAAACTTGAGTCCAGACAATGGAATTCTCCACACTTAAATCACTAACCAGTAACAGTGCCAGGTCACACCTTCAGAAACCAATAAAACTGGGAGTCCAGCAGAGAATGTTCCAGAACACAGAGGACATGCTCAAGTTTCAGCTCAGTCTAAGTCTTCTCCCTGTGAGCCATTTTTCCTTCAAATGCTTTCTAACCTTTGGCCTAGCCATTATTGTAACTGCACACCAACGCCCATTTCTCCTTGATTTCAGTCTTGCACCTACTCCACCTCAATTACATCTGAGCTCTCCTCCCTGAAGACATAGACATCGGTCATCACAGGACTTCAGATGTGCAACCCAACGGGCAAGCTTTTATGTCATTGTCACCCGCTCTCTTCTCTACAGGACACTGCCCAGGCAGCAGGTGGCAGCTGCTATTTCACAGAAGCACAGAGATGTCCACTTTCTTCTGCCTCCCACCACCAACTAACATAGTGCCCGGAGGATGTCCCGACTGTTATGAAATGTAGAAAGACGTCTCTCCACAAATTTCCCAATTTTCTCTGTATTTGTGCTTAGTGTATTGCATCTCTTAACATTAGACTGAAATGGTCGATACAGCTCTGGGGAACCGGGGCCACTTTCTAACCGCAGGAATAAGCCTAAAGGGAGTCTCTACCAAACTTGACATTTTGCAGGATTTGAGTATATAGTTAATTTCTGTCCCTTTGTTACTTAAGAGATTGTCCTCATACTTTTATATTAAACTAAGAAAAAAATTTACCCAGTACCGAACTTTATTGTTTAAATATGATATATGAAACCCTTACAAGTTAGGCGTTCTTATTTTGGCCCCTTGATCAATTTCGTGTCTTTAGTTTACCACTAACAAGAGGAAACACTCTGGGCGACTCATATAAGAACCCATCTCCTTCTGTGCGTGGGTTTGAAAACCGAGTTCCAAAGGACAGTACCTGAGAAGAGCTGGCATGCTTACCCGAATATACGCGTCCTGGTGGTGCTTAGCGAAATACAGCATGTTGTCCAGGGCCAGCATCCCAGGGGGCGTCTGCGTGAAGTCCATGGCAGGGTTGACATGATTCTGTATAGAGAACAAAAGATTTCTACCATTAGCACATCAGCAGATGTCATCAACACCAAAGAACTGAGATCTCAAGACTGAAGTGTCACGGGTGAATGACAAATAATAAAAAATGATGGCATTGCCTGCTTCCACGCCAATCTACGTGCATGGGAATTCGCCC
This sequence comes from Acomys minous, assembly GCF_964271855.1. Classification (NCBI taxonomy): domain Eukaryota; kingdom Metazoa; phylum Chordata; class Mammalia; order Rodentia; family Muridae; genus Acomys; species Acomys minous. The sequence goes on from NC_140490.1 coordinate 71,357,098, forward strand.
AGCTCTTTAGGTCCAGGAAAGAACCAGCTTTTATTCATGGAGTTGAAAGACCCAGTTAGAGATCGAATATTAAATTATAAAGAAAGAATAATTGGTGAATTCTATTTATGATGGCGATACTGAAGTGAAACCAATGGCATTTGGGAGGGAAGATGTGGGGTGAAGCCACAACCCTGTCATTTATGATAGACGACGACCCCCAGGAAGCCACAACCTACCCTCATCTTAATCCTCATGTGAGGCCAAGTAGGATCATGCCTTTTGGTTGGTTTGTGAACTGTCCAGGGATAGACAGGTCTCTAAGTCCAGGCAGTGGGTACAGTGTAGATGGGCACAGGGTTCTGATATTTGCTTGCCCCCAAGAAGTGTATCTAGCATGAGCTGCCACACACAACATGGGATGGCTTCATACAGTTATCCATAGGCGGGGTTGGAGCCTGACTGATGCGCTCTCTAACATCAGTCACCACAATCAGCTCAGACTGCATAGATTCAAGAAAACTATGGTTTAAAAAAAATTTATACTAAAAAAAGAAAAAAAAAAGAAAAAGAATATTGCTAAAGACAAGCTGTTCTTACTGTGTAGAGACGCTGGCTTTTGTACACTGATTTTATAACCTTCGTCCATGCTGCATTCACATAGTACTGACAGGTAGGTTAGGGTTGGTGGTTGCTTTGTCGTCAGAGTTTTCTACCATAGGTGATAAATGATGCCATCTTCAAACATAGAGAATATAACCTCAACCTTTCCAGTATGAATGACTTCCTGTCTCTTACCTAATTGTTCCTGTTGGTACATCCAGAACCTTGTTGGATAAGAATTACGAAAATGGGTATACTGACCCACAATATACATTATAGCCATATGAGATAATGTATTTGTTGAATCACTAGAATTAATGTTCCACAATTTATAACTACTTCTGAACATCATGTTGTGTGTGATAAAAATCACAGAGTATCGCCAGGGCAGAACATTTGCACAGAACTTGTGGGAGTAGCCAACCAGTGTCTCCTCTGACCCAAGGCCCAATTGATGATAAAGAACCCACACATGACACTGCTTGGGCAACCAACAACCAGAGACTAGATAGCCCATAGACCTAGGGTAAAACCAAACACTACTGGTACAAATACATAAATACATAAATAAAATCAATACAGTGGTTCCTAATGATATTCTGCTATACTCATAGATCAGGGCCTTCTCCAGTCTTCATCAGAGAGGCTTTCTTCTGGCAGCAGATGGGAACAGATGAGCCCCCCCCTGCTCCCCCCCACCCCCCCCCCCCCCGCCTCCAGCCAGACATTATGCAGAGAGAGGCTAAATTGGATGTCTCCATCAAGTCTCTCCCTTCAGAGTTCAGGGGATCCCACTGAACAGGAGGCAGAACGCTTGTATGAGCCGGAGGGGATGGAGGAAGCAGGAGGACAAGGCCCTCTGAATCAACTAAGCAAGGCTCCTAGGAGCTCACAGAAAGCAAAGCAGCAAAAGCAGGGCCTACACGGGTCTTCTGTGTACATATTATAGCTAATCACTTAGTACTTTTATGGGACTCCTGGCTGTGAGAATGAATGTGTCTCTGACTCTTTTTGTCTACTCTTGGGACGCGTTTCCTCCTGTGATGTTGCTGTGTTCAACTTCAATATGATAGATTTTGCCTCATCTTATTATGTTTCCTATTATGTTTTATTTTGTCCTGTTTGGTTAGCTCTTAGAGGCCTGTTCTTTTCTAATGAAAGAACAGAAAGGAAGTGGATCAGAAGGGAGTGGAGGTAGGGAGGAACTGGGAGGAGTTGAAGGAGGGGAAACTATAATCAAGATGCATTGTATGAGAATCTATTTCAATAAAAATTTTTTAAAGAAAGAAAAATTAAATTCAATCTCCAAATCATCAAATATAATGGCTTTTTTTTTTTTGCCTTGGTGTCAGTCTTGACCTCCTTAAAATCCATGTAATTTGCACGAAACAATTATTTTCACAGTATGTCTGAATACTTTCTAATAAAAAGTTTTACTAGGGAAACTTTGGTTGATAGTGAGTCTTTCTAACCTTAGTATCAGAAAGCCTTCTTTCTGCGTCAAGGTTCAAGCCACCTACAGTTCCCCACATTTGAATAATGTGTTCATTTGAACAAGAGTTTGTGTCACCTGTCTTTCCCAGGATGATCTGACGTTTAATTTAAGAACTAATAAGACCATCTAAAATCTCGGGAGAGTGGTTCCGCCTGTAGCCCAGAGTTCCTGTTCCAAAGCGTCTAGTGCATCATGTGTATGCAGTGGGCGGTATTATCACAATGGTTTGGATGTTATTATGACATTCCATCCTGATTCATGTGATAAAACATTGGCAAGCTTGTAAAATACTGAGGATCAACTACTGATGAGAAAGATATAACTAGCTAATGAAATTAATATGACAAAAAATCATTTAGCATTTCAAACACAGTGCAGCTCAGTCTTATTTTTTAATTATGTCTTTTTCTATATCTACGTGCACTTGTGAGTGCCGGAGACTTCAGAGGACAGAAGGCATTGGAACGCCTAGAGCTGGCATGGCAGCCAGTTATGAGCCACTCAATTTGGTGCTGGGAACTGAACCCTCGCCTTAGAAAGAGCAGCTCACACTCCTCTAACCACTGAGCCATCTTTTCAACTCCAGTTCAGTCATAATTTGATATTTATTGGCATGAGAGGGTCCAATTAATATCCAACTGAAAAAATTCAGAGTACCTGAAATAACTCAAAAAATATTACACCAAATTTAGTTATTTAATTCAAGATAGTAGAACTTAACCCATGTAGACAAACTGATTACTCTGACACTGCTGGTTTTCCTGAGCCTGGGTGACATCACAGGGACTGCTACTGAGTAGTTTAAAGTGCTACTGCCATCTACACTTGGTGAACCCTGAATTTTACCACATCCTCATCAAGCAGATGCTGCGCTGTCCTTGTGGACTCATGAGAAATTGGGTAGATGCCTCCAGAAGCCTAGCAGGACCTCAGAGCATGCATGGCTTTAGCCAAATCTTGGTAATGTCTTTTTTGGACACTATACCTCAACCACATTCTGTTCCTACATGTTCTCTTCCCTGGTGAACACATTTACTTTGCTACTTCTGGCATTTGGACTAAAAGGAGTTTCTTTCACAAAGGTATAGGCTATCCAGTATTAGCCGCGACGTAGCACAGGCTAGCCAACGAGGCAGAGTGATACACATGAGAACAAAACGCAATACTCATTTCAGAGCTAGTTCTAGTATTAGTCTATCCATCCATTGTAAAGGTAGATAAATAGGAAAGCAAGCTCTGCCTGGCCATGCAATCTCAGCTACTCAGGCGGTTGAGGCAGGAGGATCCCAAGGTTAAGGTTTGTCTGGCCTATAGAGGGAATTCAAAGCCATCTTGAACAACTGAATGAGGCCTGTCTCAGAAACATTATAGAGAGCTAAGGACATGCCTGACTGTTAGGATACTTGCCTAGAATGTATGAAGCCCCCTCCAGTCTCTAATACTAAAGAAAAGGAATTCAACTGAAAGAAAAATAACTTCTCTGAATTCTGAACGTAATCCTAACAACCCGCTAGAAGTATTATTAAGGGAGTTGACTAAGAGAATGCTCCAATAACGTAAGAGTCATCACTCTTGCTTAAATTTTACATCTAGGACCCTTGATGCTTGCTTACTCCCATCAATCATCTTCTTCCTTGGCCATATAACGTGCCCACTACATAGAGTGCTGGTATTCAGAGGGTCCTCATAGTGAAAGGAAGAGAGAGGGATGGAGGAAAACAGTCAGAGATGGAGCAGAGAGCTGTATAAACCTACGCACAGTGTCCGCGTACTTCTATCACCTCCAGACTACCTGGATTACCTAACCTAATGCCAACACTATGAAATGGTGCTATAATGTGTCATTACAGAATAATGAAATTAAAAGGGTCTATTTGTGTTTGGTACAGAATAAACTCCCTTCAAGCATTTTCAACCCATGGTTGACTGAATCTGTGGACAAGGAACCCATGGATGCAGAGGGCTGACTGCAATAGATGTTTAGAGCTCCATTACGGTTCCATGTAGCCAGTTGGTAGATAACAAAATCACACATCAAGCTGTAGATGTTGTGCAAAGTGTCCCCATCACACCCTCACCGGGTCCATGAGGCTATGATCTATCTTCTTGTGAGGCAGACTCAGTTTGAGTAGCTTGTCAGTTTCAGAGCCAGAGGCGGAACCCAGGGTATAAATATGAGGCAGAATCCTGTATGGTCAGGATGCTGGTCAATCTGACATTGCTGCAGATTTCACAAAGACATCCAGTGCAGGTCCCTCACTGTCAGCGCTTCTCAGGGCACATTATCCCCTCAGGCAGAATGAGCCTGTGGTGCATCCTATTTAAGCAGGAACTATGTTTCCATCCCTCCCAGACTCTGTAGCAGACCAGATTCTCTGTGCCCTGCTGGTCTTCAGCAAATAGGCTCTTGCTACACAATAGACAATTAGAAAATTGCTTTTGATTACTCAACAAATTTTTCTAATTAAGAAACATCACTGTACTTTAGATGAAGAATATTCTATTTTGTAGACGGATGAACTGATTCCAGGTAAGATGGTTCCAGTCTCCTGATTATATGTTGGTGTCTGTTCTTTTCTTTTAAACATATATTTTATTTATTCATATTACATCTCAATTGTTATCCCATCCCTTGTATCCTCCCTCCCATTTTCCCCTTACTCCCCTCCCCTATGACAGTGACTGAGGGGGACCTCCACCCCCTATATATGATCATAGGGTATCAAGTCTCTTCTTGGTAGCCTGGTGTCTGTTCTTTAATAGGGAGTGAAATCATTTTACATCCATAGATTTTTTTTTATAACAAGAAAAGGAACGGAACTACAGGCCTAAATGTTTGAAAGTTTTCTGTACTGTCACAAAAAAAAAAAAATTAGAAATATGGGAGACCTCAGCAAGGCCAAGAGCTGGGCCACGCCTTCCTCACTGATGAGGTGCTCTGCGTACAGATTTATTTTCTTTTCTTGTTCTATGTTATTTCTTCCACCTGTCTTGAAAAGGAAGGCGTAAGGCTTTGATGAATAGCCTGCTAGTTCCCCTTGTTTTACTGCAAGGCGTGTGCACCTCTGTACCTTCTTCTGGGATGTCATTTGTTAGCTCCTGAGGAAGTGGTGCTCCGTGAGGCACAGCAGACAGCACTCAGCTCCCAGCGGATGGGGAACAGAATGGCTGCGTTCTTTTCCAAAGCACCAGGGACTCCATTTGGGAGCAATGACCAACCAGCAAGAGACAGAGCAAGGTCCTTCAGCGTGAATACCTTCGGCACAGGCACTTCTTCCATACCTACACTTGGGGCCAGCAGGCCTTGTGCTCTCCCAAGGGGCTTACTAGAGAACCGGCTGCTGGACTCACCACCACCAGAGTCCAATTTGTTAGCCCTGTCTGAGTCAAGAACTTGCAACTATAATAAATTCTCTGGCAACATACCTGCTGCTGGTTGGTGGACCTCACTTTGAGACCTGCTGGAAGGTACAATAGCTCATCTCCAACTACACAGACAGTATTGGAAGATGGGAAACTGGGTCTCTCAATATCCAGAATCTCATACAAGATCTACTACATCACATTTAATTCACTGGATCAACATTAATACACATGCCGTGCACCTGGTATGTGTTTAGGCTGTACATTTTGAAATGAATTTATTCAGAAAGGGGGGGGTTATATTTTAGAAGCCTCTTATTTACCCTATCTCTAAGAGAAATGATATGCATTAACACCTTGATGGGAAGTGGTAATCGGTCAATATTGTCTGCCCTCAGCTTCCTCCTGGTTGGGGAAACAGAGCTGGTAAGAGCCTGAATGATTTTTAAATGATCTGTGTTTTTCAATTACCAATGCCATGCTAGTCCTTCATTAGTGTGGATAATAGAGAGATGATTACAATAATGCCTGCCAGATGGCATATCATGGGAAAACCCTTGGAGGATTTAGGAGTTAATATTTGTGCTATATGAGGGTCTACATTTGTTCAACAAATATAGCATTATAAGCAACCTTTAAAACAAATCACATTGAGTGAATATTCATTCAGCACAGAACATTCAGACATTGGTTAATCAGGCAGTGGAAGGGCATGCTCTCCAGGGGGAAGGAGGGTCACGCAGGAGCTGGAAGCAATATGCTGCTCATGTCACCTCCTCACTCAGGGGCACTAAGTGCATGATATTTCATCAAGCTCTGTAGGCTAGAAGAGAGCCCGGAATATAGCTGGAGATTCACTGGGGAGCTGTTGAAAATCCCAATGTGCAGTATATACCCCAAATTAGAGAGAAACTAACTGGGAGCTAAGCAATTAGATTCTTAAACCTCACGCGTGATTATGATGCCCCCAAAGACGCTAACAGCCACTTTTCCAGACCAGTGATTCTCAAACTGGAAGGAATGTCAGAACCTCCCTGCGGCTAGGGTAAAGGCTGCTGTTTCTAGTCCAGTGGGATCGGGCAGAGCTCAAGAATGGTATAAAAATGAAGCTGTGTGGGACGCTATGATGACCCCATCCTGAGGAAAATAATGTAAGTGGTAGAGGGGCTACTAATGACATGAGAGAAAGACAGGAGTTCATAAGGCTACAGGTTTAAGAGGAGATAGAGGGATTGGGGAGAGGAAAAGGTATGGAGTAGGTTAGCCAAAGCTGAAGGTATATAAAGAAACCTTATTGAAATGAGTATATATGCTAATTTAATTTCTTTATTAAAAAGTAGTTTAAACAAAAGGACCCTACACGGATGGACTATAACGATCGCAGAAGACAGGGTTGTTAACTGAAAATCTCACAGCCAGGCACAGGAGACCCCACTACAGGCTATTGGTCAGAGTGGCTCCAGAGGCACCCAAAATAGCACACAGGCTACCGCTATTGCTCTTGGCTATACACTATAACTACGTGATAAGACCTTTTTTTCGCTGAAGACACCACTCACTTTGGCTTCATGCTGACCAGGAAACTCTCTTCCTGCCAGAAACAGCATCTTACTCAGCGCTGGACCTTGCCTTCTGTAACCCTGACCTGCCTGGAAAGCTATCCTCTAGTGAAATAGTGTTAGGACACTTGTGAAGATACCCAACTGCTTTCTGACTGGATATATGTCTGCTCTACAAGAGAGGTGTCTGTCACTGTAAGTCTGGTGAGAAGGTGATGACAAGGGAGATCATAGGCCCAAGGGAATAAACTACTGGGTTTTTTTTTCTTCTAAATGTTCACACTGTCATACTGTCTACTAAATATTTATGTTTATATTCATAGTTTTATTCTGTCAACTTTTGTCAGAGACGTTTCTTTAGACATAAGAAAATGGTTAGTTCGGAGATTCATAACTGGTCAACGCACTGAGTATAAATAACCATGAGTGTTCAACAGTGGATGGGTCACCCACATCAGCCTCGTCTCAGCCACGGCTCAGAGAAAACACACAAGAGTGGGTGGGAAGAAAGTCAGAGCTGAGACGGGGAGGAGAGGGCTGTGAAGTCCTGGCCTGTAGACATGGCATGGCTATTCACAGCAGCCGGGAATGCCTGGACAAGATGGAGGGGACTCTCCCCTTGGCAAAGGAGCAACTGATGGCTGCTGAGGGAGGAAGGGCCACTCTCCTTTGAGGATGTGGAAGCTGGAAGGTTGTCCATGTCCACTGGACAGTATTAATTGGACTAGGGGGGTTGTTAGTAACAGAAAAGGGAGGGCATGATGTTGGGGTAGAGATGAGGAGGTGGAGGGAGTCAGTGGAAAATGAATGTGATTAAAATTCACTGTATAAAAGTATAAAATTTTCTAAGAATAAATAAAAATATTACTAAAAATAAAAATTTTTAAATCAAATCAAAAATTAAAAGTATTTTCTCTTTGTCAAAACAATTCAAGTTTCTTGGGAAAATGCCTAAGAACAAAAATAAATAAATGAAACTCTCAATCTCACAACTCAAAAGAATTCTGTTAAATTTCACTGTATATTTTCCAAATACATTGTGATGGTTTGAATAGGGATGGTCCCCATAGACTCATGTATTTGAATGCTTGGCCCATAGGGAGTGGCACTTAGGAGGTGTGACCTTGTTGGAGTAGTTGTGGCCTTGCTGAATAAAGTGTGTCACTGTGGGGGCAGGCTACGCCCAGTGTGGCGGTCTCTTCTGCTGCCTGTGGCTCCTCCAGCACCATGTCCGCCCACACGCTGCCATGCTTCACACCATGATGACAATGGACTAAACGTATGCAACCGTAAGCCAGCCTCAGTTAAATGTTTTCCTTTGTAAGAGTTGCCATGGTCCTCTCCTAACCCTATGAGCATATACAGGGGGAGGAGATCCGCCTCAGTCACAGTCATTGGGGAGGAGATTAAGGGGAAAATGGGAGGGAGGGAGGGAGGAATGGGAGGATACAAGGGATGGGAAAACAATTTAGATGTAATATGAATAAATTAATAAAATGTATTTTAAAAGTTGCCTTGGTCATGGTGTCACTTCACAGCAATAAACTAAGACATATATTTATGTGTATTGTTTATAGTTTCCAGGTGTGCAAGTGTACTGAAATGAAATTCAGCAACATATACTTTGAAAAGTACTTATTAATTCACAACTGAAATGTAAAGTGTAAAACAATAACTAAATCCTTTTATGAGCGGCAGTATTCTAAAGCCACCCTAACCAAATGCAAGGAGGCAGGGATCTCTGTCCTTGCTGAGGTAGTTGGAACCTCCATGTCCTGTATCAAGTAGTGGGACAGGCAGCAACTTTTACCGCAATGGCTGCTCTAGGCAAGGCAGAACACACACTCAGAGCACAGCTCACAACTCTGTTGGTTTCAGTCATTTGCATAATGAGGCTCTTGGAAGTGTTTGACCTCACAATTTCCCACATAAGCCAGTGTCTCCAACAAGTATCATTGAGGAATTTTCTATTCTAGTCTTGGTCCCTCCCCATTAAATGTAGGAAGAAGGGGGCTGGAGAGATGGCTCAGAGGTTAAGAGTACTGGCTGTTCTTCCAGAGGTCCTGAGTTCAATTTCCAGCAACTACATGGTGGCTCCTAACCATCTATAATGAGATCTGGTGCACTCTTCTGACCTGCTGGCTTACATGCAGGCAGAATACTATATAAACAAACAAACAAACAAACAAATAAATCTTTTTTTAAAAATGTAGGAAGAATCTAGAGTTTTGCTGGTGGTAATTCATGATTGTGATGGCAGCAAGTTCGAGGCCAGCCTGGACTGTAAAAGGACTCTCAGGCCAGCACAGGATAAATAAACAAAAATGCAATAGGACGATAGTGGAGAAGACAGCCTGTCTAATCTTACGTAGGAGAGAGCAAACACGGAGAGGAACAGAAACATGGCTGACCTGGTGTGGGCACTGAGAGTGGGGCATCGTGCTGGGAGCTGAATTCAGGATTTCAGATAATCCTCCAAGTCCCCTGACAGAGTTAGAAAAGGGGATGGGTGCTATTCTCATCTTCCCGGTGAGGGTCAGGACTTGAGACTGCGGCAAAGTCTCAGTTACTAAATGTGACAACCTTGGCAATTTCTTAGGGATTTTTTTTTTTACATTATTTTCTAACTTAGGTTCAAAAAAGCTTCAGAAAATAGGAAGCAAAACGGACTTGATGAGAGGAATATAACAACAGTCTTGAGAAATTGAAGCATATCCCTACAGAACAGAGGAAATCTGGCCTACGAATAATTCATGAGAACCCAGTTCCTCATCATTAAAATTTGATTCTTTGAGTAACTCACAAAGGATCCTCATGAAAAAAAAAAAAACACCCAGGATGAAGCCAAAGATCCAGGCCCCAGCATTTCCACCTCACGTAGCCCCCTCCCCCCCCCCCACCCCCACCCCCACTTCTCTCAGTTGCTGTTCCTTCCTTTCGTGCCTGGACTCCCGAGGACCTCTGCAGACCTCTTGAAATCTCCCCACCCAGAAGCCACCTCTAGGCCTCAACCCTGGCTCTACATCCCCTTGATAACTTCAAACTAAACCTAAACCGTTGGACAACGAAGTCTAGTTGAGCTGATCTGCGGATTGTCTCCATTTACCACGGAACCAAGAAAGCCTCCTCCCTTGGGGATGCTGCCCACCCCAGGGAACTCTATATCCACACACAGTGCTAAGAGTTAAAACTACAGGGGAGGTTCTGTGTCTAGAAAGGTACTGACACGCACACATATACGTGTACACGCATGTGCACTCACACACGACTTGCATCTTGTGACCACGTGTATAAGACTCTTCATCAAGGGACCGGGAAGACAGCTCCATGGTTAAGAACACGCACTGCTCTTGCAAAGGACTTGAGTTTGGTTCCCAACACCCACATCAAGGAGTTCACCGCTACCTTTGACTCTAGCTCTAGGGGATCACATGTCTGCATTTGTGTGCATATACTCATCCTATACATACACACATGATAAAATATAAAACATTTTAAAAAAGAACCTTTCATCAAAAATATCCATATCTGGGGCCAGTGACATGGCTCAGTGGGTAAAGGTGCTTCTCAGCAGGACTGCTGGGCTAAGTTCCATCCCCAGGACCCTCAAGTTAGAATAAAGAACTAATCCCCTGAGTTGTCCTCTAACTTCCACGTGTGTGTGCATGTGAGCACACGTACTAAACACAAACGAATACACATTTAAAATCTACTTCAGGTAAAAAAAAAAAGTTGATTTAAATTAGTTGTAAAACACCAAGAAAGGCTCCACTGTCTTATGCATATAATTCAGGAGACCCTGGGCTGACTCACTTCATTATCTCGAGGACACGGGCAGACACTGACTAGAAGGAAAAACAGAAGCACAGTTTATTTGGTGTGTTGATTCAATAAGCAACACACAGAATCACCATAAAACTCAATTAAAATGCCTTGGGAATAAATTTCCTTTAAAATGAAGCTGGATAAAGTTTTTTTTTTAAAGCCTTCATGAATAAGGAAATTGCTGTCAGGGTTTATAAAGATACCCACATATTTTTTTTTCTACTCAGCCAAGCACATATGGGAGTATGAACAATCCAAAGAAGGCTGTGCATTCTGGGTAACATCCCCTCTCTCTCATCTGTCCTCACCGCCAAGCTTCTTTTTGCCCCATTTTCTTCTACAAGCATCTCTTCATCACTTCAAAACCAGGGGTGGAGTAGGAGTGGTCTCCAGTCCTGTTCAGTTTCTCCACCTCATCTCTAGGATGGGCACAGGCTAAGCCAGCCATCAAAGAACACAACTACCGAGTAAGCATCATCACACAACAGGCCTTGTCTATCCATCGCCAACCCCTCTTCTGTCCATCTGTCTTGGCAGCTTCTGGTACAGAAAAGCCATTGGCATGAGGAACCAAACCTGCCGAGAGGGACCAAGGAGCCCATCATGCCCCAGCTGCTATCTATACCAAGACATCCTTCCAGGCTTTGGTTATGATAGCAGAAAGGCTTGGATGGTGCCAACAGCAGGGACGTCGTTGGGGGAGCAGATGTTGAAACATTCTTCGCATGTTAATGGTTGCCAAGCACTGATCCAAGATGGGGGGTGGAGTGGAGACAGAACGTAGCTCAGGAGCCTAACTGGGTCCATTATTTGTTTTGTTCAGATGTGCATCTAGGTTCCTTTTTTTCATTTATACCTTTAAATAGATTTTTTTTAAAGAAAATAGAGCAGAGAATAATCTGTGGTCAGCAGATTACATGGAATTCAATTCCCATGTCTATAATGACGGTGTTTTTAGAACTCAATCACGCTCATTTGTCTAGGGCTGATTTGTAATGAAGACCTTCACACGGCTAACAAAGCCTAAACATTTGTCACCTGGCCTTTATGGAAAGCATTTGCTAGGCATTGTTATAAACACTGGGTCTTCAAAACAGAAGACAAAACCACACACAGTTTTCCCTAAAGAAAAATTAAAATTCTAGTAGTTCACTCATTGGACAACACCCTGGTTCTCCTGTAAGAGCCCAGAGTGTTTACCCAAGTACTGCAATGACAGCACACATTCCCGGGAATTTAACTAGACATGCTCTAGACTGAAAATGTTACTCTGAAAGGAATGGTTTTGGCATCCCTCCCTGTCACTGAAGGCCCCCTCCTTTCCCCTGCCAGCTACCGTCATGGAGTCCCGAGTGGCCAGCCAAGTGTGTCTGAACCCATTTCCAATGTTGTCCGAAAGGGAACTTCAGATAGAAAAGACTGCCTGTAACTTGGATGAACTAAGGGTTTAGGTTGTGTCCGGTAAGCACTCTCCTCATTTATCCTTTTGTAGAACCTCCAAAACATGGCAGAGTCTGGTTCCTTTCCCACAACAAGCTCATTTTAAATATTAACAAACCCTGGAGTAGAGAGGTTAACCATGGTGCCCACAGCCACATTAAACGGAGTCCCGGGATTTGAATTCAATGGTACACGGTCTATGTGCTAAAATCACGCCTTATAGAAAGCATCCGTTAGCCACACAGTGGAGTAGCTATTCCCAGATGTCTGACCTTTTCTGTTACGTTCATAGAGTAGTTGTTACATCTGATAAAGCAGAAGTGTAAATTGATGGTAACTATTTTTCTGTACAATTTCTATAGTGGTACATGTTACTTCTTATGTGTTTTATCCATAATTTCTTTCTATTCTTATTATATAAATCAAGTAGATATTTCATAATTGTACTTTAAATGCATAAAAAAGATAAAGGGAATTCACCAGGATACTAATAATGACAGGAAGATGGAAAAATGTCTTGGGGTCCATATTTTCCTAATGAAGGTACATTGATTTTTTTAAACTTATCTTTGATTAGGGTTGTTACACAGCATTCTAACAAGAAAACAAATTCATTCCACAGCAGAACATGAAAAATAGCCTGGCTCTCCAACCTGCCTCCTTCCTGCTCCAGTCTTTCCTGAGAACTTCCCTATGGGTCAGCGGGTCAATATCCAACTGTACCGGAGAGACATGCTTTGGTCAGAAAGTGGCACAGATGCAAACAGCATTTCAGTCAGCATGGGTGGACAGGATGTCTTGGCGTATGTGTGTGTGTGTGTGTGTGTGGGTCACCACACTCACCATAAGCACAATCCCAGATCCCCTCTTCTTTTGGGCTGTACCAGGATGTACATTTGCTTGACCTGCCAGGGTATTTGGCCCAAGAGAAATGAAGGGACCACCATCCTGTATCCTGACCCTTTCAGCCACCCCATCCTGACAGGTCCCAGTTCATCCAGTTAATCAGAACCGTAAGATCAGGGCCCCAGCCTGGGGTATCACTACAACACCAACAAAATACACTCTTACTCCAGCTTCCGGGGACGGCCTGGAAGTGCTGGGAACTAACAGCAGGATCCTGCTGTGGCTTTCCAGCTCCAGAGCTCTCCAACCTATAAGTACACAGGGCTCACAAGCATGTAGAGTGAAGCAACCAAGCCACCAATATCCGCCCATTTTAGTTCAACCTAAGAACAGCTAAACACCAGAAGCCACCCGTGTGCTCCTGAAGGTTGAAAGGCAGTGGCTGACTGGTGAGGCCAAAGCAACTGTAAAGGGAATGAGTCACGCAGGGCTGCGAGTAAAAGACCAGGGAGATGGGCTGGAGAGATGGCTCAGTGGTTAAGAGCACTGTCTGCTCTTCCAAAGGTCCTGAGTTCGATTCTGAGCAACCACATGGTGGCTCACAACCATCTATACTAAGATCTGGTGCCCTCTACTGGTGTGCAAGCCAACATGCAGGCAGAACACTATAAATAATAAATAAATAAATCTTAAAAAAAAAAAAAAAAGACCAGGGAGACTGCCATGGTTTTAGATTGAATATTAGAATTATCTATAAGCTGACTTTTTAAACTGCACTTGTGATACCATACTATAAAACTAGCATTCTGGGCAGAAGGCCTCGAAGTTCCGTCTTGCGATCATGACCGGGCTACGGCACTCCTGCACTCACTGCGGCCGCCGTGGCTACCTACATGAGGCTTACACAAGACTGGGCCGATGTCCACTCAGTCCTGGGTGGAGAATAGATGCATAAGGTCGGTGGTGGTTAGTCAGTTTGACGTGACTGGAAAGACAGAGTCTCTATTAAAGGACTGCCTCCAACAGGCCAGCCTTGTGGGCACATCTGTGGGGCATTTTTAAAAATTACTAATTGATGGTTCCACTACTGGTGGAACCATCCCTAGGCTGCTGGGCATGAGCTATGTAAAAAAAAAAAAAAAAAAAAAAAAGAGAGAAAGTTGACTGTGAGCTTGAGAGCCAGCGCATGGTTTCTGCTTCCAGTACTGCGTCGAGCCCCTGCCCCGGCTTCTTCCCAAGGTCAGTGATAAATCCTGCAAACCAAAGTGAACCCTTTCCTCCCACACTGGTTTTGCTTAGCAGTTTATCATGGCAACAGAAACTAACCTAGGACAAGGTCCAATCACTCCCCCAGGAACCACCGGCAGCTATCGGGTGCCAATGGGGAGAACAGAGACTGGAGAGTGAGACAAATGGATAGGATCATACTCATTCTCAGGCGGGCAGCCCTGGCTAAACTTGTAAATTGCAAACTATAAAGACACGATAGTGGGGGTGGGACTTGTTGGGAAGATGGGGGGGGGGATCAGGAGAAGAGGATGAGGAAAGCGGAGGGTGGGGAGATGAGTGTCACCAGAGTGGGTTATATGCCTCTAACAAGTTGTCAAAGGATGCATCGAAAATAAACGCAACAGAGCGGGTCAAGGCCAACAGTTGTGTTTCGCCCCATAAAAATCTGCCCAGCCACACACAGAGCCATGCACATTCCTCAGGCTGGGCGTAAGATCTGAGACAACTACCAACAGAAGCAATAAATTCCCCCCAAAAGAATGAGAAGTGTTGGAAATGTTAAGTAAATACCATGGAGACGCCAAGTGGCCCCTAACCTTAGCAAGAGGATTAAATGGAATTAAGAACTACTATTTACTTTAAAGCTTTCGTTTGTATTGGTGACCCTCCTGTGATCATGGCTCCAGGCAGAACAGAGTGTAGCCTTAGAACCTGGGCCAGAAATGAGGCAGCACAAGCTAGGATGGGTCTGAGAGGGTCTGAAAAATTCTTCTGAGCACCCATGGATTATAGTTCTCAGATGGACAGAAGGGAGCTTCACTGGAACCAGAGACTCAGGGGAAAGAAGCCTGTACAAAGCACTGAGTGACAGCTCTGGTTCAGCCGGGTCCCTTAGGGCACCTTGTACTGGGTTCCTGAAGGCTCTTTCTCTGGAGAATGTTTTAACATTGTTTTCTAAACATAAGCAGTAATAGCAAGTTCAAATACAGAATGCAACAAGTGATGCAGTTTTCCCTATCGCTTTTGGTACAGCTGAGACCATATGGGCCCAAGCACGTGTGTGCATTATCATGCGTTCATCAGCAGGCAAGAGCAGGAGAGCACTTAGAAATGATAGGCAGAGCAGGCACCAGATGGACTGCTGTCCTACTGGAGAGCAGGGAGTGTGCGGAGAGGAAAATGACCTTATCTGATGGTATGAAGGAGGAAAGGCCACGTGTACAAAAAGACTGTGAAATGAGCAGAATTTGTGATGGGAACTTATATACAGGTGTGTTAGAAAGGATCTGCACACATGCACACACTGTGAGCATGCCCACGATATGTTGAAAATCAAAGAAGCAAGCTTCGGTGCAACACACATAAGCTGGTTGTACAGGGACAGACACAAAGCAAAGGAAACAATGGCTTTCTGTGTGTGTGCTCACGCAGGTGCACCTGCCAGAGGGACACCCACATGGGGTGTGTGCAGAGGGTCCGCCTGCAGCCAGAACATGACAAAGGTGGGGGAGGGGGAACAGGAGCCACCTTCCTAGAGTCCGGCTGACTTTTTGGGGCGTTATTTTACTAAAACAACCTCTCACAAGCGGGCACTTCAATAATTAAATTTTACAGAAGATTTACTTTAAATTATTCTTATGGCTCTAAATTGATAACATTACTGTGCAATTAAGTTAGCGAGAGAAATTCTCCCAGTGCTGCCAATCATGGTTTTCAAAGTGTGCAATCATGCAGGAGAACAACACACATCAATGGCAAAGACAAGTGCGAGAAGAAAACCAGAGGGCTGAATGCCGTCGGAAGCCATCTTGTTCCTCTTCCTTAGCTACCATAAAATAGTCACATTTGTAGACAGTTTGAGCAGCGAGTACAAACACCATCACTGGTATTCTATTTTGTCCAAAGTTCAAAATAATAATGAATGAAAAATATTAATTTAGAAATACAGACTTCATTGTGTATTTGAAGCTTAAAGCATAATTAAACATTATGACCATAGCGAATTTGGGTAGTTTGAATTACTTCAGGACTTTGCACTTTAAATATCACTGAACAATACACTCAGACGAAAATCAATAGGCGGTTGGTGCTCGAAGCTCAAATGTGTGTTTACTTTCAATAATACCTCAAAGCTGAATGGTGAGCCTTTCCCTCTGCTTTGCGCCAGCAAGTAAAGGGTAGCTGCATTTTCAGCTTTAACATCGAGAGAGGAAGGAAGACACTGAAGAGGACTTCGGAGACCAGTTTTCATAGCACATTTTGTGACATCCAGTAGATGCCTCTGTCCCTCTCAGATAAGGAATATTAATAGCTGTCTACAAGTGAGTCCTTTGTACATGTGAGCAGCTCTGGTAAGGCCGCCTTTACACATCACACACCCTTCCCTCCACACTTTCTAGTCAAGGGCTGTGTTTTCCCTCTGGCACCTGATGGAAGAAGGAGGGAAGTTGTTAGAATAAATAAGCCAAGGGAGATCCCAAAAAAGCACAGGTGGACTCTGGTTGACACCGAGGGGAATCCCTTCTCTGGGCCTTGGGCTTCCAGGGGTTCCATGGCCTTAGCCATTCCAGAGACATTGGCCCTCAAGGCCTGGTGGTCTCTCTCAGGGAAGCCGCTGGCTGATGCATAACCTGTCATAGCATGTAAGGAGGCAGCAGAGTGTCAGCCGCAAAGTCCTACCCCACTTCCAGGGTAATCTTTTTAAAAATATATTTTATTAATTTATTCATATTACATCCCAATTGTTATCCCATCCCTTGTATCCTCCCATTCCTCCCTCCTTCCATTTTCCCCTTACTCCCTCCCCTATGACTGTGACTAAGGGGAACTTCCTCCCCCTGTATATGCTCATAGGGTATCAAGTCTCTTCTTGGTAGCCTGCTGTCCTTCCTCTGAGTACCACCAGGACTCCCCATCCAGGGCACGTGGTCAAATATGGGGCACCAGAGTTGTGTGAAAGTCAGACCCCACTCTCCACTCAGTTGTGGAGAATGTCCTGTCCATTGGCTAGATCTGGGTAGGGGTTCGAAGTTTACTGCACGTATTGTCCTTGGCTGGTGCCATAGTTTGAGCAGAACCCCTGGGCCCAGATCTGCCCATCATAATGTTCTTCTTGTAGGTTCCTACAAGAGGTTTCTAGGACCCTCTGGATCCTTCTACTTTGCCATTCTCCCATGCTTCTCTCATCTAGAGTCCCAATAGGATGTCCTCCCCTCTGTCCCACTTTCCTGGTAAGTGAAGACTTTCATGGGACATATCCCTTAATCTTTTATATTAGCTAATAATCTTAGAAAAGAAAACTCACTCAGCTAGAAATTTCACCTCCACTTTCTTCTTTACCTGATTTGTGGAGGCAGGGTGGGGGTGGTGGGGGGTGATGGGGATTCCTCTCACTGTCCTGGCATGCAGGCAAAACCAGAAGACGCATACAGCACCGGGTAGGCCCTAGAGAAACGTTACCAGTGGACCAATAACCTTCAATTCACCACCCTCTGCCACTCTCAGCATTGCTCCCCAGGGAGCGAATTATGGTCCTAGGCTTAAGCTCGGAATCCTTCAGGATCTCAAACAACTGTCTAGACATCCCATGTCATTGTAAAGGTGGCTTTTTCACTGAATTCAAAGTTCCAATTCCAGGAGTTGTTCTGAGCGTACACTGACTCCTGGACCTTGGAAACATCCTCCTCAAAGACCCCGGCTGCCCGATTTCATGTCATCATCTTCCATCCCCAGGCTGCTGCCAAAAGGACCTGACAGAAACTGATTAAAAATCAAAACTCCCACGTCCCCTGGATGGGGAGGCCTGGTGGCACTCAGAGGAAGGATAGCAGACTACCAAGAAGAGACTTGATTCCCTATGAGCATATACAGGGGGAGGAGGTCCCCCTCAGTCACAGTCATAGGGGAGTGGAGTAAGGGGAAAATGGGAGGGAGGGAGGAATGGGAGGATACAAGGGATGGGAAACCATTGAGATGTAATATGAATAAATTAATAAAATAAAAGTTAAAAAAATCAAAACTCCCTCAAGGGTGGTGGATATAGTCTACCTTCCTTGACTCCCTGCACTCAAGCCTGGAAATTTCCACTGTCTCATGAGGAAGGTAACTTGTTCTATTTATAAGTCTACGAAGAAGACTCAGTAACATTTCTCAGTTTGGACACATGTACTTCACCTAACTTCCAGGTGCCGAGTTATGTAAGGCACTGTGGTACCGTGCTTGGAGTAATCTCTCAAACCAAAATCAGAGACCTAAGTCACTTCTGTCATGGGATACTTTAATTACAGGCCAGGTATCCCAGAGCTGGCAACCCAGAACCTGAAGTTAGAAATTTTTAAAGCACCAACAT
The DNA here is from genome assembly GCF_964271855.1 of Acomys minous. Classification (NCBI taxonomy): domain Eukaryota; kingdom Metazoa; phylum Chordata; class Mammalia; order Rodentia; family Muridae; genus Acomys; species Acomys minous. Next base: position 71,375,786 of record NC_140490.1, read on the forward strand.
ATCACTCAAAGAGTTTTGAGTTTTGGATTATATCAGATTTAAGATTAAGGATGGTCAGGGAATAAACTCTATGCAAATATCCTAAAATCCCCAAATTTCTGGATTCTGAAGCCCTTCTGGCCCCAGGAATATCAATAATAGATGTCCAAACTACGCAGTCCTGGGGAAATGGCTCAGGAACTAGATAAAACTACTGCAATTAAAAAAAAAATAAGGAATTTCTTACATGTTTTTATGCATTTCACCATAGAGGATTTTTACCAAGGTACTACAGAAAACTTTCAAATAACAAAATAAACATACACCTCAGGTAAGCACAATATCATCTTCTACATGGGGCAGCACATGACAGAAGAGAAGGACAGAGAGGAGAGAGAGACGGAGGGAGGGACAGACATGGGAGTCACAAAAGAGGGAGAAGACTGCCGTCAGTGTGTGTGGGGTACAGAGGTCGGGCTGAGGTTAATGCCGCAGAGCCCTCTCCTTAAGAAGTCATCCTGAGGGGCTGGAGAGATGGCTCAGAGGTTAAGAGCACTGCCTGTCCCAGAGGTCCTGAGTTCAATTCCCAGCAACCACATGGTGGCTCACAACCATCTATAATGAGATCTGGTGCCCTCTTCCGGTGTGCAGGTGTACATACAAGCAGAACACTGTATGTGTAATAAATAAATCTTAAAAAAAAAAGAAGTCATCCTGAAGCACCAGCTCATGAGTTTCAGGGGGCTCAGAAAACAGCATGGCCCCCAATTCTGTGGAAAGCAAGTGATAACTGTGAGGAAGTACTACAAACAGGGAGTGAAATGCCCCACCGCAGAAGATAAGAGAACACAGATGCTTTCCAAGGCTGCCCGCATGCCCACATCGCTAACTCCTGGAGTAGCTGTCCCAGTTCTGGATGTTCCTCCGTACACCTCCCATGGCTAGCTCCTGAAACTCTTTCATCCACACAGGGAGATTCGCTGATAAATCACATCTGAACCACTAGGTAAAGTCTAACCTAAGCACAGTCTCAGACAACCACTTCTGAGCATGCTAAAAGAGCATCACACTTTCAGGTTCCGGGGACCTGCTACAGGGGGCACCAGCCACAGGTGGCAGAAACGCAGGACTCATAAACACAGTAAACAGGAATAATGATTTGTGCAATGTAATGTTGAAGTAGCTGGGAAGACGGTAAGGAGGCTCGCTGTTCAAAGACCAGTTCACGTAGAGAAGTGTTCCCTGTATTACCAGAGGGAACTTGACTGCAGGTTGCTAGGTTACCTGGAAAGCTACAGTGTTGTAAGGAGCACTACAATCTCTTTGGTTAGCCTTCCTGTCCTAGCGGTCAAATGTCCTGGCATTGACATTCAACTGCTGGCTGGCGGCTCAGTGAACAAGTGACAACAAAGTCAGATATTAGAGAGCATTAAATAATTCTTGAGTGGCCTTATTAAAAATGCCTCAGTGAGATCTTGAGAGGAAATGCCATGCTACCTTAATTTGCTCGACTTATATTTCTAACACGATGATAGGATGTGGCTCCTAAATTCAACATTCCTGAGAAGGGAACGCAGCTATGAGTTGGGGGGTGTCGGGTTGTGAGAGCAGGATTTCTCTGGTTCTTCCTGTTCCTAATTAAAAGACTATCTTTGAGTAGGGCTTCTTATACTAAAAACAAGCAGCTACTCGTTAAGAAAGAAGTTTTAATCTTCCATTTAGATATTCAAACTGAGTCACTCCACATGTTTTGAAGACATTGTTAATATTTGTGAGCATTGCAAGACAAAGGCGCTTTACATTAGGACATGAAGATACTTAAACCCACAAAGCCTGTCACTTACAGTTTTGATGAGCGACTGCTACAAAATTCCACAATTTAGAGACGATTCCCAGCTCACATGGAAAGTTCCGTAATTTCTATTTTTACATAGTAGGACTCAGAATTAACATTGCTATCTTTCATTGATCTTAAGAAGTCTTTTCTCACTCCTCCATATTTTGGAGGTTCTAAGCTTGGAGGAGAGAGAAATCTGCAAATTACTTGCTGTCAGAGAGACAGCCATCATCATTTTGTCTGAGTGGCCATGTGTGAATATTAAAGATGTCAGCAGCAAATTAACAGAACGGGTGCCAGGGTCAAGATGATAATCCAACAATAGCTTTTAACGCGGATATCCAAATGGCTGAAAGCCTGTTTCTCTCCATTGCTAGCCCAGAAGTTGTCAGAAACGTGCTGCTGTAGAGTCACTCGAGTGTGTAGCTTAAACACTCTTGGCTCCTGCTCTGATTCAGATTCTTTAAAAGCTATACCACAAAACCACAGCAACAGGGACAAATAATGTAGCTACACTGGGCTACTCAAAAGTACTGGACTCCAAAGGCTGGAATGTCAGGAACAGGGATGGAGAGATGGCTCAGTGGTTAAGAGCTCTGACTGCTCTTGCAGAGGACCAGAGTCTGGTTCCCAGAACCTACAAGGCAGCTTCACGTTCCACAGGATGCAATGCTTTCCTCTGGCTTCCAGGGTCTCCTGCCTGAGCGTGGTGCATATAAACACAGCATCACACACACACACACACACACACACACACACACACACATACACACATGCACGCATGCATGCACATAAAAATTACAGATATACAAAATGGTTTTGTTTTTGTTTGTTTGAGAAAGGGTTTCTCAGTATAGCCTTGGCTGTCCTGGATTCACTTTTAGACCAGGCTAAGCTCAATAAAACGTTTTAAAAATACAACAAAGCAGTGTCAGCAACACACTGCAGCTGAGTATTTCCCTCATGCTATCGCTGAGCTTACAGAAGGGCTAAACATAGACGTCCATGTATCACTTAGCCCGCTGGAGCTTACTTGATCAACATAAACACTTTTTAAAGATCTAAACAATGGAAGGCATTGGGTAATAGTTCAAAAGATTAGGGTTGAACATAACGTGTCCTTTATTCAGCGGCATGCTGCCCAAGGACATATGGGCATATACATGTAGATACAGAAAGAGGATCAACTTATTAACTACAAATAATTCATTAGTTTACTCCTAAAGCCAGGTCTTACTTTTTCTTCTAGTACCTCTTCAATTTACCAGAACTTATAAAGTATATGTAGTTTAAAGAGTGTTTTTATACCTCTCCTTCCCCTGAGTAAGATCAGACCTAAATAAAAAAAACCTGAAATTCAACAACAACAACGCTGGGAATAATCTTTGCCTCTATAAAAGAGAAAAAGAAGTCCAAAGGGAAAGTGCTGAGAGACACTTACTGCATTGTACCTTTAGAACTGTGTCCTATTGTCTGCTCAGGAAAAGTACAGTTACTGACCACATTAACTATAAGAGTAATTGCTTTCTATCTCAAAAACATTTCTACCACATAAAGCACACAGAGGCTACAAACAATCAGACAGCAAAATAGGAGCTGGAGTGACAAAAGCCTCCAGTAACCACCCTGAGACAATTCCCAGACAGTGACTTCCGTAGGGTCACAGTGAGGACAACATCAGCAGAAAAAGAAAACCGTCACTCCCCATGGACGGCGTTTAGTCTAAATGGTGTCACCATCATCTCTTGGTCTCCTCCTTTGAAACACCCTTGCTGAGGCGTGTTTGTCTGGGGAGATTGTCTGGGGTTTCATTCTTAAACTACCCGAAAAGGTCATTTCAAACTGATGTGCTCTTCTGAGCCATTCAAGATATGCCAAAAACAAAACTAACTTGTAACGTCCAGGAAACACTCTCCTGGTGGTTAACTAAAGACTGAAAGGCCTTTCAACAGGTCTTCATTTGTCTGCCTTTCTGGGGATCCATCCAAACACTGTAACATCAAGATTGCTGATTATATTTCTTTCTTTCATAGGGTTCATCATAAATAAAAAGGTAAACTTTGGCCCAAGATTCATAAGCTGTGAGGAGCTGAGCTCTGTAAGTCTACATGTCATTGGCCCAGTGACTTTTCTTAGTTGAAACGTCATCAATACTACAAGATCTGGAGCTCAAGTCAAATGTTCAATCACCAACCAATTAGTGGACTACAAGCACATCCATGCTGAGAAACAAACAAACAAACAGTATGCTCACTGGGAAACTCCAGGCAAACCGATGCCTGTATGTACCTCATGCTCAGCAAACTAAGGCTCCAGGGACAATGTCCACAGAAGCCACCCTGCTCCCCAGTGCAGCAAGCTCTGTGAAGACTGAATTTCTGCTATGGGGGAGGGGTAGGTGGGGCACAGCAGGGAACCTGGGGTCTGAAAATGAGGAGGAAAGTGGATGAGGACAAGCAGAAGGTTTTGCTACAGTAAACAAATGTCACCAGACTTTCCTCTTCAATGAAATGTGAAATGCTATTTCCATATCATAACTTAATCTTCCCAATAAAATGTCTCTAGGAATTACATCTACAGTAGCTAAGAAATTCTTTCCCCTGAGACAGGATTATTCTGTGTAACAGCCCTGGCTGTCTCGGAACTCTCTTTGTAGACCAGGCTGACCTTGAACTTGCTTCTGCCTCCAGAGTTCTGAGATTAAAGGTGTGCACCACCACACCTGGCTAGTAGCCCAGAATTTAAATTTTATTCTTTTATTCTAGAGGCACGCTCTGAAGTTGGACTGGGGGCTAGCAGTGTGACATCCTGCTTTCTGACCTCACCAGTAGGGGTATCAGGACGGTAGCTCTTCTTGTGTGTGTGTGACTCCACCTGCTGGCCTGAATGGCCAGTTTCCAAGAAGATTAACAGAGAAGACAGGTCACAGTGACTACTGATGGAAGAAAGCAACTGATTCAATGTCTAAAACTCCCTTTATTTCCATTGGAATGTGTTATTTCAAATATGACTGTCATTGTAAACAGGGACAATTATCATAGAACTTAGTTCAAGTGGAATAAGAGGAACTATATTTCAAAATCTCAAACAGCCATGATGATGTTTTTGAGCTAATAACTAAAGCCGTATGTCTGAAAGGAGCTGTGACAGCACTGATCTCCCATTTTCTCTGGTCTCTTCAAGGCTTGTGGCAACATTTTGCCTCAGCTGCCTTCAGGGGATAAAAGCTGAGAGCTATGTTCCTTTGACATCAGCTCACTACATTTAAACCTGGTGAGAACTCGCACTTCTCCTAAACGGGCCCCTACCTTCCCAGCTGGCTCCACATAGAGCCTCTAGGACCCTGGGCCTGAAAGTTTAATACGGCCTGTGTCAGTGGCTTTGAAAAGGCCAAATGCCAACTGCCACAGTGGCAACCATTCACAACCTATAAGATCCTGTCTGCATATCCTTTGGTAAAATATAGGTGACCCGGTTTGTGTTATATATAAAGCCTTATAGCTAAGAGAAGACGGTATACACACAGCTCCGCATAAGTCCTGGGTCTGTTCAAAGCACTCACTCAATTCCTCAGCTCAGAGCATGAGATCCTGACTAACTCAACTCTTTTGTGCCTTGCCCAGCTTACCCAATTTATATACACATCTCAAGTAAATGTGTTATCCATCCCAGACTCCATGCTGTTCCCCCCAAGAATGTGCTTTCAGCTAACTCATTTGTTTTTGCTGTTCGGTGTACAACACAGAAGCCGTATAAAGGTCTGACTTCACTGAGACACCCATGACAGGAGGGGAGCTTACTTCAAGGCACAGAGCTCTGTTTATGAATCCTGGGGCCTGGGGAAATATATTTAGCCATCCAGTTTAATCATCAAAACTTGAACCCCTAAGCTTCAGTTGAAAAATAAATTGAAATCGCTTCTGATAATTTTCTAAAGTCAGCACAGACACGGTGCCTGAAAAGAAAAGGATCACGTTCACCTCTGGGCATCTGGATGTGTCAGCCTGAGGCTTCAGAGCTCATCAGCCATCTGTACTGAGCAGCTGTCTGGGGACCAGTGTCAGAGCTCTCATAATCCAGCATCAAGTGATTGTGTTTAAATGTCACTCCTAGCTAGAGAGTCGAGGGTGCCCTGAGCCCACTGGATCCCTTGGGTAAGAAATTCTAGACACTAGCACCCTGATAATATTCATTGGACAGCAGTCACTTTATGATCTGTGGCTGGAAAGCTGTTAATTACATGGCAGGGACAGGTCAGTATCCCGCTGAAATGGCACCAGCTGCCCCACAACACAGTCACGTCCACCGGAGACCCTGAATTACAACCCTTCAATCCGTCCCATGGCACCTCATATACAGTCCTGCTTCTGTCAATAGCCTCAGAATACAAGCTCCAAATGCTGTAGTTATATATATATATATATATATATATATATATATATATATATATATATTTAGATCACATATTTTGGATGCCCCCAAACAAAGAACAGTGGGACCGGAAGTCAGAGTAGAAAGAACATACAGAAAGGCAATGCTGCAAAGGGCAAAAGGAGTAAGGAAAACAGCACATTCAATATTAGGGGCAGGAAAACAGGATGAAAATGGAAAGGGCCGGGCATAGTGTGCAGCTGGATACAGTCAGGTTTGCTCCTCCAAGTTTTCAATCTGGGATTCAGAGCGGGCTGTCCCCTGAAGTCACCACCTCACGGCATGAACTGGCCACTGGGGAAAACGAGAATATATAGAGATGGTGCTGTGAGCTATGGAGCAGGTCCTCCCGCCAGGGCAAGGGGAGCAATAGCTGTGTGCCCCAGCTGCCCTGCCACAGACTCAAACACAGAGCCACACACAATTCCCACACCTTTGCCTTCACTCTTCCCATGGACCAACTCAAACCCCAACAAATGGCCCGTGATTGCATTAGAACGGACGCCATCTCTATTCTCAGTGGAGAAGGATACGCCCACTTTTAACTGAAACTTAGGCTGTGATGTTTAAAATGACTGTCGATGACAGCAGGTGACAGATTAGACGTATACCTTCTGAGTAATGTTTGGAAAGGCAGAGCAGAGTACAATGTTAGGGACTGGGTACCGGAGCGAATGCAATATATCTACTTTTTCTTTTTCTTTTTTTTACTGGAAACAGCTTCTGAGAGAGTCCAGCAGGATGGCCCTTTGACAACTTTGCACTTGGACAAGATCCCCACAGGCTCCAGGACACCATCCCCTCACGGCCATGTCCTATTAGAAACTTCCTGAGGGTGCCAAGACAGCATCACAGGAGAGGGCAGCTTCCAAAGAGACTGCCTGGTTCCCACTCCATCCTTGGTCAGTGATAAAGTACCTTCATAGAAATGACACTGCTGAAAACAAACAAACAAACATAAAACGCAGAAGGCAACATCCAGACTAAGTAAGAGCCATAAGCAACCTCAAACACTCAAGTAACGCAATTGGGAAAGCCAGACTGTTGAGAGCAAACATGCTTGGTTGAATTATGTTTATAAATGGAAAAACACTGAAGTGTAATATATCAAGTAAGTACAAATATCCAAGTTGGGCTGGAGAGATGAGACGAGATGGCTCCGTGGCTGAGAGTACTTGTGGCTCTTTCCCAGGACCCACGCTAGACAGCTCACAGATGCCTGTGATTCCGGCTTCGGGGGATCTGACGTCTTCTCCTAACCTCAGAAGATACCTGTTCTTCTGTGTACATTTCCACATATAGGCACGCGAGGTGCACATGATTAAAAAATAAATCTAGTATTTTTTTTAAATATCAAAATTTTGGGCAAAGTATGAACTCAGTGAGGGGAACAACCATCAGGACTCTCATGATACAAGATGAGGAAAGGCCATGACATTACATGTCAAGGAAAACACATCGTCTCTTCTGGTGATAACAAAACCGAGAAAAAGAGCCAGAGAGAGGAAGCAGTAATGGAAGCCTAGAACTGACCTCTGTCTTGCCACTGATATTGGTACAGAATACAAATAGTGCAAGAAATACTAAAGAAAGCTTAAAAACATACTTCATGGCTTTCCAAAGTATGTACAGTTGACCTCAAATGGTTCTGAAATGCCCTTGGAAATGTACAGCTCAAAGACAAGACACAGAGCTCCTGTCACAGCGAAAAGCACTTAGGGGGAACTTTAGGTGTATATTTCAGTGAGGGATGCAGCCCCACATAGACCCAGACACATCTAGCATGTTTACAGCCAGGTAGGAAATGGGAGGAAAGTTCTCAATGGGATTGAAATTAAAGCCTCAATAAATTACAGGGCGCCCTCCCAACTGGGTACTTGATAGTCAGTCACCTAAACAAACCTTGTGGCTGAATCAAATAAACTTACTTTTCTCTGCTTTGCCTGAAGTCTTCTGCACATATGGGGCTTGGGAAAGCTCCTGACGCTCTGGCACTGGCTGCCAATCACGCATGCGCAAGAAATGGCAACAATTAAAAACAGCAGAGTCGCAGAGAGTGCAGGAAGTGGCATGGGAGCAGTGCTTGTTCCCATAGCTCTCCAGATCCAGTGCAGACCAGTTTTCCTTTCCAACTGGAAGCATGGATGACCAGTGATAGTCTAGTCACAGGACACTAATTTCGAGAGCATGTCAGGAATCATAAGCAGAATTAAATCTTAGGAAATAAACAAAGGTGACCTTCTAAATATTGGCCTCATTTTTAAAAAGCCTAGCCATATTTGTTTTCGTCTGCTGTGTGTTTTATGTCATTCTTGTCACTGCACTGAGGACATCACTATGACAGTTTTCCAAGGTGCATTGCCAATGAGTAACTATCCCAGCTGCTGGGTGGTCACACACCGAATAGTTTATAGACTGCTCCATACCTTTAACTTAGCTTTTGTTTAATGCTCAGTGCATATACTGAGGCCAAGTGAATGAAACAATAGAAATCCATGTCTATTTTACTTCTATCTCAGGTGTATATATATTAAATTCAAATCAGTTTCCAAACGGGCTCAGTGGCACACGTCTGTAATGCCAGCACTCTGGAAAGCAGAAGCAGGCATATCTCTGTGACTTTGAGGCCAGCCTGGTCTACAAAGCAAGTCCACGACAGCCAACGCTACACAGAGAAACCCTGTCTAGAAAAAAAAAATCAGTTTCCAGAACAATCCACAGACACAGAAATAAATCCCCTCCTCTCAGAATCAATGGAGGTAGTGTCTCTAGGGTGGGAAGGCAGACACCTGAAGGCTCGCCCCGGTAGTGTGGTTAATGGGACGGTTAATGCCTTCATCTTTTTTCTACTCTTGTAATGGAATACGACTGACTGAATAAATTATAAATTATAAAAGCTAATTTGGCCCACTATTCCAGAGATGTGGAAGTTCAAGCCTGGCAGGGCTCTCATACGGTAAGGGCTGCCTCGTAAGTGGTGTGGTGAGAGGGCAACAGAGGAAGTGGTGGACATTAGTCTTCAGTAAAGACTCAGAACAAAAAGGCAGAGGGAAACAAAGCCTCCACTTGCCTACTTAGGCCAGGGCACAGATCTTCTGTCCTCGGCTTCCGACTCACTGGAACTTAGACCATCAGCTCTGAGTGCCCAGGCCTCCTGACCACAGGACAGACTGCCTTGGATCTCCATCCTCTGGAGCCAGATCAGGAATTTCTGAGACCTGTAACGCTTGTGAGGCAACTCCATGTAATCAGCCAGCCCCTCTCACTCATCCCGTAACTAATGCTGCAGAGCCCTTCACTGCCCTGTGCTATCTATAGGAGTTCAGCTCAGGGCTCACGAAGAGTCCCCTGGAAGCCCTGGAGGAGCACTCGAGATTGGTAAATCTTGTCCAAGAGTCTTTCAATATTTTTCCAAAGTAACATATCCATGCTTTTCAAGTAGAGGTTAAAACTTGCAAAAGGACTTGGGGAGTTGCAGGGGAGGGAAATAATGTTCTGATGTGATGTTCTGACATGGAGTTTCCCCATTTTATATACATAATTAGAAGCATAGATGACTAAGCAACACATCCACAGCATCTCACGTAAAAAACAAAACCAACTGAATCACAAACTACAGAGCAGAGGATGACCATAAGAAGAGTGCTAAAGTCAAGAGACAGCATGGGTTCCTCCATGCCGTGATGGGAAGGGCACCTTACCTCTCTGTGCTGCTCTTTAAAAGACCCAACTGGGGTTTAATCATGAGAAAATATCAAGCAAACTCAAGCAGAAGAATGGTTTCTAAGACACCTGACCAGAATTCATTACCACAAAGAACCATGAGGTGTTTGCCCAGGTAGAAGGAGACTGAGACATGGCCGTCAACACAGCGGGGATCGCGGAAGGGAAAGGAGGCATTAGTACAAAGCCCAGTGCAACTAGCCAGCTCCCTGTGGCTCAGAATATCGAAGAGCTTTAACCTTTACTTAAAAATTGACTGCTCTGGTTGTATAAGAGATTAGTTAATCACATATCAGTCCCCAAATAAAATCTTATAAAATCAGAGCAACGGAGAGCTTCTCCTTAGTCTGAATGAAAAGGGCTGTGGATGTTTGTCCGTGGGGTTTCACTTGCCTATGGTGCAGTTTGCTTTTGCGTTCCACCTTTACAACAAAAGCAGAAACAATTTTCATGAGAGGTCATCAGATTTAAGAGGCTGGGTCAGAAGATGCAACTCTTTGGGAGAGGCTGGGGGAGGGGCCTGAGAGGGGAGGGGCAGGGCCGCGTCACTGCTTCAAGCACCTACTCCTATTTTTAGCTGGAAAATAACAAGTCATCATGAGGAAACTGGCTGCGTATCAAAGCTGGGACCAACTTATTCTGTGGTGGTGGCAGGGTTCTGCTCAGCAGGGGAAATGCAGACTGACGCAGTGATCTATCCTGCCTGGAACGAGAGCCCAGTCAGTGGCCTCAGGAGCTCACGTTCCACCCAAGACTGACCTAGTTATCACAACAGTTCACACAAATTCTCATTTAACATCTCAGAAGTCAACACAGCAAACTCCTTGGCGACCCATTAAGCCCAGTGGCTCTACTCGGAGCACAGCATGGCAGGCCCTTCCACTCTGCCTAGGGGTCCTGACGCCATAAGACTCCAGTCACAGACTGGAATACAAAGTTCAGCTCCGGACTCTCAGTGGGCTCCTGGAGAAATGAAAGCTGCTATCGCATGGTAAAGCTAAAACCGATCAACCAAACGGGTGTTTGGAGGAACAGTGTAATTAACGGTGTTTCTAAGGTTAATGCTGAACATGCAGGACTCATTTCCACAGAGTGAGGACAGCCTGAGGCAATAGGGACCTGAAGGAGAGTGAGGCGGGCAGTGAAGTGAGCTAACTCACACGGAGAGCACTGCCCTCCTCAGGACGCAGCAAGGTCAAGATACACAAAGAAAAGCAGTCCTCGGGGATGGGTGGGCACTGAGAACAACAGCCAGCAGGGCGTGTGTGTGTGTGTGTGTGTGTGTGTGTGTGTGTGTGTGTGTGTGTGTACATCCAAGACACTTGGTGAAACTTGAGAAAGGGTGTGGCTGGACTGGACCACAATACTGTATTCACAGGAGATTTTCAGGGTTTTAGAACTGTGCGATCACCCCTGCTAGGGAAGTGTGTAAGCCACAGTCTTCAGTGACACAGCATCCGGGGCCTCATCAGGCCTGCAAAAGTTTCAAGGTGGAGAGGAATTACATGTATCTACATACACATGGAGAGATCCAAAGACAGACAAAACCAGCCAATGGATGAGCCACAGCAATGAAAAGGATGCATTTGGTTGACAGTTATGAAAGATTCCCCCTCAGAATATCCTTTGCTCCAATTTAAAGTTATATCGAAATGACAAGCTAAAATATGGTGACAATTGGTGGTATTCTACACTGTGAGTACAAGAATGAATTCTTTACTTTAAAATGGCTGCATTGTGTGAAGCTCTCTAAAAACAGTTTTTAATTTTAATGTTATTTTATGTTTATTTTTGTGAGGGTGTCAGATCCTCGAGAAGTGGAGTTACAGACAGTTGAGAGCTGCCATACGGGTGCTGGGAATTGAACCTAGGTCCTCTGGAAGAACAGCCAGTGCTCTTAACAACTGGGCCACCTCTCCAGCCCTAACAATATCATATTTTGTTTTGTTTCGGGTTTTTTTGTTTTGGTTTGGTTTGGTTTTTGAGACAAGGTTTCTCTGTGTAGCCTTGGCTGTCCTGGACTCACTTTGTAGACCAGGTTGGCCTCGAACTCACAGAAATCTGCCTGCCCCTGCATTATGTGAAGTTTATCTCAATAAAAATAATGATCACAACCACCACATCACATAGCTCACAACTTCCTGTAACTACAACTGGAGGGGATCAGACACCTCTGGCCTCCACAGGCTCCTGCACTCATGTGCACACACCCCCATACAGACGCACACAGATACGTATAATTAAAAACAATATGATCAATTCTTTAAAAAACGAAAGTGGTGAGAGACTCAAAATCCTTAATTTGGGAGACCATGGTTGCCCAAACTCCAAATGGGTACAAGTAGCATAAACAATATTCCATGGAAAGATATCAGCCTGCCCAATGACTAGCGACATGCCTAAAACAGACCCAGCTCAGAAGCTAACATGTTCTCTAATGATCTCCAGATTTGATAAGCTATAAAGTTTGGGTCAGGGGAGTGGTTGTGCCTCACACCTTAATCATGGGCGGAGTTTACCAAGCTGCCCTCTCTGTGGTCATCCAATTCACTTGCGCCACCATAATCAGCCTTTGCTGGAAGCATTGTTGCCCTACACACATGCCTGTGTGTTCTCCATATCAGCCGGGGATGCTCACAGAAATACAAACCTAGTTAACAAACAAGATGCCAATTCATTTTAATGTAAACTGAGAGGTAAACATAAAGACTTGTGTCTAGACACAACACTGTATTCCACATAGAGGAAAAGTGCTTATGAGTGGGATGGGTATTGAACACAGCAGCCAGGACAGAGAGAAGAGCCGGTTGTTTCTTCAGAGAAAAGAATACTAAATGTACACTAAGCAGCTGTTTTCATAACGTTTAAAATGTATATGCTAACATGTAATATACCTCTTCTTCCTCTCATGAAACCCATCCCATACAAACAAAAGCAAAGATAGTAGCTGGCATGCACGTGGCTTACCCAAATTGGAGCAGTGAAGCAGGAAGAGCTTAGTATTAGCCTCTTGCCTGCTCTTAACGCTGTTCTCGGGCTCAAAGAGTGCACACAAAACTATGCGAAGATGCTGCCCTCTGGTGGCAGCAGCAGGCAATGCGCTCCACATAGAAGGACCATTTACATCCTTCTCTAAGCAGCGTGGGAATGCGGTTGTGGGGTGTGGGTGTGTACTACATACAGGCATGGTAGAGTAGCTTCAAAGCAACCACTACAAAACCTTACCTACTGTGTCGTGGAGACCTGGTGGAAAGCTGGCAAAGAATAGGCCTCAGGCAGGAAATAGGGTGCACACTGAAATGTCGCCCTTGACTATTCCAGTAAGAATAAAGATGACAAGGATGGGTTTGGTGGCGCACGCCTTTAATCCAAGCACTCAGGAGACAGAGGCAGGTCGATCACTGTGAGTTCGAGACCAGCCTGGTCTACAAAGCGAGTCCAGGACAGCTAAGGCTGCCCAAGAAACGCTGCCTCGAAAAATCGAAAAACAAACAAAAGAATGAAGATGACAGTGACAACATAGGAAGGTACAGAGGTCACTCTCCCTCTAGAAGTGCTTTTCCTTAGCACTTCTGAACTCTCTCAACTTTCTGTTTTGAAGAGAGTTAGTATCCTTAATGAAGAAGAAAAGGAGAAAAAAGAGGAGGAAAGGAGGAGAAGAGAAGAGGAAGGAAGAAGAAGGAGGAGGAGAAGAAGAAGAAGAAGAAGAAGAAGAAGAAGAAGAAGAAGAAGAAGAAGAAGAAGAAGAAGAAGAAGAAGAAGAAGAAAGAAAGAAAGAAAGAAAGAAAGAAAGAAAGAATCATCATCCAGAGGCACCTTCATCAGTGAACCCTGAAGCCCTTTCTTGCTGTGGGTGATGCTCACACAGCACTTGCAAACTTAAGCCAAAGGATAAAACACCCTTTTGCCAGAAATTGCACATGGAGAAGTGTACCAAACACCTAAGACAGCCTTGCCATTCAATTGTAAACACACATAAAAACATTAGTCCCCTTTTCTCCCTGACGGTCCGCAGCGGATCTTTTAGTCACATAAGCCTTCAAAAAAACGTCAGGAAGGGTGAACACATGAAAGAGACCGATAGCATGCAGAGCCTAAGATGCTTATGGTACAGTTGAGGAGGCTGACACAACACATCAATCAAAAGTTGACAGATACTCTAATGTATAATAGTTGTTAAAGAGGGAATGTTTAGGGGTGAGTGTCATAAGAATCCTCCTGAATGACAAACTAAATAATTAAAATTGTCGCGAGGCGGTGGTGGCGCACGCCTTTAATCCCAGCACTCGGGAGGCAGAGGCAGGTGGATCGCTGTGAGTTCGAGGCCAACCTGGTCTACAAAGTGAGTCTAGGACAGCCAAGGCTACACAGAGAAACCCTGTCTCGAAAAACAAAACAAAACAAAAAATAACTAATTAAAAGTGTCAAGGAAAATGTTTAACACAAAAGTAGAGATCATATGAGAAAAGACACGTCTCCTTATTTCATTTATAGGGATATATATGTATATACATACATATGTATATACATGTGTATATATACGACATACATATATATATTAAAAACCTGATTGATGGAAATAGTTAAATAACTTCCGTCATAGTCAGTAAATAATGTGTTAGGAAGTAACACAGTTTCTTATTTCCAAACTGCTTTCCACGAGGCTGCAGAGAATGAGGTCTATCAGATGGGCAGAACTGCCCTGTCCGTGTCTGTTTCTTCAGTACAAGTGAACTGAGACAGAGGAAAGCCATCGCACTTCTCCTTATGCATGATGGGCATTTACATTTACCAACTTATCACACACCATGGAATTTCTGACCCTACACTGTTCACTTCCTGAGTTTCCCCTTGGCAGCTTCCCACTGTGTCTGTTTCTCTACTACTGCTTCTCATGTCTCCTTTAAGATCCCCACTGATGAAAACAGTTTGTTTCCGGTGCGGATACTTGGCAGGTAGATTTACACCCTTCAGCTGCCACTTTCAACACCTGGCTCACCATGGAGTGAGATGCACTTGGGTTTTTGGTCTTTGCTCTTCATGTGTCAGAGCATTCTGGAACATGCTGCAGGTGTTGTGAGTGTCCAGTCATGGAGATCCTGAATTCTGTTTGCTGTCTCTGGTGAGTGATGCTTTCTTTGGTTTGGTGGGTGAATTCTCCTCTGGGCTCAAAGTGAAGACTATTTGTGGGCCTGCTGCCTTGCCTCGGTTGAGATCTTTTGTCTATAGCCGATGTTCTGAGTCTGCTTGTGTCAGTGAGGTAGGTGGTAGGGGTTTTGGTAACATTGGAATGCCCTCCATAGGCAGTGATGAAAACACACACATGTGCACTGTGACCCTGTGTGTAATGGTTTCTAAACAGGTACATACATGTAAAAGTAAGGAACTGTTTGAAAGAACATGGTACGTGATGTGTGGAGCCATGCTGCTTTAGCTACTCACGTTGGATTAGTCATGACATGAAACAGGTTTTTAAAAACTGCAATAGAAATAACTAGTTCCTAAGTCAAGGGGCACGATGAGCAGAAAGCAGATTTCCGGAGACCTTAGAAGAAGCCAGACCATGGTTTCTGTCTGTCTCTCTGTCTCTCTCTTTCCCTCTGTCTCTCTCTCCCCCCTCCCTCCCTCTCTCCCTCCCTAATTACCTCTTATTCCCTCTCCTTCCGTGCTGGGACTAAACCCAGGGCCATGCTCTTGCAAAGCAACCACTCTACCACGGAACGAAATGCCCAAGCTCCAGACTTCCTTTCCTGAGAGGATGGAAACCCTAACATGAATACATTTTCTGCAACACAGGGAATGCTTCCGCACCCCTGAATGGATCCACCAGCCTCATGCGAAGAAGATGTTTACCTGCACCCCGAATCAAACAGCAAACGGGCCCCATGGTGTGTGCAATCATTCAAGAAAGACACAGGGAATATCAAAGGGACCGGAGGACAGATGTGAACACAGACCTATGGGGACTGAAGCTCAGCAGGGAGATGGCGGATGGGTGCTTTGGAGGCCACCAGTTTACACAGTGTGCTCACTGAGGAAGCTGGTTTTCAGTGACCACATGAATACGACTGTCGCTTAGATACGTGCTTATCTCCTAAACAGAGGAAGAGCCTGATTTCCAGGGAGGAATTTCAAAATCTTTCTCAGTCAATTGCTGCTAAAATGTAAAAAATAAGATAAATGGCGGGAGATTTCTGTGGAATGAGTCGAGCCTGTTTTTAGCATGTTCCTTGATCGTTTATAATCTAGTCGTGATGACGTATGTCACACGTCACAATGCTGAGTGAAATGCTAAGTAAAGGGACAGGGCATCTTAAAATTTATGACTCGAGCAGAATTTGAGCCTCTAGAGCCACGCGTGGTAGTGCATGCCTTTAATCCCAGCACCTAGGAGGCAGAGGCAGATGGATCACTGTGAGTTCGAGGCCAGCCTGGTCTACAAAGTGAATCCAGAATAGCCAAGGCTACACAGAGAAACCCTGTCTCAAAAAAAAAAAAAGCCCCTAGAAAAGCTTGGAGATATTTATGTAGGCATAGCATCTCACACTGTAGATCATCACCTACAACCATAGAAAGCATTGCCTACCTAGGGATTGCTTTCCTGTTTTGTCCTTCACCTGTGTAACAGAGAAATGATGGTAGTTATCAGACTTTCTCACGGGAGACAGGGGAGCAGAAAAGATCAATAGGTTAATATTCATAAACTGCAATTCAGGTGATAAAAGGTCCACAGGAGCACAAAGCAAACATTATGCTAACGACAGGCCGGTGGTGATAAAGAGCAGCTGTGCTCAGAGAGACATCTCGTACACTTGCTCGGTTGGCTGCATGGACGCTGATCTCAGGTGGACATTACAGACAAGCAATAGTCATCCGTCACTAGCTCCAAGCCCAGCAGGAGGGCAGAGCCTGAGTGTGCTTGCTGCAGGAGGGGGAAGGAGACATAAACACAGCCAGACATCTGTTCTGCCTGCCTGATAAAGCGATGGTCACAGAGTGGTACTCACCTATTGTACCTCTTCTCTTGAAAAATGGATAGTTTATTTTCATTTGGTTTAAAATACCCACCATAATCACATTTTAGTGGAATTATAATTATTTCCATAATCAAGAAGAATATCTGAAAGACATATATCAAACGTGTGTGTGTGTGTGTGTGTGTGTGTGTGTGTGTGTGTGTGTGCGTTTACGTGTAATGTGTAGAGGATTATGCCTGGCTTTTCTCTGGGTCATCTGTTATGTAGAGTTTGGAGTCCTTTACAATAAGTGCCTCTTTCAGAATTAAAACAATTCAAGAGCAAATATGAATTACCATGATTAGAGAGGCTGCATAGACCACTCAGTGGTTAAAAGTGCTCGTTGCTCTCATGGAGGACCAGCGTTCAGCTCCCAGCACCCCATGGGGAGCTCACAGCAGCATGTAATGCCAGCTCCAGCTCTATTCTGGCCACTACAGCACCCATCACCCATGCACTTATAAGCACACATGTGCATGGCACACACACGCACACACATGCACACACACAAGTTGCTTTAAATACTTAATTAAAAGCACAAATCCAGAGTCAAAGTACACAAAACTATGACTAAAAACCTACATTGTATTAGGCAGGAAGAATAATTTTAAATTAAATGTACAAATAGTTTAAATTTCATTTATAATAAGAGTTTCACAAACATCCTCACATTTTTCACCCAAGTCGATGATTAATCTTGCCTAAGGAAATAATCCCAATTTTACACAAATTTACCCAGAAATGCTTACAGGATCTTTCTGTGAAATGTACAAATTCCTCATCTATGCAAAGGTACAGGAAAACCCTTCCCTAAATCATGGGCCAACCTTGTCATGAAACCCTTGCTATCAAAACTTACTATAACATATGGACATTTGGGATGCACAGTTCAGTAAGCTAGGTGTGGTAGGACAAAAAGCTACAGAGTCGGCACTCATGGGCTGAGGCAGGAAGCCAGCCTGGGCTCCATATAAAAACCCTGAGAAGCGAACACACACACACACACACACACACACACACACACACACACACACACACACACACATATACACGTAGGCATGGTGGCTCATACCTTTATTCTCAGAACTCAAGTAAGTATGAAGCAGGTGAACCACTGTTAGGTTCAGGCCAGCAAGGGCTACATAATAAAACCCTGTCTCAAGCAAAGAACAAAAGCCCACCACCACTACCAACAAAACTCCACACCTGTGGAGTGAAGCAAAGTGCGGTGAAGGAAAGCCTTAGGCCTGCTGCCCTGCGCGCTCCTTGACGGTGCAGTATTTTCCTGAGTGTTTGTTTTGCTTTTTCACAATCTCCTCTCCAAAGCTTCCCCTGTAGGGATGTCATCATACTGATTCCCAAAAGAAATGTTGTTAGAAAGTGTAAAGAAAACAGTCGCCACTGGCTAAACACACAACAAACCAAAACTGCACGTGTGCATTCAGACGTGATTTTGTGAGGGATCTGAAAACCTTAAAACCTGACAGAGTTCCCTGGGATAGTACCATGTGTGACTCCCCCTCGCACCTCAGCTGCCTCTGTCTCAGTATCTCTGGGATGGAAGCAAAGGCTGACTATGAGAAGAGAGACCCGGAGAGGGCAAGGCCCTGTACCAGGTAGAGCCTACAGTGCCGACCACACACAGAGATGCTTACCCAACCAGTCCTAGCTGCATGTTCCTGCACCAGCCCAGAGCTTACTTCTTGCATGCAAACTGAGCTGCGGTGAAGGGTGGGGGTCAGGGGATGACACACTATTACATAATGTGGCAGGCAGGGAGGAGAGATGAAGGTGTTGACCACAAGGGACAAAAGGAGAAGCATGACAGGATCTCCCACTGGAGCAGCTCCCTGCAGGGCCGGCCAGTGAGGCTCCTTGGTAACCTGCAGTTCTGTGTGGCGAACTTACTCATCCTCAGCATGGAAATAAGGCAGCGCCATACACACAGTGTTGAGTCACCAGGAAACCTAAATACAAGACAGCACCAACGGCTTGTTATAGAGACTGTCCACTCTGTTCCCGATCTCTTACAAACTAATTAGTTTGGGGCCACCCCATTTGGGGCCACCCCATTTCCAGTTTTCTCTTCTAAGTGTCCCTCCTCTAGTAGAGAGCACACGGATGAGCCCACACCCTGATGCAGGCACACACAAATACACAACCCACATAAACATGAATCTAGGAAACACGCTCAGACTTCACCCTGAGAATTCAACCTACCTGTCTTCCACGTGTACACAAGACAGACATGAACTTCGGGTGTCCACCAGAGAGTGATGGAAAAGACACACACACACACACACACACACACACACACACACACACACACACGTGTGCACAGGAGGGAGATGGAAAAATCACATGTGTGCACACAAAGGAGGTGGAAAGGACACTTGTGTGCACAGGAGAGAAATAAAAAGGTATTAACAAAAGTTTGCCATTTTCCTGTGAAGGTGGTAAAACTCTAGTGGTTTTCTTTTTTCTAATATTTTCTTAATCTTCCATTAACTATAGAGCAACTCTAACAAAAAACATTCTTCTCACGAAAGGGTGGTTAGCCACCCAAAGACTCTTCACATTTCTAACTGACACATCAGACAGGCTCAAGGGATGTGACCTCAGCCTTGCGAACTCTTGAAAGTCCTTTCTCTAAGGTCACCGGGGTGTCCTCCTCTGGTTGGCTCTATTCCAAAAGCCACAGGCCTTCTCAGTTCCCATCTGCTGGCTGCTCTCCATGGTTTTCACAGCTCACGGTCCAGCCCAGCTCCTGTGGCGGCACTCCCCCTGTTGCCACCTTTCTCCTCCGGCTCCTTTTTCCTCTGCTAAAGGCAGGCACACACAGGCAGGCAGGGCTGGTCTCCCTTCCTGGCTCAACTTAGACTCTTCGCTGTGGCAAACATCTTACTTGGGTCCCCTCATCAGCTCACCCTCTGCAAACCAGCACGCTCTGGGCTCAGCCCTGCCTGGGATGGTCTCAGAAGCAAGTGTAGCAGCAAGCATTAAAGGAAGACACTCGAGAGCCAGTGTGTGGGGTTTGTACAGTGGATGTAGACAATTCTCTTTCCATCACAGCTTTCTTTTTTAGGTAACAGAACACTGGTCAGATTAGTGTCTCTTGAGTAAGCGTGAAGAGCCAAGTACTGCTTTTCCTTTGAATGGCCATCTGGATCCTGCCAATGGAAAGGCCCATTGGCTGCTGTCATAAACCAACCAGGTAACACTAGGGACAGACCTTTTGCTCAAACACGTGTAGCCAATTGAGAAGTTCAACCTGGAGCTGACGTCAGACTCTGCGTGTTGGTGAGAGCTCAAGAATGACACCTTGAACACTGTTCTCACAGCAAGGAAGGCATAACTGGGCTTCCACTGAGCTCTTCCATAGGAGCACTAATGGCTACCCTGAGGCCTCTGCTCCAACTTGTAGAATAGGGGCGGGGCACACGCATCAGACCAGAGATGCCTATCTCCACAAAGGAACCAGCCACCTCCTAGGCGGAAGCTCCGTGTCCTGCATGTGGGACGAAGGATCCCAATCCCTGTGCACACAAGCTCTTCTGCGTCGCACAGCCAGTCAGAGGGACCAGCATCTGCTTTCACAGTTACCTGTTCCTCTGTAGCCTCACAGCCTGATGGCTACTCTTCACCCGCATCAGCCCCAGGCGCTCCTAAGTCCCTACCATATTCTGTATGTGAGCACAACTCTGAAGTCCTCAGCTCTAGCCACAATAATTTAAAATTATTTCCTACTTTAATAATTACCAAACACTAAATGCTCCAACAACGTTCTTCTATGACCTGGGTTCAAAGGAGCAGAAATAGAAGGAATATTTCCATTCTTCAATTTTTATTTTTTTTATTTTTTGTTTTTTTTTTTTAAGGCGGGGTTTCTCTGTGTAGCCTTCGCTGTCCTGGACTCTGTAGACCAGGCTGGCCTCGAGATGCACCTGATGCCTCTGCCTCCCTGAGTGCTGGGGTTAAAGGCATGTGCCACCACCACTCCGCCATTTCTCAATTTTTTTTTCTCCTAGTTCACCACCCCAACTCATCCACATCACCACAGCCTACTCACACCTACTACCCCCTTAACTAGAAAATTCCATGGATTCCACTAACATGGTATGTTTTTTTCCTTCTGTGAATGTCAAGGGCACTTTACACTCTTCATTTTCCATATGCGTGCGTGTGTGTGTGTGTGTGTGTGTGTGTGTGTGTGTGTGTGTGTATGTGTGTGTGTGGTGTATAAACAGCTCCACTTGTAATGTATGCACAACAGTAAACAACTGTCCTTTCTTAAATGGAGACTCATTCATTAATGCACTAATTCATTTGTTAATTTGGTCATTTAACATACGCCCTATTCAATGATTGGAACTGTGCTGAGAGCCAGGCATGCAATCAGTAGTGTGCCAAGTAATTAAGATCCTACTGGCATGGGAGGGTGCTGGGCGGGGAGACGAGTGCTAACAATACGCAGGGATGTGCGCTGAAGTGGGAAGGGACTGGATCTGGGCAGCCCTCATCACCCTCTACCACGATAGCAAGAGCAGGCAGAGAGCTGCAGAGGAGGAAGAGACTTCCAGCAGGGGAACAGCATGTGTGGGAGCCCAGAGTGACGACACATTGTTCCTTAGCAGAGCTCTAGGGAGGCATGGCCTCTCCTTAACTTGTCTTTGTGTTCCAGGTTCATTTACTCAATGTCTTAAGTACCAGAAATGCTAATAACTTGTCAGACTTTAAAAAATGAACCAAATGATTTGCCTCTTATATTTAGACCAGCTGAGCAGTCAACATGACCACAGTCCACTCCATGATCTGTTATAAAGGCACCACACAGGCAGTCAAGGGAAATGCAGCTTCTCAGTGGTCCATGACGAGTCTGGTAATGAATTTGTCCAGCTTGAACCGGGGACAACAGTATCAGATCATTGTGTGTGGCAGGATGGCCAGCTTGTGTTTAAAATTTTCCATTACCTCAGGAATGTATTTACCCCTCCCAATTAGGATAATCCCAGATACTAGGAT
The DNA here is from genome assembly GCF_964271855.1 of Acomys minous. NCBI lineage: Eukaryota > Metazoa > Chordata > Mammalia > Rodentia > Muridae > Acomys > Acomys minous. The sequence goes on from NC_140490.1 coordinate 71,397,794, forward strand.
GCTAGCTTCCTTCTTTCTCCTGCCCACGCCTTTTTTCCTGCCCGCACCATTACTTAGCCTATCATTTTAAAGGTCAACTAACCAATCATGTTTGTACTCTGTAAGGGTATTTAAACCCTCCACCATTACAGAACGGGGTCTTTCCATCTCCCCGGAGTATGGTGGGCCCTGACAAGTCAGCTTAATAAATTCCTTTGCTTTTGCATCGACTCTGGACTCTGGTTCTCAATTGGGCTTCCAGGGATAGACTCTGATGATCAAAGTCTAACAGTCCACACAGCTGGAATCCACCACACATCTGGAATCCACCACAGGAATCTCCTTAGGCCCTGGATGCTCCGTAAGGATTCTTACCCATGCCCAGTCAACGAGAGGCAGATTTTCTCCAGGGAGCTTCAGGACTTGGGAGCGTTTTCTCAGATGGCAGAGCCGGGTGAGCACTAAGCTTTCTTCTCTGGGGTCTCACCTGGCAGGTCTCCCAGCAGGCCTGCTCCCAAACATATTCTCTCTGGTGATCCATTGGATGAACAGCTACACTGATTCCCACACACAAGCCCTCCTCCTTTCCCTGGCTCAGGAAGAACAAGGAACCAGCTGCCCAACAAATGTGGGAAAACTTTTCCATGGAACTAAAAAGAAAAATACCTTAGTATATTGCTTCCCAGATAAATACCAGCATCCTTGCACACTAAGCAGGAGAACCAAAATCAAAATTAATAACTTCAGGTTCTGGGAAGCAAGGGAGATGGGGGTGGGGAGACAAGACCGATGTCTGGGGTTGTTATTGAATAAAGGATGATGATCACTCACAAACTGGATCTTCACAAACCTGCCTTCGCTACTTTGTCTGGCTACACAGAAAGGTGAACACGGGATGGAAAGGGATCTCTGGACCAGGAAGAAGAGGGAGGGCAAAGAAAACCAGGAAGAGAACCAATGAACGGAGCACAGAGAACAGCAGAGGTAGACAAGCAAAGAAAGGACACAGCCCATTAGACACCACCACGTCTGCGCACCGCAGCGCCCGCCCATGTCTCCTTAGGCTGAGTGACAGGGGATGCTGGAAGCAGACAGAAGTGTCACCACTTGCCATCCTGGCATTCAGGAAAGTCACCTAGCACACATGCAAAGCGGGATGCAAGGCTGTTTCCGTGACAAGGAAGCACTCCTCGGCTTTGGATGCGACAGATCTGTGGCCATGCTCCACGAGGTTTCATTTGACAAGTTGAATATCTCTTCCTCCAGGGAAAGGCAAGAGGGCTGGTGCTAATCCTCACCAGTGGGCATGCTATGCACAAGAGTAGAAGGCCGGCATGTGGAGAGTTCTTCGTCACCCCCTTATGGTACCTGGAAGTCACATGGTGATGTGCTATTTTCCTCTACTCTCTGCCTTGCCTACACTGTAGTGTACTCCTCTGGCTAAACAGCGGAGGACTGACACAAAGTCTTGCGTGTCCTTTTCCAGCTGAGCAAGGAAGCTCCTTAAGGAGGACTGCAACCTCATGGAACTGGGAAGCCATGTTTTGTTCCTATCTACACCAAATATCTACGCCTTGCATTTCTGAGACGAAGTGGGATATTACTATTACAGAGTTATAGGGCTGGGGTCTTGAACGGCGACCAAAATGCTACTGCTCCAAGGGCAGCAGGTGTAACTCCTTAGTGACATAATCCCCGTGCCCCATGGACCACCTGAAGAGCTACATCAAGTGGGCTAGCTGCTTGGGGAATGTAATAATTTAAAGAGTAAGGGCAAAGGTAGTAAGGTCAAATATATACCCTTGGACCTTGTCACTATGTTGTCCTTCCTAAGCACCATCTCTGGATGGCCATTCAAATGTTAGCACGTCTTCAGGAGCGCATGGAGCAGTTCTTCCATACCTCACTGTCTTCTTCCGAATGAATAAGAACGGGACAGAGAGTGAGTGAGACGCCCGCACGGGGATGGCTCTTACATAACCATGTGATTCTCAAATTGGTTCTGTCCCTTCCCATTGGAAAGGTTTTGACAGTCTTCCTACACATCCAAAATGCCATCCCCAGAATTAGAATCCCATGCCATAGATGTAGCTCCTGGCTCCCGCTTCCTCACAGACATGAAACAGATATGTCCAAGGGAATACGGCCAGTAAGTTCACAGCACACAGAGTTCAGTTGCGAAGGACACTATCGAATGAATGGTGAGCACTTGGCCAACAAAATAAAGTGTGCTGTGGCTGTGCAGTGTTCCAGGAGAGGAGAAAAATCAAGAGATGTGCTCAGATCATGTTTCACTCCTCAAGATGGTCAAACTCAAAGCCAATGGTAAGCTGTTGGCTCAGTTATGAGTCTCTACTCTGGCCATTCCATCAGTTCCTGCCTGGTCCCAAGAATGACCAGCTGTGTCCTCTGGGATGCCTTGATATGGTCCCCGAGAGTCCAGATACCACCCAGGTACCTACAGCAAAGGGTAAGAGAAGGAAGAACTTGACCTTATGATCTGGAACCTCTCAACTGCTCACCCTGAGTTAGACTCTAACTGTGTACACTGGTCCGTGTGTTGTCCATCCTCGGTCCTAGGTGTCCCCAACAGGGTACCCTGGAAGCTGGGTGTGATGGTGTGAGCCTATGCACCTGTAATCTTAGCACCTGGTAGGTGAAGCATGACTGTGAAATTGAGGTTAGCCTGGACCACACAGCAAGACCACAGATATATGATGCAGAGAGTCATTCAATCCAAAGCTCTTGTATTTTATGCAGCAAAATCAATTTAGAGTGTGTTGTGGTTTTGAGTCTCCCCTGCTTTTATAAATCTCTACTCCGTGAGAGCAGACACTCTGCGGTAGAACGGGTCTATAGAGACATGCTGAGTGATATGCCTAATAATATTAGGGTCTGACTATTATTAAAAATGCAGAGAAATTATGTTGGAGCATCTTCTTCAGCCTTCTTGCCCAGTATATCTGACAGACATACTTGTGAAGCAGGAACTATTGAGGACTTGCTTAGCCTGTCTTGGCAGAGTTTGGCCTCTGACTCTGCCTTCACCCAAACTTGCCCTTTTTGAGGCAGAATTGAGGACATTTTCCCCAGTGGCTGGCTTGCCACATTTGAAGCCATCTCCATAAGGAGGTTCTTCAATGCTCATCATCCTCTTGGAGGTAAGCTGGGTATTGCCGGGAGTTAACCTGTCTCATTGTCAGTGACTCTCTAAAATAATAAAAACATCTTTAAATGCCATATTCTGCATGTCTCTGAGGTTTTTGAAGACCTTTTCTAACTATCCCACCTCATCTTTCTATAGAATTATATCTATCTGCCACACCTAAGATGTATATTCTTGTGATAAAAGTAGACTAGTGATTGACATGACCATGATTTGATCAGCTAACAATTAACTTGTATAACTTATTTATCCTAAACAGCCTGTAATAGGTAGGTTTTGGGTAACTATTCAGGTAGCAAACTGTCACTTTCATCTTCTCATTAGGAAAGCTACTAACCTGCACTCCCGGCATACTCGGGTAATCAAGTTAACTCCTTCTCAAGTCTCTGATGGAATTGAAGACTGAGTAGCTTAGTTTTACAATGAGGCTTAGTTAGTTAGGGGTTAAGACGTTTTTAGGTCTAAATAGATGTTTCAAGATGTGATGGACATTGATTTACATTCAGAATTTTAGATGCACCAAGATAGGAAAGATGTTTTCTTCAAGGCTGTCAAATACAAATAGCCAAAACACTAAGAATGTAACATTTATATAATTCCTGATTGTGTCATGGTTATTCTTGCTATAGGTAGTTTATTGTATATACGTTTAATAATATAACTGTATATGTAAAAATAAAAAATGTTTAATTAATAAAGAAACAAGGAAAAAGATATTAAACAAGTGTATGCTCAATTTTGTCAACCTAAAAAATGCAGAGAAATAATAAGATCAACTCTTTCATCACGAAAGATGTTTACTACATGGCAAAAAGATAAAGTCCTCCCTTATAAAGATTCGCAGGAAAATTCCCTAAAACCCGTGGATTTGGGAATGTGTTATCCCAGGATGGGGTCTGGTCTCAAAGCCTCCTGCTTTTACTCCTCATCGCACGTGGCTATCATCAGATAAAGAGCTGTTCTAGCCACCCAGCGGGGGCAGGGCGGGCCCCAGCTCACCTCAGCCATCAGCTACATACAGCAGTATCCAGAGTGAGACTATGTTAGAGTCGGGGTCAGGGAGTAGCTCAGTGAGTGAACTGCCTGCTGAACAAGCACCAGGTCCTGAGTTGATCACCAGTTCCCATATAAAACGTGAACGGGGTGGCATATGTGTGCTTGTGGCCAATTCAACTAAAGCTCCGTACTGAGGAAGCAGAGACAGAAGGATCCCCGGGGCTCAATGGCCAGATACCGTAGTCTAATTAGTGAGCCCCAGATACCAGTGAGAGACCTTAACTGAAGAAAAGAAAAGATGGCAGTATATAAATCAATAAAGTGGTCATGACACCAGGAGGTTACCTGTGGCCTCCAAATGCACACACACTTGTCCACATGGGGTGATGAGAGAAAATAAATAAAAATCTGTTTAGTGTGAGGCAAGTTTCTAGGTCTGTTAACCCATTAGTCTCCACTCCAAGCCTACTGTTCCCTCCTTGCTAATTAACTGTTGAAAGGTTAAATAATTTGGCCAAGGTCAACAATTAACATGCCATGGACCAGAGATGCAAAAACCTGGAGTCTGGTGCCAGAGGCTTCGAGAGAAGGGGGACAAGTAAAAAACAATTCATAATGCTAGTCTCCAGTAAAATTGTATTGTTCCCAAGAACACCTCTATCCCCTCCTATTTTCTTGTTTTCATCCCCCATTCTCCATCCCTTCATTTGCTGGATGGTACCTTTTGGCTCCAGAGTTCCATATATCAAAGACAAAAAAAAAGTGCCAAGAAAGTTTATATGAAACATAAGAGGTGAGTAATGGGTCCTGTTAATAAGTTTGCCTTCTGTCACAACCACGTTATAAGCGGGAGGTGAGGGGTGGGGGAGGGAGATTCTTTTAGATTTAAAGCTAAAAAGAGAAGAAGGAAGATCCTGCTGAGCCCTTTAGAGCCACCTACATCGCAGGTTAAACACTGCTCAAACACACAGAGCTGCACTTCTCATCCTTGGAGTTTCCTATTTACATGACTGTGTTCCGGTGCACCACCTAGTGGGCAGAAGCCATCATTACCTCTAAAGGAGAAAATGCAGTCCAAGGCCTTCCTAAATAGAAGGAAGCTGGAAAACCAGCAGTAGGAATGAGCTTGTTTCATCTTCCCACCCCCTGAGAAACTTTTTCTAGAGCTAAAGTTAATTTTTAAAACTTAAAACTACAAGAAGAATAAAACTCAGATATTTACTAGCTTCCTTCAAAACGTGCCAAGGCTACACAGAGTGACTCTGTCTAAAATAAATAAATAAATAAATAAAATAAATTCTTCACAGTGCAATTATCCAGGCGTTCCCTCTCCATACAGTGTCTATTGCAGGTTGCAGGTGGCCCTGAAATGGGCTTATTCCTCGTTGTCTCTACGGCTCTGTTCTCTGGGAGTAACACACTGCATGCATAAAATCATCAGGTGGACAGAAACGGTAATGACAACGTATGTTTGCAGCCAAAGGAGCTGTGGTCACCTCAGACAGTGACGATCTGGTCCACTCCATTTCAGAGCAGTGGGACAGCAAAGCTAGATCAGGGAAGGGCAGATCTGCAAGTGTTGTGGGTGGTTGTCTGTTGTCTGCACCCCGGGATATAGATACTGTTACCCTGTGGCTGAACCGCCTTGCTACAGCTGAGAGCACTAGTGTGTGGTGCTCTGGGCAGAGCCCTGCACGCGATGAACTGCGCTTGCTCAGTGGTTCCTTGATGGGAAGTGAAGCTCTTGGGTTCTGAATGACAACTTTCCACTCTCTTTTCCTCTACTGTGGTCTCTGCACGTGAAACTGAACAGGAAGCCAGGGTAAGGCACGTTCTATGTGACCACGCCAAAGCCGCGGAGAGACCAGAGAAGGAACCTTGGCCCACACAGCTTATAGGAAAACATTGAAATGTAATTGTCAAGAGGTGTTACTTAGACCGGAGATGCCATCAGAGAGAACAAGCTTCCCAGAGCGCTGTTCAGCTCCCCAGAATGCTCTCTCACTTTGACTCCACCCTCTGACCTCTCCATGGCATCGCTGTCATATGGTTTAAGGAAATATGTTTTAAAACCTCAAAATGTATTATTACTGCTGTTAGATTGTTTCCATTTCAAGTGCATCCTCCTGCGTTCCATGGTAACTAGGCGCACTGTGCCGCCCTTAGCTTTCCTAGCATCGGAGAGAGAAATGCTTGGAAATGAGACTCCAGACACAAGGGTGCTGACGAAACTCATCTCCCGGGTGCAGCCGACACATTCCATTCCACAAGGAAGACAGTCAGACATCTTAGAATGTTTCTAGCCCCTTCCAGGTGACAGCGCAGTCTCGGTGGCTCTGAGGACCCTGACTTGTCCTATACCTGCTATCCCTGCATGCTCTCAAGCAATGTAGGAGGCACAGAGTCCAGGCGGGGGTGGGAGGGTGGCCGGAGCTAATGGCTGTGGCTTTGCACCACCTGGTGGCTGGTGCTGCTCTGGCGTTACTAGTGACTACAGTCGCTAGGTTTTCCTGTTGTTGCTGTTTTGATATGGTATGTTTGGATCATGTCTTTCCTCTGTCCTAAGCCCTCACAGACCTCTCTTCTCTATCCATCCAAATGCATGCTCTTGGTAAGCCTATGTTGCATCGGTTTGAAACAATAGTGTACCTAGAACTCATCAGCACTGGGGTACAGAGCACATAGGATGGGAAAGAGGGTACATGATCAGAGGGAAGCATCTCGGAGGTTGAGAGATGGAAGAACTGTTCCCCCCAAGGACCAGGCCTACACGTTACCTGCTTATGGGTTCACAAGAACCATACACCTAGCTGGGCATGGCGTTGAATGCCTTAAACTCCAGCATTCCAGAGGGTGACAAGCCAATCTCTAAGAGTTTAAGGTCCTCCTGGTCTAGAGATCAAGTTCCAAGCCAGTCAAGACTACCTACTCAGACCTTGTCTAAAACAAAACAAAACAAAACAAAACAAAACAAAACAAAATAATAAAAGGAAATAAAGGAAACACAAGAACCACACACTGGTCTAAATTTCTGGAAATCCCTCTGCCTGTGCTGCCATTGGCTCCCTGGATGGAAGGAACTAGATAGAGCTCAGATCCGCGTTAGCATTAGCCAGGATTTCCTTCCTCTGGAGTTCCATAGAGTGTACAGAGATTTAGGAAGTATGCTGAGCCTGTGTCGTTTGGCTTTTATGACCTGTTGTTTATGGGTACATCTGTAACTAAGATGCAAGCCAGGGACGGGCTAGTGATACCGCCCACTTATCACATTATCCCGGTGGGAAAGCGGTTCCGTTCTCAGCAAAGCTCATGCTGCTCCGTGCGTTCCATCAACTCCTTCATGCGAGAGGGAGGCACACACCACAGAAGTGAGGCCAGTGTCACTTTGACCCGTTTCTTTGACCCATACTAACGCTGTCCTTGCACTCACAGACTGAGTCTCACTGGCAGTGAGCATGCCCGATAAAACCCTGTTGGGCACCGTGCTAAGCCAGACACCAGGCTGCACTACAAGCGCTCAGCCTACAATCATTTTAGAGAAAATGCACCCAGTTCCGTGGGCATGATATTAGGTTAGCCGCAATTCCAAGGAGCTGCACTTCAAAATATCTCGATCAACCCACTCTGAGGTATTAGCGTCCTCCCCACCCCGCACTGCTGTACTATTCCGAGAGCGCAGAGTCTACGCAGACACACCCTATAACTCAGGAAGGGGTTTCCTCCTCTCCACTTCCCACAGGCAGGACCCTCCAGGGGGACAACCGAGCACATCAGATTCTCCTTATTAGGAGCGTTTACAATTTTTTTAACTTAAAAATTCGTTAAGTATACTTGCCTGTGCATATACGTGTGTGTGGCAGCACACATATAAAGGTCTTAGAACAACCTGCATGTGGGTCGCTCCTCTCCTTGTGGGTCCAGGGGCTCCCACTAAGGTGTGCAGGCTCTGCAGCAAGCACTTTTGCCCACTAAGCAATCTCACCTTCTCTAAATTCTCAAAATTCACACCTGCATGGCTCCCTGGGGGCAGCACAGGAGTGTCTGGCCACAAATTCTTGTTACTGTTACGACTACACAGTCCTATATGGCCAAGCTTAAGTGCATTTCTATTTAAAGACACCCTATGGTTCATTTGTTTCATTCAGCATGTAGCCAAGTGCATTGAAATCCATACATGAACCTTGCCTCAAACACACATCCTGCATTTTCTTCCTATGACACATCACAGCCTCCTCCTACTGAGGAACCCCAGGCAAAACTTCAGTATTGTGCCATTTCAAACAGACACACTAAAGACGGAACTGAGAGCGTGCAAGCTGAGATCAGCTGCAGAAAGCCAGCCTGCAGAGTGAGGGCTAACACAGAAGTCTGTTCCGTGCCGGCCATGTTCTATCAAGACATGAGTTAAGTGGCTTGGTGGCATTTGTGTACGTCCAGCTATGACACTGAAAGGTACCTTGAATGTTCATGTTGCAGTTACAAGTAAGTTTGGACAAACAGAATTGTTCACGCATGGAATCCATGAGTAACAATGATTGACTATGTATTTCAACCCCCTTTTTAATTTAAAAACCTTTATAATCTTTCCCTCACTCTCCAAGCCGTACAGCAGACCAACAGTTTACCAACGGCATAGTGCACTCTCTCCCTAACCCCAGGACCCACCTACGGTTGGCACACTTTCCTGCCACCATATTTCACAGTATCACGAGTCACTGGGCACCATTTCTACAGCAGCATTAGTAGCTTTCAAGACCTCATAATAAAAACATCTAGGTGCACACACTGTTTCCATGACAACTCATCGCTCTGAACAGTTCACTAAGTATCTGATAACTCAGTATATATAATTTATTGATAGAGACAGTCATTATGCCCTCCTTATTTTTATTTATGTATTTACTAATTGGAAGATTGGGGGGATTGAGGCCAAGGCATTTAAACACTCTGATCAAAAATGCTCTACCATTGAGCTCTACCGAAGTACCCTATCGGAAGACCTAAAGAGAGAAAGGGGAACCGGTTTGCACTAGTCACTCCATCTAAGTGGGAGAGTGAGAAACAGTCTGAGCAGCCTGAATGCAGACCCCATGTGTAATCTTGACGTAGCATTCCTGTAACAGTTATATCGAAAGGCATTTTAAAAAGCAGTAACGCAGCCTTCTGTAGTGTGGGGATGCCAAGTGAGGAAGTACAAATGAGCAGAGTCCATGCCATTCCCTGCCATCTACTCTCAGGAAGATTTATCAAGATGACAGCAGGCACTGCACCTGGACTTACATGTAATCATTTTTTGTAACTGCATACTTGCCTCCTGTCACTTAAGACGACGAGATTCTCCTGAATCCAAACATGGATCTTAATTCTGAAGAAATCTATTTCCTATCCCTTATTATTTTTCTACCTTATTTTATTCTTTTGTTAAATGATAATTCTGAAAAAAAAGTTAAAGAAAATGTCTAAAATTTCTCACATAAAAGAAAATTACAAAGGATGAAAACCAGATTTTTTTAATTTCAATTATTTAGTTTAGTTCCTTAGTCAAGGTAAATGAAATGGGGGAGGCACTAGAAAAAAAAGTTTTAATCAATTTTATCATCTGCTCTGGCTGAGAAGGAAGCAGGAAGAAACACTAAGGGCAGCTACCAACGCTTACCCTAAGGACTGAGCGCAGCAAATTCTCAGTTCACAAACCCACAGCTTCAACATCAAGACAGAAACGAACGGGCACAGCCCTGGCTCAGGGCACCACCATCACCATGTATTAAACTGCTTCCCACCGTCCTTGCTGGCAGTGAGGGGCAGCTTGCGCCCAGCTGGGCGTTCTACAGATGGCCAGCTGGCTCCTTCACTGCAGCACAAACCACGCAGGCCATGGAGGAACTTTAAATCAAGATCCTGGAACTTGAGACTATATAGTGAGACCTTGTGTTAGTGTGTGTGTGTGTGTGTGTGTGTGTGTGTGTGTGTGTTTATCCATGCATGTGCGCACATATATGCATGTGTGTGTGTGTGTGTATGTGTGTGTTTGTATGTGTGCGTGTGTTCCGGGGTTACTTTATTAGGAAAACCCTTTCCTTTGGGGTGTTGGGCTAAGGAGTCAGAAGTCTGTCTACTTCTTCCATCAAACTGTCATCCTTTAAAAAAAAACTGTCCTTTCGGCCTTGTTGGAGCAGCAGCTCCTTCTATCCTGTTATCACTGTTGGTTTTAATGTCAACTTGCCACACGTGAGAACCACTGGCATACCTGTCCTGGTGTCCTTGCCTGTTGTGGGGACAATGCGCCCTCCCTGTGAGCAGCACTGTCTGGTGGGGGCCCAGATGAAAAGGCTGAGCCTTTGGCTGGGCTGCCTCCTCCCTGTGGTGGGGCTGATTTGCCCAGGTACTTTTCTGCTGGTTGCTTGGCTGACCACAGAACCAGGATGTGGGGCCAGCGGGCTCTCCCGGATCCTGCCAGTCTTCTGGGGCTAGACTGGTACATCACCCTGTAAAATTAGTGGCTGTTGGCTATCACCGCTCCAGTGAAAGACAACTGCACTATCAGACTGTTAAGACACTAGCCTCTAGGACCAAGTAAACTGTCAGTCTCTCAGCTTCTTAGTATGACTTGGCTATAGTTTTAAAGCTGGCAATAAATTTACACACACACACACACACACACACACACACACACACAGCCTATACTGTTCCCTTGATTAATACACTGGGAAAACTCAAACCCCTGACTAGTTTCCAAGAGATGTGCTTCCCATAATAAAGAGGGCTTTAGCATCGCTAAGCTCTCTGTTGGAGCAATAGACAGTCTTGTCAGAGCTCTGAGTAACCTTGAAACAAGAAGTTGTGCCCAGTTTGCAGTTAAGTGGCTCCATCACACACATGTTCAAAGACAGGCATCGCAGCCCATGGCTCAGATGCAGGAAAACACCTGAAATAATGGCTCTAAGAACCTATCAACTTATTGATTCCTGGGATGTCCACTTGGGAGAAACAAAGTGAGAAATTAAATTCCTTTTATAAATTCAATTTTTACTCAAAGAGATCCAAATACTATCCAAACCTCTCACTCAACTTTCGAGTTTGACGGGTCTGTTTGGGAAGCAGAGAAAGAATAGAACACGGGTCTGAGGCGCTTCTGCAGAACGCCCACTAGGTGGCAGAAGAATGGCGCACAGGTCTGAAGCGCTTCTGCAGAACGCCCACTAGGTGGCAGAAGGAGCCTGTGTGTCCACAGCTGGGCCTGGTGCTCTATGAAACATCATCTTGTCAAGATTGCTGGCTCATTTTCAGCATAGATCATTACTCAACAGTCTTTCCAATTTTTCAATTCTCTGATGCAAGACTATGGCTGAGGCCCGGGGAGAAGCTGCTAGGGGAGTTTTTAAAATGAAAATTAAAGAACTGTGGAACAAAATCGAGGACACCAGTGTTCCCTTGGGCTGTTCTCCAGTGAACGTTCCCCATCCCTCCTGCGTCCCCTTAAAGTAACTTTTGAGTCCTCAGAGAAAATGCCATATAAATTTGAAAGTCCTTAGAATAATGTAAAATTGACCTTCAGTGAAAAAGCTCTATCCAATCTTGCTCATCACATATTTGGGAAACAGAACTCTGTAAGACAGGTCAAGAGCCTCCTATGCCTGAAGTCGGAAGTGAGTCAGGATTTACCAATAATGCTAGGACAGATTACACAAACACTGAGGACGATCGATCACACATCCTTGGCTCATGATGTAAGCAAATGGGCTGGAAACACTAAGGATGATTCCTCATGTCTCCCATCCCCCACTTTCAGAGAAACCCAGCATCCTCACTTTCCTCTTTCCTCTGGCCTCCATGCTGCATTTTGGGTCTGCCAAGGCCTTGGGCAGATCAACAGTACACAGAGCAAGTGCTTAGTTCATACTCTGTACCTCATTCAAGAGAAATCAATGCCGAATAGTGCCAGGCTGGGTTCCACATGGCAATTTTGATGACTTGTGGGTAAAAAAAGGACCACATGACCCCACATCACTTCCAAGCAAACTAGATATCTGCCTTACTCTCTCAACACAGAAGGAAAGCTCGGAAGCAGTGGAGGTGAAATGGGAGGCGGATGCTGTCCACCTTCCATCTCGCAGAAAGGACCGACACAAGGTGAGGGAGGTGACGTTATAGATACCAAGACACAGCAAAGTCTCACCAGTCAGTCAGCTCAATTCATCTGTCAAGACCAAAGACGAGATGGGGGAACGAACACTTCCAGAAAATGCTGTTAAGCATGTTGCAAAGCTGAACACGGTATCAATAAATACTCTTATTCGGAAAGACAGTAACACTATAAAAATCAAGAACTTGGACCTTTTTAAATTAAAGAGACATTATTAAAAAGTTGAAAACTGGTCACTTTGGCTCATTCAAGATAAAAAGCTAACTACTGCATACTTACTGAAAGCAATTTGGCACAATCAAAACCCTACTTGAGATGATCCCCCACCAGTACCAAGGGAAAGCTGTTTTCTGGCAATTTCTAGCCACTAAAGCCAAAAATCTTATTTGTGTCGCTTATGATGGGGTTAAAATGGGAACCTAATTTTACAACTGCAAAATTTCAAGTTAGCTAAAGGTAGCTCCCAAACTGGTGATGCCATGAGTAAGAGCAGAATACAGGCAACAAACATTACAGCACATTAGATCCAGGACAGGTTGTGCTCTGATTTGTCAAGTAAGTCTGTCTGTCTGTCTGTCTGTCTGTCTGTCTGTCTGTCTGTCTCTCTCTCTCTCTCTCTCTCTCTCTCTCTCTCTCTCTCTCTGTGTGTGTGTGTGTGTGTGTGTGTGTGTGTGTGTGTAAGAAACAACCCATTCACATTTGTTGCTAAATAAGGCTTTTTTTTTTTGAAAACACACACTATATATAAATCTCATCATGACTCAATTCCAGGAGACCTCCAGCTTTCTTTACATATATGAAATCAACACGTGTGAGTAATCCAGTCACAAGCCCAATAATAAGATGCCTCCTAGAACTGTCATCATTCATTCTCCTCAGGAGCCACAGAGCCTCTCGAAGGAGGCTCAGGGAGGCTCGGTCCATTCCAGGCTAACTACTTTCCACTACACTTAATCAGAACTGGATAAACAAGCAAAGTATTAGTCACACTTGTGCAACTTATTCCATTTCGCCGCAGCCAGAAGAGCTTTTCATGTGATCCTACTTAAACCAGCTCAACATCTGGAAATGTGGAAACTATTCTGTAAAGCACAAGAGGACCACACGTTCGATGCGACTGAGGTCAGACGGGGCGGGCAGGAGGAGAGGCGCTCACTGGGGAGGGAGGACTTACAATGAAGCCAAGTTTCTTATAATCCCGCGTGTACATGGACTTGCGCTTCTCCATGCTGCCACTGCTGTTGCTAGGTTCTGACTCCGCATCAAAGGCGATTCTTCGAAGTTCAAATATGATGTCTCTTTGAGCCTGAAGGAAGAAAAAAGGCAAAGAGGGGGAAAAAAAGCTGCATTCACACTGTGCGATGTGACATAAGACTCCCCCACTCCCCGGAGTCTACATGAATCACCGCATTCAGGCGAGGCAGAAGAGAGAAAAGAGAAGCCATGTCCTAAGTCAGAACTCAGTCGACTCCTCTCTCTGCTGCTTAGGCTTGGCAGTGATCTAAAGTCATCCTTCAGCCAAGTCACAGGAGGACCGATAAGCATTAGCCAGGGCGGTAATGTATGAAGCCCCAATACAGTGGAAGGGCTGTGATTAGCGGAGGCTAAGTCGGCGAGTGTGTGTGTGTGTGTGTGTGTGTGTGTGTGTGTGTGTGTGTGTGTGTGTGTGATGTCCTGCTTGAAGCACTTAAGAGGAACACAAGGTTCTTGAGGACTGTTTGAGCTACAGAGGATCTCTCTCTCCACCGGGGCTTGACTTCAGGGAAACTAGCACAGGACAAAAATAAAAGGGAGATCCCGAGGGCAGAGAGGATGACTGACTCGCCCAAGGGCGAGTGTGGCTCAGACAGACAGGATCATTGCACAGCCTTAGATAGGAGCAGTTTCCAACGTTACCATTAGGAAGAACCTTACAAATAGGCAGCGAGACTGTGTCTCCTAGGAATGTCAGGGGAGCTGCACATATGAAGTGTCAGAAACATGGCTGCCTAAAGATCACTGGGACAACAGTGGCACCAGTAGACATGCTAATGTGAGGGTAATAATGTAGTTAATTATATTATAATCTAAAATATTAAAAATTAAATGTGCTGAGTAGAATAGGCCAGATACAAAGTGACAAATACTTCCCCCCCCCCTCCTACTTAAGGGGCCTTTCTAGAATAGTCAAATTACTAGAAGCAGAAAGCAGAGAGATGATGTAGAAGGAGCCAGAAGGGAAGGGAGAAATGAGGAGGAAAGCAAATATGGTTTAGTGGGCACAGAAATTCAGAGAGAGGCCTGGGGATGAAAGCAGTGAGGTTTACAGCACTGTGAATGGAGTTGATGGTTAAAGTGATAAATTATGTCGTGTGCTTTTTGTTTTTTTAGTAAACAAGAGCAAGAGTTTACAAAGAGTGTTAGTCCGTATTGGGAGCACCCATCTCCCTTAATCCAAGTGGCAAGATAACTGTCTTGTCTCCCTGGGGCCACCATACTTGGCCTGGCAACAAAACACAGGGCACAGCCATTTACGCTTCTCCACCGCTGTTAATCACATGGCCTCTCGCCATGAATGGAGAGCCGCCGCCGCCGCCGCGGCCACACGCGCCACATGTGCAGTGCAGCATCTGCAGCACATCGGGCCATCACGTGCCAATAGTGAATGTTTTCCTTCCCAAAGCTGCGGCTCTGTTTGAGTTGAAAATGTGCACAGCGGAGGCTGGGCTCCCAGCTGTTCCCTCTCACTCTACCCTCAGACAGGAAGGCTCCCCCAAAGCCTTCTGGATGGAAATAGGATGTTTTAAACAGGGAGGGAGGCAGCAGGGAGTTAGAGGAAGCATCTAGCCAACTAAAACAGCAGCCCAGAAGTGAGGGTTCACTGGGGAAAAGAGGTCCCGTCTTTGCTCTCAGTTGCTGGAGAATGGAAACCAAGCCCCACTTGTGGAACTGATGCCACAGGTAACCTTCCTTGCCCACGGTTGTCTGGGAACTTGACTCCGCTCAGTGTATTATGGTTGAGAGCCCAGGGGATTTAGCCTCAAGCTCTTAACTATAAAGGAAAAATATGGATGCGTTTGGGGCCTCCTGGGAGAACTCGCTCATCTTGTTCTCTGATTCTGGGCTCACCAGAACTTTAAAGCCACTTACCCAAGTTCTGAGATGACAATTATTAGATCCTATAAAGATCCTAATTTCAGGGTAGTTCAAGGACAGACATTTGACGACACTGTCTGTCTCTGCTGACATTTGTGGGGATCATCCACCCACCTGGTCCTGGGGGTCCATCTTGGTCATCATCCTGTCTTCCAGAAGGTTAAAGGTCAGCACTTGCAGAACATACAGCTGGTGTGCCATCTCGTTGTTGATGGCCCGCTGTGCTCGGATGACGTGCTAGAGACATGGTTGACAAATCACATTTTTTAAAAAGTTATTAAAGAAAGGATTCAGACCACAAAGTTAACTCACGGCATGATCTGAGGCCCTGACATGTCAGACTTTCCTCACCCTGAAGAACCCACACCCAGGCCCCAGGCCCAGACAACACAAGAGAACTACTTCCATATGCAAACTAGGTGCCCTATGGCTACAGTCCTTGTGTCTCAAACACCCAGAGCCATGTACCCCGAGACTAGACACAACCCATAATCACCATAGCCCGCTGGAATCATGAAGCTAGCCAATCCTGAGCCAGAGTAGCCACCTTGCTGGAGTGTGTTCTCTGAGGCACCCGTTCCCTAGGAAACCATAGCAGGGCTCTGGCCCACATCTTCCTACGGCCCTCTTATTTCCTGTGTCCTCCTTCTTATGTGGCTCCCATGCTGTGTCACACTCCTTCCCATAGGACACAGCACCCTTTTGGTGAATTTTAAGTCATGAGCTTTCTTTCCAGCGGCAATGGCCTTTTGACCTGTTCTTTTCTCCATACCTAAATAACAGTAAAACTTATATGTCAAATATGAATGTGCATGTGTGTGTGCATGTGAAAGTGTGTGTATGTGTGTGTGTGTGTGTGTCTTGCTGAACAACATCACAACATCAGACTGGGTTGTTGTTTGCTGATTTGGTAAGCATTAGACTAGCTTGCTTCCCATGACTGGTAAGGAGGTGGTAAAGAACCTATCCTGTTTGGTTCATCTCTAAACATTCGCCAGGTGACGCTGCAAGCCTCTTTCCCGCTGAAGTTTCAGGTCCTTCTCTAAGAACCTTCCAACTAGCTTCCTCGTCAAAAATACGACAAGCTCATATTCGTGGATTTTTTTTTTCCTTGAGCCAAGAAGTTCCTGATTTTCTTTGCCTGCAAAACTAAGCCAAGGTGCCTGTAGTGCATTGCGCTGGGTATGTTCTCCTTGACTTCCTCCAGCAGGTGGAGACTGCCCTCCAGCCACAGGGCCAGCCACTGCAGCAGAGCACTGTTTGTGCCAATCTCAAAACACACCCTCCCCTCCCGGACTAGGCCTACTCAGCACACTCCAGTGTCGAATCACAGAACAACCCACCGCAACACTAGGCCATTTCTCCCCAACATAGTGGCTTCGGCACAGGTACTCACTGTTAAAATGATGTAGCGCAGCTGCTTCTGAGCCAAAATATTAGCCATCTCCTGTGAAAGAAAAACACACCCACCAAAGGCTTCAGTTGCACATGGCCAGCAATGACTCCATCCTGGGGTGTGTGGCTTAACTGTAGATCAGCAGTATTTCTTGGGAAACAGCCAATTCAAATCATTTTTTTTGTACGTTCCACTTGGATTATAAAAATCCAGGTCCAAAAGCAAAGTAGATTTTTTTTTCCTTTTAATTTCTGTTCTTTCTAGAAAGGAATTAAAACCTCAAATACCCCAAACTGGTCCTGTGTCTCTGTGTCTTCCACATCTCTTCTCATCACTTTTGCTAACTTTATACATTTACTTATGAAGGGACTACCATACAATAAGCAGACAAAGCAACAAAAAGGGGGGGGCGGAGTCAAATGTTTAGTGGGCTAAAAGCCAGTTCACTTACTCTGTGCAAAATAAGAATGAGGAGACGGGCCCTAGACTCCAGGGAGGCTGTCTATGCACGTGAGCTGAGTCAGGATTATCTGTCTGTCTGTCTGTCTGTCTATCCATCTATCTATCTATCTATTTGGTTTTTCGAGACAGAATTCCTCTTGTAGTCCTGGCTGTCCTGGACTGGCTTTGTAGACTGGCCTCGAGCTCACAGCGATCCGCCTGCTTCTGCCTCCCGAGCGCTGGGATCAAAGGCGTGCGCCACCACGCCCTGGCTGAGTCAGGATTATTGAAGGCAGCTGAGGCCCTGGAGTTGACACCCCCTTAGCTTGGCCCGGCCTCTTGTCTGTACTTCATGCTGTGGCATCTCCACTGGTACGGAGGATTGGGGGATGGTTTGGTTAAATGCTCAGTTGTGGCACACCTAGGAAAAGGGTACCCTAGCTGAATAACTGCTGCAATCAGATTTACCTTTGGGCATGTGTGGGGGGTGGGGCGCATTTTCTTGATTGCTATCTGAGGAAGGTAGGAGGCGCTGGGCACTAGCTGCTGAGGAGCTTGGGAGCAAGCCAGCGAGGAGAACTTCCCCATGGTTCCCGCCCTGGTTTCCCTCAACAGTGGACTGTAACTTATAAACAGGAATAAACCCTTTCCTCCCCAAGATGCTTTTGGTGATGGTGCTCATCACAGACACAGGAAGAAAACTGGAAGAGGGCTGACTCACAGACGGTCCTTCTGAGTACCGACCAGCAGGTGCTAAGGGAAAACTAGTCAGCACCGCCTTGATATGAAAATACTGCTTATATACAGGAAGACACCAAAATATTCTCTTTATTGTGGTTGCTGGGGAGTATTTCTGGCATTGCAGTTCTCACTAAGAGAGAAGGCACTAAACTACTGCTACAAAGCAAAACTATAAATTCTACTGAGATTAAAGAAAACTTGCAGAAAGCTGGGCGAATCAAGAGCATGGGGAGAGAAGCTAAAACGGGGCAAACAGGCAAGGAGGCGGGAGCGGGATGGGAGGGCGGGGCCCATGTGTCTCGGCTGACAAAGGAAACGCAGATGACTTACAGTGAGAGGACAATCAAGGATGTCAACATTGCTCTCTACATCAGCCTAACAGCGCCATCGCCACCACAGAAAGGAGAGCGAGCAGGAGAGAAGAGGGGACGGAAATTCAGAGCGCTCTGTTAGACACGGGCAGACCCTCTGCACTAGAAGGGTGGATATTCTGTCAGGAGGCCCTAAGTGGCACAGGGGCATTAAAGTCCAAATCCAGGATGAGGTCCTCTTCTGAGCTCTTAAAGCCAAGAGTGCTGGCCAAGGACACCTCCAAATGACAAGCCAGACCACCAGCCCCTTCACACCGGAAAAAGCAGGTGGGCCGTTACTGGCTTCTTCTGTTTCATATTTCTTCTCTTGGGCCAGATAACAAACAGAAGGGCCAAAGGATAACACAGCTCTTTTCACTATTTTTTAAACCTTATAAAATTATTTTCAAAGTGCTGTTCGATAACCAGAGCAACAAAAACAGGAAAAGAAAATGCAGTTCACTGATCTATACAATTGAAAGGTGAGTGAAAAGAAACACGACAATGTCATCAACTAATAACTATTAATTATTTGTTTATAGTATTTTCTGATCGGGCTCCTCAAGACACAGAGGACGCCACATCCTTTGCCTTCCAAGCCCGAGGGATAATGTCTAGCACAGAGCAGACAAAAAGAGTTTGATAAAAAGATCAAATGTATTTTATAAAATTCTCCTTAAGAAGAGGAGCTAGATTAGAGAGAAAACAAATGAATCTTTGTCCTCCTTATGGATATATGCCTAATATTAGTGAATTATTTGGACACCCATGAGAGTTCACAGGGAGCTTAGCCTTCAATAGCACAAACATGGAGTACTGGTGTACAAACATTAGCACTTGGCCATGTATCTTTGTTGGTTTTTAGAAGAGGTTTAGAATAGAATAGGTAAATAAAATTAATTCACATGGTATGGCTCACTTTGTGGGAAAATGCACGAGGAAGAAATGTACATAGAATAAAGGAAGAACAGAGCCGTGAAGGTGTCTGAGCAGCAAGGACTGCAGGGCTCTACCTGGAAACCCAAAAAAAGAGCCTTTCAACCTTCTTCATTTGAAATTTGTCTTTTCTGAGTTTGTTAACTAAAAGTCACTTTCAAATAATGCTTAAAAACCATTAAGTATTTGTAGAGAAAATTGGAAGACATCTTCTCAACACATCTTCCCTTAAAACAGTAGCAAAGGAAAAGACCCATCTGCCCACCGAGCATCAGTGTCTTCTCCACAAAATCAAAACACATACTGCTGTCATCTGTGCAGCAGGAAAAGGACACCCCAAGGGGAGGGACAGCACAACCACTACTCCAAGGGGGACACTAAAGCTCAGTCACTGCAAAGTCATTTCATATACTTAGATAAATAATAAAATCCTGACAGTGGAGTGCTATGAGCATGTCTGGCCCAGAGCAGGAAAGAGGAGAAGGCAAATTATTCAATAGTAGGAGAATTGATCCAATGTCTCAGACTTAATCATCAATTTTTAAAAAGAGGGTACTCTATAAAATTCAAGGTACAAATACTTAGGTAATATTTCAATCTAATTGGAGTGAGAAAGTGGACCTCATCTCCCAGTGACTTCTGGGAAATGTAGTGTGGGAGACCGGCTCTAGCTGTCACCATTTGGTGACCTGGCCAGGTTCTTTACTCCCGTGGAGCCACAGTTTCCTCATTTGTAAAATAGAAATAATATGCTTTCATTTAAAATGAAAATTGTGCTAGTAAAAATTCCAATAGCAAATACAGACCAGCACAAATGCTATTTTACAGCTAAGCTCAAGTCCAGATAAAGGTGTACACCCTCATCTGTGATACAATCTACAGAAATCCAAGTAAGCAGTTAGTGTGATTCATATACCACAGGCCTCCTCTGAGCATGCCAAAACAGGTCATCATAAACTTGAATCTTGAGCATCTCCTAACTCACTCAGATAGTTTTAATTCAAAAACTATAATGCTACCGCTGTTCTGATGAGCAAATCTTAAATTCGATGGTTAATAGAGTCAACATTAACTTTCCACAAGAAACTGCATTAACTCATGGCTAATTTATTTCAAAGACTGAGTTAGTCTGATGGATTATATTGCTGGTTAGATTGGCTTATTAAGTGATTTCTTCATCAACTTTCTCCTCCCACGCCCCAGTCAGCCTTCAAGGCATGGCTGTTCTGTGGTACCCAGCTATAGATAGAGCTGCCAGAGGGTAAGATGTTATCTCTGCAAGGAGAGCTCCTAACTTCATCCTGATCACAGTCTTGGGACTAGAGAACTCTGACTTACCTGCCTCCTGTCATCGGGGGCCTTCAGGAAAAGTGCATTGATCACAGCAATGGTGTAAGTCTGGATTTCTTGGTCTGTCCTGTAAGGACCCAAACAACACAGGAAATCAGAAGAGGCTAGCCCCATGGTAAGGCTCAGAATCACACATAAACACAAGAAATCAGAAGAGGCTAGCCCCGTGGCAAGGCTAAGAATCACACACAAACACAGAAGTCCTTGCACAGATGAGAAAGGCGAGACCTAGATGCCACAGATGGCACTGGTAACAGTAATGCATTCCCACAGTCCCTGGCTTGGACAGAGTAGATGCACAGTTACAATTACACTAGTTGATCAAAGGTGGTCACCCAAAAATACATGAGGCCAGTTGGCTAACTTTCTTTTCTTTATCTGAATTAAAAGCAAGCACCTAGACAACATGGGGAGTGTGTGAGTGTGTGAGTGTGTGTGTGTGTGTGTGTGTGTGTGTGTGTGTGTGTGTGTGTGATTTTTCAGTTCAATGCCTGATATGTGTGTGTGGGGGGGGGGGCAGTTGTAGATGTTTCAACATTCCTGGGCTTATCAAAAAGAAAACAGCTTTGTTCCCATAGCAACTTTACATATTCTAAAAGCTGTTGGCAAACAGAAACACTGTAACAGTAAGTGTTGGAACTTTTGCTTCACATTTTGCTCTTCACTGGAAAGTGGACAGAAATCGCAAAGTAAGCAAAGTTCTGAGGAAAGCCGAGGGGTAAACAGTAAACAGGGGCTCAAGGCAGCAGCCCAGGGCCTCACAGCTACACTTAGGGAAGATACTGTTTCCCAGGGTTACTGTACAGAAGATAGAGCTACACACTGTGTCTTCATCCTTAGCACAGTACTTGTCAAACTATAGGCTCCTCTGTGTGTGTGTGTGTGTGTGTGTGTGTGTGTGTACTTGTTCATGTGTTCATGCGTGCATGTGCGTGTATGAAATGTAGTGTAAATGAACATTTGTGATAAGAGTTCAGATACTGACACCAACAGCGCTCACATTCAGAGATAGCGAACCCCGTGTGATTTGAACTGAAGGCACAGAGGAAGCGCAGCCTTCTGGACGGGAGCTAAGTCACCGAGGACAAAGCCCACAGTTTCTCTGATTCCAAATCTAAATTCTGCCCATCCTACTACCTCCAAATGAATGAAACATTGAATGTACTTCTGTAGTTTATACTATAAACATAAGCCAACGTCTTCAGTGTTGAGAACTGCTGGATTAGCCCTGCTATCCCCATCAACCAATCCTCCTAGACCCCCACTCCACACAGGTCAATCAGGTTTGTTATTAAGGACAAGCAAATGTGACCTGAGAGAAGAGAGGTGGGAGTCATTGGGAACCAGGTCACCCTGATGCCAGTCAAGGTGTTTGCTAAAACGCATCTCCTTAAACTGTTTCTGGCCTCTCGAAGGCATCCTCATGTCCTTCTAACCAACTCCTTCTTATGTGAGTTAGCTCACAGCGTCTCAACATTTAAACAGAACAAGCACTTCCATAACAGAGTCCCTCTCAGTGTTAGCGTCAGAAGCACCCTTCTAGTTTGCCTAGGAGCAGAAAAATGGGGAGACCCCCAAAGATGGCAGGGTCTGAGAGCAGTTGTCTAACTCCCACGTCAGGTTCTTCAGGAAAATACACATGTCTTCTATTCATTTGTATTTGGTTCCTCAAACCCGCACCTTGATGATAGAAGATGCTTGCTTTTCAAAAAATCCTGGCTAAGGTAAGCCAGACTCAAAAAGACAAATGCAACAGGTTTTCTCTCATGTATGGATCCTAGATCCAAACATTAGGTTTCAATATATACCTTGACATAACTATAAAATCCAGGAAAGTAGAAAGGGACCGTGAGAAGAAGAAGAAAGTAGATCTGGACTCAAACACAGAGAGAGAAAGCTAGCATAAAATAGGGTGGGTAGCCAAGGTAAGATGTCGGTGGAGTTGGAGGAAGAGAATAATATAACCAAAATACATTGTATGAAATTGTCAAAAGATTCATAAAAAACATACTTTAAAACACCTAGAAAAATCCCTACTTAAAATGGCAAAATAGTAGTGAAATGTTCATAGTACCACAGAAAATAGTATAGGAATTATTATGGGTAATATAGACTCTGTTGAGAACCTAAGAAGAGAAAGTATCCTAGTATGTCTTATAAAAAGTAAAACTCAACCAATGTCTTCCAAAATTTCCCAACACTGAATGCAGTCTATGGTCTAGGCACTGGGGAAAGGTGTACGCCACCGGGGACATGTAGAAGGGAGAGGCTCTGTGCTATTTCAGGGTTATGACCAATTAGAGTAACTGACTTGCTACCAAATCAAGACGTTCTGTGCTTGAAGCTGAACCACTACAGTGCTTCCCAGGCCACCACAGTGGCTGCTTTCCAGAATCAAGGCACAAGAGTGCCTAGCACGCTTACCCTTGAAGATGAGGAATGAGTTGGCCAATGGTGATCTCCTGTGCTACCTTCTGGTAGAGGTCATGGCTGTTGAGGACCATTGACTCCAAAATGGCCAAGGACCGCTGCAGGATTGAGATGTCTATGGCAGACTTGTTCACAAAGCTCGCTATCTGAAAACACAATTAGGGCACAAATGACTCCTCACGCATGGATGGCAAGCCAAACAAAGAGGGAAAGAGGAGAGCAAACAAAGCAATCTGGGAACTCAGCGAAGACAAAGGCAGCGAGAACGCAACATACCGCAACAGAGCAAGAAATGCATGGAGTCAACAATGTTTGTGAATCATGACAAAACATTTTATGACTCAGCCATAACTGACTGCTGGGACATCTTCAAAGCACCACACTGCCTGGCTTCCCCGGGATTATTATTCTGAGTTTCAGCTTTCAGGAAACAGATTTCCTGTTAAGATATCAATTCCTCTCCTTTCCCAATCGTAGGCTGCTGCTTCCTCCACACAATCTAGACCCAAGACTTGATGCTTTTACTGGGTTCCTGTTGTGTTCTTAAGGAATTCACATAAATTGTACTTGTCAATATAATTCAACAGGCAATGCTCTGCACCTGCCCACTTTTCTGCCTACATATGTGTGTTTTATAAATATATATACCCCCAAGCTTTCAATTTCCTGTAGCTAAAGGAAAGTCTTCTCTTCCCTCTGTGATGCAGCAAACAGATGTCATCTAAATAAGCAACGGTAGAATAATAGTTTTATAGGTAAAACACATTCCCTAAGAAATTAATCAGCGAAAGCCTAAATACAATAAATCACAGTCTAAGAGGGAAATAAAACACAGGGTTAGAATGACGGCTCACAGCAATCTTAACACATGAACGCCATAAAGGCTTTATTTTAGAGATTCCATTAAAAGTTATTACTGTCTGTTGACAAGTCGTACTAAAAAGTGATTATTACACGAGCCCAAGGATGGTTTAAAAGCTGCCTGGCTCAGCTCTGTGATGGGGAAACACTTACTTCTTCTGCCAACCCCAGTTTCTCCCTTTGCACCATGCCACATACTCCCTTTCCTCAACCCCCTCCATTTCTGAACCTGATAAAATGCAAATGCACCCAGGCAACTCCCAGCTACCACGCCACAGTCTCTATCTCAGGGCTCACTGGGGACAGCGGGAATGGCACTCATGCTGCCAGATCCCCGTGGACCTCAGGCTATAGGAAGTAATGAAGCTGTTCGGCAACGAGAGGTTTTACACGCCGCAAGCCATGTTTTTATAGCACAAGCTACAGGAAGTGTGTGGGAAATGTAAGATCCTTGAAAGACCATCTCAGCTCCTCTCACGCAAACGTGTTTACTGTCCCTGGCAAGCTCTTGCCTCAGCTCTCACATCTGTTCCAACCTACAAAATCCACGTGTGAACACCACCTCTCTTCCTTTAAACCCACTGCTAATTGACCGAAGTCCAGCTGCCCTCGCAGCTTTCCTGGCTGTCTACTTAAGATAGGTCCCTTGGGAACAGAGTATAAATGCCCTGGCTTCCCCTTCAGGCCCCATCACTTGGTATTATCCCAGGATAACTCTTCAAACTGGTATTAGAAAACTCATAAAAGGAGTTTTTTTTTTTTCAATCCTTCTCATTGTCTTTTCACTAATCCGCTTATTCCTGGCGACTCTTCTTGCTTCCCTTTGTTGAGATGAACCTTGGGGTCCAGGGACTGTGCCACCTGGGAACCTGTTGCTGATACAGTCAAATTCCTCCAACCTCACCCTTCTTCTTCCTTTTTCTGTCCCTCCCTCCCTCCCTCCCTCCCTCCTTCCTTCCTTCCCTCCCTCCCTCCCTCTCTCCCTCCCTCCTTCTTTCATTCCCTCCCTCCCTCCCTCCCTTTTCCTTCTCTCCCTTCCTGCCTTGCTTCCTTATTTTCTTTCTATCTTTCTTTCTTCTGGGACAGAGGGTACTCCTTTTTGGAGCTTCAAAAAAATCTTTCTATTGATTCCTTATACATTTCACATCATACATTCCAATGCCACTTACCTTCCCTTCCCTCATACCCGCCCTCCAGCCCTCCATCTTTGTGTCACTACCCCACCCCTGCCAACAGAGAAAAAAAATCTCATTGTGGAAGCTGCAGTGTCACAGCATGTCCCACGGAGTACCCATTTGTCCACACTTCTTTGCTTGCAAATGTTCACTGCGATGAGTCACTGGTCTGGCACGAGGCCTCTGGCTTCTGCTACACTGTAAATACAGGAACCTCACTGGGACTCCCCTTGGACATCCTGTTATTGCCCTGTGTCATGGAGACCTTGTAGTTTTGGATCTGCAGGACAGGCCCCTTCAGCTCTCCAGCAGTTCATAGATGGGGTAGATGTTGAGGTGAGCCAATTCAAGGCTCTGCATCTGGGAGGTATCTGAGCTGGTCAGTCCATCAGCTCTCCCAGTCTTACATCCTCTGGGCCAGATCACCAAAAACCCCCACAACCAGAGCCAGCTCTCCTGAGTGTCACAGCTAGTGAGGGACATGACCAGCTCTTTCATCTGTCATAAATGGTGAGGAACAGGGTAGGAAAGGAGGGAGTCTGTTCCTCATCTGCACCACTGCCCAGCAGACAAGAGGTGCAGCCAGCTCCCCCACGCTTGTGTCCTCAAGCTAGCTCACCCACAAGTTCTGCAAATGTGCCGGGCCTGCTCTCCCAAGTACTGCAGCTGGCTAGGAGCCAGGGCAGCGGTCCAGCTCTCATGTCCTCAGGGTCAACTCTCCCATGATGCCGAGATGAGGGGTGGGGCCAGTTCTACACAGCCCTCAGACACTAACAAGTCCCAGGAGGGCATCTGCCTGGCCTTTGGTGGTAACAGGACCTCTGCTGGTTCAGGGCCACAGACCCAGACATGGCTCCAGATGGCAGGCCAGGCCAGGACCCCACCATGGTCCCAGATGGCGTCACCAGCTCCGTGCAAGGGTCATTGGTCTCAGGCTCATTCCTGCCTGGGATCCATGGTTTGTTCCCTATCCTGGGAGGGCATCTGGGCCTGCTGGGTGCTGGACCACTGATTGTCTCAGGCTAGCTCCCTGCCCTGGCCCCCTGGCTCTGGACTGGTGGTCCTCTCAAGCTCTTTTTTTTTTTTTTTTTTAGGAACTGTTAGGCTACTAATCATTCAGATGTTCATAGGTCAGAACACTGAGTACAGACCCAGCCTCTCTCCTCTCTGCTACCTACTGATGCACATGTGACAGCAGCCACAGTTGCAATGCTTCTAGGGGAAAGTCGTCTCTTTTTTTTTTTTTTTTCATTTGTTCAGTATTTATTCATTTGTTACATTACTAGATTCAATTACAACAGATTTGATCTGACCTACAGACTCAGAACTATACAAACAAACAGGACTCAACCCAGTCTTAACTTTAGGCTCCCTATAATCCTGTAGGGATACACAAAAGCGCATGTACCATGAAGCACATTGCTTACTCTTGGCACTCAAAAGGTCATGTCCTTTGGATATTGCAATGGACCCAAATATTAAATGGTGTGGAAACCATCACATTATCGCCTGACTTCTTCCTCCTCGTCAACTATCACACTTCCCAAATTTCCATAATCATTCCTGGTTAACCTCCCCAGTTCCTTCTCCTCCACTCCTCTGAACACATCTCCCTCTGACACACTTCCACGTGTGCACACAACCACCAATCCACTGCTCCCAAAGCAGCACCTTCAGTGTCCTCTGTGCTCCAATGTCTTCCCCTTCTCCTCCATGCCATGCTTCCTCCTCACCCCTTTCTCTGTGTTGAGACAAGGTCTTGCTGTGTAGTTCAAGGTTCCCAGGAACTCACCGTGCAGCCTAGGTGAATGTCAAACTCACAGAAATCATCTTGCCCTCACCTCTCAAATGCTGGTGTGGAATCTAGAGTTACAAAGCATGGTCCACCAATGCCTGGCTTGCAGTGCTCAAGCATTTCTTTTTTTAACTTTTAATTTTCTTTTTATGTGTATGGGTGATTTGTGTGCATGTGTGTCTATGCACCACTTGTGTACCTGGTGCCCACAGAGGCCAGAAAGTGTGTCAGATTCCCTGGAACTGGGGTTACAGGTGGCTGTGAGCAGCAGCGTGGGTACTGGGAGTTGAACCCAAGTCCTCTAGAATAGCACCCAGTCAGCTCTCATTGTAGCACCTGCAAAATTTTTCAATAAATGGAAGTTGACCACATACTTCAGTAAATATCCTTTGACAATAATGACTTCCTCAAAATACTCAATTAGTATTCACAAATGTTTTCTAAAATGAAGTACACCTTCTTAAAATAGGTTTTAAGTTCTTCACAGAATATTAATTCTCTCCTAACCATGGGACACTGTGTTGGGGTACAAATCACCTATGACCTTTGCTTTCACTTAAGGGCATTAGCATCTTCACCCATACTTTACCTTGAGATGCCATGCCTTCTCACCTCTCATCCCTGACAATAATCGTTCACATTCATATAAGTACTCTTTGTAGTTTGTTTCTACTAAATCACCTCTCCTTTGACAAAGAGGATCAAGCTTTTCTGCAACCCTAAAACATTTCACCCAATGAGCATTTTACATAAGCCCAGCGTTGGGAACAGGCTCGACGGAAAGCACATGCCCAGTTTGCCAGAGTCCTCACACATCTCTGAGGTAAGCATCTATCGGTTTTGAGAGTGACAGCTCCCTTTTGTTGTTATCCATCAGGGGTTGGAACCAGACATTTAAATGGTCCAACACTTTCAGTAGGGGGTGATCTAAGCGAATGCAACAACTGGTTTCCTCTAGGAAACTAACTCCTTAATAGTGAAGGTACAAGCATCTCCTGTGTCCTGTTCGTAAATTATAGATGAAAGAGTATGGTGATAGGAGGTGAAAGACCACTTGGCTACATTTTCTCCAGCTTTCTGTGATCACAAAAATAACAGCGCCTTTCAGCTTCTCACCCCCCCCCCCCCCGGGCATTCACTAAAGCAGGTGATCCAGCTCAGCCAGGCACAGCACAGACTGGTGAGAGCTAGTCCATATCCAGAAGACAGCGGAGTTAGAAATAAGTATGTATTCCACTTCCTCCTGCCACTCATTCATGCAAATCAGTACGTAAGAGGACTCTGTGGGTGACTTTTGAGAAGCTCGGGGCAGGGAGGGAGCAATAGCTCACATGGTAGCATGTCTGCCTCACAAGCACAGCCACCTATGTTTGATTCCCAGCTCCCGGGTGTCAAGTCAAGTGTCCTGGTGTGGACCTGTCATTCTGTTGCTGGAGAAAGGGAATGAAGTGGATGCCTGAGGCAAGCTTCGGGTCCTAGTAAGACATCCAGTCTAAAAACCCAAGATGGACGTCTCCAGAGGAACAACACTCAAAGATGACCTCTGACCTCCCTGCAACACATATGCATACACACCCATATGCATGTACTAACCCCTCCAACACACACACATACACACACAAACACACACACAAACACACACACACACACACACACACACACACACACACACACTGTAGGGGACGTCAACAATATGTAAACCAGTGATAGCAGAAGTACTTTTAAAATCTCAAATCTCCTGAATGTTATCCAAACTTTAAAAGGCCATTCATAGGCATAAAGCTGCACTGTCAATTTTGCAATTATCCTAGTACAGGCTCATGAATCAATCCAGGTTCCAAAAGGCAAAACTCGTTGGGCCAATGAAGAGGAATGCCTGAATGTTTGCCTCAGCATGGAAATGATCTGTGGGGTGAGCCAGGTCCTCAGAGCCTGGGTATGAGGCTTTTCTCCTCCAAGGCAAAGCAATGGTATTTATTCGGGTGAGGGTGCGTGGGGGAATGACCAACCTCTGGCATAGAATGCTCTATTCTTTCCTTTCTTTCCATCCTTTCTCTAAGTATCAAGTCTTTGCAAAACAGCCATGGTATGCAGGTCAGTACCGACAGATCCCAAGTGTGAGAGCATTGATAAAATGCTATCCTCTGCTGCAGCCACGATTCGTAAACCAGAATCTAGAGCCACACTGACAAAGATAAAGCC
Source organism: Acomys minous (assembly GCF_964271855.1). Classification (NCBI taxonomy): domain Eukaryota; kingdom Metazoa; phylum Chordata; class Mammalia; order Rodentia; family Muridae; genus Acomys; species Acomys minous. Next base: position 71,426,890 of record NC_140490.1, read on the forward strand.
CTGGAAAAAAAGAGGCAGAGGCTGGCATGGCAAAGCTACTTCTGCATACTGGTGTAAATTTGGCATTAAGAAGCCAACCATATACCACAGAGAGAATCATCTTCCTGTGTTTTCTAGCTGAATTTTCTTGAGCTAAATCTCTATGTAGAACAGGTCCCTGTACACAGATCCAGGTGCTCAGAATGCTGAATTTGGCTCAGCTAATGAATAGAAAGGGTTAACTATACACAGTAAGTAATTCTCTGCTGTTTGTTCAAATTTTCCTGTCTAAGCAGGAATACCATAGAAATTAGAATAAGAATATTTAAATATGCTGCCTCTAAAAATATTTCAATTTTGATATAAAATGTCAAGAAAATTAGCTTCTGCTTCCTTTAGTTGTAATGTGACTTTTAAATTTAATTTAAAGTGAATTGAAGTCATCTTAACTAGTTAGAAAACTAAATTACTTCCGTTGTATCTGAACACGTAACTCACATCATGTAAAGAAACAAAGCTTTGTTATCACTTACTCCTGACACTGAGCATTTTCCTTGAAAATCTGTTTAAATCTAGTTTCACCACGCTCCTTGTATTTTTCAACTTCTATGGTTTTCTTTTAACAATAAAGGCTCCTCGGGGTCTGGAGGTGGCTCAAATGGAAGCAAGAATCCCTGAGCCCTGCTGTGTAGGTCAGGGAGGGCAGCACAGGCAGCAGCTACTAGCTCTGTGTCTGTGGGGAAGCACACATATGTCTGAGGAGAAAAAATCCTGGCACAGGCCGCTGAGGAGAGTTCCCTTTACCATGACCTTGCTGACCCCAAGCCTCCTTGAGAAAGGCTTATCTTCAGCCTCTCTCTCTCTCTCTCTCTCTCTCTCTCTCTCTCTCTCTCTCTCTCTCACACACACACACACACACACACACACACACATACACACACACACACACACACACACACACACACACACACACACACACACGAAGAACAAAGAGATGGGAGGAGGAAGAAGAGGAGGAGGAGACTACAGTAACCCAGAAAGCTAACCTGGTGAGTACGCATAATTTCCAGGAACCCCCACTCAGAACAGTGTTGTCACTCTCCAGCAAGAGGGTCTCTGACACATGGTGAACAGGACATTTAGAAAAGAAGAGCCTGCTATAAATTTTTAAAAGTATTAAAACTTTTCAGTATAAAGTTCTAGAAAACCTAGTAGCTTCATGTGTGGATTTGTTTCTCTGGAACTGATTCTAGAAAGATGAGGCATAGCAGTTCATGTTCTATTCTCATAAGATATTGCCTGTAGCCCCTGCCATGACCAGATGAATGCTCTTTGTAGCACCTTAGTGTGGTTTTGGCTTTACTGTTTATAATGGTTTTCCCCTGAGCAATTTAGCCTACTGACAAAGGCATGATCCTCTTTTGCTTACCTATACTTCTGGGTTCATAGACGTAGAAAAAGATTTGAAACTACGTCAAGGAAGCCCTTAGTTTCCAATTCACCCTTACCTTAAACAAACATGCAATGACCTGCAGACATGAGACCTGTGGGGCTGCCATTGCCAACACCCTTGTTCCTTTAATTTAAAGTAGTTCCCCAAGATGAATGTCAAATAGAAACCCCATAACATTATCCTTTAAGCAGGTATGGTGCTTTGAATGAAAATAGTCCCCAAAGACAATGTATTTGCTTGCTTAGTCATCTGTTCACCCATCATCTGTTGTCATTTGGTGTGTCATCACCCCACCCTCACTCCTCACCCCATCCTGGGCATTGGTGAACTGTTTGGAAAAGATTAGGAGGTGTGTCAATGAAAGTGAACTTCAAGATTTCAAAAGCCCGCATCATTCCCAGTTAACCCTATCTCTGCCTTGTGCTTAGGTCTTATATAGTTACACTGTGCAAACTGGAACAGAACACTTTAATTTCTCCTTAACTCTAGGGTTTCACATGCTACTTTTTATGATCTCTGTAGGGACAAAATGCAATTTCCCCACAGCATTTGGGGAATACACACACACACACACACACACACACACACACACACTCACACACACACACAATGAACCAATCATACACTTTTCAACATAAAAATCTAGAGGACTCAATTATAAAATACCCACAATGCAGAGAGCTAAGTATAAAAAAGAAACAGTGCCAACATTAGGGAAGCACCACATTACCTTCTTAATGAACGCCACAGAGAATGTATCCCATGACACGATGCCATGGTCCATTAGCTCCACAAAGGCTGTGAGAGTGAAGGACAACATGTCTCCAAAGCTGCAAAAGAAGAGGCATCAATGTCACAGACCCAAAGCTGAGCACCAGGAAAGATGGAAAGGTGGGAAGGTTTCGGAAAGCCAAAATTTCAAAGACTACAGCTGTTTAGGAAGCTGGATATGAACAGGAAAGTATTCATATACAAGTTATGGGAAAGAACAGAAACTCTAAATAACCAAGTAGAGTCAGAGACTGGGCAGGTTTGTTCCATGCACAAGTCAGTTATCCCCTCTGAGACTGTTTATTCCACTGGGAATCTGGATAGTTGCGATATAACCACAAAGCTGCACACAGCACACTTTAAAAAGTGTGAAGAGTATAAGCTTTCAGTAATAGTAACGTAACCAACTTCTCAGCAATGACAGACGAACTAAGAGAGGAATGTTATGGCATATAGGAATCAAGAAGAAAAAAATCAAAACAATAATATTAAGAGTACTAATGTGACAGACCAAAACAATACAGAGGCCCCGCCATCTTTTATTCTTGTTGAAGTCATTTCATATTTAACTAAAATTTGATCTCCTTGATTTAGAATCCCGTGGAAAATAAAATAACCCAGCTCTTTCCTAGGAGCCTGAGGAGAAAATGCCCCAGCTAACTTATCTTAGCTTCTGTTAAACTGCTTGCTTGTGCAAGCCTCCCCCTGCAGCAGATGACCAACATAACAGGATGTGGGTTTTGTTTTGTTTTGTTTTGTTTTGTTTTGTCTTTAAAAACCCTTTGGTCTAAATGTTCAGAGCTTCATGGAGACCCAAACACCTGAATATAGTCCCAGCCAGCTGGAATAAAGACTTTCAGTTGGCTACAAATTGAGTCTGAGTGGTCATAACTGTTGGGCTCCCTGTAACACTAGTCCTTAAGAAGGGATCCAAAGGCATTAAAAAGGTGTCTCAGTGGTTAAGTGCTCCTGTTGTTCCTGGAGAGGACCACAGTTCAGATCTCAGCACCCATGTCAGATGGCTCACAACAACCTGTAGTGTAGAATCAGCTGCAAGGGATCTGAAGCCCTTTACTGGCATCCATAGGCTCTTGTACCCACATGAACATAAACACACATATACACACAAGTCAAAAGATATCTCAAAAGGGATTCATGTGCTCTCTATATTTATATGTATATACATACGCAAATAAGTATGTAAGTAAACCCACTTTTTTTTTTACATGAGTTGGATTTTATATGTAGTTATTAGGTTTTAAGGAATGTCTATGTGTGGGAGGCATGGAGGCTTAGTTCACAGATAAGTACTAGGGGATGTCGCCCACTCTCCGGCCCCCAGCCCTTGTCATGTGTGTCCTTCTCAGTCTACAAACCTGAAGAGATGGGGCTTAGTGAGCAGCTGTCCTGACATCACTGGGGTCATGCTGCTGAAGAGGGCAGTGAACCCTGGCCTCTCTCTCTTTCTAGCATGAGAAGGGGTTTGCTCTCAACACCACCTTCCTGCCATGATAAAGCTACCTCCACAAAGCAACTATCACAGAACGCCTGTCAGGATTTCTACACTATATTACACAGTAATATGGATACCTACACTCAGGTTTTACTTGGCTGTTCAGATTTTTCATCTACAGAATAACACATCGCATTATTTCTCCACTTGAAAGTCTCAAAACAAATTTAGGCTGAGGCTCCCTATTTTCAACTAATACAATAAAAAATGGGTTTGGAGCTCATGTACAGCTTTTTCTCCATGCCCCTCCCTGCCGCGGTTCTGCCTAGTCCAGCTTTAAAAAGCAACTTTCATCTTGGAAGCCATCATGCTGAAAGGAGCCCATCAGAGAGGAAGAGACTCTCACAAGAGGACAATAATGCAGAGAGAAAGAGCTCGCTCAAAAGAAGCAATTAGGAGGCAGCAAGTCATATGGCAAAGGTTTGGCCTCCAGCTCCACATGGCAAGTTACATCACCATCGTCCTGGCTTTGGTTTCTTCATTTATTGGAAGTGAGTAAAGAGAAAGTCAATGGTGGTGATGGTGGTTCTACTCCTGGGGCTATTTAGGAAAAGCAAGGCAGCCAACACGCCTCCAGCCCTTCAAACAGCATGGAGAGCGGGTGTGAACGGAAGGCAGCGGGTGAGGGTTGGCTAACGGCAGCACGCACAGTTAGCACTTTGAAGAGCAAAGGAAGCTCAGGGCTTCAAACATTCCACATCCCACTGTGGAAAATGCGGTCTGTTCTTAGAAACAGGAAAAACACAGGGATCCCAAATCTTGCAGGTGCCCCCTAGGTGGCATCAGAGGATCGTGCCTCAAAAGGAAACTCCAAAACAGACTGGGCAAAACTATTGGAAAGAGCAAAAAGCTTGAGTTTTTTGTTTGGTTTTGTTTTTGTTTTTTTAAAGAACCAAGGAAGTCTAAATAAAACTGTAAAAGTAACCTTATGTGCAGTGAATCTGGAGAAAGTCCATTACCAGCCTCTAAAAGAGGAAATGCCTCAGGAAATAAAAGGCAGGTAACATATTCAATTAGTAAGATTTATAACTAGACTGGGTAGCTTTCTATATTGCTATGAAAACATTATTGTGTATATATTATTTGGAAGTAAAACTGGCTATTTGGTTTATTTGCTTCCAGAGAGTGAAAAGATCTTTGGCATTTGCTTACACCTGATGTGCTAAATGTTCACAGACAAGAGAAGGATCTGCCATATGTCATACCTCTCATACAATGATGTCACCACAGCCCCTACTCAGCACTAAAATGCCTGCCTTGGTGACATCAATAAGGGAACCAACAAAAGAACAGGCAGTGGCCCCAGGAAGCATCCATTGCTGGCCCAACTCTTCCCTTCCAGTCAGTTACCGGAGCCCAGGAATACCCATGGCCTTAGGCTCCACATCCATTTCCATTAGGTTCTTTAAAAACAACAGATAAATCATGACATATTTCCTTCTAAAGGAATCTAAAGGCAAAATGACTCAGCTCCACAGGTAGCTACTCAGTACAATCCCAACCCAAATGGCCCGAGGGAGATAATCATTCTCTTTTAAAGTGTTTGAGAAATCTGTCTACAGATTCTTCCAGGGAAGGGAGATGGATGGAGGGAAGTGTGCTGGTTTCTGAGCCTCCAAACTGAGCTGTCTGAGGCTTTAATCTGCATAGCTATTAAGGAGCAAGAGCAGAAATTCCCAGGTTGCAGATAGCAAGCTCTGTACTTGTCACTATTATCACCAATGATGGCCAACAAGGAACAGAAAAGCTGTGTCTCATACCATTACTATCAGGAGGATGCTCTCGGGTCACAACTGGCTCAACAGCTAGATGATTGACAGGTTGATAGAAAGAGTCATCTAACACGACCTCCTCCTGATGTATTAGACGTTAACGCAGTATTGTGCTGTGTGTGTTACATGGTACAGCATATAGCACACATACACGATACACATTATAGTATATGTATATACTTATATTCCACAGAGTACATGTAATTCTTTGACTAATTGCAAAGTGGCTTAGGTGTTTCCATGAAAACTTTTTCACAATTCAACCTTAAAACTTCAGCTGCAAGGAAAAGACACCATGCTAAACTTTTATTCTATTTTAAATCAAAAGACCTCTTTCAAATGAGGTGGAGAGAGTAGCTTTTATTGAACTCTGATGTCAATATTTGCTTCCTCTCCTGCAGGAGCGACTCAGACTCCACAGAGGAAAGGCAAAGGCCCAGGATCTACTTTTGAAATCAATGCTGAGGGGAGAATCAAGCCTTAAAAGAATTACAAACATAAAGAAATCACAAGACACCTTCCGGGACATTTTTACTTATTTCAGCTTTTTTCTTTATTATTAATAAAGTGCTAGGCTAAAGACTTTGCAGTACTGACTGCTGCAAATGAAGATGTCTGCAAACTGCACGGGCTAGGTGACAGCCACTCTCACAGCTGACACACCATGTGTGCTGGAGTTATTCAAGTAAACGTTTCTCATCGACTTGTAGATGGAGCCTTCGTTCCAGCAAAACCCAGCCAAAAAAACAAGCACGTAAACTTCAGATGCTAATTTTGCAAGAGCACAGGCCTTCCAGATGTCTCCATAGGATGCTGTGCCCAACGCAGAACAAGAGGAATGATAAACATAAAGGCAATTCTTAAAGCTATTCATGAGCAGTGGCAAATAGATCCTTAATGGTCAAAGGCTACAGTTCCTCCACTGTGCAGGCTATGCATGAACTTTCTATCAAATACGGGAACATGAACCTTCACTGGAAGTTGTAGATGACTAATGCCACAATTAGACACTCCACTTATCCTCCAGAATCAGTTTGACCTCTATCAGTAGGCATGCTCATGACTTCTTCCCTGCACACTGAAATTGGTTATGTATCTATTGACCTATCTGCCTCCCTTCCTTATGTCAATACCATGCTGTCCTGATAACCAGTCCTACAGTAGACCTTACGGGCACCCTATGGAATTCTCCAAGTTTGTTGTTGCCTGTTTTATATTTTCACCTAAACTTTAAATTTGTCTCTTTTTTTTGTCTATTTATTTATTGTGTATATAGTTTTGGAGGGGGTGATTTTTTTTTGTTTGTTTGTTTGGTTTGTGTGCAAGTACATGCACTCATGTGCGTGTGTGTAAATGCCAGAGCACACATATGGAGGGGTTTTGTGTGTGTGTGTGTGTGTGTGTGTGTGTGTGTGTGTGTGTGTGTGTGTGTTGAAGATACTAATTCTCCACAAATCATAGTTTAATGCTATCTATATCACTGGGGGGAAAAAAGAACTTGTGAGATGGCTCACTGGGTAGGGCACTTTCCTGTGCAGTTCCTGGAATTTTCATGGTGAAAGAAAAGAATTGACTCATGCAAGTTAAGTTGTCCTTCAACCTCCATATGTGTGCTATGGCATTTACACACACACACACACACACACACACACACACACAGAGTATATAGTCTTCATTGGGTTGATGTAGTTCTTTATGCTGGGAACTTTTTAAAAAGTTTTCTGAGACAGAGTTTCTCTGTGTAGCCTTGGCTGTCCTGGGCTCACTCTGTAGACCAGGTTAGCCTTGAACTCACAGAGATCCACCTGCTTCTGCCTCCTGAGTGCTGGGATTACAGGCACATACCACTGCGTCTGGAGGGAACTTTTAACATGAATGAATATTGGGTTTTTTGGTCTTTACCCTTTAAAAGTGATTTTATCTGATATATCATGTATTTTGTTAAATGTCTAAACTGATTGATTTTCAAATGTTAAGCTGCTTCTGGTACAAATCACACTGGCCAATGCGTTAGACTCTTTGTTGCTGTGGTAAATATCTGATGAAGCAACATAAGGGAAGGAAGATTTACACTGGCTCACAGTTTTACATGAGGGGTTCTTTACCTCAGAGTGGCAAACAAAGAAAGAAGTAGGTGACTATGTGAGTGAGTGAGTGAGTGTGTGAGTGTGTGAGTGTGTGTGTGTGTGTGTGTGTGTGTGTGTGTGTGTGTGTGTGTAAAGATGGAGACAGATGAGTGACTACACTAGCCACTTCCGTCTTTCCATTTCGTTCTACTTGGCTTCTAAGCTTACTGGTCTAATTCCTCTCTCACTCTCACCAGTGCTTCTCTCTGGAAATTACATTACACACACACACACACACACACACACACACACACACACACACACACACACTTAAGCAACAACGTGGGCACACACATGCACACACAGGGAGCGGGAGGGAGGAGGAAGAGAGGAAAACAGAGGAGGAGAGAGAGAAGGGGAGGAAAGGACATTAGAGTTTACCTATCGCCTAGGTAGCTCTCAATTCAATTAAATTGAAAATAAAAAATAACTATGCTCCCCATGTGACTAGAGGCTGCTGCAAAAGAACAGCCTTAACTTTAAGCTGGCATCAGACAAGGTGCATTACTCTTTTATGTATTTCTTGGCTTTATGTTAATATCTTTCCGGAGTCTCTGTACCTCTGTTCATTGGTGAGCTGGTCCATAATTTTTAATTCTTGTATTGTCATAGTTGGATTAGGGAATTAGAATGACACAAGCCACCGAAAATTTCTGTAAAGTCTTCCCCCGTTTGGTAAATCTTCCACAAATATACCACACAGGTAAATAGAATTTACCTATGTGATCAGTTTTCACACCAGCACGGTTGTTTTGTAATGATCTTAACTCCCGAGGAAACATGAACGCCCGCAGCTATTATTTATCAGGAGTCAGTTTTAATATATAGGTTTTATTTCTGTAAGAAGCAGGGGCTGAGACAGAGTTAGGAGACTGAGGGGTTTGTTGAAAAACTAGGTAATACCGATGAAAAACAAAGGCCTGGGCCTGGGGTGGCTCAGTGGGTAAGGTGCTGGGCGTTCAGGTGAAAGCACCTGGGTTTGGTGTTGCCATACACGCATGAAATGTTGGGGATGGTGGGTGGTACATGAAACCCCAAGGCTAAGGAAGCAGACAGGAGAGCCCCCTGGGGCTCATAAACCAGCTAACCTAGCCTAGTTGGTGAGTTTCAGGCCAATAAGAGTCTCTGTGTCAAAGGAAGTAAATATCATTTCTGAGGATGACACCCAACGTTTGCCTCTGGCTTCTGAATGCACACACACACACACACACACACACACACACACACACACACACACACACACACCACTTATGTGCATGTACACCCCCATACACATGCAAAGACCTGCACACAGCTGAAGAAAATGATAAAGTAGAAGGAGGATTGGGTGTGGAAAGAGACATCTGAGAGAGGAAGCAGACAGAGACCTAACAAACAACTAATGCAAAACTCTAGAACAGGTGAGTAATAAGCAGCAGAACAAACCATGGCTGTTGGAAGACTCCCATGACGGGCAGGAAGAGGCAGGGCCTAGTATGTTTCCCAGGCTCAGTGACTAGGGGCTGCGGGGAAATAAGAGCCTTGGCTTAGAGCTGGCATAGATGCAGACTGTGCTGTAGCTGAAAGCTGTCCCGGGGCTGCACTTCTTGGGACTGAGCGGCAAGTTGTTTTTGAAAGGAGATCAAAGCCATTCATTTCTAAAGCAGGTACACATAGTGATTTCTGCTTCATAAGGGCTTTGCGCATTTGATCTGAATTTTAAATTTTACTAGCAGAGAACTATTCACGGTATGCCTTCGTTTTGCTTTTAAAATCACCAGGCTCTGCAGTGATATACTCTCGGTAGTCCCTAGTGTTCACCTCTGTGATGACATTCTGCTCTCAGGAAGAGCTCCACATAACGTATTTTCCTAAAATTTCTTTATTATTTCTCTTTCATGTTTCACTGATTACCATTTTTATACTTTTCTTTACTTAATAAGTTCAGATGTTTCCTACCCCCTAAGTATAAACTTATAGCTCTTATTTTTGCTTTTTATTTAAAATTTTTTTCATACAATATATTTTGATCATATTCTTTATGCTCCCTCAACTCCTCGCAGGCCCTCCTCACCTCCATCTCTGCAAAGCTCATGTTGTTTCTCTGTGTTCCAAAAACAAAACAAAGCCAAAAATCAAAACTACAAATTATGGCCCACTCCACGAAATGGAACCCATACCTGACACTGCTAAAGTAGCCAAGGACCTGAGCATGGGCATGAGCCAAGGGCATGAGCTTAGGAGAAAACTTACTCTGCTAGGGAAGCATAGCAATAAAACGATTCCTAATGAGATGTTGCTCTATCCATCAATAAGTGCCTTGGTTGGCCCTTGTCGGAGAAGTTCCCTCTTGCTGTTGATGGGAATTAATACAGAAAACCACAACTAGACAATGTGCAGATGGTGAGAGATGTTAGGGCTGTAAATGTAATCCAAAAAAGTGATTGGTTTCACCAATACCATATGTGTAATTATTGCACCAGTACATCTGAGAGGGCTGATACGCACATGAATGCACAGACAGTTTTAGGTTTCAGGATTTGTAGCTGGATAATTACATAATGACTTCTAGCTCCATGAGTGCTAGTTAGTGGAGGTGGAGCTTCTAACTCAACACTAGTTCAGTTTCTCTATGTTTGATGACATAAGAAAGTATTATGTTCGGCAATAGGGGCCTGCTTATCAAACTATGATGAGCAAGCAAGAGCCTGTAATGTTTGTAAGTGTTTAGTGGACCCCTTTGGCCAACAACTCAACAAGTTGTAACCCATTCTTGTCACTGGACGTTTTATTTGGTGGGAAAAGAAGTCTAGTTAGGCCATTATCCTATCCACTCCCACGATATGATGACTCCATTTAAATTCCTTTCATATATGTATTTGTTTTAGAAAGCTTCTACAGGAGTAGGTTCCCACGTGGCTTTTCAAAAGGCCCTTAGTGTTAATTGTTCCTACCCATATTCCTTTCTCCGTACTGCCTTCCCATCCTCCCCCACGTAATCCTCTACTTCTGGGTTATCTCTGATCATCATCACCATCTTCTTCTTCTCCCTCTCTCCTCCTCCTCCTCTTCCTCTTGCTTCTTCTCAAAATAAGCATCTAAGAGTGTACACTCCCCTCTAAGCACTGCCTTTATCTGAACACACAAGTTTTGGTACCATCGCTTAAAATTTTTTTTGCACTTTCAACCATGTTATTGTTCCTCAACTCTTAGATAAATAAGCATGTTTTCTAATTTCCAAGCATCTGCATATTTTCAGCTATTTATTAATGATTTTTTTATAAATGTCCTTGGGATGAAAAACATAATCTGTGTAGTTCAAATTACTTTAAAATTCCTGAGATTCATTTCGCACTGCATCTGATACATCTTGATGAACGTTTCACAGATACTGGGATCTGGATTCTTATGATGATAACTATAACACTCCATAAACAATATTCAGTAATGTTAATTACAGCATCTTTACCTTACTGGCTTTCCTTGGCTTTCCTATGCATTAGGAGACTGTGCTCTTTAGATCCTCAACTAGGAGAATGGGTTTATTTACTTCTTTTGGTTTTTATATACTTCATGTGTTTTGCATCTTAGGTTAGATTCACGCATATTTAGTATTACATTTCCTGGTGACTTATTTTGATTATTAGTTGCATCATTTTTCCTGAAAAAATATTACCTATCACTCTATTCCCTGATATTAATAAAATTATTCAATATATTACTATTAGCATATGTAAGAGAAGTATTTTTTCATTAACTTTCAAATTTTATATTCCCCTCTTACATTTTATAAATTGTCTATACCTGGGGTCAACCTTTGCTCTGACAACTCTAACCTTTTAAATAAAGTATATAGTCCTTTACATTTACTATATTGCAAATATTAAAATATCAATTTATAATAGGTTTCTATCAGTCTCAGCTACATTTTTCTCTGTTTTTCTTTCATGACCTTGCTTTTGAATTAATCAAATATAGTTTAGTAGCTCAATTTAATCTATCCAAAGAATTTGAGCTATACAACTTTATAATTTTATGGATTACAAAGTGTACTATTAACCTAGTAAGGTCTACATACATGGAAGAGTATATAATTAGAAGCTTGTTAGAGTATCCTTTTAATTTTTTTAAAAGATTTATTTATTTATTATGTATACAGCATTCTGCCTGCAGGCCAGAAGAGATGGTTGTGAGCCACCATGTGGTTGCTGGGAATTGAACTCATGACCTTTGGAAGAGCAGTCAGTGCTCTTAACCTCTGAGCCATCTCTCCAGCCCCCGAGTATCCTTTTTAATGCCCCCGTCTGTTGTGCTCCTACTATCATTTATTCTAAGTCAACATATATCATAAATCCTAAGATAAAACAGCATTTTAACTTCAATTTATATAGTTACATGTCTTCAAGCAAAAACATAAATTTTATTTTATCTTCATATAGTTACGCACTTTTAACAGTTTCCAGCGTTCTTCATACTTTCTGATAAAGCCCAATTTCTATCTGCTGTTAAGTTTTTTCAGTTTGAAGAACTTGTCTTTTTTAAAAAAAACTATTTATTTATTTATTTATTATGTATAAAATGTTCTGCCTCATATGTGCCTGCCTGATAGAAGAGGGCACTGGTCTTATTCCAGATGGTTGTGAGCCACCCTGTGGTTTCTGGGAATTGAACTCAGGACGGTGCTCTTAACCTCTTGAGCCATCTCTCCATCCCAGAATTTGTCTTTTCATCTCATATAATGTATGTATGTTGACAGGAACCTGTCTTTTTAGTTAGCTGACAATTTCATATAATGCATTCTAGTTCATCTCTCCCCTCTAGAAAACAGCCAATTATTCAGTTCACCTACATTTCCAGGGAGGGTTTTTATCAACTACAAAATTCTGGTGTTCACAGTTCTTTTTCCTTAACATGCTGCCTTCCAGTCTTCATAATTTCTAGTGAGAACTCAGCCTTCACCTTACTTTTATTACCGCAATGTACTCAGTTCTCTTTCCCTGGCTGCCCTGGAGCTTTACATTTTAACTTGGATTTCAGAAGTTATTATGTGTCCAGGTATAATTTTCTTTGTATTCAACTTTCATAGGCTTCATGAGTTTCTTAACTGTGAATTTATGTATCTCTATGATTTTTTTTCTGCAATGATTTACACATATTTTTCCTGTCCCATACTTTTTTCTCTTTTTGAGAGTCCTTTTGAAACTCAAATTAAGTATACTTTAAGTGACTTTTTTTTTAACCTCATAGGTCAAGTGTTTATTATTCCCCGACTCTATGGCTTCTTATTAACATTCTAGCTGCCTGCTAGCCCCAAATTAATAACAAGCTAACACCAAGGAGGCTTGCTGTTACCTCTTACACTGGGCCCAGCAGGCATTCTGGAACAAACAGCAGCAAGCACACAAATCTCACTGAAGCCCATTTGTGCCCCCCCACCCCCCAGTGTTGATTCCTTCTACGTTCTTCCATTAGCATCATCAAACAGCTATTTCTAGATGTTTTGATTGTAGCATTTAATCTAAGTTTTCTCATCATTGCCTGTGCTAGTCTGATTATATTACTCTGTCATAGCAGAACCAGGGCCCTCCCTGCTGGGAGATTTGTGTCCATAAATGACAAAGGAACACCATCAGGTTGTTCAGCAGTTTAAGAGAACAAAAGTTAAAATGGGCTAGCAAGCCGGGCGTGGTGGCGCACGCCTTTAATCCCAGCACTCGGGAGGCAGAGGCAGGTGGATCGCTGTGAGTTCGAGGCCAGCCTGGTCTACAAAGTGAGTCCAGGACAGCCAAGGCTAACACAGAGAGACCCTGTCTCGAAAAACCAAAAAAAAAAAAAAAAAAAAAAAAAAAAAATGGGCTAGCAAATTTTAAAGAAAATATATTTTTTAAGAACCTCAATTCCCCTACCTTGGCAAATTGTAGGGAGCGAAAAGCAAATTTTCATCCCAGCTCTGCCATGTTTTAACCTCTGCATCACAGACCTGAGGCTCACTGTGCAGGCCTTATATGCTGGTCTTAGATGTAGGTTAAAAGTACTGATTTGAACACTGAGATGGCATACTTAAGATACATCATAAGAGATGCTTTCTGCTGCTTTACCTAAGTGCTTCTACTGTACTAAAGATGTGTATGAAAATAAAATTTAGAAGCTTTACGCCAGAAACGCATTTTCCTATTCTACCATATTATAATTTCATATACAAAAGAGTTCCCAAACTAATACTTTTCCATTGTGGAAGCAGTGGGAAGAGATTACTGGCCTGAAATCACACGACAGGACTAGCCATACAATATTCTGTCTGGAGGCTTGAAATTTGAAATAAAGCTGGGATGTGGTGGTGCACAACTTTAATTCCATCTCTTGGGCGGTAGAGGCACGTAGGTCTGGCTTATTTTTATTTGTTTGTTGCTTATTTATGTTTATTTTATTCATGCGTACCTGTGTATGTCTCTGTGAGTATCTGTCATGTGTGTGCCACTGCCAGGAGGAGTCAGAAGAGGGTGTCAGGCCCCATGGATATGGAGTTACAGGCAATTGTGACCTTGCCCAACATGGGTGCTGGGAACGGAGCTCAGGTGTCTAGAAGAGCAGTTTGTGCGCGCACTCTTAACTGCTGAGCTATCTCACCAGCCCCCAATAGTGAAGTTTAATCGTAGAGATAGTAGAATAAATGTGAATTGAAAGAAGTAGAGATAAAAGACTAAGCTGGGATAGGGTGGAAAATAAAGGAAAAGAGGTAGTTGTAGGTGGGTTAACCAAAACTAAGCATCTACAGAAACGCCTGATGGAAACAGACTAGTTAGTAAGTTAATTGCAAAATATAGCTTTAGTTTTAAAAACAGTTCCAACAGAATTACTCTGCATGGGTGGACAGTGCTCATCCAAAAGACACAGGTTATTAAGTGAGAATGACAGTGCAAAGCATCAGTTCTCTCTCTATTACTGGTCAAGGAGGCACCAGAAGCCTCCAGAACAACACAGGCCATTGCCATAGCCTTCAGTTACCCACCATAACTACATGGCAAGACTACAGAGTTTGGCTGAAAGACAGAGAAAGCAATTTCAGATTGAAACCCTCTCCCTGCTCTGGCTGGCGTTCACAGAGCCAAAAGGTGCTATGCAAACTTCTGCGGCATAGAAGGCATCCATGGTCGTACCCAGCATTGGAATCTAAATGCTTGCTGGTTGGACTTGACACATGCTCTACCAGAGGGGGTTTCCCATGTTCCAGTGGATGACCTTCTCTGTATGTATGGACAGCACTCATTGGACTGAGTGGTTATTGAAGCAAACATACAAACAAGCAAACATGAAACAAACTGGGAAATAGTTGTGTCAGGGCACACAGCTGGTGGGGTATCATGAGTGCAAAAGGTCATAATTTATTGTATACATGTATGAAATTCTCAATAATAAAGAAAAAATATTTTTAAAAGTATATCTAGTTTATTTTTATTTGTTTGATATTTATTTATGTTTATTTTATTCATGTGTACCTGTGTATGTCAGATGTCTAACATTTGCAGAGATGACTATAGCGCAGGTGACATAATACAGAGGAGATGGGTGAGCAAAATCTTTTTTCAGACCAAAATAATTTTCATTCTATGTACAAATTTTGTTGTTTTGTTTTGTTTTAATATGGATCTTTTGCTTTCCGAGACACTGAAGAAAGTCAAAGACTCTAACTCTGAATGTCACATAGGCCACAAAAGAGAACATTTTATTTTAAGTAACGCATACAATTATGCCTATCATCACTCGAGGAAGAAAGAAATTCAGCTTTGATCATTTAGCAGCAACAATCACAAAATACCCTTCCTGCCACAAGAAAATCGCAAAAGGAAAAGTTTTTAAGGTTGTTTAAAATAACATCAAACAAAAAGGAAAAACATTGCAAATATCTAGATGTCCAATTGTAAAACAAGAGGCCAAGATTTAATCATGCACAGTAAATAAAGTATGAAATCACATCAATAGATGATGTGTCCTTACCATGGCTTCATAATCTTCTGCAACTTCTGGTATCGCCTGCAAAATTAAAAAACAACCATATGAGCTTCAAAATGATGGTTTTTACCCAAGGAACCCATCTTAAAGAAAATTCAAGATTAGATACAGGCCAGTAGAAGAGGAGCACCAATAAATGATACAAGTGACAGAGGACAGCCTACCGAACACACCGCAATAAAGGATCTGCTTGGTTATAAACACTGATGTGGCCACAGAGCTTAAGAACAAAACCCCTGAGCTGGTAAAAAAAAAAAAAAAAAGCACCTGATTTATAACAATTATGATCCTCTATAGTTTTACTGTGCTAACCATGGCCGATCTGGAATACCAACATGATATCATCTCTGAGCTCATATCTAGAATGGTTGAACGAAAACGACAAGGAGTCAGCCAAGCATCTCATTTTAGAAGCCCAGGGTTAAACCAAATGAACACCCACCAGCACATAGGAGTCAATACCACAGGATGGAAGGTAACTACCAATGGCAGAGACAATAGCGCCGCAAAGCACTCATAAGGGAACCATCACAGACACAGGTGACTCAGATAAGAATGTCAAAACTGGAGGGGAAATTGAGGTGAGAGGCTCAGTGGTGCATGATCTCAGAGTATTTTCCTACAAATTATTTAAGAATCAATTACCAATTTTTAGAAAAATGTCACAGTGAAGAAACCTAGACCTAATCACGTGGCCAAGTGTAAAATGATCAGTAAAACAATGAGACATCACATGGCAACAGGAGGATAAAATTTTAAGAGACCCAGCAAGCATTTATGATAAAGGCAGAGAGTCTGGGCCTAATCTTGAAAAAAACAGTAGATAAAGTCAGAGGAAAAGCATGGGTTTCCATGGATAACTGTGCACATGTGTGCAACACAGGCATCGGCTCTATCAGGCTCTCGCAGGCTGACCGGAAGGCCTTTTACGACTCTGCGAACTCTAGATAACTAATGATGCTATTGTCCTGTCTGGTGGTAATTTAATTGGCTTCCTCCCTGCTTGTGGAAAACCAGTTTTGTATCCATTTGCAATTCATCTCAACATTCCTTTGCTCCCTATAAATCTGTGCTTTTTTCACTTTTCTCTGAAAATAATACAGCCTGTCTGCTTCCCTCATATTCTATGGGTAAATTCTTTTAACGCATGGTCATGTCTATGTCTACATGAGAGTCATGATGTCATGAAGGGCATCTTTAACAAACTACCATTGAGCCAGTCCTATTGGTGAATACCGTCGGAGGTTCCTGGAAAGAAGCTGCACTGTCCACTAAACCAGCTGCAAGACTCATTCACCCATTAGCCCCACTACCATTCCCTTCTCCTGTCTGAGTCTGATCTAACGTCCTTGTGACTATCAGGTGAAACATTTTCAAATGAATTGACTTAGCAGACCAGAAGTCTCTGCCAATCCCCAAGCTAAGAGTGGCATCAGCTCGCCTCGGAGGCCTCTAACAGGCTCTCTAGGTATACCATCACCTGCCTCTCTGATAATTCCACCAATGCGTGTAGAAATCATTTTAATTGATGTTTTCTTGTTCTGTTACCATGAAATATCATGCAACTGCTTCCACACTGGAACATGGAGTTGAGGTGACCTAAGTCTGTGTTACTGGGCCATGGTCACTGGCATTTGGCCCCAGGATAAACTGTCTTTTGTTCCCTTTGAGGGGAGAGTTGTGTTTTTGTGTTGATGCTGATAAGCTATCATATTAAAATACATCCATCATGCAAGAAAGAATGACTACAGAACTCTTCCAGAGTTCAGAAGACTGCCGGGAGATAGAATAATTGGGTAGGGAATGCTACGTCAAGTTAGATTCTACAATTAACTAGTCCAGCACGGGAGTACACACGGGAAGTCCCAGCAACAGTGAGCTGGGCTAAGAGGATTGCCAAGTGTGAGGCCAAGCTGGGCTTTATTCCCAGAAAATACAGGGGCTTAGAGTGCAGCTCAGTGGTAGAACATTTGCACAGCACATGCTACCACACACTGTGTCTTATATCTAGTGACACACACTTAGACACACACACACACACACACACACACACACACACACACACACACACACTATAGAAAGACAGACAGATAGGAAGGCAGAAGGATGGGTAGATGGATGATAGATAGATAGATAGATAGATAGATAATTAATAATAAATAACTATATGCAAGTCCCAGAATCAAACATCTTTAGGTTTTTCATGTGTCCTACTGTTATCAAACTAACTTGGAGTTATAGTCTGAACCTCAAATTCACCTACCTGTCTTTGAAACATCAAATGAGAGCAAGCAGGTGAGCAAACAAGATGGGGGGACGGGAAGGAGAACACAAGCATGAGAGACTGTCTCAGAGAAAGGCTAAGATTTGAGGTAGTCTGAAATGGATTGCCTCAGAAGGAGGATGTATAAATGAATAAATGAATGAATGAATGAATGCATATATGACAGGTAAGTAAGTAGGCAGGCAGGCAGACAGACAGACAGACAGACAGACAGATGGAACTATACTGCAAAGCCTCATCCATTCTTCCCACGGGCAGAAGATACTCTCTTCTTTAAGAAGCCTTATGACTCCTCTCTTTTGCATCCCCAATCAGATAGACAAAGAAAGAAAGAAAGCAAAGGAGGGTGAGGAAGAGATAATGCTGTTTAAGGAATTCTCTGCCTCACAACCTCCAACAAAGCGCATGGAAGGCTGGCCTGTTGGGCCTATGTGATGCATATTAACCAGAGAGCTCCTGGAGAGCTGCCGGGGGAGTGGGTAGACTGTCTGGGCCACACTAAGGGAATGCTACAGGAGTACCAGGCAAGGTACTGAGATGGCAGGAGCCTCCTCAGCCAGGGCTGAAGGCAGGGCCACACCATGGCCTCACAAGAGGTTAAAGTCAAAACCGGTAACTGGGCTAACTAACCCATTGGGCCTGCCTAGACCTCCCCAAAACAGCCAGGGCTTATGAAACACACACCAAGTTGTCAGGGGTTCAAACTGTCCCCTTGTGACTTGTTTTTAAAAATTATCTTTTGACTGAAGACGAAGTTTCAGAAAAGATCTCTCATGGACAAAACTGTCATAGATATCAGAGCATTCCCCCACACGTAGCTCCTTAACACACACACACACACACACACACACACACACACACACACACACACAAACACACACACATATACAAATACATGCACATGTATGCATACACACACAAATACGTATATAAACACATGCACATGTATGCATACACACACATGCACAGGTATACACACACACACACACACACACACACACACACACACCCTGCTCTGTGTCATGAGTCCTGTGAAGCACGTCAAGAGCACAGATATGATTAAAGGACTAAGGCCTACATCCCTCCTCAGTGTGGGCGCCAACAACTCCAAAGCTAGAGCGCCATCCCTGTGCACAGTTCTACCTCACTCTCACTAAACTCATCAGCAGAAACAGCTCCAGTTCCAGGAAGGAAAAACAGCCTGCATAACAGAGGCTCACTCTGATGCTACAGTAACAACTCCTACACAGCACATACCCATCCAGCACCTGTGTTTCCTCCATGGCATCACATAGATGACAAAGGGTGGGGCTAATAGATACAGGATGTTGATTATTTTAAAGGTAATTGCAGAAGGGCTTTCCATGTCATTAAGCGATTGTGAAACTGTCCTTTAAAAAAAAAACAAATTTATAAGAAATGATCTCAGCTCAACAAATTTGTTAGCACTTGTTAATTCCCCAATTTAGAGAGAACTCCAGGAATGCCTCAACATTCCTAGGAACACTAGAAAGTGTACGAACTGCCCACTCAGCTGTGACCAGAAACAGATATGTGTCCAAACTAACAATGAAGTATCAGGACATTTCACAAGCTGCTGAACTGTTCTTACTGGGAAACAGTTTAAAATCCCCACATCCTCTGAGACAGCAGTCTTACTCTACAAAGTAATTTAAAGATTTTTTTGGTGGGGGCACATAATGTGCATGTATGTGTGCTTGCCTGAGTTTATGTGCACCACGTGTGTGAGGGTGCCCAGAGGCCAGAAAGCATCCAAATCTGTAGAACCGCAGTAATAGACAGTTGTGAGCTTCCTGATGTGGTGCTGGGAACTGAACGGGGTCCTCAGCAAGGTGAAGGTCTTATTTCTCCACTCCCCACAGAGTATTTAAATAGTCACAGTTAGGGGTACAAGAAAGGTAATAGAAATTGATCCCAGAACCCCCTGAAAAGGACGGCAAGCCCTAATGATATGGACACAACAAACGCCATGGGAACCATTCGATGCGGTGCATCATTTGTCTGTGGGCTGTTTCAACTAGTCTCTAAAAATGAAAGCATATGTGGAAAATTACACTAAAGGAAAGATCAACATTTAGTGATGTGAGTGTAAAAAAATCATATTGTGAAAGAAATGCCTGAAATTCTTCTGCTTTTATAAATCTTAATGCATGTATGTATTTAAAATAACATGAGGATAGTAAATGTATTTACTTCTAAGCATTCTTATCTTCTCCCTTCTGGGGAGTTTTATACATTTAACGATAAGTATCATTTTGTAAGGAATAACGATTAATTTTAATAAAGACTGGCTTCTCCAGAATTGCTTTCTTCGGCCTTGGCTTTGCTGTGCAGGGCGGGGCTCTGGCTTACTCATGTGCTTATGGTGTCATGCACCCTTCAAGCTGCCAAGTAAGAAGGAAACTGCACGTGTCCTGCCCTCCATTCTTGGAAAAGTCCTCTGTTGCCTGTCCCCAGTGAGGACTGGCCACTCAGTAGTTGGGAGGGAGGGACAATGAGTGAATTGCACTGTGTGTGTGTGTGTGTGTGTGTGTGTGTGTGTGTGTGTGTGTGCTAGACTTGAGTGAAGGGCACATTTTTTCCGTCTCTGGAATCAAGTCAGAGATATTATCTGCAGTCTCTGACTGGCCCTCTTTTGTTTTCCATCATTCGTGAACATCCTTCCCCTTGTGTGGACGGGCAATACATTTTCCCACAATGCTACTTGTTTCCATATTGTTTCCACACCTGGTCCAGTTAGAATCCAGGGACAAAATATCAATACTGCAGGAGGATGGAAACGTGCACCTCAGGCTTTCCGTGCTGCTCCACGCCAGGGCGCCACTGTGCTGCTCGCTGTTGCTGATTTCACCCTGAGGCCTCTCCTGGTACCAGTCAGGAGGGAGCCTTAAAGAAGCCTTGGGACTGGCAAGTAGCTGGGAGTGTCTGAAGGTCGCCATGGCTAACAGTAAGGAGGAAATTTTCAGTGGTTTTTCTTCAGTATTTCCTACCACTTTCCATAAGCCCTGCTAGGAAAACATCCCGCGTCCTGGCAGGCCCTCTGCCCAGGAGTCATGACTGAATGACTTTCCAGCTGCAGGAGGTTTTACTCCAAAGCCTCGTGGTAATTAATTAAAGTCTTGCTCTACGTTTAACCAAGAATCCATTTTACCTATAAGAAAAATAGCTTTTTTTCTTTTCTTTGTAATTTGAGCACAAGATCAGAAAAGTGCCTGGGGATCCAATGAGCCACATGAGATGTGGGACTGGCAAATGGGAGAAAAGAGGCCTTGGGGCTGGAGGCCTAGCTCCTCAGTCTTCAGAACCAGCGTGGATTTGAATGTATGCAAAACAGCAAAGGAACGCAGAAGGACTCCCAAGAGATATTCTCCCTTCCCGGGAGAGTGGCATGATGGGAAGAAGGAAGAAAAATACAAGAGAGAATTCATCATCTGAGATCTGGCCTCCTGCTGCTTAAAGTGTCTGGAACTTGACAGTTCGAGTCGAGTTGCAGTGGTTGAACACAAACGATTATTGTGTTAATTAGTATGACATTCTTTTGAAAATAAAAAACAAGGACT
Source organism: Acomys minous (assembly GCF_964271855.1). NCBI lineage: Eukaryota > Metazoa > Chordata > Mammalia > Rodentia > Muridae > Acomys > Acomys minous. Next base: position 71,448,358 of record NC_140490.1, read on the forward strand.
AAAATGTATTGTTTGTTCACAAGGGACATCTGGTGTTGACATTCTCTCTCAGTGCACATAAGCAGAGTGATAATGATTAAGCCCTGCCTTTGACAACCTGGCTATTCGGAATAAGTCCGGGTTATGTTAAGACACAGGGAATGGCAGTGGGATCGATGAGACAAGGACTCTTACAAGGTAAGGGCGTGCTACCCGTTTGTGCCTTCCTTTCTTGTAAAACAAAAATGGATGTGGTCCTGTGGTAAGTGGTACAGGCTGACCCAGGTCAGGTCCTCTCCAAAACTCCTATGTGGGAGCTGCAACCTCCAGCACTTTAGGATGAAACTGCAGTGGGAGACAGAACCTTTAAAGGCCTGATTAGTTTTGGGTCCAATGGGTCCAATCCAGTCTCACAGGTGTCTCTTTAAGAGGAGCAAATCCAAATATGCGGAGATACTAGGATGTGCAGGCACATGGAAAAGGCACATGAGAACATGAGGGAAAGGCAGCCATTTGCACATTAATGAAAGCTCTCCGAGGAAACAACCCGCCTCTGACACCTTCCAGCATTCAGAACTGTGTGGGGAGGGGCGCGGGGGACATTTTTTTGTTGATTAAGCTGCTAGCCCCTGGAATTGTGTTATGGTACCCTTAGCAGGCCAATGCCAGGAGAAACGAGCACGGAGAAGGCCTGGATATGCAGGCCTCATTGACCAAACACAGTAATATTCAAAAGCTGAAGTTCCTGGACACCTAGGCACATATAGAGGAACCACTGGCACTAGAACAGTCAGTCCCCTTGATGTGTAAGTGGCTAAGGCTGGGAAACATCAGCAAACAGGGTGACAGCTTTACACTTTAATTTAGCACGTTAGCAAATGTCCCTGAAGCAGAAGCCCCAAAGGCTCGCTGTCCCAGGAGGATTAGTGGCCTTCTGGGAAGGACATGTGGTAAGGACATTCTCATGCCAGTCAAAAGGGATTCTCCACTGTTCACTGGAAACCAAAATGAAGGGATGGGTAAACCTGCGACGGTCGAGGTCAAGTTGATGAGCTTCATAATCACCCTGGAGATGGGTCTCTGGGCACGCCTTTGAGGCGTTACTTTGATCAGATTATTTGATACACCAAGGCCCTACCCACTGTGGGTGGTACCTTTCCCACAGCCAGGATCCTGGAGAAAGTAAGCTGAGCACTAGCATTTCCCACTTTAAACTTCCTGACACAGACATAGGGGAGGGGAATAGGGTGAAAGTGGAAGGTAGGGAGGAACGGGAGGATACAAGGGATGGGATAATAATTGAGATGTAATATGAATAAACTAATAAAAAAAGGAAAACTAAAAAATTACTTTACTTTTATTTTTAATTATGTACCCATGTGTGTTCTGTGTGGGGGCATGTGCACGTGTCAGGGTGGGTGCCCTCAGAATCCAGAAGAAGGTCTCAGATCCCCTGGAACTGCATTTACAGCTGGCTCTGGGCAGCCTGAAATGGGTCCTCTATAAGAGTCCTACATGCTCTTAACAGATGAGCAATCTCTCCAGCCCTTCAGTTGCTTTTTGTCAGGGTCACAGCAACAGAAAGGTAACTATGACAACACCCCGCCCTACATTTCCTCTGGGGCACTTTCTTTTCCTGGTCAAATCCCGTTGCTGCCAACTCATTCTTAATTTCCTCCTGGCTGTAGCAGCCCTTGTCCACATCACCAACACTTGTTGGTGTTTTTATACTTGATTTGATTTCCTTATTTGGTCCTAGAAATTTATTCTACTTGTCTGCAAGACAAGATTTCCAAATTTTTAAGAAAAAATTATTTTTAAGAAATTTAGTCACTTTACATCCCAATTGAATTCCCCTCCCTCATTTCCTCCCAGCCCCACCCTCCCTGCTTCCTCCCCCTGTTCCCCTCCCCTAGTCCTCCAAGAGGGGGAGCCCTTCTCCCCTACCCTCTGACCCCAGCCTATCAAGTCTCATCAGGACTGCTGCCTCTTCTTCTGTGGCATTGTAAGGCCAGGGAGGAGTGATCAAAGTGTAGGCAACAGAGTCTGTGACAGGCACAGCCCCTGCTTCCCTTAATTATAGGGGACCCCTACGGAGGCTGAGCTGAAGAACCCCAATACGAATGAACAGTATTCTATGGGAGATGCTAGTGTTACTGTAACAACGCATACTGTCCTTGAGGAAAAAACAAACATTCTTTCACCAAGGCTAACTGCAGCGGTTAAACGACGCCACCTGTGGGAGGAAGGAGAGAGCCAGAGGGAGGAAGCAGACAGGTCTCCAATGTGTACAATCATCCGTTTGGTCTTTGTAAGGAAGGAGGAGTAAGATGACCAGACTTAACTCAGTAACTGTTCCTGTCCTTCCTCCTTCTCCGTGTGCTGACATGTCCTTAACTACAGCACTATTGCCATGTGCTGTCCATGCCACCAGCAGCTGACCCCCTGGGCCATCATTCTGATCCTCCTCCCTCCAACTGGCACCTGATGATGACACATGGTCACTCTCCTGCACAGGTGGGGGCTGGGCTAGCCTTCCTCCATATTTCCCCAGTCACACCAGAGACAATGGTCTTCATCTAAACGGTCAGCTCCACTAGAAATGACACTCCTTCCTCCTTTATGGGAACGCAAGCTCCCTCCAGGCCTCACTCACCATCTCATCCCCTGTAAGGCCTTTTAAGATCTAATTGACCCAGCCTCAAGCCCTTTGCCCTCAGCAGGAATTAATACCCATTTGAATTCTGACTATTTAATAATGACCAATTTTGGGAAGACAAGGCTCATATTCAAAATGGTTGCCAATTGTCACCATTCTGCATATAGCAGGTACCCAATAAATACTTTTTATTTTAAATTTTAAATTAGTTGTGTTTTAATTATTAAGGTGCTCCTTTAAAAAGGGATTTTAAGAGTGTTCTAAATGCCTTAAAACATATGATCATATTCTGATTTTTATTCCAGGCAGAGGAAAGAATTTCCCTTGGATAAGCAAGAACTTTGAGGGATTAAAAGTCTAGAGAATTTTACAGTCTTAAGGTGGGCTAGGCCTTTCAAGGCAATGACTTAATGTTTTTTCCTCAGTATCCTGCAAATTCAGATACTCAGGGATGCTGAGCATGCTCTACCATGTAGCGTGTAGAGGACACAGCTATGGGAATAGGACATGGTTACGGGTATAGGACATGGCTATGGGAATCACAAACCCACGGCCTGCCCATGTGTTTGAGCCACTTTCACAGAGTCTGGCCAAGGTCTGGTCTTTAAAGCTAGAAACTGCTGGACTAGAGAAGGAAGCAGCTACCACGGTCCTGGAGAGGGACAGGGGGAGACATGAGGGTGGGATCCGCTTACTCAGTGCCACTTTCCACCATCTGCGTGAGGAGCGAGATGCCGTCCAGGTTTATGAACTCCTGAGCAAAGGTAACGTCCCGGGAGAGGCTGGCCAAGTCCTTCAGAGCTTCCAGCTTTGCATCCATGCTTGACGACTGTATTCGTTCATGGAGTTGCTGGGCATTTTGAGCCTGGAAGAGAGGGGAAAAAAAGAGAAAGAAGATAAGTCCATGCTATCAGATTGTCCTTTTTTGTGTGTTTAAATACAATAGCACAAAAATCAATGAGTCCCTGGGAAATAAATGTGCACAGGCCAGAAGCATAGGCTAGGTGCGTATTAAAGCAGGTTGCCATTGGAACGACTCCTCCCTCCAGGGCCCCCCCCCCGTCCCGCCTTCCAGGAGGAAAATAACGGGGCCCTTTTCATGGAAGAATGAAGAACACAAACACGGGTAAGTGTGCATGAAAATTAAGCCAGGAAACTGATAGGGTGTGACAGACGGGAAGAGAAAGGGGGCTGTTTACTTTTTCAATAAAATTATTATCTAGAAGTGACAAAAAGCTACTTGCTTAGTTAAGCAATTACACAAATTTATACATCATGATTACCCATTCAGTCACAGCTCTGAGTAATAAGCTCCTGCACTCGGGAAGCTTCATTAGCCACACAAATGAGTCGCCGCCGCTGCCGCCACCGCCAGCAGCCAGCAGCACGGGTTTCTCACGCACTGGCTACCTACTGTACCAATGTGAAACAGAATAGCTAAAGTCCAATTAAAAGAGCTCTTCCTAGGGCTAATGTTCTCCATGCTGAGGCCTTTGCACTTGTGTGTTGCATGCAGAACGAAGAGGACTAGAAGTGTGCAGCAGGGCTCAACTTCCGAGCTACAGCAAGAAGGGGACACTGTCGTTTGGAAGCGCTTTGTCCCTCAGTCGTTTGTGTGTTGGGACATTGATGCCCAGTATTGGCAATTCAAGAGGTGGCAGTGCCTTAAGCGGCGAGGCTTAGCTGTGGGAGGTGGGCATTCTTTCTGGTCCCTGCCTGTTGACACTCTGGTTTTCTGCTACACACCTCACCGCTCTCCCTCATAGGCGCGCCCTCCACTGCTTCCACAGTGAAGGCCTGCACAGAGTTGAGTTGTTAATACTGCCAGTACTTGAACCTCTAGAACTGTAACCTAAACAAACTCCTTGTTCTTATAAATCACTTAGCATCAGGTATTTCGTTACAATAACAGGAAGAACATGTAATGCATGGTATTGGACATGAACAACCGGCTAATGCTGCTGAACAGAAATTAGTTCCAGAACAAACGAAGAACACACTGCGCTCTACAATAGAGCTCGGGTAGAGGGCAGTGCCCTGCAGAGAGAAAGACAGCCCCAAGGAGTTGTTCTGGAAGCCAGACAGAAGAACATGTATTGTATCATGTAGTCTGAGCGCACCAGGATTCCCCATTACATCACAAGTCAACAGGAAAAATCAGGAAAGAACAAAGCCGTCGGACAGGGGTGGAGGATGAAAACTCGCTCCCAGGCAACAGACAGGCCACAAGTCACTAAAAGCCATAAGTCACACTGCTCAACAGCATTCAACAGAGGCTCCCTGAACACACCTGAACCAGACAGCTTCTAAAACCACAGATCCTTTGTCCACACGCACGACTTTGATTTGAAAGCCTGGGTTGGGGTCTCTAGAAACATCTGCCGAAGAAACTAGGCTTCCATGCTGCCTCTTGCCAACCCCAGTGTGAAATGGCTTCCACATCAACCTGACTGCATCTTGGGACCGAGCAACACTGGCTCTCCCGCGCAGTCACCCCTGTCCTTCCTGGCTGGGCCACTGCAAAGCCTTCCAGCTCTACTGCACTAAGGAGAAAAGTCTGCCTGCCCCGTTAAAGTTGTGCAGTTTTCAGCAAAGACCTTTTGCTGAGAAGGAATTCTGCTACTCTTTCTCATCCATCCGTATGCGTTTGATAAGGACCTACTTCAAGATAAATTAATTAATTAGCTAAGTAAAATAAGGGAAGAGGGACAAGCACCAAAACTTGGGCAGAGAAGTCAAGATTGATGAGTCTCAAATTCTGCGACCATGAGGTGATGCTTCTACAGAGGGAAACTATGTTACCTATGGAATCACACATGGCTGCAACACAGCAGTGCCTGGCTGAGGTCGGGTCTCAGCAGAGGACCGTACAAACGGGAGCATGGAAACTCCAACAGATTGTGTCAGATGTTCACACCCCATAGATTCCTCAGACTCCAAGGCCCTGTATGTTCCTCTAGGACAGTCCTCTGTCCTCACCAGTACAAAGACTTGACAAGTGCATGCTGGTCCTGGGTCGTGGTCTTTCCTTGAGGCGAGCCATATTCCTTCCCTGGAATTTTCTGAAGGAGCAACTCTTCATAAAGCTCAGAGTGGTACCCTCGCCTTCCCATGTGTGCACTTGGGACGTCGTCATTTTCATCTCAGGACTCACGTAAAACATTGGAGGGGGCACAGAGAGAACTTGTAGGGCTGAAGAAATGCAATGTGACTTAGTACAAAGTTCCTGGCCAGCTGTGGCATCAGCTCCAGGTGAGCCAGTGGGCCAGTGAGCTTTCCTTTACCTCTCTTGACCTCATTTTCTTATCAGCAGATCCATCCAGGAACTGTGGTGGGATGACATGAAAGATTCCCTCCAACCCTCAAAGTGACAGATTGCTTCTCAGCTGAGCAGGAAGCTCCGTCATGAGTCAGCCAGGAAAAGGGCGCTCTACATGTGAGTCCCAGATGTGGCCTCCCATCAAAATACTACGCAGAACTGACAGGACACTGCCTGTGCAGCATCCGTGCAGTTGGAGGTCAGAAAGGTACTCAGTTTCTCCAATCTCTAAATGATTTGGATACAAAACTTCCATTCTACAGAATAAAGCTGAATAAATGTCTGTAATGATAAAGCTGGGTTTTAGAAAAGGAAATTTCTGGTCTGGATATCAATTAATGCCAGAAAAAAAAAAAACTGGCACACAATCTTGTTTAGACTTTTCTCGGATATATATATTAAATTATCTTTAATTAAAGCAAAGCTAATCCGAATCCTCACTCACTGACTCATAGATACTTCTAGAAAGTTCATTCTGATTCGTGAACCTTCGAGAGACAGCAACAAAGAAGGCTTACCCACCTTGGGGTGAGAGGAGGACACTGTCAAATAATAGGGATAAAAATTAAATACTGTGTCGCTAATGGGAAACACTACAGTGGAGAGCCGTAATAGAAAGCAACTGGTGGACTCTTTAGATGGGATGATCTGAGAACAAGCTGCCGGAGGCTGTGTCCTCCACGCAGAGGTGAGGCAGCGACCAGCATACTGGGATGGGAGACTACAGCAGGCAACAGGGCTAGAGAGTGCAAAAGCTCTACAAGGAAAGCAAGCCTGCAGTGTGTGACAGGACAGACAAAGGCCTCTGGAAAAATAAGATGAAGATGGAAGGAGGTGGGAATGGAAGAGGTGACGGGACAGGAAGCCCTTGTTGTCCAGGACAACACGCTGGACTTCTTGGGTGGTGGTGTGCTGCTCTGAAAGGAAGCATTTGGACATCTGAAGCAAATGTCCACTGCACTGATGGGGAGACCTCAAAGAAGTGTTTACATCCACACTCCAGGCACTCTTGCTCAGCATGTGATTCGGGATGAAATGAGGGAACTTATAAACCGAAGTCGAAGAAAATGTGAGGACAGGTGTGTCTTTTGATAAGAGTATTGAGGGCAATGGGCAGTGTACAAATAAGTTAACATTTGTGAAGGCAGGACACACGCATTCAAGTATGTGTGTCTCAACTAGCACACCAGGACATGAAGTGTGTTAGACTTGCTAGCTAGCATTTCTAGAATCTGGAACAGTATCTAACACGCACCAGGAGTTTTTTTAAAATGGCAGTAAATGACTATATTTTATATAGTCATGTATGCAAACATGTATGTAGATACATGTTTGTATATAAATAGCCAAGTGTGGCAAATTAAAATGTGACTTATGTTTAATGACGATAATCTTCTTTGTAGCACACTTGATTTTATTTTTCTATAATGATTCTGTACTCCTTTTATATTTCAGAGGAAAAAGCCATGATTATTAAAAGTAAAATGGCCTTGTTTCTGATTTTTACGGGCTCAGCACAGAGTACAGAGTTTAACACCATATCCAATAGTGAATTTTATTTCTTTGTAGTGTTTCCAAGTACAGAAAAGAAAGTTTCCCTTCATGTCACTCAAACAGTTCAGATGGATGGAGAGGTTCAGAGCTTGACTTGAGAGCAGTGGACCATTGAGTGGAGACCAGGGAAGGGAACCAGGGCTGTGAGTGCACAGAACTGGCCATCTCTGTTCCTGAAGTCAAAAGACATGCAGCCCCAAACATCCAGCATAATTCTAGGCCAGTGTGCCAATTAAAAGGTGAAGCTTTTTTTAAGTTTCTGAAAACTCTTTAAGTTCATTAATTTTTCAGATATTCCAAAATGTGTATCTGCACGTCCACTTGGATGACCCAAGAAGCACCTGGCCTGTCACTTGCTGACCCTTCTCTTCTCTCCACTGGCTGCCTCTCCAGGGTTAGGCCTCTAAAGCAATGGGAAAAACAGAGTATAGACATTTGTAACATTCTCCCCCCCCCCTTCGGTTTTTGTGTAGGAGGCTGAGGTGTTTGTGCTTACAGAGAAGCTCCAGGGCAACCTGTGCCCTTAAGCACACAGGGCTGTTCACTCAAGCGAAGGAACGCCACACCTGTGGTCTTCTCAGGGGCTGGGAGCAGACAAGCTTTCCAGTCCGGTGACCTTTGCACTATCTGTGTGGCCAGAGACAACACTAGGCCCTCCCCCAGACTTGTCATGAGCCTGTTTTTCTCAGCCAGCCTATAGCCCCTCTGTATAGAAGGTGTCAAGTGTACTTCACAAGGAGTTTGAATGTAGTCACATCTGATTTTTATTTAGTGTGTTTTGTTCCTCAAAGGGTTTTATGTATGCTTTGTTGTGCATGCACAATTAATTATCACCAGAGACGTTTCACCAAATTGTGCTATGCTTAAATATGCCTAAAATAAACCACTCTGGGTCAGACTCCAGAAGCTTGGACCAACACCAGCTACTGGCTCCTACTACACGTCACTGGCCTCTTGCCTCCCATGGCCAACTCTCTCTGCAAGCGTATCACCATTGCAGAGACCACCTCGTTGTTCAAACCAGCACAGATTTAAAAATTCTCATCTGTTAGTAACCTAATAATTCTTCTGATAAGAATCTTTGATAGCCTGAATCTATGGAATGACTAGTGCAGTGGATGTGAACATGTTTTTTGTTGTTGTTTTAATCCCAAGTGTTGGATGGGGAACAGACTTGTGAGAGAACAGGTGATGTTTATCCACAAAGAAATCGAACCACCTCCTGGGTGTGCTTGGTTTTTGCCAGCTGAAACACATCCTAGTATGGATTCTGAGTGTGTGTGTGTGTGTGTGTGTGTGTGTGTGTGTGTGTGTGTATGTATGTATATATGTGTGTGTGTGTGTGTGTGTGTGTGTGTGTGTGTGTGTGTGTGTGTGTGTGTACACATATGCCTCAAAGAAGAGGCTGGGGCTTTCGGGGTCTTAGTATTGTTTGGATGTTCATTGCTCTATTTCAAGATGCTCCTAGAGAGAACTGCTCCAGACAAGGCTTTGAGCCTCCAGGCTCTGGCTGCTGTTACAGGTTCCAGCAGCAATTTCAGTGAAATTGCTCGTCTGCTAAAATCCTACAGACTAGGCCAGGGGAATCACTCCCAGGAACTGAGTCCAAAAAGGTCTACTTCTCCTGTTCCCATTAACCTCTCTTCTCTCCTATCTAGGATAGGTGGGTTGGGGGGGGGGAGGTATAAGCACTAAACAACCTCAAATACAGTAGGTTTGGAAGAGATGAAGCCTATAAACTAGCATATCAACATCTTTTTTATCACCACAAGAACTAGGCAACCCCAAGTCACTGTGAGCGACCGGCCTTCTGAGCTGGATGGCTCTCACAGCTGCTCTGCAGCAGCGGAGAACAGTGGGGAGGGTTACGCCTGGAGACGGTAGCGATGATGGGTGCGTAATAAGCAGCTTGGGTTTCTCTGTGTACAAGGAAGGAAATGAGAAAGCAGGAGGAAGAGGAACTCATCCATATGCCTTAATGGCTCATCACATAGTTGCATAACCTTTTAAACAGACATGTTTTTAGCTGCAGATGCGCTGGTTTACTTTCCGCATTCTATGATGACGTCATAGTACTCACTTAATGAAAAGTGGTATCGGCGCACGAGACACAAAGAATGCATAAGTACGTTGAGAGAAAACAAAGCAAAAAAGCTAGTGTGCTGCTAAGTACTTCCGGTGGTATCCTCTTAGAGACATTTGGGCCTCTTATCACAATACATTTATTTTCATTTCTATAATCAGAATAGGCACTGTGGTACATACACTGTTCTGCCAGCCACTTTTGCACTTAGTAATGTTCTTCAGAGAAACCTCCAGTGTGCTACATACCAAACTCTTACGAATGATGATTGGTTTCTAGCATTTGTTTACTAGAAGACATGATGTCTATGGCCGTGCTTGGATGCACACGTGAGCGGTGCAAATGTCCTGTGGTTCTGTGAATCTACTTATCAAATAAATTCCAAGCAGGAGAATTAAGACAAAGGTTAATGTATATAATATACTTGGGTGGAAACAGCAAGGTTCCCTGCCAAGGTTGCACCAGTTCATACTCCGATCCACAGTATCCTCTGCTCACACTAACTATACTAAGAACATAAACTCCATCCCTTTAAGGAGATGAAGACCTCTCTACATATATACATGAAATGATGTATGCATACGCATATGTACATATGGATATATATCCCCCCCCTTTATTTGCTTCCCTTCCATTATACCTATGACCATACATACTGAGGCAGGTTCTAGCCATTCAGGAAAGATTCTGTGGATTCCAGAACCATCCCCAGGCAATGCAAATTACCACCTGCTTTTTCTAACACACCATTCTTTTTTTTTTAATTTACTCATAATGATTTATTATTTATGTGACATATAATAGCGATGTTTATATATTTTTTTATTAATTTTATTTTTTTATTAATTTGTTCATATTACATCTTGATTGTTAGCCCTTCCCCTGTTTCCTCCCATTCCTCCCTCCCTCCCACTTCCCCCCTTCTCCCCTCCCCTATGTCTGTGATTGAGGGAGACCTCCTCCCCCTATATATGCTCTTAGAATATCGAGTCTCTTTTTGGTAACTTGCTATCCTTCCTCTGAGTGCTGCCAGGCCTCCCCATCCAGGGGACGTGGTCAGAAAAGGGGCACCAGATTTCCTGTGAGATCTCACTCTCCACTCAATGGTGGAGAATATCATGTTCGTCGGCTAGGTCTTGGTAGGGGTTCGAAGTTTACTGCCTATATTCTCCTTGGCTGATGCCTTAGTTTGAGGAGGACCCCAGGACCCAGATCTGCCTGTCATAAAGTTCTTCTTGTAGGTTTCCAGGACCTTGTGGATCCTTCTATTTCCCCATTCTTCCATGCTACTCTCGCCTAAAGTCTCAATAGGATGTCCTCTCCTCTGACCCACTTTCTTGGTAAGTAAAGTTTTTCATGGGACGTATCCCTTGGACTAAGTGTTTTGATATAAGTGAGTATATACCATTTGTCTCTTTTTGCTTCTGGGTGAACTCACTCATTATGATAATTTCTAGATCAATCCATTTGTCCACTCAGCTATTAAAAACAAGGAATTCCCAAAATTTGTGGACAAATGGATTGATCTAATGCACCATTCTTGACACTGTGTTTGGAGTTATTTCCAAAGACAAAGGTTTTGAAGAGTTTATCTTGGGGTAGTTAAATGTATCAACCTTGTTTTTATAAAAATGACTTTTGGGGTTTATACCACTTATACAGAGTTTCATTCCAAGAATGTCCAGATATTCATTATGAGAAAATTTTCGGTTGCTTCTCTGAAACAGGGTCTCTCTGTATAGCCCTGACTGACCTGGAACTCACTGTGTAGACCAGGCTGGCCTTACACTCTGAGAGATCTGCCTGCCTCCGCTGCCCACATACAGGGATTAAATAAATACAGCAGCATGCTCAGCTCATTATGAAGAATTTTTTAAAAACTAAAATTCCAAGAAGATGAAAACAACGATCTGGTGATCTAAACTTTTTCCAATAGAAACATTTCAAAATAGTGCTTCATGCAGTGCACGACCTCAGAGTCAGGTCCTGGCTATGACCAGAGCAGGTGCACAGAGGCACTATTCACTTTCCCCTCAGCTCCCAGGGCTGCTCTGGAGCTCACAGAAATGCGCACATACAGTCTGGACCTCACCTGAAACTGGAGTGTGTGTGTGTGTGTGTGTGTGTGTGTGTTTCCATTGTACAACCATATATACATGTCTATATATAGCCCTGTATACACTTGTATATCTTGTTATCTATTTGCAGGGAGAAGTCAACCAACGTAGAAAAGGAACTTTGTGTAAGAGGTAGTACAAAAACATCTACTGGGTTCTTTATGGCACTCTAATACTCCCTAACAAATTTGATGAAGACACTTCTTTACACCTTTATTATATACATTTAAAAAGCAAGTTAGGTCAGGCATGGTAATGCAAGCCTTTAATTCTATCATTTGGGAGGCAGAAGCAGGCAGATAGATGTCTATGAGTCCAGCCTAGTTTATATATGGAGTTCCAGGACAACATAGGAAGATCCCATCTGAAAACCTAAATAAATTTGTTTTAAAGTGTTGGCCTGTCTGACTCATTTCATTTAAACACAAAATACAAAAAAAAATCCACCAATGAATGAAGCTTTCCATTTCCATATAAGCTGCCGTGTGGTGTCACCTGGTTATAGACTCTGTAGCTTCAGCCAAACACAAGAGGCTCCTTCAAGTGCAGATGCCTAGGTCCAGTTTCCAGACACTGTCGCCCAGTCTGACGTCAGGATCTCTAAGTCCTACAGCTGGTCCTAGTGTGGAGGCTACTGCTGTAGGAAGTGCAAAGTGGTCTCCTGTGAGTGGGCGCCTGTGTCATAACAGTGCCCTGTACGCCGTCTTACCCATTTACCGAACCCAGAGTGTGAGAATCATCCATTGTCTCTGATTGACAACTTATATTCTCCTTCCAGGAAAGAACTCTCCCGTACGTTATTTTACTTGTTTATTTTTATTGCATGGGGTTATCTTCATGGAAGTACATAATGTACTTTGAGACTATTTCTCCCCATGCCCTACAACTCTCCCCCTCCCTCTCTCAGGAGTGCCCTCTGTTGCCCAGTTTTTTTCCCCTTCCACGTCAGTCATCAGTACATATGGACTTCTGTTAGGAACCCAGGGCAACAGCACAGAGTCAAGTCTTCCTTGACATAGAGCCAGCCTACATGAAACACCGAGCCTCACCCCAGGTGGTAGTTAGCAGACGAACTAGGAGACACAAAAAGCCTGATGGGACAGTAGCCTCCAAGAGTCAAGTTAACAGCAATTCAACCTCATGAATGAAGAAGAAGGCCTGAGAAAGGCCCACGGTGATGTTCTCAGCTCATCTTGCAGCTACTCAAGCCCACATGCAAACTGTCAGTCCTATGCCCTGGCATGAAGGCACTGGAAGACGGCTCCACCAAGTCCGGCAGGCAGTCCACACAGCTCACCACTGTGTTAGGCTCAAGATGTTACGGGGTAAGATGTTTGCGTTTTTAAGGCTCTAATGTAATTTTCAATAAGAAGAGTTTGTGGTAGCTACGGTACCCGCACTTTAATTCTAGCCAGATGCTTTCCCCAATTTTGAATTTTATTTTTAGCCTAGCACATGGCTTCAGTGGAAGCTGAAAAAATGATAGATAGATACACATTTCATCACATTTTGCAGTGTGAAAATAGTAACACTTGCAGTATTTTGTGCGTGATATTTTTTCAGGAAAGCAAGGAAGCGTACTCGGCAGGGATATACTTTAAATATACTGGTGTCGCTGTGCAGAATCTCTAGACATGAGAAAGATCACGATCCCAGCCACAGTCTAAATATGTTTCGGCATCCTATTTAGCAGCGTTTATTCAGAGGCCTTCAAAGGCTTTACACAGAGTCAGCTGAGAGGAAAACGGCATAAGCATGTAGTACTCTTCAGCTGATTTTAGAAAATGTTTTAATAACAGATCCAGGCTAAAAAATGATCAAATACCCATTCACCCATCCTACACACACACACACACACACACACACACACACACACACACACACACACACACACTCACACACACTCCCACACACACACACACAGCAAAGGCAGTAGGAGGCTAGGGGTTTTTTTTTTTCACTGCCTGAATCTGTTCAATGGCATCAGATGACAGTGACCAGACAGTCACTATCGCATTTGTACTGTGAGAACTGCCTCTGGGTTGACTACCACAAATTTCAAGTCTTCACCATCCATTTACTTGACATTGTCACGAGACAATGTCACCCTCCCATTGTGGAAAAGAAAGGGCAGCATGTTCCTACGACTCTGGAGTCCGCCTGGGAGGGTACCGCACCCTGAGTTCTGCAGAAGTCACTCTCACTGGTCTGTACCCGGGTCACATACAGCAGGCCTGGCTGGGAAAGTTTTAATGAGAAGCAATAAATGAATGTCAACTTACTGGAGACGTAGTTAGGCGGAGGATAGTGCCATTTTTTATTTCATTGCGATTCTGCAAAAGATGAAAGAAAAGCTTTAGTAAATCTTTAAGTAGAAGCTGGATGAAAGAGAACAAAAGCAAACCCAGCTCGGTCTTGAGTCTATGCAACGAACATTCTTACGGGTCCCTCTATTCTCATTTGTGTAATTTTCAATTACTTCTACAAAGACGCTTAACTCAAACAATAGGAATATGAGACCTCAAAATAGGAAAGCATAATAATAACTGTAAAAGTGTATTCAGAGAAAATGGCTTCAAAGTTCTCTACCTGATAGAACTGAAAACATGTCCGCACAAAAACTTGTACACCAATATTCACAGAAATGTGTACTCTTTTTTCCCGTTTTTTTATTAATTTATTCTTGTTACATCTCAATGGCTATCCCATCCCTTGTATCCTCCCATTTTTCCCTCCTTCCCATTTTCTCCTTATTCCCCTCCCCTATGACTGTGACTGAGGGGGACCTCCTCCCCCTGTATATGCTCATAGGGTATCAAGTCTCTTCTTGGCAGCCTGCTATCCTTCCTCTGAGTGCCACCAGGTCTCCCCCTCCAGGGGACATGGTCAAATATGAGGCACCAGAGTTCGTGTGAAAGTCATACCCCACTCTCCACTCAACTGTGGAGAATGTCCTGTCCATTGGCTAGATCTGGGTAGGGGTTTGAAGTTTACGGCCTGTATTGTCCTTGCCTGGTGCCATAGTTTGAGTGGGACCCCTGGGCCCAAATCTGCCTATCATAATGTTCTACTTGTAGGTTTCTAGGACCCTCTGGATCCTTGTACTTTGCTATTCTCCCATGATTCTCTCATTTAGAGTCCCAATAGGATGTCCTCCCCTCTGTCCCAGTTTCCTGGTAAGTGAAGGCTTTCATGGGACATGCCCCTTGGACTAATATGCAGATATAAGTGAGTATATACCATTTGAGTTTTTCTGCTTCTGTGTTAACTCACTCATTATGATCATTTCTAGCTCAATCCATTTGTCCACAAATTTCGGGAATTCCTTGTTTTTAATAGCTGAATAGTATTCCATAGTGCAAATGTACCACAGTTTCTTTATCCATTCTTCTAATGAGGAACACTTAGGCTATTTCCATGTTCTGGCTATTATGAATAAAGCTGCTATGAACATGGTTAAGCAAAGTATTTTGTTGTGTGCTGGAGCATCTTCTGGGTATACTCCAAGGAGTGGAATAGCTGGGTCTTGAAGAAGCCCTATTCCCATTTTTCTGAGATAGCACCAGATAGATTTCCAAAGTGGCTGTACTAGTTTGCATTCCCACCAGCAATGAAGGAGTGTTCCTCTCTCCCCACATCCTCGCCAGCATGTGGTGTCGCTTGAATTTTTTAATCTTAGCCATTCTGATGGGTGTAAGATGGAATCTCAGAGATGTTTGATTTGCATTTCCCTGATGACTAAGGAGGTTGAGCATTTCTTTTAAGTGTTTCTCAGCCATTTGATAATATCCAAAATATATAAAGAACTCAAGAAATTAAACACCACCAAAACAAATAACCCAATTGAGAAATGGGGCTTGGAACTAAACAGAGAATTCTCAACAGAGAAATGTGTACTCTTAAGTCAGAGAAATTTTCAAAATTAATTGCAGTAATAGTTGTTCAACCCTTCCCCCAAATAAAATTAAAATAATCAAATTGATCATATCTAGAACGCTTAATTTTTGTCCTGCAAAGTTGTGTGTCTCAACAAAGCTGTGAATTTTAAAGAGTTTTTTGGCATTGGCTGGTTCCTTGGGCATTGGTCTCTTAAAGGAAGGAACAAGCAGCCTGATGAGCAGATCCCAGATCAGTCTGTGAGCACGGAGCCTCCCTGGGCATCCTTAACACTGACAATTGAATTTCGCTGCCATTCCAGTTCCTTCCAACAGAGTATGCACCAGGCTCAGCCTCCAGAAGGTGGTAACCTGGCAGAACTCACGCTGGCTGTGGCCACAAGCAGCTCTGAGCCTGGGAGGCTCACTTGCCACATCCTTTGAAACAAGCCACAGGCTATGAGGCCGCAGGTGCAGAGGTGGCAGGAAATTCCTCCCTCACATGCCAAAGGCCCATCTATCATTTGTTCCCGTGGCCAATCCTCACTAGTTACAGACAATAAACTCCAAGTATAAAGCAAGCTGTCAGGAGGCAGCTTGAGCACTCCCTCTTAAGAAAATGTACTTCTGGGTACTTTACACCATGCATGGTCAAGCCTGAAACCCATCCCCAGTGAGAAAAGCCCAAGGTGGGCCACCCTGTGGGGAGCCATCTTTCTATCACCATAGGGACAAGCAGTGGCCGCAGAGCATGCTGGATGGGAGCAGCAGTGTAAACTCAGCCCGTTTCAAGCTTACTGAGTCTACAGTTCTATGAGGCTGAAGGGAAGTCGGCGAATACTGGTTACAGCGTACTGAGGAAGCTGGATGCACGACCAGCTTCAGAACACACTGAGGAATCGGGGTCAGAAGATGGAGAGCTGAAATTCTTCTTACTTAGGGATTCTGGAGAGCAGGCAGCCTTGTGAAGTAAGCCCTCAGATCAGGCAAGACAGAACCAGAGCGGGCACCCTCCAAAGACAGGAGAGTGCGCTCTCTCTACCTGAACCTTCCATTTCGGGAATCAAAGAGGCAGACATGTTTAGCACTCTCTTATTATGAAAAACTGGAGTGGGGAGCTAGGTATCTCCTTTGTATCAGCGCCAGTACTCTGGCACTGAGCTGGAGACCATTTTAACGTTTATGCCATCGCCATAATAACTCTCTGTCCACCTTAAAGATCAGAAACCAAAGCTCATCTTGACTCAACATCAGGGTCAAGGCCGGAAGGATTCTGACCTATGTGACCTGACATTGTTCTACCGTCAGTCCTGTCTGCTTCCTCCCCGGGGCAGCCCTACAAAGACGCGAGAACGAAGTTAAGGGAAGCCCTGTGGCTCCCCAGAGATTCCCTTCCCACAACAGGACAACACCACGGTGACGTGGGTTCTACTAGGAGCTGGCCTGGCAGAGAAGGGACACTGCCTCCTGTCACCTATGTGGATCTCTCGCTTTCTGCAATCAGAGCGGGAACTTCGGTAAAGAATAAACCAGAGGTTGGTGTGTCCTCTTGCTTAAAGCCAAAGAAGTGTTACAGGCAGGGCTGGGTTCCAATGCCTGGCTAACTATTTTGACCTGATTCTTCTGCCCTGTGCTGTGGACAACAGGTCCTTGTCTGGATAGTATAGAAAGAGCCAGAGCTGAGCCTGGGCCTAGCCTGGGACTGTGTAGAAAGAAAGCACTTTTTGCTGTTCTTACAATGCCAGCCATCACTCGGCCCACATGCCTGGGTCAACAGCTAAATCTCCATCTCTGTGTAATCAGTGATTTTGGACAGAGATAAGTGGACAGCAAGGGAGGCGAGGGCAGGGGAGGGGAGGGGAGGGGAAGGGAAGGAGAACCAGAAGAGCTATCGCAATAATCATTATAAACGTTTAGCTCCTGAGAGACGGCAAATTGAGCTCAGAGAGAATGACAGTGGTACAGCCTTGCTTCCGGGGCTATGTCCTATCAGGAAGCTCCACCTCAGCACACCTCTTTCATCCTGGCTGTAAACCTCATTAACAAAGGAAAGGTTGAGTTGTTCTGGTTCCCACCAGGGCGGTGCAGTCAATCACTTAGCAGCAGTCTGCCAGGAGTGGAGCACACTTCACTTCCTAGCTGGGAACCCTGCTGGAAGAGGCATGGATGGCAGCTGGCCCAGCTTCCCCAGGTCATTGTAAAGATTCAATAGTTAATCCACTGACACTGCTTAGAATAGGAATCACTCACTGAAAACGCCAAAAAAAAAAAAAAAAAAAAAAAGCCAAATGTTTATTATTAAAAACAAAAATAGCATCCATAAATCTACTGGTGTGGCTTGAACCCCCATAGGCTCATGTGTTTGAACACTTGGTGCCCAGTTGGTCCTGCTGTTTGCGAAGGTTATGGACCATGAGGAGGTTCAATCTTACTAGAAGAAGTACATCAAGGGAGTAGGAAGCTGCAGTTTTACAGCCTAAGCCCACTTCCTGTTATCTTTCTACTTCCGAGATAAGCACGAAGTGTGGCCATTCCGCTTCCTGAATGCCAATCCATGCACCAGCTGCCCTGCCTTCACGGCCATGATGACCCAAATGCCCTCTAGAACTGTAAGAGCCGAAATAAAGTCTTTCTTCCCTGGCTTGCGTTTAGCCAGCTAGGGAACTGGCAACTGAAAAATGACAAACGTAGCCTGATTAGTAAGTCTCACAGTACTCTTTACGTTACCCTAAAGACATCAGCACATTCCAGCAGAGTAGCACATGCCCCGCCCCCCACCCATAAGCAGATCCGCATGGCCTCTGGCCTTGGAGGAATTGCTGCTTCAACTTGGAGGCTGGGAATTTATCACTATGCTACTCAGTCCTTCTTGATTCACTCTTCCAAGCACCAATTGTGAGTTTGTGTGTGTGTGTGTGTGTGTAATATTTTATCTGTCTACTTATTCATGTTGTTCATTAGTCATGTCACTTTACTGGACAGTGGTA
Organism: Acomys minous; assembly: GCF_964271855.1. Lineage (NCBI taxonomy): Eukaryota > Metazoa > Chordata > Mammalia > Rodentia > Muridae > Acomys > Acomys minous. The sequence goes on from NC_140490.1 coordinate 71,466,931, forward strand.
GTGGGTGTATCGTGACAGTATGGCTCCGCCCAGAACAAGGCCTTGCATGGCCTGGCCCACGTCAGTGCTCAGTAAGCATCTAATGAATAAATGGCTACATTACTGTGTTCTGCGTCGTAAATGAAGCACTGAGACAGATCCAAAATGAAACAGGACTAATTCTCATTCTCCAGGAAGTCAAGTAAAAAAAATCCCGACCCATACAACTTCATTCTTCCAGGAGTCTCCTGCTGGGGTCAAAAGCATGAGTGAGCTCTCCAAGAACTTCCTCAACAGCCCAGGAGCTCTAAAATGGAAAGCATCCATTGTTTTCAACCCAAGATTCTTCTGACTCCAATTCAAAATTTCTGTTTCTACCAGTCCTGGAGTGTGTACAGCAGCACGATCCACATGTTTTAAATCTAAGCCTAAACTCCAATCCTCAGTAGATTCCGCCCTTCTCCGATGGCCCTGTTGACTTGACTAGGCTCTCTGATGGATGCCAAGTGGACAGAACACCATTCAATATCATGGTGTTGCTGTGAGGTCTTTAACAAATGCTCACTATAATGAACCATCATGGGAAGGTCAATCAAAAGCACAGTGATTTACTCCCTCACTCCTATAACAATGGCTACTACAGTAAAGACTACCCAGGCATGGTGGTGCATGCCTTTCATTCCAGCACTCAGGAGACAGAGGAAGGTGGATCTCTGAGTTCGAGGCCAGCATGGTCTACAAAGTGAGTTCTATTACAGCCAAGGCTACACAGAGAAACCCTGCCTCAAAAAACCCAAAAGAAAAAAGAAAGACTAAAGTGCTGCCAATAATTAGAAAAAACAATTAATATAGTTACAGAGAAAATAGTAGAGGTTCCTCAAAAACTTAGAAGAACATCTCCCTTACAGCCTTGCAACACATGCATAAGTATATAACTAAAGACAATGAAATCACTGTGTGGAAGAAACATCCGCGCTTTGAGTTTTCCTGTAGTTATATTCTTGGTAGCCAAAAATGGAAGCAACCTAAATGTCCGTCAAGTGATGAATGGATATAGAAACACAATGGAAGACCAATCGGCTAGGGGGGAAATGGAATTATATTATTTCATTTACAAAGATAGAGCCAAAGTCATTACACCAAGGGAAATAAGTGAGTTACAGAATGACAAATAGCATGTGACCCCTTTCATATGCAAAATATAGAAAAGCAGCCCTTACAGGGGTTGAGAATGGTGGTTCCCAAGGCAGTGGGGGAGGGGAAAGCAAGTCAGTGAGGGAGTGAGGAGAGAAACGGTCTAAAGAGGAGCTAAGCCACAGCTGTACGGAGTCAGGACTTATGGTGTATGATTATACACAAGGCGACTCTGTATAACTATTATATACTGTGTATCTCAAAGGGCTAGGAAAGGACTTTGCATATAGTCATCATTTAGAAATGAATGTATCTGAGGAAATGCATGTTGTAGGAGCTAGGGAGATAGTCCTGTCAGTAACGTGCCCACTTAGCAATCATGACAACCTCACCTCAGTCCGCAGCAGCTATGTAGAAAAGTCAGTAGTAGTCGCCTGTACTTGCAATATTAGCACTGGGTGATAGACACCAGTCTAGCATCATCAATAAGTCCCAAGGCAGGATCAGGCCCGCCAGAAATACAGGTGGTAAGTGTCTCATGAGGAGTGACATTCAAGGCTGGCCTCTGGTCTCTCCATGCATTGATACACATGCCCACAGATCTGCACACCAAGGGGAGCTCATCCAAACACACACACACACACACACACACACACACACACACACACACACACCCTAAAACCAAAGCCAAACAAACAAACAAAAAACACAGTGGGAGAGGGAGAAAAAAGAGGGAGGAAGGGAGGAGAGAGAGAGAAAGAGAGAGGTATTATTGACCCTGATTCAAACATCATACAATGTGTAAGGGTATCAAAACATAATGTGGTATCAATATAATATATAATTAACATGTTTTATATGTCAGTTAAAACAATAACTTTAACTTAAATTTTACAAAAAGAAAAACAGACCACCACAAGACACAGTTAGAACAAGCATGAATTCTGAGGTAACACTGTCTGGACTAAGCAGGCCTCCTCCTTATGCCACCTCCTCAGACACAAAGAGAAAAGGAGCAGAAGGAACACATTCGCAGGGAGCTGCCGCGCCTGCACACAGTGTATGCAGCCAATGACAAGCAGCAGGGACAGCGGCGAACAGTGTCGTCCTGTTTACCCACAGAGCCCACTGCAGTCTGCAGTGGCCCCTGACACTTACAAGCATCAGGATGGGATCTCCGTGTTTCTTTATGTGCCTACCTTGTCCACTCAGCCTCTGTGAGGCCCGGATGATGGGATGCTGAGGAAGGATGCTACTGCTGTCCTGTCCTCCACTCCAGAACCTGCTTTCCTCTGTAGGCCAGCATTCTACTTAGCCTAATCCAGAACTGCATCCGGTTAAAACCACAGATGCTCCCTCTTCTGTGGCTTACCAATGGTAGCAGAGAAGCCCAGGGGTGGGGACACTACCAATACTAGAACTCTTGGCCTTTAGCCAGCTTTACCATCTCCTCCTTCTGTCACTGCCTCTCTCAGTTGTGAGGAGCCCCTAGCTGTAGATGTTCTGCTCTAAGACAACAGAACCATTGCTTAAGCATCAGACAGAGCGACTCTGCGTGAAACATGACCTCATCAATCCATCATCCGTCCATTTGCTCCACTGTCCCATCTGGAGGCCAATGAAGCCACATTGGTTGCTAAGCTACAGAGCGCTGTCTGTAGGTGGAACACTACAGATGATCTATAAAAAACAGTGTTAAAAAATACCCTAAAGTAAGATCTGAACCCCACTCCCCATGACCTGGGGGAAGGAAAAGAAGTGGGGTGGGCTGGGGAGTTGAAGGATAAAGAAGCCCATTTCCTACAACTAACATGCTCCCCAGTTATCGGTCAGGGATTCTGTGCTTCCCACACCAGCAGCCCAGGGGTGTCCCAGGACAACGCAAATCCAAGTGGACAAGCAGAAGGAGACTGCCTGTCCCCTTTGGTGTTTCAATCAAAGCCAAATCAGATATAAAGAACAATATGTTTTTCTGAAGACAGACAAGCTTTTCTTAAAGGCACAGGCACTATTCAATGTCCAAAAATGCCCCAAAGTGGGAAAGGACACTTATTTTCACAGAGCAGGAAGTACCCAGGTCCTGAAACTAAAATTCGGGTTGAAGGTACTCCAAACCCCTGTCCTTCTAACACCCAGATATGTTATCCACTACTATTTGTTCAATAGAGGTGGGGTATGATTGTGAAAATACTTAAGTGGGTGTAGGCAGGGTATACACGCAGAGGCTTGGGGCACAGTGTTAGCATTCCATCCAGTTGAGTGGCACCAGCAAAGGCGGAGTGTGAGCACCAGGGGGTGAGGTCAAGTGCCAGCGAGAGCTCTTTAGGGGCAGGTGCTGTGCTGAGGACAGTGGTGGGATTAGGAAGCTGGACCAGCAGTGGCCTGGACAGGACAATGGAGTGAGAGGAAGGAAGTTGCAGCCTGGGCCTGGGCCAGCTGCTGTCCATCGCTGGTTTCCGTATCGGCAGGAGGAGGCGAGGGCCCGGTGCCAAATGTCAATACTTTCTATCTTTTTCTTAATACAACAAACAGAAAGGAAATATTTAAGGCCCTTGAGAGCAGGATTGCTGATACGGTGAAGGAGTCTTACGGAAGCAAATCTGTCACATGTGGTAAATTGGGCCAGGAGGGGGAAATTCAGGAAGCTAGGAGACAGTGGAATTGAGCAACTGTGTACAGATTCCACCCCCAGAGATGGAGGCCCTGAGCACCTCCCAGTGTCAAAGTGAACAATCCAGAGGTAATGCCAAGATCCCAAGAGCGGACCCAGTGGGTCCCATGACAACACCATGTGCCTTTCCTTCCATATACAACATGAAAGATAAGCAACAGAGACACGATTCTTGGTGTATGATTTTTGTCATGTCTGACAGAGGCCTTTCAAATGCTCAAATCCAACATCTATTCAAAGTTTTACCTTACAGAAAAATCGACGGTGCGGGTAATATTTCACAAAAGATGTCCCTGTACCAATAGTTAAAGCAGAGTAAGAAGGTAAGGTCCAACCTGTACAGACCAGTCACTTCTTGTCTCAACTCAAAACCTTGGCCCTACTTTAAGGCACTGAGGCTGGACCTGAGCCTTTCCCTTGGCCAGCTGGGGGAAATGTGACACTTCACCAGTAGAGGGTGACAAAGTGACCTTCTCCCCATATTACTCCATGTGAATGCTCTCAGGTCTTGCTGGCCCCCACACCCCTGGCCAGACTTTTTACCAGAAACCAGTTCTAACCAGTTCTGCAACCCAACTGGCCACCTTGCTTTCTTCTGACCAGTCCGTGAATGCTAGGCAGCTGGAGATGGATCTGTGATAGTCATACTGGTTAGCATGCAGGTTGTCCAACTAGCCTGCCTTTCAGGAGCCTAGCCAACTTTGACGTCATCACCTGCTGTCCATGGGCATGCCAGGTATGTGCTGGATAAAAATGACCCTGCTAGCATTTTACACTCTCCGCCCTCCTCTCTTTGTTTCAGTCCCTTTCTCTGTCTGTCTCTTTCTCTGTTGTGAGGACCGCCCCCCCTTTCCCACAATAAACCTGCTTTATACCAGATTCATCATTATTGTAACAACACCCTCTTCCAAGAGCTGCACAGGGAGAGGCCGTGCTCACTCCTAAATTAAGTTTCTACACTGTCTTCTTCCTCAGACTAAGGGCCAGAGCTATTTTTCTGCAAGGATCCCATCTAGGCTCGTCAGAGTCCTTTTCACCCTGATGTCCATAATTAACCAGGTTTTAATAATAACTAGCTATGTAAATTGAATTTCTACAATTCAATACTGATACGGGCTCTGTACACTGATTTCTGACTGGTACTGTAAGTCTTCTAAATGTTCCTCAAGACAAAGGAAAGTGTAAAGAAATGACAGTTAGGCAGCCTAGTTGTGTAATACAGTCACTGTAGAAGAATGCTCAGCGTGTGAGAATACAGGGTTTTCTACTGTGCGAGCATATGGGAAGTGACAGCAAGCCACACTGGAGTATGACTCTAAATGCAGCCCATGCATCACGCACACGATGAAGAAATACTGACGCGCTATTGGGTGACCCTAAGCGTGGTTTTCTCCATCTGCAATACGGGATAGACGGCAGTAAGATGAATGCCTCACACGCAAAGCTTTGCCCACATTTTTAAGACAGAGAGTGGCTGTCAAGGCTTCAAACAAACAAACAAACAAAAAAATTCGCATGAACGCTGTGACAACACGAAGCGGTCTAATACCACTGGAATAGAGACCCAACCGCCAGCCCCTGCTGCTACCATCAATTTTAATCTACCTTCAACCCGCAGGCACAGGCTCAGGTTTAAACCTGAGTTACGATGGACAAGTCAGAGCCTGCAGTCCCAGAAAAACCACACGAGTTCTGCAGCCACGTCTAAAAGAAAGAAACTCACGCTCGGAAAAAAGCATTTTTGAAATGGCAGTTCCAGCGGCACCAGCAGTCACTATAGGAACTCTTAACAGTTTGGCAAGTACCAACTCCACAGCCGCTTGTGGGCTGCACCAGCGCCAACGAGTCTGCTTGCAGAAAATGTTATATGAACCTTCACCCGGGGAGACCCGGGAAACAAAAGGATGGACATACTTAGGAAAAGAAGAGTGCCCATCCACGAGTGAGCCAGTGTGCTGTCAAGTGAAATTCTGAGCATTAGAAATATGTCTTATTACACGCCTAGATGCAGGTGTCAGGCAGGCTCTTTGGTGACTGTAGCTTTGTCATCTGAGCATTTGCTACTCCTGGCACACAGAGGATGCACAGGAGACGCGTGTGGCATGCTGCTTAGTTTTATTGTTGGTTGGATTTAATTATTTTAATCATATGGGTGTTTTGTTCGCATATATATATGTATGTGTGATATATATATCTGCGAGATATATATATATCTGTGCATCACATGCATGCCTGGTGCCCACAGAGGCCACAAGACTGTTTGGGAACCCCTGGAGCCCAGATCACCTTGAAGAGCAGCCAGGACTCCTAACTGCTGAGCGATCTCCCCAGCCCCGGCTGGTTAGTTTGTCTACTTGACACAACTTCCAGTCACCTGATATGAAGAAACCTCAGTGAGGAACTGCCTACGTGGCATCAGCAGGTGTCAAAGGCCATCAGAGAATGTCGTGATTGGCGACTGATTTGGGATGATGTAGGATGTCCTTCAGACACGTGGCCTATCAGGCTCAGGTCCCATATGCTAAAAAGGGTATGGTGTTTGCATCTTACCTCAGCATACCTCTTGTATACCTTAAACCAAGATTAGTTACGACCCACAATGCAATGTTGAAGCTATGAAAATCGCTGTTAGACTGCATTGTGTAGAGAACAGAGATGAGGGAGGAAGGTTCTACACAAGAGGCTTAAGAAGAACCACACGCTGGGAGTTGTTTGCATGCAATGGATACAGACAACATAGGTAGGAACTGATGACTGCACATGCGTGTAACATTTCCTCAGGGCTACATGAGGATAACCACAATGACACTGCATTAGAGCCGCTGCTGCCTTTAAACCAGCCCTCAGATTGGCATGCTCAGCACGGGTACAATGACTCAGCTGTAGTCACAAACATGTAGTTTTTGGTGACAGAGCCTGAAGAAATGGAAGAGCTGCCACAGAAGAGGGCACGAATCTCAGGTGGAGTAACCAAGCACAGGTCAGCCCATTCGTTTGAAGCCTCCGCCTAAGGCATGTGCGAGGGTACTTCTACCTGTCTTCGCCTTCTGTGACCTTAGATATCTCAGGAGCCTGAAGTCTCTGGATCTCCTGTCTGAACAGTGTTTTTAGGGTGTTTTCGAGCACATGCAATAAAACATGGAAGCTTGTGAGCAAGTCAAATGGCTATTTGAATATTTTATATTTTATCGTAGTAATATATGCTGTATTTTATGACTGCAAGGGTGGGCAAGCATCTTCTATAAAGAGCCAGACAGTATTTTATGCATTGTGGGCCAGAAAGTGTTAATGGCAAGAGAGACACGCAGAAGAAAGGGTGCAGGAATCCTAACGTGCAAAGATGGGTGGCAGCAAGACGTAGTTTCATAGGCTTTAGTTACTGACCTCTGAACCCTCGTATTTAAAAAAAAAAGTCACTTTAGATCTAAGAGCTACCACGCTTTCCAATGAAGTACAGCGATCGTGAATTCGTGAATGATACTTTAAGATTCCTATGATGAGAGTAGCAGCGAGCTATATAGTTCCTGCTGCTTCCAAAGGCTCAGCTGCTGCTTATATGATGATACTGGCTTGCGGGGTACCTTCCAGACAAAGTGATGTAAAGCTGACTTTTTGATACAGTTGCAATTTTCATCCCGTTCAAGTTCATGGACAACAGGTTAAAAGAACGGCCCTCCATAATCCTTACAAAACCCTACCGTGGCTTTAAAAGACTCAGCCTGGTGTGTCCCTGGCCAATATTTCCACTCATATCTGACGCCCCGCCCATGCCATTCCAATGTCCTGTTGTTCCCTTTTGTTCACTAACACACCGAGTTCTTTCATGCTCCAGGGCGTCAGCACTGCCTGTTCTGCGCTCTACAGTGCGATGAGCTGGCTCCCTTTTGTTCTTTTTAAAGAGGCAGCCCCTTGTGCTTTGCCGGGGTGGACAGTCAGTGCCTTCAAGGGAAATATAAGTTACTCCAGGGTTGGCATAAACAATCAGTCAAAGAGCCCGGGCCTGGGCCGCAGGAGGCACCCAGCCTGAGAGCAGAACCCCCTCCTCAGTCAGGCTGCAAGAATGTCTCCTTAGCGTCATGTGTTTAGAGAAATAAGAGTTGTGACTCCCCAAAACTCAGAACCAGGTGCACCCATCTGTGTCCTTCCTTCATGTATACTTGCATCACTGTAAACTTGAAGCTAGCCAAGTCTTATTTTGGGCCCATTCTTAAATATATGCTCTCACAGCCATGCTCTCAGAGTAAACTAAAATAGACACACACACCATACTCTACCCACATGACTGTCTTATGCCAACTCTAGATAAAAATGACTATTTTGTTCGTTTTCTAAAAACTCCTGGTCTCGTTCCACACCCACAGGAATATGTGCTTAAGGAGAGTGGGCACCTTCCATGTTTAGCTCATCACCAAAGCCTAAAATATACTCAGTATATGCTTTCTCAATGAATGGGATGAATGTTTTAATCATGGCAGAACCTGGAGGAAAAGGTAAAAATACACCTAAGAACTAAAGCTAACTGGCAACTTAGGACTTCAAAGCAGGAATGATAATCTTTCTTCCCACAACCTAAGTTTAAAGCCTTCCCTAAGCCATAATCCTTCGTTATCCAGCGAATATTTACTTTATAGGGCACAGATATCATTGAACACTGAGCTCATGCCCCACCGCTGTGGTGTGCTTCTACGGTGAGTCCCAGACGAGTCATACTTCACCTCGCTGTAAGGCTAAGGCACAAAGAGACATCTGCCTCTTCTGGGCTTTCAGCCGCAAACTCTGTCTACATCTGCTCCCAGAAAATCACCCGTTCCAGCCCTCAAGAAAAGCTCCCTTATGCAAGAAGAGGCCAGAAAGACGACTTTCAGGAGAACAGTATATGGACTCAGGGCTAAAACTGAGCGGCCTAGGAACCCACATCAGGAATGAGGCTTTCACGGAGGCCCCACTCCAGCCTTCCTCCTTCCGTCTTCCTCTTCCTCTGACACGGTTACAGACACTTCTATCAATTAACACAGATAGCACATGTAAAGAGAGTTAAATCGTGCCAGTTTTTAAAGTATTAACATTTAAATGGAAATCAAAACCACAGGGAGGGACTAACTCATCAATAGGCTATTTTCTTTCTTTCTTCATTTATTTCTTATTTATTTCATCTATCTGTCTGTCTGTCTGTCTTTCTGTCTGCCTGCCTGTCTGCCTGTCTGTCTGTCTGTCTGTCTGTCTGTCTGTCTATCTATCTACTATCTGTCAACAAAGTCTCACTATGTAGCTCTGGCTGTCCTGGCACTTACTATGTAGACCAGGGTGACTGCAAACTTACAGAGGTCGCCCTACCTCTGGCCCTAAGTGCAGGGATTAAAGGTGTAGGCCACCATGCCCAGCTTCTCCAATAGCTATTTTCAAAACAACACAAACTGGCAAATGCTGCAAAGGCTATGAATCAAAGGCAACTTCAACACCACTGGGAGAGATGTCATATTAGAGCAGACATTACGGAAAACTGTTTGGAAGTTTCTCAAAACGCTAGAAATAGAGCTACCATATGCTCCAGCAATTTCACTCCTGAGTACATATCCAAAGGAAATGAAGCTGGCGTGTTTAAAAGACATCTGCACTCTCATACTTAGGGCGGCACAATTCACAATAGCCATGATACCAACCATCGAGGCGTCTGTTGAGGCGTGAGTGTATAAAGAAAATGGGATATAGATTGTAGATACATAGTACTCAGCCATAAAAAGAACAATAGTTACAAAGTGGATATACAATGAAATATAATATTTTAACCACAAATAAGAAAATGGTTGTATGGCAATTAAAGTGCCATAAAAGCATTAAAAAAGTCATGGATAAGTCAGCACACCTTAATGTGAGCACTTCCTCTTTTCTCTGGGGAGGAAACTCACTTCCCTAAACACTGAGTACTAAGATGAGTCTCCCCAGCTGCCTGTCACTAGGGGACTTTGACCCTACATGTGCCTGAGTATCAGTAATGTGGGTGTATAAGACTTTAAAAGCTAATTTAATTAGGAATGCTGTTTTCCTTAGGAGCCCAGCTAAAGGTAATGGCCAGAGAAAGCATTTATTTGCTAGGCTTATTCTTTGCTGTGAATGTGCCTGGCCAAATAAATTAGCTAATTGTTATTAAGGATATCTATTTACTAAATTAAATGCCTTACTCACGGAAGGCCTGGAATGAGATTTGAGTTTCTTACTATAAAAAGATCCTGTTAAACAAGGTAACATGATTCTGCAAAACTCTGGCCAATTTGAAAAGAAAAGATGGTAGCAAAAGAATCAGACTTAGATAAAACTGAGTAAAAATGTAGAAAGTGCAGCTAGTTAGCTGTCCACACAGATGCAGAGACAGTTACTTCATGTCTCTGATACTTGAGTTTGTTATTCTATACACAGAGGAAAATGGATTCATACAAATATTTCTGTATTTGCAGAGCTTAAAAAATTTCTGCAGAAAAAACAAAAAACCAAACACTCAACAAGTGGTACACAAATAGCTAAGAAAGAAACCATCGTCACAAAAATATGAGCTAGCTAAGCAATAAAGACAAGACCTTTACAGAAAAAAAATGATTTATTAATCAATGTCCTAGTAAGTGTCATCATGGGTGATACAGTCAATAACCTCAAGAAAGCACTTTCCCCCAAAAGTTAAGCCATACGTTAAATCCTATTTTAAGCAAAATACTAATGGGATTTGGCAAGCAACTGTTAAAATGTATATAGTAAAGGATTAAATGACTTGATTTGCTATGAAAGAGGAAGAAAATGAAGAGGAAAATAGGGTAAGGGAGGGGGACGTGAGGAGAGACCCCAAGAGCAGATTCCATCTCCTGGAAATAAAGACTTGTTACTAAGTCCCAGGCAATCAAACCTACATGGTAATAGAACAAAACAGAGAGGCACAGGGATCCAGGGATCCCTGATTCACAAAAACCTGCCTTGCTGAGCCAGGGACAAGGCAAGCCAAGTGCAGGAGGTGACTGGCTGTCTCCATCCCGAAGGGTTTTAACTCTCAGGATTTAAGCCTCAGCGTCATTCGTTTGCACACATGACACAGAGTACCAAACTGATTAATGCCTTATATGAAAATTGAAACTTACAAGTTTGTGAAAGAAAACATGAGATAATAGCTTTAAAGTGCATGAAAAAAGAAAGTGATTTGAAAATACTGAAGGCAAAGGATGAAGGAAAAGAAGCAAATATGATCATGTGAAAATGGTTTTTATAAAGGTCTGTTTGACAACACCATAGCCAACTCTTTTAACCAGCTAGGAGGACAAAGAGCTCCCACACCACAAATGGACAAAGATTGTGCTGGTCATTTTAGAAGAGAAATCCGGGTAGAAAATAAATATGGAAAAATATGCCCAACCACAGCAGTTGGTAAATGCAGCTTAAAGCCACAGAAAGATCCATCCAGCTGGCTTAGGACAGCAGGAGAGTGACCACACGAGTTTCATATCAAGGAATAGAAAGTAGCCGCCTTGTGGGTACGGCTGGAGGCTGGCAGACCTGAACTGCAAAGCATTTTAGCACTCCATGTTGTAGCTTTTAAATGGTTCCAGACAAACACATTTTTAGCACAGCACTGTGACAACAAAAGGGAAGAAGCAACTGGTTTTCTGGAAGAAAATGGGTAGATCAACTGTTTTGTTCATGCCATAGAACACCATACATTGTTCACCTCGCAAATATTAACAAAGAAAAAAACTCAGTTACAAAACATACTTCCAGGAGATAGCAATTCTTTTTAATATTTGTTTTTTTTTTTTAATGTGTGTCAATGTTTTGCCTGAATGTATTTATGTGCATCATGTACCCAGAGAGGCTGGAAGAAGATGTCAATCCCATGGAATTGAAGTTAAAGTTGTGAGCCAACATATGGGTTTAGAAAAACCAAAACCAGGTCGTCTGGAAGAGCAGCGCATGCTCTTGATTGCGGAGACATCTTCCTATCCTCCATCTCCCAAATTATTTAAAGTAATACTATATATATATATATATATATATATATATATATATATGGTCGTACAGATATGCAGAGAACCTATCAAATATGCAGAGAATGCCCATCACCTCCAGGCTAGTGTTTACTTCTGTAGAGGGGAGAAAAGAGGAAGAGACAGGGAAAATGATAAGAGGCAGAGCAGGGCTGAGGCAATAGTCCAAGTCTTAACATCTATCATCAGATAGGTGGCAGCACGTAAGGGTGTCCATTTCTGCATTTTATATACTTTTGCTATATTTGGCCCAATTAAAAAGTTTCAGACTACCCTTAGAGTAACTCAGCTCTTAAGGAAACCACTATTACTCATGAAGAACTTCTGTCTGAATCAACGTGGGCAGGTTTCTTATATCTATACATTATTTGGAATGTAACAAAAGAACAATTAAAGATAAACATATATTTTAAAACAATGTGCTGACTCTAAGGTAGCCTCACACAGTCCTGCTCGTCTTTCCTCTGCCAACAGCCACATTCTTGAAATGCCACAAATGCAGTCTTTTTGCAAAGTGCCTATTAGCCAGACAGTGGTTTTCAAATAACGGAACCCATTTTATTTCAAAATGGGGAAAAAAAAAAAAAGGAATCTCAGATGATACCCCAGAAACAAAAATAGACAAAGAGGCATTGCACTAGTACCAGTCAGTGTGTGCTGATGGGCTCATAAATGCATGTTTTATTAAGGTAATCAACAGACATAGTCAGACCTTCTTATTAACATAAAAATTCAACAGCCAGCAATATAGCTGATCGTTATAACAACATACCGATATTCTGCATGCAGTTTGCCTTTGTGTTCTGTTGTCTGGCTCGGGTGGAGGAGCTCCGAATTCCCTTCTTGGTGTCCTAGTTTTCTAAGACTCCCTTATAAATTAGGCCGGTTTCTATTGGCCTGAAAGACTTGCCTGCCTGAGAGGGATGCCCTACTCTGGAAACTCTAGGGACTCTGAGGCTGAAACCAGTACATGAGGTGGCACTGAGCTGTCCCCTATCTGGAACTTGGATCTTCATCAGAATTCACTTCCTCTGTCTTCATGGATAATTCCTGATGGATTGCCCCATGCCCCGGCTCCTAGCTCTTAGGCAGAAACAACTCACGACTTAGAGGCAGGACTCTCAAGATTCTGTAGGCCTTGCCTTCCGCAGTCGCCCTGTCTGCAACATGCAGTGCATTCCTCCTCAGAAGACTTCCTCAAGCTTCTCTCTTCTACAGGCCCACAGGGCCATCGCCCTTCAGACTTATCCACAGCCAACGGATTGTGGACCTTAATTACGCTTAGCAATACTTCATGCGGTGTGTCGCATGACCACAGTAGCAACAGCCCCTTGTACTTTTTAGTCCATTCAGAGTCAGGGCAAGAGCATCACACATGGCCTTTAACAGCAGGGCTGAGAATACTGGAGCTATGCACACAGAAATTGGCTACTGGCTATGGTAACCATTTATAGCCACTTACCCGAGGCCTCCAGACACTTGGAAATAAAGGAACGGATCTACTTTGGTCCCTCTTCCTCCCTCCCCATCCCTGTCCCTCCTTTCTCCCCTCTCCTTTCCCTATCCACTCGCCCATCCTCTCCAGAGTCTCACTCTATAGTGCAGGCTAGGCTCAAACTCTCCAATATTTCCCTCTGTCTCCTCACTGCCATCATGGGCATTTTTGGATCAGGACCCTTTTTCCTTTACTTTTGCATAACTAACTTCCGATCACGGCTCTTATTCTTTATAGCACATACAGGAAACCTGACAAAAACTACTGAACCCTTATAGGAAGTAGTGCAGGTGGGTTTTCACCTTTATTGGACATCTGGCATGACCCCAAGCCAACAAGCTCCAAGCATCCCCATCTACCTCACAGTCGCCAAGGGCATCAAGAACTGCCGGTAACTGGCTTGGACTATTTCTTTTGAGAGGATAAATGTCTCCCTTAAAATAAAAGCAATCTTCCTAGTCAAGTACACGTTTGTAAAAGGTGGAAATGCATGCACCAGGGAGGAGGAAACGAACGCCTTGCTACTGAAGCAGATGAAATCAATGTGATCAGACCATTGCCTTTCAGAGCGCATGCCTGCACGGAGCCACTGTCTTCTATCATTAGGTTGGTCTGTTGCTGGAGCTCCAGTTGGTTATTTTATCTGTGCTTAAGCAACGCAAAGCGGTATCTTAGAAGATGCTATTAATAAAATTCTATGGTTCCTCAAAGGTTTGGAAAGGCTGAGGATCCTACATTCGGTTCTAATTTCTGACACTGCACCTGTGTGGCCTGAAAGCCCCAAAGGCCTAGGACTTCTAAGTCCTCAAAGGCAGTAACTCATAGAAGACGGACTGGGACCGAAGGGTCTGCCAGCGAGTGAGCACTACAGATGATGCTGGGAGACACAGTTGCTTGCGAGTCAGCACTCAACCTCCACCTATAGCTCATAAGCAGAATTAACAAAACGCGTTATAAACTGAATACTTAAGCGCTGTCTTTAAAAGGCAGAGAGAAAGAACAAAACAGAGTGGACCAGCTCAGAAGTACAGATACAGACAAGGTCTCACTGAAGTTGAATGGGATATTGTTTAGCCTTCGCAAAGCCTCAGAACGGCAAGCATGACTCACTCTGAGAGGTCTAAGGGCCAATATATGAGGCTATTTTGCTGCCATCCCTTCATTTAATCTTTATTACATAATGGAATAGACTCTGTATGTTAACTGGCATGTTAAATGCCTATTATATATTACATAAAAATGCAATCTATGAACATATGTGTAAAGCATTTTAAACACTTTACAAATACAAATATACTCATTATGCCAAGTATTTCAGGGTATATACCAAAATGCCAATTTTATCCTAATAATTTGATAAGTAAGATTTTTGAACTTAAGCTTGTTCTTTAATGTGTCTTATCTGCATAAATGTTTCTGAAATATAGTGAGATTTCATAGCTGTTTGCTTAAGAGCTGAAAATCCTGGGGAAAAAATTTACATTAGCTGTTTTAAATTGGTGAGGTAGTATGCCATTTTTGTTTAGCATCAGAAACCATGAGCCTAACTATTGTGCTTTGGGGTTGCAAAAGACGGTGTCACAGACCAAGGAAGGAAGCCAGTGTGATGGCTACATGGGATTTCTGGAACTGTCCAGAATGCTGAAGGTTTGAGTTTGACCCCTGGGACCCACATGGTAGGAGAGAGAACTCATTTGCCCATTGTCTTCTGACCCCTACACAATCACTATAGTGGGGTGCACACCGCCACACATATAAATAAATAAAAGCAAAAAGAAAATCCCTTTTTAAAGGGACCCAGCTCAGGAGTAAAACACAGCCTAGGCACATGCTGGGCTCAACGTTCCAGCCTAACCACACTCACAAAGGAAGCAGCAGTGGAGCATTCATTGGACAGAATAGGAAGAAGTTTTTGTTTGGTTGGTTTGCTTTTTTTTTTTTTTTTAAATAGAACTGGCAATCCAATATAGCAGACAGCCGGGAAGAACTGTGCAAAAGAGTGAAATATGAAGGAAGTCACAGAGAAACGAAAGGTAAACAGAGTCTAAGGAAAAGAGTCAGAAAAGAACGAGAATAGTATAGAATAGGGGAGACCAGGAAAAGACAAGAAATATATTAACAGAATACTCAGTAGGTAGGTCAGTTAGTGAAAGCAATTGCCATGCAGGCGTGTGCACACACACACACACACACACACACACACACACACACAGAGAGAGAGAGAGAGAGAGAGAGAGAGAGAGAGAGAGAGAGAGAGAGAAGACAAATAAAATTAAATGAAACAATTGAGCAGGAAGTTATCTCTCTCTATGCATCACTCAATAAAACAGAAATTTTGGAGTAAGATCTCTCTCTCTCTCTCTCTCTCTCTCTCTCTCTCTCTCACACACACACACACACACACACACACACACACACACCACACGCACACACAGCTTTTCTTAAAGACAGGATCTCACTGTGCCACCTTGCCTAGCCTGGAACTTCTATGTAGACTCAGCTGTCTTGAGCTCACAGAGATCTTCTTGCTTCTGCTTCCCAGTCCTGTGACTAAAGGTGTGCGCCACAAAATCCAGCACAAACGCATGAACTCACTGCCTCCTCCCCCCATGTCCACAAAAGCACAAGGTGCAGTTTACTATATTTGATAACCAAGGTTACTATGACCTCTGTCACACACACAGAGTGGAAAGGCTTACAACTGGCCCACTTTTCCTCCTGTCAGTCAAAGCACCAAGGGGCACAGTGAAAAGCAATTATTGAAACAAGGACAGAGGGAATTACCACGGTAACTAACTTCCCCCATTTCTGTACTCAAATCAAAGGGCCCAATAAATGCTGCTGAGAACGCATGACGCTGCTGTCTTCCCTCCGCCCCAGGTAAGAAAGAAGAGTGGGAATCTTCCCTGTGTTTTTAACTTCTTCAAAATTATCTACTTATTTATATCTGTATGAGTGTCTTGCTTGCACGTATGCCCATACGTCATATGTATGCCTGCTGTCCAAGGAGGCCTAGAAGGCATCGTGTCCCCTGGAACTGGAGTTACAGGCAGCTGTGATCCACCATATGGATGCCCGGGATTGAACCCGGGTTCTCTGCAAGAGCAACAAGTGCTCTTAACCACTGAGCCACCTCTCCAGCCCCAAGGATCTTTTCTTATGTGTCCTTCATCTACATGGAAATGCGGTTCATTGCTACCCTACACTTTTACGGCACACACTTTCTTCTATTTTTTCCTTCATTCTTCTTTCTCTTCTCTGCTTAAGCAGTTAACATCTAGCAAAGGTAGAAGCTAGTTTCTTCTCTAACAAGCTCTGTAAAGAAAATGCCTACATCATAACTTTCCCTGCTGGAAAGGTCCAGGATGGAAGGACGTCTTACCACAAAGCCCTCTAGGTTCTAGGTTCTTTTTGGCTCCTTCCATGGGTAGCAAAAGCTAAGGTCTAGATCTTTCCCCTTGAATCTGGGCAGGCCATGAGCGTTCAGGCCAAGAGAGCACGGTGCAGTGACTAAAAGGGTCTCTGAGGGTGTGCCACAAGGAGCCACACAGCTGCTGTTTTAGTCTCTGCAAACAGTCTCTGTCCCATAAATCTGCCCATGAGAACCCCGCTGCCATGCTAAGAAGAAGCCTAGACTATACAGGAATGCTAGGGGCTGGTGGGGAGAGGAGACCTCAGTTTACCACCTCCTCTAAGGCCAGTCTTTTGAGTCACCATAGCCTATGAATAAAGATTCTAAATGACTCCAGCCACACGTCTTCCAAGCTGTGTCCCAGGCGCCAGGTAGTGAAAAGCCATTGGCTCTGCCTTGTCACATCGAAACTCCTGACCAGAAACCTCAGCGAGCACACCCAATCGCTGCCACCAGGAATGAGTTCCTATTTCAAGTTACTAATTGTGTACGGTTTTTGAAAACAGCAAGAGATAATTGGAACAATAGAAATCAGGAAAGAAAAAGATATTATGCAATAATTATCATATTTTAACTGACTATGGTGGAAATGATAGCAACCCAGTGGCCCATACTCCACCTCCATAATGCTGCATGCACACTGCTTTCCATGGGACAGACACAATTGCCTTCCTCTGCCCTCCCCACAGGCTCCGGATCTAACTACCTGTCTTCCTTCCATCTTCTCCCTTATGCTCCTGTCCACGCCTATCTCTTACGCCTGACCTCGGGTTACTGGATTATGACAGTAGCTGATACCCCTTTCTTCTCTCAATTATCCATTGGGGCATTACACAAGTAGATGGCATCGAGCTTTGGTTTTGATCATGGAGAGCAGAAAATAATGAAATGGTTGCCCAACTGTTAAACACAACCATTAGTAATCTGAAAGGCTTTTAAAATATTTATGTTTAAAAGTATGAATATTTTTATATTTAAAAAATACAAAGCAAGGTAGAAATAATACACTAAAAACAACAGCAAGCAAAAAAAGCAACAAGGCATCTAATGTTGCATGAATCTTTAATTTCTTCTACACACCCACTCACACACACACATACACACACACACACACACACACACACACATACACACACACACCTCACAAATACACATGAACATACACTGAGCTTCCATCCCCAAACTGAGGAAGAAAATCTAATAGTTACTTAAACTAAATCTTCTGTATAAAGCATAAAAACATGAGCTCAGCTGTGCTTAGAAGCCTTCCGATAAGACCCTGGCTTTGGAACACATGACAACAGACAAGGGCCACACTTGGAACACACAGCTTCGATAATGAACTTGTCTGTCTGTCTCACTTTTGCCTGTTTGGGTTTTGAAAGGATAGTGGTACCTCCAGAGCCATTTGCAGTCAGGGAAAAAACCTGACTTTGGGAAAAGTCAGGGAGGAATTCTGTCTTTGGAGGAAGTCCATGCATCCTTCATTGTGCTGCCGAGCAGCACACAGTTAAAAGTTTTAGCAACCGAGGCTGTCTGTTCCCTGGTTTAATTGCCGAGCTGGAGAGCATGGCATTTATCTTCGCCTGTAAGTCTAGAAGCAGCCATATCTTACCAAACACAAGCCACAGAGCCTGGGCAAACAAGACATCCATCGATGTAATCATCCTGTTACAGCCCATATCCACGAGTCAGTGGTGAGCTTAAATAACATGTCACACAACCCACTGCCAGCTGAGGAATGCCGGAGCATCGCTGCCCCTCTCGCTCACACCCCTCTCGGTTACGTGACTCAACTGAGACTGTCTGTTTTCCTCATCTTGGAGTTTATGCACTTCCAAATCCTTGCTAAAGGAAAAACACTGAGTAATTCAAAATGAGGCCTTCTATCCAGTTCTCAAACTATAATTACAAAGTTCCAAAACCACCCAAAAATGTTTTCAGAGATTTCAAAATGTCTACTGCCAATTTCAGTTTGAGTCACTAAGAGCAAAGGCACCAGCATATAGGTGGGTGTCCCTGACAGCAAAGGCACTGGCTGGCTGGAGACAATGTGGGGGCTGGATAAAGGCAGGGCAATCTGAAGTGTGTGTGTGTGTGTGTGTGTGTGTGTGTGTGTGTGTACAAATCTGTGTGTGTGTGTGGTGTGTATGGTGTGTGTATGTGTGTACATGTATGTATTGTGTGTGGTATGTATGTGTGCATGTGTATATGGTGTGTGAGAGGGTGTGTGTATGGTATGTGCATATGTGGTATGTGTGTATGTGTGTGTTTGTGCATGTGTGCCCATGTATGTAGTGTGTGGTATGTGTGAGGTGTGTGTGTATGGTATGTGCATGTGTGTGTGTGTCTGTTTGTGCATGTGTGTCCATGTATGTGGTGTGTATGGTGTGGGGTGGACGTGTATATGGGATGTATGATGTGTCTGAGGGTGTATGTATAATGTGTGCATGTGGATGTAGTGTGTTTGTGGGGGGGTGTGCATGTGTGTGGTGTGTATGTTATGTGTGTGTTTGTACATGTGTGCCCATGTGTGTGGTGTGATGAGAGTGTGTGTGTTTTGTGTGTATAGTGTGGTGTGCAGCGTGTGTGTATGTGTGGTGTGTGCATGTGTGGGTAGCATGTGCATGTGTGTGTTTGTTCATGTGTACCCATGTATGTGGGGTGTGGGGTGTGTATGAGGGTGTGTGTGCTTGTGTGTGGTTGTGAGTATGTGTGTGTGCAGGTATGTGGTGTGGGGGGGTGTACACGTGCTCATGAGTTTCAGTATTTCTAGGTCATGCTCGATGGATTCAGAAGTGTGGATGGAGTCCAACAACAGGAGTGAGTTCTACTGCACTGCAGCCATCCTTCCAGCACCAAGCACTAGACACATTCTGTAACTAGCATTTTACCCCTGGTTGAACCCTGCCTTGATCCTCAACTACTGAACTGGGAAAAAGCTCCAATACGCTCTTAAAGTAAACATTAATACTAACAATCTTTGGGATTTCCAATTAGAGAAATTCAAAATGTAGAGCTTGGGATAGGGGTGACAGGCCAATTCTTGGCTCACATTTCACATGTTGCAAACAACTTACAAGGGGACGTGTTTCCAGCTGCTTCTCCTGTGGCTGCCTCCAATAAACAGTGTGTCCAAATGTTCCATGGTTGTTGGACTATGTCACAGAGTGTATTGTGACTTTCCCTTCATTTAATGAAAAATAGGACTTGTGGCTTCTCTATCCTCAGAGTCAGAGTCTATACTCTATGCCTCAGGGTGTACATGCTCCTGATAGACCCGCACGAGTTAGAAGTGCCAGAGTCTTCGCTATGGCCTGGTGGAAGTAAATCTCTAGTTTCTGCCTTTTAAGTCTGAAGGCTACTGTTTTAGAAGACAGAAATATCCTGCATAGGAACATCACAACCTTGCTACCCTAAAAACGACGAAGCATGGTAGAAAAACCACTGCACTGCTCACTTGTGTAGCTGTCTGGTCACCTGAATGAGACTGGTCCCCATAGGCTCACACATTTCAACGTTCCTGCTGCAGCTGGTGGAGCTATTGGGGAAGAGTGAGGAGGTGTGGTCTTGATAGAGAAGCGTGTCACTGAGGGCGGGCTTTGAGGTTTCAAAAGCCCACTCCATTCCCAGTCATCATGCACCTCAGGCTCCGTGTCTCTCTGTCTCCTCCCCCTCCTCCTTCCCCCCCACCAGCCCTCCCTCCTTTTCTCTCTCTCTCTCCCTAGTGCCTATGGACGAGATGTAGGCCCTCGGCTACTGCTCCAGTGAAATGCCTGCCTGCCTGTTGCCACAGCTCTACCATGATGGCCATAAAATCATCCCTCTGAAACTATAAACCCTAAACAAACTCTTTCTTCTCTAAGTTGTCTTGGTCACAACAAAAGAAAAATAACTAAGGCAGCTATATTTTAGGGCATATGTTCTACTTGTAGGCTTCTAGGACCCTCTGGGTCCTTCTACTTTGCCTTTCTCCCATGATTCTCTCATCTAGAATCCCACTAGAATGTCCTCTCCTCTGTCTCAGTTTCCTGGTAAGTGAAGGCTTTCGTGGACTGTAGCTCCATAGTAACAATAGAGAAAGACAGTAGAAGTGTTGCACTCCGCACAGCAGTGTTCTAATAAGGCACAGAATTACAATGGTTCAATTATAAACCTACATAACTCAGATTATAGCCACAACAATCTTTTCACACGCAAGGCCTTTCAGTCATCAAGTGATATCAACTAATCTATCTCCAGAATGGAATCTTCAATGGAGACTAAGACTGTGTCTTATTATCTTGCTCCATCCAGCATGCGCTAAGCTTTAAAAAATCTAAGGGAAAAATCCCCCTTCCTATATTCTGCACACTGATCAATGGAAAATATTGCATATATATTTTCAACTTTTTCCTAATAAAAGTAATAAATGTACACACACACACACACACACACACACACACACACACACACACACACACACGATACTCCTGTATGTGTATACATAGCTGTATACAAAGTAATGCTAACCAGTAAGTTGAAGTTGGTATGTTAATTGGGGAAGTAAGCACTGGCATTTTATCTGGCTATAAAAATAGACTTATTAAGAAGACATCATCTGAAACAAGTAAAGAGCACTTTGGTTCAAGTACTCATGAACCGATGGTTTTATGACCATTGTTAAATTGCCAAGGAGATGATGAATCATGCACTTTATGAAGACAGATATTTCTTTCTCTAAAAAGAAGAAACAGCAGGGTATTGGTAGGTAGCCCTAGCTGGCCTGGCGCTCTCAATATAGACCAGGCCACCTCTGCATCCTGAGTGCTGGATTAAAGGCATATGCTACCACAGGCTGATGAAAACAGATATTTCAATTCTGCTATCTGGTCCCATTTTCCAGTTGGATTCAAGAATAAAAATCAGCATTTGTGTCAGTCTCTGTGTTTATTCAAGCCAACACTGAATTCTTTTCCTATCCACAATGAATTGGTTTTTTCATAATTTCTACCATAGACTGACTTAGGCTTCCAACACAACCAATCAGGGCGATAATAGCCCAAACATTTGTGGTCAAGTTCAGCTTCAAATTACCTCGGAGCCTCCATATAGTTTTAGAATAAAGCTAAAAGTCTTAAAGCACCCTTAAGGGCCTGAAAAGTTGTGGCTTATGCAAAACTGCACAGCCATATTTAGTTCACCTCAGCCTTGGCTCTTTCTGCCTGCTCTTCGTAAGTAAATAACCCTGGCCTGTTTTGTTTGTGTGGTTTCATCATTTGATTAGGTTTGGCTTGGCTTATGTGAGACAGGGTCTCACTACGTAGACCAGGCTAGCCTCAACCACATGGCAATAATCTCGCCATGGCCTCTCAAGTTCTGAGAGTTGACATGTAGCTACTGATCTGGGCCATTTTATTGCTGTCCCTACCTCTACACTTGGTTTTCTTTAGACCTTACCTAAATGCCACTTGCCAAAGACTATAGTCCAAGCACATTTTTCCACTGTGGCACTTACTGTCCTTGCCAAGTGACCTGGGGTAGTGGTTGCCTGTGAGAACCAGGAAGGCTGGCACTGTACAACTGTACCCAAAACTTAGCACAATGCCTGATACACATATGCATGTAGCTAACATGGCGTCTGTAAAGAACTGTTAACAAATGTCCAGTTCGGTCACAAGGCAAGCAAAGAATTCAGCAGCCTGTGCTCTGCAGTGGAGACAACAGCGTGGGGTGTCAGAAGGAAGAAGAGGCCAAGGAGACAAATATCTGGTGTCAGGAAACCCACAAGGGCTGAAGGATCAGGGAAGTGGGGTGCAGGAGCCATTCCCCTCACTCACACATGCTTGCTGAGGGCGGGTCCTGGAGGAGCTGACCAAGGCTGCAGGTGTGAACACACCCTGTTCATACTTGTCTGAGATGTAAAATTTGCTGAGGAGGCAACATTTACTCCTTAATGAAAGAACCCTCTTCCGGAAGAATCTTGCTGGGCCACAAAATGTATAACCTCCCTGGGCTTGGGTTTGCTTAAGCTGAAATCCCTAACTTTGAGAAGGTTCTTGACCTGTCAGTCACAAAAATCAGTCCTCTGTGGCTGCAGTCAGGGGGCGGGGCTGACAGGCCTCTGACAAGGGTGATACACAGAAAAGAGGAACCTGACACGGAAATCTGGGTAGGCAGCTTTGCTTCTCTCTGCATAGCACAGAGACACTGCTTTCTGGGTGCTGGTTTTACTTTGGTGACTTATGACAAAGGCCTGACAATGATCTCCTGGGACAGCATGCCCTGCCCCAGAGGCTACACAGAGCTTTCTGTCAGAAATTCTGGAATGCAGAGCCCTTAGGAGAAGGGGATGGCAGAGCACAGGTGTTCCGCTAACAATCCCACTTCCGCCCAGAGGCTCCAAGGGCAGCTTTGCAGAGCGCCCTCCTTCAAGCACAGCAAATCTGTGATTGAGTTGGTCTCAGCAGAGAGGGGCCAAGCACCATTCTGCAAATACAGCATGGTTTCAGTTATCCAAAAGGACATTGCACATGGAGCTTCCTCCGGTGTCTACTGTTCGGAGGGGTCCACCCCTTTCTGCATACTTAGAGTTAAAGACAGAAAGGCAATTTACTCATTTCCCTTAAGAAGAAAAACACCACTGGTGCAACCACAGTACTTATCCCTGATGGTCACCTAATCTACAGCAAAGGCAGGTAAAAAAAGGTCTGTAACTCTCTGGTGAGTTAATGGAAGTTACTCCTGATGTAAATTCCCCTAATAGACCAGCGTAAAAAATTCACACAGCGACCCTGCTAGTGACTGTGTTGTCCTGTGACTCCTGAGGCAACAGGGATCAGGCTCACCAGGCAGATGTCAGCAAGGAAAGGCTACTGTAAAACACACAGGAAAACAGACAGCAGAACAGAGGGACCCCACAGTTCTGCCAGCGGAACTAGCGGCAACAGGGTGGCCTTGATCCCTTCTGGTGGGTCTGCCCATACAAATTGTCTTGTAACTTCCCTTGGTCTCACTTCCCCATTTAAATAAAGATGCTTACCTCATTCGATAAAGGCAGCAACAAAAAAAAAAAAAAAAAAAAGAGCACTCTCACTACCATTCATACTCAAAAGAGAAATTTCACTGAAATACAGTCACACATGCGTGTTCGCATATGTACACATACACACACACACACACACACACACACACACACACACACACACACACACACCATCCATTTATCCTGCAATGTATGTTTCTGAGCCCAAACTAGAATTTGCACATAGCTGCGTCTTAAAGTCCGCTACAACTTTTCATACTATACTTCTACAAAATGCACCTTATAATAGCATCGTCTCCGCCTCACCAAAAACCCTGTTAATTGCCCAATAAGCCAATGAGAACTATTTTAGAAAATGAGTAGAGGAGAGGTTCCTTCCTGAGGATCTTTGGGGAGAATCCCAAACATCCCTCAGTGGCCTCATGTGTTCCCACGTTGAGCCGGGGGCTAGAGAATATTTTCACTTTCAAATTATAGGTGATTTTTGTCGAGGGAAGGAAAACCATCTCACAGCAAGTGAAAGTCAGAAACTAACGGCATGAACAAGCTTCAAAAATTAGTCACTGGTTACCATGGTGATGTAGATATTACCTAACAACTCACTGGGCTGTAAGTAACAAGAGGACATTAGCTATGCTATTTTAAGAAAGGAAAGGGGTCTCTGTTTTTTGGAGAGAACTAATTTACAAGCATTTAGGTGCATGCTGAGGGTAGCCCGGGTTTGACCCCAAGGGGGTCAAGGTGGACTGCCGTCTTCTACGCTGCGCAAGCGTGTCTAGCTCAGTGCCTTGCACAGGCACACGGAGGAAGAGAGTAGTCACATATTATTTACAAACAAAGGACAAAGACTGGGAGGAACAGTTTTCTCACTCTCTAAACTCTTAATCAAAGGCTAATCTCTGTGACTGGGAATGAAGAACTGGAGGTAGACAGACTGGGCGGCCCCTTCGAAAGCCAGCAGTGAGAATTTCTCAGGCAAACAAGATTCCCCTCCAAAGATGATTAGATGACTCAAAAAAGAATGAATGTCCCCTATGCTTTGCAGTTTGTATTTTCAGAGTGTATATGACTTTTAACTCAAAAAAGATGCCACAGTGCTGTATGATGCTATTGGTAGTAGTTTTTTTTAAATCATTCTAAGAGATGGCTGTACAAGCATATATATATTCCTTAATCTAACCTTCTAACAGCTTCGGGTCAGAGCACGCCATGCCCCACGGGTATAGGTCCAGTTCTTTAGAGAGAAAACCTGTCTGTCCCTGAAGCACAAGAGCTCTTTCTTCTTTGAGAAATACCTGGCTCTCCTATGCCAGCCTGCCCTGGAGAATTCCTTAAATGGAAACTTCCAGAACCCATCCAAAGCTTACCAACTTAGTCTATGGTATTAACACTTGAAAATCTGCCCTTGGGAAAGGCTTTCTCTCTCCCTCTCTCTTCCTCCAGGGCCCCCCGGCCCCCCCCACCCCCACCCCCCCCACCCCCGTCTCTTCCCCACCCCCATTTCCATCTCCCTGAGGTGATTGTTATGCGACTTTCTTAACTGCCAATAAACTACAATCTTCGGCCAACGCTGACAAGGGATGTGAAAAGCCACTGGACACAAGCTGGCGTATCTGTGACCCAGTGGCTTGCTCATCACAGCCGAGGTTGAAGAAGCAGTTCAATCTATATGTTCGATATGCGGGAATATGAGAAAATTTCACACACACACACACAAAAACCCACAGAACATGCACACTGAGCTACTCTATTCTATTCTCATGTTTAAGGCTTTGCAACCATCTGAGTCAATTTCATTGTCCATGGCTGGCAAATGAAGCCACAGTGATAAAATGTAACTGTCAATATTCAACTTTTATTATTTTTATTCTCTTTCTCTCACAAAGAATAGCATACAAATTATATAAGTGCCACAAATATATAAATAAAAAATATTGAGAAAGTAATCAAATGGAAAACTGAGTGCTTGTGGACTAAAGTTAAGGAACCAAAGGAATATTTAAAGACAACAACCACCTGCCAGGAAACCTAGTCTAACTGCTACAGCCACATCTGCAGCCAGGAATATGAAAAGAAAACCTAGTCACCCTTTAAAGTCTGAGTGTCCTTCTGGGAAGAAAAAGGTGATTTCTGAAAGCATTTCCAGGCATCTAACTACGCCATTCCTGATAACCAGAGGGCCACCATCTACACGGACAGCAGCTGAGACACAAGCAGGACACTTCACCCACCATCTCGTTCATGATAAAATTCCTAAGGTCCCCCAGGAGCTGCTGACTGGGACAAATGAAGTCGACCATACTTCAGAGCCTGAGGTCACCCAATTCTCCCTTCTCAAGAGCACCATGGACTTGCTGGCTCCAGCACAGCCAGGGAACACTGGCAGCAAGGTCTCACCAGTTTCCTCCTTCCTTACCCCCCCAGCCCCACAAGACATCACCCAAATGGAAGCAAGACCCTTTTACACTGTAACAATTATTCAAGAAATCAGTGGGATGCTTAACTGTTTCAGAAACTTCTAAAGACGGAATCCTAGAAGCACAACGAAATAAACCTCCTTCTTAACTTTAGAGGCGCATGAATTCAGTGACTCGGCTTTTACCTGTTAACGAAATTCAGTGTGCTTATATCAGAGTTTACTTTGAAAAACATCAGCAAACACAGGTAATTTGCTTGGCTCAGCTTTTGGCACACAATAGCAGAGCCATAAATGCTCTTTTCCCTTCCCCTACCCATATATATATATATTTTTCCCCTCTGTGTAGCTTGGCTATCCTGGACTCACTTTGTAGACCAGGCTGTCCTCAAACTCACAGTAATCCTCCTGCCTCTGCCTCCCAAGTGCTGGGATTAAAGGCGTGCGCCACCACACCTGGCTCTCTCTCAGAATCATACATAGTCGTCACATATCTTTGCATCTCACCCAAACGTATTAAACAGTGTTAAAAATGACTCAATAAGAAAGCAGGTTCCCAAGAGCCATGGAACCGTCAGTGTCCAGACAATGTCACTTCTCACGATATGTTCTGTCACTGTTGTAAGTCCTTTCAACAAAAACAAAACGATACAGAGAGGAAAACAGAACTTGAAAAGAAGAAACGTAAAAGATAACTAAAATATTTGTGTAGAGGCAGGATGGCTTAGCAGGTAAAGGCACTTGTCACCAAGCCTAAAAAACATGAGCTTGGTTCCTACAAGCTGATTTCAGGAACCAAGTCCTGAAATTTGTCCTCTGACCTCCATACTGTCAACCACAAGTAAATAAATAAATACAGGGGGATTCCAAGATGGCGCCGACCAATAAGCCGCGTATCTGATCTACTCCGAGAAGACCAGGGACATAAATAGAGAAACAGATTGCTGGACTTTGAGAACTGTAGGTGAGTGGGGCCCCAAAGACTGCAGTCCAAACAGGGGGCCCACCCCCCTCCCCGGGGACAAACATCCCGGAGGTACAAAACGCACTCCCCAAACTCTAGAACGGAATCCACATGCAAACTACAGCTGCATAGAAAGCACCGACTCGCTGTTTGGGGAGGGATTTTCCGGAGACTCTAGCCAGGAGTCTCAATGAAGAGGGGAAATCTGCCCTAGGATTCCTCCTTCCACACCACCCCAAACTGCAGAGATCACCCGCCTGGGGCGAGTGGAAACGCAGGCGGAGGGTCCCAACAGGTGGAGGGACTGCAGCTCGCTGGCTATCCAGGGCCCAACCTAACACCAATCATAGTGGATTGAGCCTGCAAACAGCGGCAGTGAGAAGTCAGCTTGAAACTGCTTCCACAGACATATCAGGAGACGTGGGTCTTGCCTAGAGCGATAGCTGAGCGTCAGAGCCCGGCGGGAAGACCTGGTTCCAACCCGCGGGTTTCCTCCAGAGCTCCGCACCGCGATTGTGCCTACCCAGCCAGTAACAAGGCACTGGCCCTGCACTCCCTGAACTAGAGAGCCGATCCGGGGCCCTTGGCCCGACCAAGGCAGGCACTCTCACATTATCGGGAGTCGAGACTTGGGTGGGTCGTGTTTGCAGTGTCTAATTGCTGACCCAGAGCATTAGTGGAGCATCAGAGCCCGGCGGGAAGACCTGGTTCCGACCCGCGGGTTTCCTCCAGACCTCTGCACCGCGATTGTGCCTACCCAGCCAGTAACAAGGCACTGGCCCTGCACTCCCTGAACTAGAGAGCCGATCCGGGGCCCTTGGCCCGACCAAGGCAGGCACTCTCACATTATCGGGAGTCGAGACTTGGGTGGGTCGTGTTTGCAGTGTCTAATTGCTGACCCAGAGCATTAGTGGAGCATCAGAGCTCGGCGGGAAGACCTGGTTCCAACCCGCGGGTTTCCTCCAGACCTCTGCACCACGATTGTGCCTACCCAGCCAGTAACAAGGCACTGGCACTGCACTCCCTGAACTAGAGAGCCGATCCGGGGCCCTTGGCCCGACCAAGGCAGGCACTCTCACATTATCGGGAGTCGAGACTTGGGTGGGTCGTGTTTGCAGTGTCTAATTGCTGACCCAGAGCATTAGTGGAGCATCAGAGCCCGGCGGGAAGACCTGGTTCCAACCCGCGGGTTTCCTCCAGAGCTCCGCACCGCGATTGTGCCTACCCAGCCAGTAACAAGGCACTGGCCCTGCACTCCCTGAACTAGAGAGCCGATCCGGGGCCCTTGGCCCGACCAAGGCAGGCACTCTCACATTATCGGGAGTCGAGACTTGGGTGGGTCGTGTTTGCAGTGTCTAATTGCTGACCCAGAGCATTAGTGGAGCATCAGAGCCCGGCGGGAAGACCTGGTTCCGACCCGCGGGTTTCCTCCAGACCTCTGCACCGCGATTGTGCCTACCCAGCCAGTAACAAGGCACTGGCCCTGCACTCCCTGAACTAGAGAGCCGATCCGGGGCCCTTGGCCCGACCAAGGCAGGCACTCTCACATTATCGGGAGTCGAGACTTGGGTGGGTCGTGTTTGCAGTGTCTAATTGCTGACCCAGAGCATTAGTGGAGCATCAGAGCTCGGCGGGAAGATCTGGTTCCAACCCGCAGGCTTTCTCCAGAGCTCTGCACAGCTTTCCTGCTATTGGGCCTACCCACCCAGTCACAAGGCACTGGTCCTGCACTCCCTGGAATAGAGAGCTTATCAGGGGCTCTTGGCCCAAACAAGGCAGGCAATCTCACAATATCAAGAGAAAAAACGTGGGTCTTGCTTGCAGTATCTAATTGCGGACCAGGAGCGACCTTGGTCCCTCCAGGCATAGAGTTCTGGGAGAAGGTGAACACCTCTACAGGGTATAGAGACAGACCTAAAAGACAGCTACACCTCCAGAAGATCTGATTTACCTGGGATCTTGACTACAAAGCCACAGGAAGGACAGGCAGCAGAGATCAACCTACACAACCAGAACGTCTGTGTGTGGACCTTAATCTAGGTCCCAAAACTGCTGATCTGAATCACAGCAGTAAAATCCAAAGAGAAATCTACTTTGGATGACTCAGCCGGGAGCCCACGGTGCAGAGGAAAATCACCAGAAGGGAAACCAGATCAACTACCTGTTCCACGGAAATACTCCTTGATCCCCACAGGCAAGAGCACCTGACCTATAATCAGTCATCAATTAACCACTCTCAACCAGCGAAGGTCACTACAAAATATCTTCCAACATCAGAGACATCAAAATGACAAGAGGACAACGAAAGAATGCTAACAAAAACCAAAACAGTTTGGCATCTCTAGATCCCAGCATTCCCAATGAAAACAACCTGGAGAACCTAACAGCAATGGATAGTCAAGAAAAGGACCTCAAAGCCCTAGTAAAGACAATGATAAAGGAAGAATCAATTAAAATCTGTAAACAATTGCAGGAGGAGGCAAACAAGAGGGCTGAAGAGTTAAAAGAATCATATAAAGAGGCATTTGAAGAATTTCAGAAAAATATAAATAACCAGATGAAGGAAATCATTAAAACAGTCCAAGACATGAAGATAAAAATGGAAGCTATGATACAGGAACACACAGAAGAAAAACGTGATCAAGAGGCATCAAAGAAGAAAACAAAGATCTCAGAGGTGGCATTATCTAACAGATTGCAAGAGATGGAAGAACGAATATCGGGACTTGAAGATACAATCGCAGAACTGGAATCAACCATCCAGGAAAATGCTAAATCTGAAAAGCTCCTGACACAAAGCATTCATGAAATAAAAGATAACATGAAAAGACGAAACTTGAGAATAATAGGGATAGAGGAAAGAGAAGGCAACCGACTCCACAGTCCAGAAAATATCTTTAATCGAATAATAGAAGAAAATTTCCCCAATTTGAAGAAGGAGATGCATACGAGCATACAAGAGGCCTACAGAACACCAAACAGAATAGACTTGAAAAGAAAATCTTCCCGTCACATAATAATAACAACGCAAAATATACAGAACAAGGAAAAAATATTAAAAGCGGCAAGAGAAAAAGGCCGAGTAACGTATGAAGGCAAACCTATCAGAATTACTCCTGACTTCTCAGCAGAGACCATGAAAGCCAGAAGGGCCTGGACAGGGGTTCTGCAAACCCTAAGAGAACACAGATACCAGGCAAGACTACTATATCCAGCAAAATTATCAATAACCATTGATGGTGAAAACAAGATATTCCATGACAAAAACAAATTCAAACAGTACCTAGCCACAAATCCGACTTTACAGAAGTTACTAGAAGGAAAACTCTACCCCAACTGGTCTACAACCAAAACTACATAGGAAATGGGTAACTATACCATTGCAAAATCACAACCTCACAAAATCTTGACTCTTACAAATACCAAAAATGAAGGGACTTACCAATCACTGGTCATTAATATCTCTCAATGTCAATGGTCTCAATTCTCCAATAAAAAGACACAGACTAATGGAGTGGTTGCATAAACACGACCCAACATTCTTCTGCATTCAAGAAACACATCTCAACCACAAGGACAGACATTGCCTCAGAGTAAAGGGTTGGGGGAAAATATTCCAAGCAAATGGTCACAAGAAACAAGCTGGGGTAGCCATTCTAATATCTAATAAAATAGACTTTCAACCAAAATTAATCAAAAGGGATGAGGATGGACACTTCGTACTCGTCAAAGGTAAAGTCAACCAAGAAGACATCACGATTTTGAACATCTATGCTCCAAATACAAGGGCTCCCACATTTGTAAAAGAGTTATTAACAAAGCTTGCCCCACTTATTGATACCCACACATTAATAGTGGGCGACTTCAATACCCCACTTTCACTCAAGGATAGGTCTTTGATTCAAAAACTAAGCCAGGAAATAACCTCATTAACCAATGTCATGAATCAAATGGATCTAACAGATATCTACAGAACTTTCCACCCAAACGCAAAGGAGTATACCTTTTTCTCAGCACCCCATGGAACATTCTCTAAAATTGATCACATAGTTGGTCACGAAGCAAACCTCAACAGATACAAGAAGATTGAAATAATACCTTGTATCTTATCAGATCACCATGGTCTAAGGCTGGACTTCAACAACAACAGAAATAACAAAAAGCATACTAACACGTGGAAACTAAACAACTTTCTACTTAATGACACATGGGTCATGGAAGAAATAAGGGAAGAAATTAAAGACTTCCTGAAACTCAATGAAAATGATGGAACAACATATTCAAATTTGTGGGACACACTGAAAGCAGTGCTAAGAGGAAAATTCATAGCACTAAGTGCCTTTAAAAAGAAAATGGAATCATCCCACATAAACAACTTAACAACACATCTGGAAGCTCTCGAAAAAAAAGAAGCAGAAACACCCAAGAGGAGTAGATGCCTAGAAATAATCAAACTCAGGGCTGAAATCAATAAATTAGAAACAAAGAGAACAATCCAAAGAATCAACAAAACCAAGAGCTGGTTCTTTGAGAAAATTAACAAGATAGACAAACCGTTAGCCAACCTAACGAAAAGACAGAGAAACACTATCCAAATTAACAAAATCAGAAATGAAAAGGGAGACATAACAACAGATACTGAAGAAATACAAAGAATCGTAAGAACCTACTTTAAAGGCATTTATGCCACAAAATTCGAAAATTTAAGGGAAATGGACAAATTTCTCGACCAATTCCATTTGCCAAAATTGAACCAAGACCAGATAAACAAATTAAATAGCCCTATTTCGCCTATAGAAATAGAAGCAACCATTGATAGTCTTCCAACCAAAAAAAGCCCAGGGCCAGATGGCTTCAGCGCAGAATTCTACCAGTCCTTCAAAGAGGAGTTAATACCGATACTAGTCAAGCTATTCCGAAAGATAGAAATGGACGGAACATTACCAAATTCCTTCTATGAGGCCACAATTACATTGATACCTAAACCTCACAAAGACCCAACAAAAAAAGAGAATTTCAGACCAATTTCTCTTATGAACATTGATGCAAAAATACTCAACAAAATACTCGCAAAGCGATTACAACAGCATATCAAAGACATTATCCACCATGACCAGGTAGGATTCATTCCAGGCATGCAGGGATGGTTTAACATACGGAAATCCATCAATGTAATCCATCATATAAACAAACTGAAAGAGAAAAACCACATGATCATCTCTCTTGATGCAGAAAAAGCATTTGACAAAATCCAACACCCATTTATGTTTAAAGTTCTGGAGAGATCGGGAATACAAGGCACTTATCTAAACATAATAAAGGCTATTTACAGCAAACCAACAGCCAACATTAAATTAAATGGAGAGATACTCAAGGAAATCCCTCTAAAATCGGGAACCAGACAAGGCTGCCCTCTGTCCCCATATCTCTTCAATATAGTTCTTGAAGTTCTAGCCAGAGCAATAAGACATCAAAAGGAGATCATGGGGATCCAAATGGGAAAGGAAGAAGTCAAATTATCCCTATTTGCAGATGATATGATAGTGTACATAAGCGATCCCCAAAATTCCACCAGAGAACTCCTGCAGCTGATAAACACCTTCAGCAAATTGGCAGGATACAAAATAAACTCGAAAAAGTCAGTAGCCTTTCTGTATACAAATGACAAACAGGCAGAGGAAGAAATTAGGAAAACTACTCCCTTCACGATAGCCACAAACAATATAAAATATCTAGGAATAACTTTAACCAAGCAAGTGAAGGACTTATTTGAAAAAAACTTCAAACCTTTGAAGAAAGAGATTGAAAATGACATCAGAAGATGGAGGGATTTACCTTGTTCATGGATCGGGAGAATTAACATAGTAAAAATGGCCATCTTACCAAAAGCAATTTACAAATTCAATGCAATCCCTATCAAAATACCTACAAAATATTTTGAAGATATTGAAAGATTAATCCTCAAATTCATATGGAGAAATAAAAAACCCAGAATAGCAAAAACAATCCTATACAATAAAAGATCCTCCGGAGGAATCTCCATACCTGATCTCAAGCTGTACTACAGAGCAACAGTAATTAAAACAGCATGGTACTGGCAAAGTAATAGGCTGGTGGATCAATGGAATCGAATTGAAGACCCGGAGATGAACCCACACACATTTGCTCACTTGATTTTTGACAAAGAAGCCAAATCTATTCAATGGAAAAATGATAGCATCTTCAACAAATGGTGCTGGTCTAACTGGATGTCTACATGTAGAAAAATGCAATTAGACCCTTATTTGTCACCATGCACAAAACTCAAGTCCAAGTGGATTAAAGACCTCAACTTAAAACCAGAGACATTAACTCAGTTAGAGGAAAAAGTGGGGAAGAGCCTGGGACACATAGGCGCAGGAAACAACTTCCTGAACAGTACACCCACAGCCCAGGCCTTAATGTCAACAATTAATAAATGGGACCTTATGAGGCTGAGAAGCTTCTGTAAGGCAGCAGACACTGTCAAGAGAACAAAGCGACAGCCTACTGACTGGGAAAAGATCTTCACCAACCCTTCATCTGACAAAGGTTTAATATCCAAAATATATAAAGAACTCAAGAAATTAAACACCACAAAACCAAACAACCCAATTGCAAAATGGGGCTTAGAACTAAACAGAGAATTCTCAACAGAGGAATATCAAATGGCTGAGAAACACTTAAAGAAATGCTCATCCTCGTTAGGCATCAGAGAAATGCAAATCAAAACGACACTGAGATTCCATCTTACACCCATCAGAATGGCTAAGATCAAAAACTCAAATGACACCACATGTTGGCGAGGATGTGGAGAGAGAGGAACATTCCTTCACTGCTGGTGGGAATGCAAACTAGTACAACCACTTTGGAAAGCTATCTGGCGTTTTCTCAGAAAAATGGGAATAGGGCTTCCTCAAGACCCAGCTATCCCACTCCTTGGAATATACCCAGAAAATGCTCGAACACACAACAGGGACATATGCTCAACCATGTTCATAGCTGCTTTATACACAATAGCCAGAACATGGAAACAGCCTAAGTGTCCCTCAGTAGAAGAATGGACTAAGAAACTATGGTACATTTACACTATGGAGTATTACTCAGCTATTAAAAACGAGGAATTCCCGAAATTTGTGGACAAATGGATTGACCTAGAAATTATCATAATGAGTGAGTTCACCCAGAAGCAAAAAGAGACAAACGGTATATACTCACTTATATCAAAACACTAGTCCAAGGGATACGTCCCATGAAAAACCTTACTTACCAAGAAAGTGGGTCAGAGGAGAGGACATCCTATTGAGACTTTAGGCGAGAGTAGCATGGAAGAATGGGGAAATAACAGGACCCACAGGGTCCTGGAAACCTACAAGAAGAACTTTATGACAGGCAGATCTGGGTCCTGGGGTCCTCCTCAAACTAAAGCACCAGCCAAGGAGAAATAGGCAGTAAACTTCGAACCCCTACCAAGACCTAGCCGACGAACACGATATTCTCCACTGTTGAGGGGAGAGTGAGATCTGATTCTCACGTGAACTCTGGTGCCCCTTTTCTGACCATGTCCCCTGGATGGGGAGGCCTGGTGGCACTCAGAAGAAGGATAGCAAGTTACCAAGAAGAGACTCAATAATCTTAGAGCATACATAGGGGGAAGAAGTCTCCCTCAATCACAGACATAGGGGAGGGGAGAAGGGGGGAAGTGGGAGGGAGGGAGGAATGGGAGGAAACAGGGGAAGGGCTAACAATCAAGATGTAATATGAATAAATTAATTTAAAATAAATAAATAAATAAATAAATAAATAAATAAATACAATATTTACATTTTAAAGGTTTGTTAAGTAAACAAACCTACTAGCTTTTACTCTTTTTCCCCTCTTAAGATGAAGTTTCCATATGTAGCCCTGCCCATCCTAGAACTCTTTTCGTAGACCAGGCTGGTGTCAAACTCACAGAACTCCATCTACCTCTGCTTCCCAAGTGCTGGGGTTAATAAACTTCACTCTTGAATGTGCTAAGCAGCATCTTTTTAGTACTAAAGTAGCAGTTTTGGCTTGAGAGACCCTATTGTCACCAAGGGTGAGGACGTGAAATTTTGATCATCCCTAGACAGGGGAAACAGCAGTGACCTCCTTCCCTTCAGTACACGTGGCCCCCATTGAAGGACAGTTGCCTACCTTTTCTGTGATGTAGAAGTTTGAACTGTCAGCATGCTGCAGAGCAAAATACTCATGGTTGGCAAGAGACCACCTTTAAAACACAAGCACAGGTCATCAGAAGCATGAGAGTAGCCATTTCTGTTTTAGTTTTACAGAGTTCAGAGGAATTAAACTCCCTAGAATTAGAATTAGGCCAGTGCAGTACTTCTACAAGGCAGTTTCCAAGACAAAGCACACAGCCTCGCTACCTCACTAGGTGGATAGGTGGACTGATTAGGCCTAGTCCTGCTTTGACCGTTTCATGGCCAACACAATTGGGGTGGGTATAATTTGAAACTCAACCTTCCTTCCTCTCTTAAAAGACTGAAGCAAAGATATTTTTAAAAAAACGACATAGACACAATTTCCATTTTAGACGATTAATATTCTTCAAGTGTCTCTGAATTCTAAATTCTCATTTGGTATACCTGACACCGAGTGTTCCAGGTCTTAGGCAATGTGTTCCCCCCCTTGAATTGTCAGCTCGGGCAGAAAGGTGGGAGAGCCTCACAGCATCACATGCTTCTTTGGCCCGTGAGTCCTTTCAGCGTCTTCGGATGGAGTGTGTGATTAACCCCAGGGTCCTTTAGACTGTTCCCTGCTTGAAAAGCCAAAAGGAGCACAGCTTCATAAAGAAAAGGCAAGCCTACAGGGCAGAGCTCCGTCTCCTTTGCTCTCTGCTCTTGGAGGAAGAGCAGTTAAGCCTGGTAGAATGGGGTGCAACTTGCACACAGGAGTTGAGTGACTTTGCGCCGACTGAGCACGAGTTGGGAGCACGTGCGTGGTTAGCACTTACTGACAGTGCTATGAGTAATGCTCACCACGCCACAGCAAGTGTTTTCTTTGCTTAGTATGTACAGACTAGAGAGCTTTGGCCAAACTCAGAGCTACACTTACCCGTCACAGACTTCCTTTATTATTGCAGACAGAGGTTTTTTCTGCAAAAAGAGGAAAAAGGAAATACGGTCAGTTTCATTTCATTATTTTAAACAAAATAAAAAGAGAGAAACTACTACTAAAAAGAAAAGTTTAGGTAAGAAAAATTTACATTTGCTACTCTTAGCTGGCAATGGGTCTCTTACTTTTCTCAAGGTGTCACCATTGAATTTATTAATTATTCATTACTGTTGTGGTCCTTGTTTCTATACTTAGCATTACCATCATATTTAAATTTGATTTGTCTTATTAAGACCAAATGGGAGCCTGCAAAGTCAAGGTGCACCCAGAGCTCCTCATGTTATGCGTGAGTCAGGCAAGCTGCCCGTTCACTTTATGCAAAGAAACTTTGACTCGGGACCACTCTTTAAGATCTATTTTTAAATATGTGTCTATGTGGGGGAATGAGGGTGCATGTGCACACAGAGAGGTGACTGTAGCCCCTGGAACTGGAGTTACATGTGGTTATAGACCATCTAGTGTGGGTGCTAGGAACAGAACTCTGAAAAACAGTGGGGGATTTTAACTACTGCGCTATCTCTCCAACCCCTAACCCATGATATTTTTATGAGAACATGTGGCAGATGGGAGGTGGGGAGATGAGCAATTGTTCTCACAGGTATGTAAACTTTCCACCCAACTGTGGCACCAGTAAATGCCACTTGAAGCATGTTTGAGGCACCGGAGAAATTCGATCGTGACACCATGTGCCCCTGAGTCAACTGGTGGCTGGCCACAGCTGTGCTCTCGCCCCAACTGCCGCAGCTGTGCCCTGCCTGGCCCCAGATAGAAAGAATGCAGTGAGAGATGCAAGCAGACACTGCCTGTCAGCAAGAGAGGGGGAATGAGAGGCCGGTGTCAACCGAAACAAATCCCAGACGAGGAACATATAGAGGAAACAGAAGAAGGCGAACCATAACACACAATTATGGTGCTGTCAGATGCGCCCATTTAAAAAAGCTAGTGCTCGCTCCCCTCTGAAGATCAAGCAGCACGGTACTCAGGTAGAAATCCTGATTCAGGCTGGCAAGCCCAGACACCTGAAGCCTGCCATGCCTGCAGTGTAAACCGCTGTTACCTTAATCTTCTAAACATCGCTAGCTGATCTGTAAGTGAGGGTAGCTGCTATTCACACCCTAAAGGCTGTTTTGAAAACTCAATGGTTGTAATGGAATAGGAAGTACTTTAAGAGAGCAAGAGACTCTTAAAACGGCTAGGTTCCTTGCCCTCCAGCGTTGCTGACAAAGCTCATCCTTGGCCCTGTGCTAAAGGCTGCCTGTCTACAGCTGCTGCTGTGGCCGCCCTCCACAGGCTTCGGTAGCCCCCTGAAGGGCTGAGATAATATGCAGTACCCCCAAAAAACTTCACCACATTCCTCCATGAGTGCAAAGCGGGGTCTCTCTCTGCCTACAGCTGTGCACATAGTGTCTAGGGAAACAGAACCAGCCTGTTCTTAAGTTCACATGTTGTTTCTGTTACTTAGATACAGTTGAAGTGACACATGGCACCTGTACACATTTATGGGATACAGCATGGCATTTCACTACAGGTTGCGCGGTGTGTAGAAATTGGATAACTATGTATCTACTTTCTTAGACATACATCATTTCTTTGTGATGAGAACACTCAAAATCACTTTTATAAGCTGTTTCAAAAATTTCAAGTAATTATTTTTGAACAGTTATTCTATTGGCCTTCAAAACATTAGTGATTGATTTTTTTTTCCCCTGGGCTAGAGGATGAATTAGTGGCACATCGTCACATACTTGGGATGAGTGAATCCCTGGGTTCAATACCCAGTGCACTATCAAAATTAGTCCCTCCTCTCCAACTGCACCCCTGCACCCCCTCCCCATTAACCGTCCCCTCTGTACTGCACATATACCCCCATTCTAGGCTCCAGTAAACAATATCTAATTCTCAACTTAAGGTTATTTTAGTGTCCTCATAAAATTTAAAACTTATATTTGGCTTTTTGAGTCTTGCTTATTTCACTTAACATAATGCCCAGGGGGAACCAAAATTTTTGAGAAATGCCCAGAGTCTGGTATTTTTGACATCCTGAGTTGATTGTCTTTTAGAATAAGAAATGTTGACTGATGTCTATAGCTAAGTTACATGCTGGGCCTTTGCCAGGGCCTGTCCACTGACTGATCTGTGTCAGTGCAAATGTGTTCTTACAACCAAGTGGCAAGAACCTTTAGGAACAAAATTTTCATGGCTACAGGCCTATCCTTCGAGGATTCTGGAGGCAGAAGATTTCAAACCTAACATCAGCTTGGGTAACACCATAAGACTGTCTCAAAAAAAATAATACAAACAGGCAATATCAAATAAACAAACAAAACCTTTCTAATAAGATAACAATTCTGGAGAGCTACAAGATGTGAGGGTGTAAAGATGGGTCCTATCAGAGAGTCCCATGGCCCCAAATCTTACTTCTTGTGCTCTCAAAGACAAGAATTAATAACTAGGCCAGGCTTCGGTCTTAAATCATACTAGAGGCAGATAAAGCCAAAAGAAAGCATGATGCTGCAACAGGGCAAGGTTTCCAAAACCCCTGTTCTGAACCAAACCGAAGCTCTAAATCCAGGTCTTAGACAATCACTTGGGTTTAAATTCACATCTGACTCATAGACGTAGAACTCAGCTTAAAAAGAAAGGCATCTCTGGGTTACCATTATATATTCTGAAGTGAGATACATGAAAAGAATAAAGACCACGAAGCCAAAAAAGGCTTACAAACTCAATACAGAAAGATTAGACAAAAATTCACAGCCACAGAGAGAAGGGAACAATGGTGAGCTGAACGTTCAAAACGCATCTCAGCCAATTAAAATGACTGTTACACAAGGCTGGGGCTGGCCCCATGGCCCACTTTCTGACCCTTCTCCTATCTGCTCTAATCAAACCTTAATCCAATGGCCTAAGGCAGCTCACACCTTCCTTTTCCTGTCTGCTTCATTCAATGTTGTTTCTGTTTCTTCCATTGGTGACATCTTTGCAGAGCATCTGTGCTATAAAACCTTTCAATAAAGTCCAAGAACTGCCTCCTCCCTCCCTTTACCTCAGGTTTCCCAACTCCCAAGTTCTGTTCTTGTCTTCTTTGCTCTTCTCCATCAACCCTCCTTGGAGCTCACTGACTTCAACAATCCCAAATGCAGTGCAAGCAAATGTGGCTTGTCTTTTCCTTCCTTCCTTCCTTCCTTCCTTCCTTCTTTCTTTCTTTCGTTTATTATTATTATGTATACAGTGCTCTGCCTGCATGTATACCTGCAGGCCAGAAGAGAGCATCATATCCCATTATAGATGGTTGTGAGCCACCATGTGGTTGCTGGGAATTGAACTCAGGCCCTTGGAAGAGCAGTCAATGCTCTTAACATTTGAGCCATCTCTCCAGCCCCATTGCTCTGATTCTAAAGATCCTCTCAAAAATATGTTGAGTAGGTCATGTCAACACCACATCAGATGATATGGTGATGGAAAAGAAGGCTTCACTGGGAATTCCCTACCCAGCTCTACATCTAGATGAGTGTTCCACGCCCCTCACATCCTCCCTGCCCTACCCTGACATGACCCTTCCTTCACCTTCACTATGGCCCCCAACCCTCTGTGACTGTTCACCCTCATTGCAGCACCTCACCCACTGTGACCCTTTACCCTCACTTTGGGACCCACCTACTGAAACACTTCACCCTTGTCACTGTGGCACTTCACCCCCTATGGTCCTTCATTCTCACTGTAGCATCTATCCCTCTGTGACCTTTCACCCTCATTGCGACACCCTGCCCTCTGTGACTCTTCATTCTCACTGTGGTACCCAGCCTATGACCCTTTACCCTCACTGTGGAATCCATCCATGCCACTATGAACCTTCTTCATCCTCATCTTCACACCTCTACCTTCTGTGGTTCTTCACCGTATTATGGTATCCAGCTCACAATGATCCTTTGGCTTTGAATCCTACCTATATGACCCTTCACCTCATTGTGTTACCAGTCTCATATGATCCTTTACTGTCATTGTGGCACCCGTCCTACTATGACTCTTTACCCTCAATGAGGCACCCCACCCTCTGGGACCTTTCACCCACTCTATGGAACCCTATCCGCCATGACCCATCACCCTCTCTATGGCATACACCCTCTGTGGTCCTTCACTTTCACTGTGGCAACACTTTTGCCCTTGGAACTCATTAGCTTCAAATCCAGCAAATCTGATATGGGGTTGTAGGGACGAGTTGTGTGATGGTCACAGCACTACCTCACTCGATCACCTTCTCTTCCACCTCCTCCTCCCTTTCAGAACTCCTGACTCCTCAACCCAACTGCACCCTCGGATGAAGCCTCCAATATCACCTGCCACTTTGGCATCCTGAATTCTTCTTCTCCCGCCCAAGAAGCTTCTCTATCAATCCTTAATTAGTAACTGTTTCCATAAATTTGCAATCAGATGCTGGACTGCCAAGTTAAGTCAGACTTGTTGTCTATGAATCCCTACAGTCCGTGTGCTTACTTTTGGCAGGCCTTCCAGGCACATTTCAGAGAACTTCTTCACGACACGAACATTTACAAATCCAGTTCTCGTGTCATCATCAAAACCACATCCTCTTTCTCTATTCAAGTTGTACCTACCACTTTGTTCTTGGGTTGTCACCCCAGTTCCCTGTAAGTTAAGTCTCTATATCTGTAGTCTTATTGTCTAATCACCATGACGACCGAAATTAAACAAAATTCAACTTTTCTCTCACATTTTAAACATTTGTCTCCTCTAATATCTTCATGGATTTTCAGTGATCATTACCACCTGTGAAGTGTATAAGTCCCTACATTTGAGATGCAAGGCCTTCCAGAGTCTGCTGTCAAGAAATTCTATTCTGCACAAATAGCCCTTGCTTCTGAATTTTGTGTCTGACTAAACTCAATATGCTACATCTACAGTTTCACTGTGTCGTGTGCTCTGCTGGTGTCCACTTTCTCTTTGTTCTACCTTTAACAACTGAGATCTTACTAATTATTTATCATCCATGTCAAAGCCGCCTCCTCCAAGTACATGTCCCTGATCTTTCCAGAAAGATTATTCTCTCTCTTCACCTGGAAAAAGAATGACTCATTCCTGAGTACTTTGCAGATTATCTTTTTTTTCTTGTCCCTTGAGAAACAGGCATCTTAGCTCATCTATAACTACCCATTCTCTACCCTCAGTGTTGGTATCACTCCATGTAGGTGCCAGTAGAACCTAAAAGGAGACTCAATGTTTCGATTAAATCAAAACCCATAAAGCTAACTGCCCTTTAAAAAACCCAAAATGTGCTCATAGTGCATTTTGCCTGCTTAAACAACACCCTGGATCCACTTCCAAAATCACTAGTCAAGTAATTAAGAAATGATTTAAGAAACAAGAGCGTTTCTTAGTAAGGAGCAAACTATTATAAAGGAGAGACTAGGGTAGTGGGATGGTTTCCTGCTTCTAACAACATATTCCCCTGCTGGGTGGCTCTTAGCAGCTGCTGGCCATAAGCTCACAGATCCATGAAAGCTGCCAAGTGACTCTGCACAAGTTCAGTCTCAGGAGAAATGAAATGCATGGCTTGGAGCCAGCCAGCTGATGAGGACAACTCTGCAGATGATAAAAGACACGCAGGCCATGGACGAGCACCATCAGTCAGCAGCAGCCAACAGGCAAGGCAAGCTACTCCCAGGTCAAATTAAGATACCAAACTGGAAAGCACAGGGCTGGTGCCATAGATCTCTCACTTCCTGTATGAACCTTTGATTTCAGCATCAGCTGGCTGGATGACGCGAGCTCTAGGCCAATCACTGTCTTTGCCAATGATCTAACTACATAACACTTGTCCAAGATGTTCCATAAACTATATCTGTCTTTGTCCGGTTCTTCAAGATTGGGAGTACAGTACAGAGAACCCTGCCCATGCTGAGCAACACATCCACCGAGAGCTTCCTAAGAGTCACTGAATAACTCTCCTTTCACTCACTGTCCTAGTTTCCTTACTGTTGCCGTGATAACACTATGACCAAAATCAAGTTGAGGAGGAAAAGGTTTTTGGCTCCGACTTCAAGTCTTAGTCCATATTGAGAAAAGTCAGGGAAGGAACTCAAGAAAAGAACCTG
This sequence comes from Acomys minous, assembly GCF_964271855.1. Lineage (NCBI taxonomy): Eukaryota > Metazoa > Chordata > Mammalia > Rodentia > Muridae > Acomys > Acomys minous. The sequence continues at coordinate 71,509,331 of NC_140490.1, forward strand.
GAGGCAGGAACCAGGAAGGAACAGAGCTTGCTGGCTTGTTTATAGCCATGTGAACTTGTTTTCTTAAACATCCCAGGCCACCTGGCTAAGGATGGTGCCACCAAGACACACATTCCTCCTGCATCAACTAATAATCACGACAATTCACACAGACATGCCCATAGGCCAGGCTGACCCAGGCAGCGCCTCACCTGAGGCTTTCCTCTTGAGTTAAGAGGCTTGGGTTATAGACTCTGTTAACTTAACAGTCAAAGCTAACTAGAAAAGTCTTTGAAAGAAAAAGCATAAAAGCAAATAACATTAGGTCTAAAATGTAATGGCAAAACTATCCAAAGAACTCAAAATCAGTTTTAGACTGTATTGGAAACACTTGGATTCAAATGTAAAGCATTCCAACTGCTTAAGTATGGCTTTATAATATATATATGTGTAATATATATATAAACCATATAAAGTTAAATTTCTGAAGTTTTTTTTTGTTTTGAAGTTAAAAGTATCTTTCACAACCACACAGTGCTCAGAGCTGAAAAGAGCATGTCTGGGCTTCAGAACAACCCAGGGCACCAGACAGTGACCACATTTCTACATGCACAGGGCCCCGAGACACGGCTATTTCTCCTTTTCTTGTAGCCACAGTGAATGGACCGTTTTACTATTTGTAGCACATACTCATGTGTTAAATGAGCTATACATTTCCATAAGAACCTTGGCCTGATGACATACACCAATACATACAGCTAAGGACTTGGCTTGGACCTGTGTGTACTTAGATTTGTACCTAGGCCCCTTATACTGAGACTTGAACCTAGAACCCTGCCCACACTAGGCAAGTGCTCTGCCACTGAGTTACACTGCCAGTAGAAGTTAGCCTCCTTTTAATGGCCTTTTCCTCTCATTCCATCTTTTATTCTCCCAGAGAATGCTTTTGTTTCATTGACTTGATCCAAATCTCTAAGTCCAGAAAGCAAATTCCCTGTTAAAAGACTTTTTTTCACTTTTCATAAAATAAGCTAGATTCCTGAAATGTCTCATTTTCTTGCAGTTCATTTCTAGCCTGATCTCTGGCACAGCTCTGGATACCTGTGTGCTGGTTCTCTCTCTTCTCTCTCCCTCTCTACCTCCCCCATTTCCTTTAGAAAAACGCAGGATCACAAACAGCTCAGAGTCCTCATCTCCTTCCTTCGAAGGTCTGGTTCTGAAAGTAACCCTGGTGCAGATCCACGGCTCTACAAAGCATGTCCCGCCACCCCTTAAAATTCAACCTTTCTCCTTACAAAACAAGCCTTCTCCTTTTTTCTTTAAAACAAAATGACCAAAAAAGAAAAAAGAAAAAAAGAAAAGAAAAGAAAAGAAAAGGCCACTCTGTGGACTCAGGGCATATGTCCCTTTAAGGCATGAGAGACCGCTGGGGACTGTTGATTTAGGAGGGAGCCAGACCAGGCTGCCAGGAGGCTCTTTCCCAGAAGACCCCTCAGCTGTTATCCCTCATCAAAGCCCCTCCCAGTCCAGCGCAGGATGATGCTGGCAGCTCCTGGCTACTCAGCCACCTGCTCCTGAGTGCCAGCCAACGCACCAGGCTTGAGGACTTTACGCAGCAGCCTCTTGTTCACCTTCGAGTTCTCCAATCTGTTGCTGTCCACGTTTCTGCCTTGCCACCTGCCTGCTGCAGTTGGCAGCAGCCTAGCTGATGTGCCCACACACCTGTCAGTGACAGGCACTGTGAGCTGCAGTTCTCTACCCTGACAGCCACACTTCAGGGTCAAGGGTGACCCGTGTATCACAAGTATCTCCCAGAAACAACACTCCATCCATCAGAAGCACATCCACTTGGAATATTTTTCTGGCAGAAAGACATGCTCAGGGGAGGAGATTCCGTGAAAGGACCTCTGACAATCACTCACGATGGTGGTTCCTGCTTAGTTCTCCCAACTTTCTCTCACCTGGGACCTTCTGAGCAGCTCCTGGAACAGCACCCCATCTTCTGCAGTCCCCGATTTTGTGAAGTTAGGTACATTACTTCTCTTCTCAGTGTCTGTTTAGTCTTCCAAAAGCCATAGTAAAAGCTATCCCTTGCACACATTAGTATCATAAAAACTGAGACAATGTCACAAGACCCTGGGGACAGCACATGGCACATAGTGAGCTATAAATGTCACCTACAAATAGGTTCAATCAATGTAATCTCCCTGTTTCAACATTCACAGGTGCGTAAAAAAAAAATAATAATAATGACAATAACGACAAACCCTGGTTAAAGAAAGTAAATTCCTAAACATCCAATCCTTTCTCCTGCTCTCAAGTGACACTAGCCTGCGGTGGGACGTCATTATCTTTATGTTTAGAGGGATTTTTATGTATTTGACCAACAAGAGTCTATTTGCTTTGAAGACAATTGCCTCCGAGGCCCTCTGGCAGTTCCCAGGTACACAGGCCTTCACAGTATGCAGTTTATGAACTCTGAAGCATTTAAGTTCTCTTTGTGGCCTCTGACTATTCATGAAGTTCAGAGAGGTAACTGAGGAGGTGACACAGGAAGACAGCAAAGCAAGCTCTGGTCCCATCAATCACTGACCCTCCCATCACAGCCCTTTAATTGGAAAACTATTTTCCACCAAGATCTAAAGTTTTGGGCCCTAGTTTCTTAATCCTTTCTGCAGTGCTGTAAAGGAATCTGGCAGCCACTTCATTCTGACGCTTTGAAGCAATACCGCACAGCGCTGGGGATTTTCCTGTGCGTTATAGATGGAAACTCATTGAACAGATTCCACACAGCAGTTACGCATAATGTTGGCCCAGAAAGAAAAGAAACCAGCTTCCAAATGTCAGGGTACCACAGAGAAAGCATTCGCATGTTGCCCGAAACTCGCACAATATGACTTGGAGAAACTTTAATGTACAATGGCCCATGTAATTCCCAGGGTGCCTTGACACTGGGTCAGTGACACCAGTTACTCTGTTAGCTTTATTGTCCCCCAGAGATCTTTTGACTGCTCCTCACTTCAGAGCTGCAAGGTTAGGATGCAGGTGTGTGGTGTGTTCTGAGAGGAGTGTGTGTGTACACTGCCTGTTCTCATAACAATACCTGAACTAATCTGAAAGGAAACAACAAAATTCACACTTCAAAGATGCAGATTTAGCTGCTTCTTGCAAAAATAAGTATTTGACAAGACTTACAGTATGAGTCACTGGAACAAAATTCCAGTAATCAAAAATAAGATGACAAATCCTGCTTGCTATTTCTTCATAAATAATGATTTACTTCAAAATGATTTATTAAAAGGGACTTGTTTCAAGAATCATGAATTAATAATATATTTTTACCATTGTAAAGTAAAATAGTTGTTTCACACACACACAAAAAAAATCACTGGTCTGTGAAGATAAGCAAAGACATGCATAATTAGCACCCCAGTGTATTAATAGGCTAACAATAAACAATTATCTCTTAAAAAAACAAAAAAAAACCAAAAAAACCAGTTATCTCTCTTAGAGGCTCTAATGCATTCTGTAGAAGCTGGATTTCCCACACCCCCCCCCCACACACATAAATAAAAAAGAAACTCCATTTTTAAAAAGAAAACTAAATCACCACACACAAGCTCTCGTGTTATCTATAACCTCCCGCTTACTATTTTATTTTGCTAATATTAATATTTCATAAATTTCATTGTCTCTGACAACAGGAACCAATTTCATACTTTCTCTGTCTTCCTCTACTTTGCTCAGTATAAAGCTTTCCAAGAATTGCTTCAAGATGGCTCCAGCCTCCCTGGACAGCTGTTCCACTCTGCCCCGCCCTCAGCACCAAATGTTCTTTCCCACATGGAAATGAACGATTCAGGTCTTATGGTCTGCTTACCTGCCTCCATGTCAAATAATCTACTTATGTGTATCAAGCTTATATACTGGAGGTTAACCATATTTATGTGCAGTTTGAAAATAAGGGGCCAGAATGACACGGGCTGCCTGTCCATCTCATGGACATGGACGGGAAGTGACTAGACTGAGTGACTAAATGGGAAAAAGCCAGAGAAACTGTCAAGGCAAAGTGGGATCCGGGTTCAGTTTAAACACAGGGTTGCGAAAGCTTTGTCAACTGCAAAGAAGGTGGAAGTAAGTTGGCACTTGTCTTAGTTAGGGTTTCTATTGCTGTGGTAAAACACTATGACCGAAGCAACTTGGGGAAGAAAGGCTTTATTTGGCTCATATTTCCAAATCACAGTTCATCGTCAAAGAAAGTCAGGACAGGAACTCAAACAAGACAGAGATCTGGAGGCAGGAGCTGGTACAGCAGCCACGGAGGGTGCTGCTTACTGGCTTGCTCTCCCTGGCTTGCTCTGCATGCTTTCTTGTAGAACCCAGGTCCCCCAGAGCATGGGTCGCACCACCCACAATGGGCAGGACCCTCCCACATGGAGCATTAATTAAGACAGCCCTATAGGCTTGCATACTTGCCCATATCATGGAAGCATTTTCCTAATTGCAATTCTCTCCTCTCAGATAACTTTAGCTTGTGTTAAGGTGACATAAAACTACGTGGGCCATGGCAGTCCAAAGAACACAGGAGTGAACTGATGGTGATGGCAATTTTAAGAGTCAAGTTCACATTCCTGTAGGTTTCCCACCCTCTGACAGGCATCTTGTACACTAGACAACTAATCCACATTCTTTGTGAGTGGACACAGTACGCCAATTTATCTTTCCTTAATTCTAATGGGTTTGCTGAGACTTCAGGCTTCTTAATCTGAAACAAATGTCCCATTAATGTGAGGGTGACAACCTAAGGCATAAGTGAAGGCTTAAAGGATATTAAAACAACCTTTGCAGGGAAAACCTAACATGTACAGAAAATGGCCACAGTGTCTCCATACTCTTGTACCTCCAACAAAGCAGACTTTTACTGTCTATCCTGAGTTGACCACTGTGGCTGCTACAAGGCCACATATTCATGTCAACTAAGCTTACTGTACTGTTGAGAAGACTGTATGAGGCTGTGTAAGTGAAGCTGCTCAAAGCCATGCCACACAGGTGACGTGATCAGAATGGAAGGGCACTCTGTGACTCTGGCGCCTTGGTGCTTAATCTTGGTGATAAATGCTACTTGATTTGTGACCTCTTAGCAGGTCCATAGACCAGTGGATGGTCCTTCTTTTTGCACCATCCACAGGAACCAGGATAAAACTTAATGCTAACTCTAGAACTGTACACCAGCTTCTCCGCTCCAGCTGACTTTCTGCTGCTAATATCCCAATCACCACCTCCAAGCCAGCTTCCCCGTGGCCTTTCCTTGTCTTAGATGGCCACAAATGTGTGCATATTCATCCACCAGCACAGACTCGACTTATTCCCTCCAGACTCTCAGTTTTCAACATGCATTTATCTTCTCCTAGCTCGCTGAAATACAGACCTACAGCCTCTATCTTTCACGTTGCGTGCCAGGTCCCAATTGTGTCAATTCCTTTCCAGGACACACCTCAAACCTTCCTCTTTATTCTGCCTATAGATAGAGAGGAGTAATTGACAACAGGTATCTTGTGAAGCTCCACGGGCATTTTTGCCTGAAGGGACCACAAATGAAAAGGAAGAGCTAAGTGGACTCCTACGGCGAATACAGAAAAGCTGACAGCACCACAAGATTGCGAGAGATTAAAAAGACAAGCTGGGAGCAGAAAAAGCCTACGTCATATTCAAGAACTCTTGGGAGCTTGGTGCATCACGGGCTTGTAGATGGGGAAAGTGTCATAATTGGGGATGCAGTCTCAAACAGCAGATCTTCCTGGAGGATGAGAGGCCAGTTAAAACCCAAGGGACACTTGAAAGACACAGGCACTAAACGAGGCCAAAGCCTGAGTCATACTTAGCAGAAGGAAGAACACTGCCCATCACCAGGGGGTGGGGGCGGGGCGCACAGCAGCGGTTCTGCCATCCCTCTAGGAGAAATATCTTTCTATTCTTTTGACCCCACCCCTGTTACCAGGCTGGGCTGCTGCGGTACCACGCTAAGAATTCTCATTCCATTTTGCTATTCACGAAACAATTACCAAATTGGGACCATCTGAAAGTACAAAGAAGCGTGTCATCCCCCTGTTTATGCCTTTTGATTTTCCATTTCTTGGGCAGAGAACTATGTCCCTGAGGCTCCTCATGGGAAGGCCTTGAATCATCGAGTCGCCCAAAAGCTGTAGTTTCTCATGGTCAAATGTTCTTCAACTCCAAAGGGGTAAAATATTAGGTAGAGTTTCTTTAAATATCATCTCTCTTCCATTCATCCATTCTCTTTCGATTAGTAGACCTGACCATGGATCATGAGTTGGGACTTTGCCAGTAGAGCCTGACATTCCTAATTTTTATCCTCTTTTCTTTAAGGCTATCTTTTGGATGAATTCTTACTTTTGTTCTCTATTACCAATTATTCCTTTAGTTAAACCACTTTGTGTGTTTTATTGTTTTAAATAAGTGGTATACTAAGCCTTGTATTTTATTTGCTATTTCCAGTGTTTCATTCCTAAGGTTTCTAGTCAGTTTTTTCCCAAGCCCACTTGTTCTTGGTTTACAACAACCTATTTTGTGTTCATTGCCTTTATTTTTGTAGTTATTACTGCCTCTCTCATAAAAATTTTCAGTTTTCCTGGGATGTGTTTCTCAACACTGACAAGCAAGGGTAGAAGCAGCAGGCTTAAAAACAAGAGATCAAAAGCCGGGTGTGGTGGCGCACGCCTTTAATACCAACACTCAGGAGGCAGAGGCAGGTGGATCGCTGTGAGTTCAAGGTCTACAAAGCAAGTCTAGGACAGCCAAGGCTACACAGAGAAACCTTGTCTCAAAAAAAAAATATATATATATAAATAAATAAAAACAAGAGATACAATGGAAGGAAAAACTTCCATAATGGCTGAGTGGGTAGAATGCTGAGAAAGAAGGGAATCTAGGAAAACACACAGTTTCAGGTTAAGCAGAGAGGACAAGGCAGCCTCTTACCCAGGGAAGAGGAAGAGAAGAAAACTTCAGAGGAGCAGAAGAAACTTTGATATGAAGAATATTTAAAACTGAAGTTCCAGAGATGTCTGGAAGGGGAAGACAAATGGGCAGATGTATAGTCATCTATATGGACTAGGAGGTTGGGGGGTAACAGTTAGAAATTAGAAGCACTATATGTCCAAACATATGACCACAAACTTGTCCTACAATCATGATGAGAAGACATGCTGTTGGTCCTCATGAGACCTCATAAATATATGTCCTTAATGAGCACAAGGAAGGTGGTACCTGCTGAAAAGCCATTCCCTTTCATGATTGTACTACGTTGTTTATCAATAAAAACAGAGAACGCTAACATCATCTGTCTCCTTTACTCAACTGACACAGCTTAGAGCTTTGCCATGTGCCAGACACTGCGCAGACACAAGGCACACTCTGGGACAATGTAGAACATCACACAATGGGCTTCAGGGTGGGCAAGGGCAGTCCTTCATGATGTTAGAGGTGTACATGACAAAAGGCCTCCTCTCTCCTGGCTGAGAAGCAGACATGACCTCCTCTCAGGAATTTATACTCCACCTAAGACGTAAGAATGAATGTCAACAGGCAGGGAATACAGAGTGTGATTTTAAGTTAAGAAAAGCGGCTTTTATAAAGGTTCTAAAGAGAGAAGGGCTCTGTATTGAGACAGGAAGGACAAAACATATGGTGACAGATATAAGGAAGCCACAGTGACCCTAAAAGGGCTGGCAAAGGCCGTAAAGGATGAGTACTCAGGTACCAGAAACTACAGAAAGGACATAGGATGGGCAGAGTCCTGGACCGTTAGGAACGAGGCTCTCCAGCCCTGATTTCTTTGAGGAACCATCAGAGACGGAAGGAACCATGAGAGAGAAAGCATCGACTGAAAGGCTGTACTTAGCAACTGATGGGTTGCTAGAAGCACAGAAGGGCCAGCAGGAGTCTACTTCCTGTGACTGCCTCCCTTCCTCAGAGTTCCGGACACGCCTCTCCTTAGTCACATGCCCCGAGGGATGAAATGCATGCTGTCTTTATTTATAGAGTGCAAGCTCCATCATTCTGGGGACACAGAGTCCTTCACAGTGAAGTGTATGTGTGTTCTGTGTGTTCTCTGTGCGTGCGCACGCGCGCGTGTGTGTGCGTGTGTGTGTGTGTGTCCCACAACACACTAATTTCTAACTGATCTATTTTTAAAAAGGGAAAACAAGACATGACATATACATAATACTGAAGAAATGAAGAAAGTTTTAGTCACGAAGTTTCAATCAAATACTATTGATTCAAAACTCTGCCCCAAGTTGCCAAAACTTCACTAAGCAAAGATCCTATGGGAGGAGGCAGGTCAGCAGAACACCCTTTGACCTACCTAGAAATCATATAAAATATAAGCTTTTCTTCAAAAGCAAGAGCAGAATGAATGCTGGGGTTCACTCTTGTTCAATTATATTCTGCTTTTAGTTGAAGAGAGAAATATATTAGTTGTCTTTCTTTTCCTATGCATGCAATATTCTAAGAACATATAAGGTTCTACAGACAATCCTATGAGAAAGAAAGAGAAGAGTGAGGAGAGAGAGAGAGAGAGAGAGAGAGAGAGAGAGAGAGAGAGAGAGAGAGAGAGAGAAGGAACTACCCTAGTCACTTTATTTTAAAGGAAGTTTGAGAAACAGCTGCTATGTTACCAAGTCCAAACACTGCAACAATCAGATGAAGGATAGCTTCCCCCACAAACGGCATCCCAGCTCAGCACAAAAGCCTAATGTAGTAGCATTGGTTTATCATACGCTTCTCGCCTGGCATCAAGGGAGGTCTTGAAGGTGTTATGTGTGTACTCCTAACCTTACTGTAAAGCCGGGAGAGCCTTGGCATCATTACGACACGGTTAATGATGCAGAAATGGAGTCATCTGCTTTAAGGGAGACACTGGAATTTACTGTGGGACCAGAGACATGGCCAGCAGAGTCAGTAAATACCCAAGACCTCACAACAGTCTTGTCCAAATGCAATTCTAACCATGAGATCACTCCTCAAGGATGTTTGAGAAAAAACAGTAATCCATGGGCCTGAGCCACTCATCTATCCCCTTGGTATTTTCAATGGCTCCTGGGCACTCCTGATGTAATGCTAAGCACGGGAGCTCTCATCTGGTTCATTTTCAACAGGAAGATATTCTATCTACCGCCCAAGGGATAGTTGGCACTGTCTAGACATTTCTGCTCATCATACTGCAGGAGAGGTGCTACTGGCATCTAATGAGTAAAGCCAGGATGTCCTTAAAAAGCCCAGGAGGCACAGGACAGCCCCACAACCAAGAATCATCAGGCTCAAAGCTCCACGGTTAAGCATCTGACGTAGGAGCTTGAGGGAAACACCGCAAGGAAATCTTACGGCTTCTAGTTTCTGCGGCACAGGTTCTGTCTGATTTTCCTCGTGTTATGCTATCTTAAGCACCCCATCTGAATTTGGGTGTTTTCACTTGGAGCTCAATATCTATTGGTTGCCTCTGACCAGAAAGCCAATGCTTAAGCGCCTTGGTGGTTTAACGTATTCCAGGAGAAGTTTTTAATTATTGGTTCCAGATTTGCCTAAAATCTGAGACTCTCGTTCTGCTCTGTGCACCGGGAGAAGGAGAACTTGCTGCATCGCTAAGCAGAGAGCTGAACTCACCGCGTCCCTGCAGGCAAGGAAGGAACATCGCCAGCTCTTCCTTACAAAGCTGGAAACTCCTCCTGGTCACACCCCGGGGAAGTGCTGGCTTTGTTTGAGTCCAATCAGTCCCCATTAAGTCTGTAATCTTCAGAGCCCTGTTAATCTGCCTGCTCAGGAGTCCAGCTCCTGCATGCCAGCCTGCCAGGCCCAGTACGGCCTTGCCTGGTCTCTACTGTAATAAGCCAGCCCAGTGGTCACACACGGCTTTTGGTTTGCAAGAAAATGTCGTCTTTGCTTTCTTACCTAACAAGTTCCTGAAATTGTCAGGGATAGCAGTGAAGCAGGCACACCTGTGATGGCGTGTGTTTCTGCTCAAATCAGACTGGCTGTCACTGGGAAGAATCACTAAGGAGGAACACACACACACACACACACACACACACACACACACACACACACACACACATACACACACACAGGCTAAAGCAGAACCAGCCGACAACAGAGAGACCTAGATTGACTAACAATTGCCTGAGCAGCGGTGCTGAGCACTGCTGGATTCAGTGTCGCACCTTCCTAGGAGAATATTTGTAGCCAAATTAATGACCCTTGGCTAAGAAAGAAACAGGAAATCTACATAGTACTCTTAGGGCTATAGAAATGTGACCAAACGCTGCACGCAGAGCACTTACACTGCCTGGCACAGCGCATGCTGACTAGATGGCAGCCATTACTAATACTATTGCTCCTGTTATGGGAAGAATCAGCAAACGCCTGAAACGCCGAGTACAAAATGAGAATGCGTTTTACTCAACTAATGAGCTTTTAAATGGCTAACTCATATTTGCATATACGCTATAAAATATGATTAATGACTGAGGTGAAGACACAGACAAACTGCACACGGTTACCAAAAAAAAAAGTATATATTTGTGTTTCTACTGGGGAGACAAACTTCCCATTAATATACGGAAAGGTGTTCTTTAAAGTGTAGCAAATGGGGCCTATCAAAATGTTATTTTTATCTTAGCTGCTCAAAATTCAAGTCTATGGTAGACACACAGATATCAGTGTGCTAGTCCCCAGGTCACAAACACCCTAAACCACAGACTGACCACTAGTAGCTTCTAATCAATCTCAAGAGACGTGTATACACAAGAGGAATGTAAATCACACTGCATACAGCTAATGTACCAACTGCAAATAAATCAACAGGCAATGAAAATGGCTCAAAAAAAAATAGAGGGCTGGAAAAAAGGACTGTATTACAATGTGTTCAGAAAAGGGCTGCGTGAGGAGGTGGATCTCAGCAGGAGCTGGGACTCACAGCAGAGGGGAGCGAGGCAAAACACTAGGAGGATTTCCGGGCAATAAGCTGCCAGAGGGAAACTTGGAGAGATGAGAAAGCCTATGAAAGCACAGGGGCACACGCCTAACGAACCAGCATTCATTAAATAGACGGGGACTTCAACCCTGCAGACAGCCTGGACAGAGACTGCTTGGGGAAATTACAGGAGGCTAGGAAGCTGTGCTTAGGATTTGATGTGAGACTGGGGATCACTACAAAATCCCATAATCAGTCATGAGCTTTCCTTTTCTTTAGGATATTACACTCTTCTCAAACAAAATACTTTTCTAAATCATCCAAACAGAAAAATGGGGCAATATAAATCTGACCTGGCAGAAATGAGCAAGGAAGCCCTGAAAATCCAGGAACCAATTAAAAACCAGCCAAAGGAAGTCTGGGAGCCGTGATCATCTTTCCTTCTGTTGGGTAGCAGTTTCCTTGAGGTGGGAACATGCGAGCCTACAGGGAAGCTCCTTAAGACAGGAAGTAGTAAACAACTCAAAAGATTTTCAGGAAGTGCCTGAAACTGACCAGACTCACTAAGCTCCTCCCTCCCCAAGGGTAGACACTAAAGACTGCTTGAGAGTTCTCTCAGAGGAGGCAAGCTGCAGAGAAAACTGTGAGCTAAGCCTAGCAGCCTAGAGGAAGAAAGGACTAGTCAAACTACCTAGAAGAAACAACCCCAGCTGAGGCTACTTAGAAGAGACTCAGACCAACTGAGCTACCAGAAGAGGATACTCTCTAGCCTGTTGAACTGCCTTCATGCTGTGCATCGAGGTCAGGTTTCTAGCTTTTAGGAGCTGTCACCCAGGCTGGCATTGGCTTTAGTGGTGCAGCAGTCTTTGGGTCGAGATGAACCCCTCACCCATATTCCTATAAGTAACCGTAATAAAACTTACTGTTGTACCAAGTTGGACTTTGGTAGTATCTCTACTTGGGTCTGTCATGGGTTATCTATCTGGACTGAGTAGATGTGTGTGCTGTATTTCCCCAGGAAAACTTTGTCACACATTACCACCCTCTGGGCCTCGATAAGCTGGGAAGCAATTCTCTGACACACACTTAGTGAAGATGACTGGCCCCTCCCCTGACCTGCACACAAAGTGCGGCCTATGTACAAAGTGATCCCTAGAGACCTTTTTCTTCACTATTTGTATGTGAATGCCTGGGCATGAAAATCATGTCTCCATCAGACAGAGATTTGAAAGTGGTACCAGATAAGGGCTCACATTGGTCATGGGAGCAGATATCACTTAGACAGGGATGATGTTTAAGCATCTAGAGAGCACACAAGCCACGGGGCTGAGGATAGAAAAGATCAGGACAGAAGTAGACTGGGATCAAGGTGGGCAAATCACTAACCCAGCAGTGAAGCCTCACAGTAATCACTGATGCCTGAGGATAGGATTTCAGGAGGATTCTGTGCAATATTACCAAGAGGAGGAGAAAGCCTTTGGGAAGCCGCAGGTCCTACCAGCTCCTCAACCACTGTTGCCTTGATCTTGAACTTCCAGCCTCCAAAAATGGGAGCAACAAGGTTCTGTTTATTACTCCATCTAAAGAAGTTTGCTAACGCAGCGGAAACACAAAGGAAAGACTCCAAACAGGTCTCAGTGCTCTTGGTCCGACCCCAGCAAACATCTATACTGCATAGCACCACCACCACCACCATGTCCACCCCGTGTACTGCACTGACACTCCGGAAGCACCTCTGGCCAGATGCTCAGATACCACAGACACGCAGACATACTAGGTGAAAGGTAATTTAAAACAGAAAATGTGGCAGCACTGGAGCATCTCTGTGTGTCCTGACAGCCACCCTCCTCGGCCTCACATGGCCTGGCTGGAACACAGTCAAGGACCAAGATAGTGGATGACATCGGAATGTGTCCTGTGGGGCAGCAAAGTCCATTCACAAAAAGATGCTAGGCACTCTTCCTGCTGAGTAGGAACACAGAAGAATCTGCTCATGACTTCCGAAGAATGTAAACAAGTCCACTGTGAGCAGATGTCCTCACAAACAGGTGCCCTTACAGGACAGCTGAGCTCCCAATGGAGGAAACGCCTCCTCCACGGCTTACTGGTGAAACGTCCTTCCGTCAAGTAAAGACAGGTCACGAGACATGGGAGAAGCAGCATTTAGAGGCAAGCCCACGCTGGAGTCCCGTGGCTATTTTTCAACAGGTAGGAAACCAGCATAGATTTGCCGGTGCTTATTATATTAAGCATGTCCCTACCCTTGTTGACAGAATGAAATTCTCTGCTGTTCGGCACTGCGTGTTTGTGTAAACTTCCCGGATGATTCTAGGACAAGGTTCAAGGAACCGCTACACACAGTTGAGATAACGACAGCATGGTGTGATAGGAGGAAGACCACAAACCAGCAATGCCAACCCAACCTTTGGGGAAAAAAATCCTGTCAGTGAAATAGCAGTTATCCAGGTTTAAAGCAGTGTGCTCTCTAATGCTTCTGCTAGCGTCCGGTGGGCACGAGGCGGACAGGCAGTGTGGACCTCACCCAAATGCTGCAGATAAGCAGGAGAAACTCCAGGTGGTCATCGCTTCTACTCAGCACATATGAGCATGCGTTTCCACGTCCCATGCCAAGCTCTCCTTTCATCAGGAAGCAGCATCTGACAGAAACACTGCTATGGATCTGCTAGAAACAGAGCCACGCAGGAAGAGCCTGGCTTCCTCATTCTTCGTCTGCCTCGGTATGGAACTGCCATGAGGACTATGATTTAAAAGTTAAGTCTTAAGAGGAAAGGGAGCTTGCGGTCCTGGCCTGGCCTATCACCAACTGACAGACGGGTAACGTGGCCTCTCTGAACATCCATGTTCTCATCCATGACACTGGAATGATGAACAAGAATGAAACTGAGCAGTGGGAGAGCTCTCTGGCATGTCACTCCAAAAGGGACATAGTGACATTTCTCTGGCGCTTTATCCTGACATGCAAAAGTCAAGCCTAATAGATAGGTGTGCCAGGGAACCTCAGGCTGAAGTGCTTTCCATAAAACAGCTGTCAGAAACAACTAAAGAATTATTTCAGACAGTGCAGACCAAACAGATAGAATAATAAATGTAGTACATGATTTCAGATGGGCTATTAGACAGCATAGAAAATGGCAATAAATGACTTTACTGGGTCAACTGGTAAGATATAAATATTGACTGTATGCTATATTTTATGTGATTATGGAGTAAGCACATTGTCTAAAACTATGTGACGATGTAAATGTTAGGGTATACTAAACACAAGGGAATAGATGTGAAAGCATAGAATCTTTGCAGTTCTCCATAAATCTAAACTTGTTCCAAAATACAAATATTTTCTTTACAAATTGTTGACTCTCATGCACACAGTGAAGGACAACTCCAAAGCAGAGACATTACATTGACTCTGCCAGGCTGCTGGACTATGTATCAAAGGCTGTCTTATCACAGAAGACCGCCAGTTCCACCAACCATGGTCACATCATAATTACACCGTTCATTAGAAACACTAAATGAGACTCTTAGAATAAACCAGTGACTCCCGTGACTCTAATGTGTACCGTGGGTTGGACAGCATGCGTCACTTAGCTAGGCTACATACATGGGTGCGATGCAAGTCTTGTTACGTTGCATATCTGGGTCAGGGGTCTAGATAAGGCCAGGGAATCTGCATTTCTAAGGCCCAAGCACCTACCTGTTCCTGAGCTCCACATGCTAAAAAAGCAAAACTGTGAAGCAGAATGGACCTCGGCCCATGCCTCAGCAGAGCGCAGGACTGCTGTAAGTGACGGGCCAGCTTTTACCTTGGTCGCCATTCCTTTGGACTGGCCATACCTAGTCCCATCCCTGTTTAGTCTCTGTCAAATATCACTAGACAATCTTTTTAAAGTTAAACCATAGCTGGTCCTATACAACCCTCACAGGAGGAAGGGTGAGTGCAGGCTGCCTGATATCTGCCTGTATCAGGACCATGCTATGGGGCAAAGATACTTTACTTGCAAGAGTTGTTTCTCCAGTGACCTCAGAGGACGGTTAAAAATCAGTGAGGTGCTGGTCTGACAGCCACTTTTTAACAATCTGCACAATGTAACCTTTCTTTACATGCAAATTTAAGCCCACTCATTCTGATTTGACCTGGGGAGTTTGTTTTGATTACTCCTTTGAGTCTATACAATGCCATGTAACTCTTGCAGTGATCTTCAATCTGATAATAAAATCTGAGCAGAAAAAGGACTGTGAATATAATAATAACGTAGTACCAAGAACATAATGGTTAAGAGTTGCCAAGGCATTCTAATTAAAATTATAAATGCCACTATGCTTCTTGAACCCTGTAAGTATAAATGAAGTCTCGCTTTTTTCTTCCCTCCAATCACTTGTTCTAGAAGGATTTCAGTGAAATGAGAACAAAAACAAATTCCCTGGACAATCTGTAATCAAAGAGTGAGAGCCATATCACATGACTGTCAATCATCCCCGCTCACAAATGAAATGATTCTTATGAACCTCCTTGATAGCCAGTACACATTTTCTGACTCTATTATATTCCAGATAATGTTCCAGACACAAGGGGAATTTTATGCCACTAATAAAACTGTGTTTGACTGGGATTCAAGACTGAGCTCCTCTGTACTAATTTTATTATAAGGCTGTTACAATATAAAAATACTTGTTGGCCCCTTTGGAGATAAATAAGTTTTTTAAGAGTAAGTTTTATATTGCCCATATTAGACTTATCTGCCTACCCATGAGTCCCAGCAGGTGACGTAGGGCAGCCCATCTGTCCTGATGCTCAGAATCCAATCAGTTTGTTCGTCCAGCTGGAGTCACTACTGCTTCAGACAGGAACCTTGTATTTACACAATCCAGCAGATGGGGCAAGACTATAAAAGCCTCATCCATTGCCACTGTAGATGTACAGACTACACTGCAGCAAGTACTGCCCAGATTTTATAGCCCCTTATAGTAGGGAGAAGAGGCTATCCAAAGTCTGCAACCATTCAGTGCAGAGCGGAACACTGCTGTGAGCTCTCCAGTCCTGGAGGCTTTACTCACCTGGTCAATCTCCATGAGTTTAGGGTAGGCGCCAGGCCATTCTATGGCCACCTTCACGATGTCGGCGGGTGGCGGCATTGTGGGACCGGAGGAAGTCCGAAGCCGGTGGAAGTGGGGGTCCTAGTGTGTGGACGGTCACACGTGTCTATACCTAACAAGCAATGACAAAAAGAAAGAAGTAGTTCAGCGCAGATGCAAGGCGAACTGGCTTCATCACTTCCTGTTTTCACTGGCGTATGAGAAATGCTCCCCTTGGCGCCTTGAGACTGAAGCCACAGGGGCAACAGCCAAAGGCACCACAGGTCTCCAAAGAAAGAACGGAGGCTGTGCTAAAGCATTGGAGGGGTTCAGCTTGCCATGTTTCCAGGAGCAAAACAGCAGCCTGCTTACCACAGGATGGAACCCGGCTCTCAAATGCTGCTCTGACCTGAGTGAGCAGGGATCGCGCCCAGACTGCATGTAAACCTTGGCGCTCAGCAGTCTCCGGAAGAACACATTGCCCAGGAAGTCATGGTCAGGAAGTAGGTTTTATTTAAAGCATTTTCTGTGTGTCGCAAATAGATCCGCGCTATAGCAACCAGGATATCTTGAGGAAGGAGAAATTCCCCAGGAGTTCACACAGGCTTGCTCCCACTCCCTCCCCAAGGCCAGTCTTCCCGAGGGAGCTTATACAGGTGGCTTGGGCAGAAGAGCCTTGAATTCTCTCACAAAGGGAGCAATGGTTGCCCTCTCCTGCCTCTCCATTTCTGTACCTCGCTGATCATTTAGTGATGTGTGCATAAATACACAGTATGGAGACTCCCCAAATGTCACCCCGCCCAACAGTTCTTTCCTCTAACCCTACAGCTGTCCAGTTATTGGTTCTTTCTTTCTTTTTCTTCCTTCCTTCCTTTCTTTTTTTTTTTCTTTTTTTCTTTTCTTTTCTTTTTTTTTAATGTGCACTGGTGTTTAGCCTGCATGTATGTCTCTGTGAGAGTGGCAGCTCTTGGGGTTACAGACAGTTGTGAACTGCCATATTAGTGCCGGGAATTGAACCAGGGTCCTCTGGAAGAGAACAGTCAGTGCTCTTAACGGCTGAGCTATCTCTCCAGCCCCCAGATATTGCTTCTTGATGCTCATGCCCTCATGGATGTCAAACAAACACAAAATACATTCTGACATTTTCTCCTTTCTTTACACAAAGGCAGCAAGCACCCTGGGCCCTTTTTGATCCAGTCCATCTTCTAGGCCTCTGGGTGCCACAACAATGGAGCACACTCATTGTTTTCACAGCTGGTCATCTGGGTGTATCCTCCCTAAACAGCCAGCCCCCTGCCGTGGCGTGACTCCATGCTTTCTTTCCTGCCTTTGCTGTTACAAACCAAGCCTGCAAGGCATAAACGTATGCATATGTAATTTTTTAGCATGTAAAAGTTTTTCTCTACACTATAATCACAGACGTAAAATTGCTGGCCCAAAGAGAAGATACTGTTTAAAATTCTGCTAGGCATTTCCAAAGCCGCCCCCCCTCCTTCAGGTTCTACCAACTTGCCCTCCCTCTAGCAATGCCTGAGGCAGCCTGCTTGCACACAGCCTCGCCAACAGACGGAGTGTATGCAGCCTGAAAGCCTGACAGGCTGAAAAGTTCACACCTCAACATACTTTTTAGCTTGTATTCTTCTCATTGCTAAACATAGCAGTGGAATTTCACAGGTTCCCTTCCTTATTCACTGTCCAAACTCTGCCTGTTTCTATGGATCCTTGGCCTTTTGTTTGTTTGTTTGTTTGTTTGTTTGTTTTTTAAGAAACACAAGTCTATATAAAGACTTTAATCAAACATGTCTTTGGTTTTTTATCAGACCATCACAAGTCCTGTCCATTGCCAATGACCATCACATCGCAGTGATGTGACAAATATGACAGAGTTAATGGTGACACCTCAGTGATATCCACAGTTGTGTGCATAACTACCTTCAGTGGAGCTGACCAGCAAATGAAGTAAACTCAAACAAAGCTCCTGCTCCTGGCTAAGGATGACGAGGAACCCTGTTGTGCTAATCAGTGTTGCCCAGCAAGGACCAGCCCACAAGGCACTGGTTTATCCTTTCCTCCACAAATCATTACTGGACCTCCGTTAGGTGCCAGGCTTGCTCTCTGTGTTGAGGACACAGGGGAAGACCTGGTTGTTAGATGCCAACAAGATACAAGAAGAGAGAGGCAGGGGTAGGGGCCCATCAGCACACACTGGTGTTGGTGATTTTCAGGTGGCAGGGAGGTGGCATAGACAAAGGGCCCACAACTGCAAACAGGAAATGCAGGGAAAGCCTGGCTGAACCCGCAGTGCAGCCAGCGTCTGAGTAAAGACCTGGGAGAAGTGTGACAGTGGGGCCCTGTGGACAGCTGAGAAATCACTCCCTGGACTAGGAAAAAGTACGTGCAAAAGCTCGGAGGCCGAGACATTCCTGGAATATTCTTAAGATAGGCAAGACCCTGAAAGCAATTAAGACCAGGAAAAAGAAGAAAAAGAAAGCTTCAGGGAGCAGTGGGTTCCCTGTGTGTGCTCCTTCACCATTGGCTGGCTCAGGATTTCTAGGCAAGAAGTTCATGTACAGCTACTGAGAAGTCGTTCAGCCAAGAATATAGCTGAAGAGATGGCTCAGCGGTTAAGAGCACCGTCTGCTCTTCCAGAGGTCCTGAGTTCAATCCCCAACAACCACATGATAGCTCATTACCATCTATAGTGTGATGTGATGTCCTCTTCTGGCCTGCAGGTGTACGTGCAGATACACAAAATTAATAAATAAATCTTTTTTTTAAGAAGCCCTAATGGTTTGCATTATGTTTCAGTAACTTTAATTTTCTAGGATGATATCCTGAAGAAATAACTATTAAAACAACACAAAGTCTTCTTCTGTTTATAACTGCTCAAAGTTGAAAAACCAATAGGGGCTTATTAAATAACTCCAGTGTCCCAATCTGCACTGGGACTGGCTCTGTAAGGTCTCTGCCCTGCTATACTTGAGAACTCCGGAACACAAACCCTATCAGGAGCAAATCACCTCAACTCAGGGTCCACATGCAAATCCATGCCCCAGAATAAGAACTAAGAAAGAAGCTCTGAGGCAAACCCAGGCAGTGTGCATCTCAGGTAACTCAGTTCAAAACAAAGAGCACCCAATCCTGGCGGTCAAGAGAATAGATCACAGCATTGAGCACCCCTCCACCTCTCCTCAAAACAGTCTACAATTACAGAAAGAAGTGACTTAACTTTCTAGGCATCAAAGGCCGGCCTTGTTCTCTTCCCATTTTAACTGTTCCTTATTTCTGGGAGGAAAACTTGCTGAACAGGTGAGAACACAATGGGCAGGCTCTACAGAGCCCCCCCCCCACCCCCCACCCCCGGAGAGCAGAAGGGCAGCTTGCACAAAGAGGCCATTGAAGGCAAAAGCCAGGCACTTCCCTGGCTACCTTCCCAGGCCAACCAGGCCTCAAGGGCTCTCCCTGTAGTAACAACAGCAGGGCAGACAGGGAGCACCAAGGCTCCCAGGGAGTGGAGTTGGAGGCATAGTGGCAGAGTTAGCAATCCTTCCCACATTTCTCTCCTCAGAGGAAGTCACCCTGGCCTTGAATGCACTGTGTCTCCTGCTCCCAGCAGAGCTTAGGGCAGCATCTCAGTAGCTTTAGCTTGCTAAAACTTGACCAAGGTCAGACCTCTGCCCTGTGCACTGTAACGGGGTTGGCAGCATCTCTGATCTCTCCCCACTACTAAAAGGTAACAGCCCCCTAACCGCCAACCCTACCCCTGCTTCATGAAAAGTTCTGAGGCAGCACACATTCTGGGAAGATCACTGGTGGTCAGGGCAGTGCCACTAGAGCTACACAGGTAAATGGTCTTTTTGTATCTGCAGTGAATATTAACGCACAGACCAAACTGGCCCAATTCTTGGTCAGTCGTAACAGATAGAAATATACTCTGTCTGGTATGGTGGCACACACCTTTAATCCCAGCACTCGGGAGGCAGAGGCAGGCAGATCTCTGTAAGTTTGAGGTCAGCCTGGTTTACAAAGTGAGTCCAGGACAGCCAAGGCTACATAGAGAAACCCTGTCTCAAAAAAAAAAAAAGAAAGAAAGAAAGAAAAGAAAAGAAAAAGAAAAAGAAAGAAATATACTTTGAAGACTTTACCCAAAAAGTCTGGCATCCTGGTACCCTTTGCTTCCCCTAGCAGAACACATGTGACACCTGCCGCTTGTCAGTTTTTTCCAACATGCTGGAACACTGTAAAGGAAGATGCACAGTACGTGCATCCAGGACCAGGTCAGCATTTTCATTGCTGGCTGTCAGATGACTAACCTTTCATGAGAGCTACCAACAAAGGGAAAGCTAAGTGCACCACACCCTACATCTCCCAAGTAATGTGCAGGTTTCCTGACATTGCCCAGTTAATGCAATCAGCCCAGACAGTCTGGTATAATAATTCTTACACAGACTGAAATCTGAGGGCCACTGAGGGCAGAAACAATAGGGGAAGCAGCCGGTGCATCTGGCAAGACATCCTGACCACTGCTTTCCAAAGTAACCATAAATCTCTGGAGGCGGGCAAGGGCGGGGGGGGGGGGGGGGGGCAGAATCCTAAAGTGACCCTGCTTGCCTGCTAGATCCACCTCATCCCAAGTGTAATACTAAGAGCCTGCAATCTTACTACGGATGTTCAGTAGCTTGTTTACACTTGAGTGTATGAGATAAAAAGAGGCCCTTTTCGCTAGACAAACAGTTACTAAACTCTACATCTCAGTTATATGCGGCTCTATAAACCCCTGATAGGTCCATTCTACCGCTGAAAGTCTCCCAGAGTCATGTTTCCAAGGGACAGAAGTCGCTCCATGCCTAACTAGATGTCTATCTTGCTGTCCGATTCATTGCAGTGTGAAAGAACCGGACACTGGACCCCAGGGTAGAACAGAGGGACAAAACCATGAAACAGCAGAAGGGCGTGCCCGAGCCCTTCATTCCTTTTCTCTGACCTACATGGACACCACTGCTGGTGATGGAAAATGGCTTTATAGTAAAGCCTATGGGATAGCAGAGAAGGAGCCACTGGCCTTGTTCTTAAAATGTTGAGTAATTCCCATCTCCCTGTGCCTCGGGCTGTGGGAAGAGGAGGGGCTGCCACTGAAGGCAGCCTCGGGTCACTCTGAGGCTGACCTCATCTTCCTGGGGCTCTCTGGCTTCCATGTTTGAGGTTGCTGCACTAGGTGGGCACTGGACCTTGAGGAGGTGCGTGGCAGACAGACTAGGTTGGAGAATGCTTTGTTCTCGGTGCTGCATCATTCCGTTCCAAGCCGACTGATACAATCTCCTTATCTGCTATGGATTAAATAACCACAGACTTATATGCTAGGGACACTGGCCCCAGCTGGTGACACAATCTGTGGGGGGGGGGGCAGTAGGACGAGGTGGTGCTTAGGGAGAGGAATTGGGTGCCTGAAGGCGTGACTTGGAAGTTTATAATCTCCTCCCTCCCACTCACTTGCCACGTCTGCCCCTCTCTCTCTTCTACCACTCTGGCTTTTATGGAGGGAGCAATTTTGTTCCACCATGATGTTCTGCCAACAGATCCAAGTGACTGTGAACTGAAACCTCTAAAGCTATGACTCAAAATCAAAAGGAGAAGAAAATCTTACCTCATTAATTGTTTAGCTCACGCACTTGTCAGAGTGGCTGAAAGTCTGACCGGCAACATCCATACTTTACAACAATGCAGTGGTGCAGTGATGCAGTGGCGCAGTAATGTGGTGATGCAGTGGGTACAGTAATGCAGTAGTGCAGTGGTACAGTGATGCGGTAATGCAGTAGTGCAGTGGCACAGTGATGCAGTGGTACAGGGTTATAGTAATGCAGTGGCACAGTTATACAGTGGTGTGGTGGTGTAGTGGTACAGTAATGCAGTGGTGCAATGGTACACTGATATGGTAATGATGTGGTGCAGTGACACAGTGATGCAGTGGTGCAGTGTTACAGTGATGCAGTAATGAAGTGGTGCAGTGGTATAGTTATGCAGCGGTGCAGTAATGCAGTGGTGCAGTGGTGCAGCAATGCAGTAATGCAGTATGCAGTGGCACAGTTATGCAGTGGTGCAGTAATGCAGTGGCACAGTTATACAGTGGTGCAGTGATGCGGCAGTGCAGTAGTACAGTGGTGCAGTAGTACAGTGATGCAGTGATGCAGTGGCACAGTTATGCAGAGGTGCAGTAATGCAGTGGTGCAGTGGTACAGTGATATAGAGGAAGCAGAGTCTGTCACTCAGCCTGAGTTAAAGTCATGATTCCGGGACTTGCTGAGTCCTGACTTTGTTTCTTTTTCTGAAACATATTTCACAAAGGACAATCTTTTAAATAAATCATATGAATGGGCAGTCCATAGGGACATGGAAGTCCATGTGGAATGTGTCCCCCCTACACTGGAGGGTTTCCATGAACCACATATGATAGAGGTTGGCTCTACAGATTGAGTCTATCTCTGTCTGTACCTGATGGCCATTCTTGGGTCCTAGGAGGCCAAAAGGGAACTAGTGAGCCTTAGAGACCAAGGAGCATTGCAGAATATGTAAACATTCAGGAGAAAGTGAAGAAAGGGAGAAACTAAATCAAAGCCGCAAGCCTAATGCTTCATTTTATGTAAATGCTGTTGACAAACACCAGTCATTTTAGTAATAACTAGGGCTATTTACTTGCCATGAGAGGAAATGTGCTATTTGCTATGATTACCCTGCAATTTGATAGAAACTTGGACAGAAAATCTTTTTTCCAGCATCTTCACTTGTCATCATGAATGGTATAGGATAGGTGTCAGACGGGACAGGATGGTGGACAGGATCTGAGAGGAGGCAAAGGCGAGGCCCAGTCTTCTATTTACTCTTTGTCACAACTGCGTGATGGAACTAGTTATTTTCTGTAAATAGTGAACAACTGACATCTTGGTCAGTTTAAATTATTTCATCCAAATGTTTCCACATTGTGAGGAAGAGAAGCCTCTTTAGCAGTAACTGTAATGGACCGTGAACCCTCCATGATGGCTCCTCTGATGATGCTCTCACTCCCACAACCTCAGGATGTGACTGTAGGTGGAGACAGGGCTTCTGAATAGGTGACAAAGTAAAAAGTGAGATTTGCGGGGTAAGCTTTAGCCAAGCACGGCTAGTAACCTGACAAGAATGAGGGCAGAGGCAGGCACACAGGGAAAAGCACAAGAGGCTTCAAGCTCACATGCGAGGCCTCAGAGGAATCAACTCCACAGACACTGTGACTCTAAGGCTCGGTCCTCAAGAACTGTGGGACATAAGTAAGGACTTCATAGGAAGAAGTTGAAACAGCGCTGTATTCAAAATCCACTGTGAGGCCTTAAGTAAAGGAACAATCCGAGAAAACACTTAGACCAAAGAGGACCCAACCTGCCGCAACACTCCTCTACAATAATCTCTCCTGAGTTTATTAGGAAAACACTGGTATAGCCTAAAGACAATGAACAAAGCAATTTCTGAAGGAGGAGATGCATTATTAATACATATACAATAGAAGAAATAAAGGGATGAGAATTAAAATCATAAAGCATGCTTGTCGATTATATTGATTAAAAAGTTTATTGATTGGCAAGACTATAAAAACCTTAAAAATAGTGTTATACATTTATTTATTTATTTATTTATTTATTTATTTATTTATAGGTAAGGTCTCATGCAGCCCAGGCAGGCCTTGAACTGCTAATCTTCCCCCTTGTAACCATGTGCCTTGGTGCTGCTTTGGGCAGTGCTAGGAGTGAAACTCAGGGTACTATGGTGCTCAGTAAGCACCCTGCCAAGTGAATGAGGACCCTGTTCACACACTCATCAAGGGGGAATAAAAAACACAAGCAAAAGCTTTTTGAAAAAGAAGTACAAATTCTAACAGCCACACAATTTGGAGTAACAAATTTAGCTTTAAAAATATTTTTCTATTCTCACAAAGCATCTGCTGCAGCAGGGCTTCGCAGAGACAGCACCTCGGGCGTTTGGGACCACATGATTCTTGATTAAGAAACACATCAGTGCACTGTGGGCTGTTGACAGTGTGCTCCACCAGAGGCCAGTAGCACCTCGGGGGTCATGGCATAACAAAATGTCTTCATACTCTGACAACTGCCCCTTGTGGTGGGGTGGAGGAGACATGAGACTCCCCTGATTAAAGACTAGGCCACTAAAAGAGGTTAAATCTAATCGGACTTTTAAAAACCTCATCAGACAGACTAGCTTCACAAGTGGACATTAATAGTCTGAAGTGAATTAAGAGGGAGATGTGATGTAGAGAAAGAATTTGTTGAAGAAACACATACGTTTGTTTTTATGCTGCTAAAAGCCAATAAGAAAATAAATTCAGCGTGAAACCATGAACACCTACACAATATGTGGGAACAGTTATCTAAGCAAGCATTTTCTGACACACACGGCTATGAGGAACTCTGCCCACCCAATTTCTCTACTGTCCCTTTAGGGTAGTAGGACCCACCCCATGGGCTACTGCCCGACAGATAATGATATGTGGGCCCTGTCTTTGGCACCAGGGACAGGCATCAAAACCAAATGGGACCCAAACAAGGCTGTTTCTGGTGACTGCCCATGAGGTATGGAAAGACAGGGTTCTCTCTCTTCCCACTAAGGACTGAAAAGCTAAAGCTGTCTGCAGACCTGTGCCCTTCGAGTGCGTAGGAGTCTGCAGTGAAAAGGAAAGAGGCAAGAAGGACAGAAGCCAATGAAAGGAGGGCAGGCAAAAAAAAAACAGGTGCAAGGACAGCATCCTAGCTGCTAAGTTTCTGGTTTCTACCACTTTGCCAACCCTGATACCCGTCCTAGATGCAGGAACAAATGAACTCACTGCTTTTCTGTGAGTTTAAGCAATGGTTCTCCTACTTGTAATTGAACCACTGCTAATCCATGAACCCTGCCCCGTTTTGTTTTGTTTTTTTGTTTTGTTTTGTTTTGTTTTGTTTTTTGCCCTGGGCTATTATTATCTTGTCATTAGATGACTGGCATAAAGCATAGTCCAGTTACACAACAGAAGTTTGCCACCCAGTGGTAATTGACTTCAGAGTTCCAACATCACCTGGTCCTCAGGGCTCAGGGAGCTGTTTCACTCGAGGACTGCTAGCTGAAGTCATGCATGGATTTCTGGAATTAGTCTCACTTAAGCATCTCTTGCACAACATGCTTTCTCTAAGACTTTAATGGATGCAATGCAAAGAAAGAAAAAAGGAGAGCTAGGTCTCTTGGGAAACACTGAATCAAATAGTAGTTACCAATAACTGCTGCACGTACCATATACTTTTCCTAACAGAGTTCTGAAAGAAGTACCGTTACAGAAAAGACAGCATGTGCTCCATTTCCGTATGTAGCCCAGACAGTCAGAACACAGGCCACACTTGCCTGAGTCAACAACCCATGATACAGTCACCCTCTTTTTAAAAAGAGGGTAGAGTGTGGCTTTACAGCAGGACATCTCGGGGGCTCAAATAGAACACGTGTATACTGTGAAGTCTCCATATCCAATGTACAGTATTTTCAATTGTATCTGTCCAGATTTTTTTTTTTCACAGACCATGATCTTATGGCACTGGCTTCTCGTGGGATATTAGGAGACAATGAATCGAGGCTGTTTGCCTCTTTGGTTTCTCAATAAAGAGAACTGCTGAAGAGATTTGGGCAGAAATTAATGGAACATGGCAGAGGAAACTTTTTCCAAAGTCCATACTGAATTACCATCACCTGGTGGAGAGAATGTCTCCAGGAAAGCCTCCCAAATCTTCCATACAACAGTTTCCAAGTCTCATAATGCAGCCAAAATTCAGCTGAGTGCAGCTTCTTGGGTGCAAATGAGCAGAAGATAAAATGACAAAAACAAAAACAGAATACGTGTGTTAGCGTATAGGCAGTCAGCTAGCCCACCCCTAAAAAACCTGGCAACCTGTGACGTCATTACCTGTTGCTGCCAGGTGAATGCCAGATGTGCACCTGATAAAAGGGTCCCATACTCCAACCATCCCTTTCTCTCAGCCTCTCCCCCCCCCTCTCTCTCTCTCTCCCTACTCTTCTCCCCTTCCCCTCCCTCAAATAAACTTCCTTGTATCAGACCTGTTCGTGGTGTGCAATTCCTCACGTATATATTATAACTACATTTACTTGTGGTCTACATGAATCTGAGCCTCTCCGTGCTTTGTTTGTGCGAATGTGACTCCAGACCTGGACATAGACTGTTCACAGACTGCTTTCAAGGAGCCACCCCTGTTCTCCACCGGTACGTACTCCAAGGGGTTGCTAGTCAGTGTGCCAGGTAGGTGTCCCCTTAAGATCAGCAACAGCTCGTTTGCAGTGTCTGCTGGCTGTGGAGCCTGAAGCAGGCAAATCTCTTGTCCAGCCCGTTGCCGGTACGGTGAGGAGTAACAGAACTGTAGCAAAGGTTTGCTGTTTGTATCCTCACCGAAAGGCTGCTGTTTCCTGAGCTGGCCTGTTCGCTTCCTTTTGCCCTGTATCTGCTTCAAAGAAGCCCACCCAGAAGTCAGCGCCAGAGGTAGGCAGCAGCTCCCCGCAGAAAGTGGACTTCACAGTCATTGATGCTAGAAACTGCCAGAAGACATGTTCCCGGGTGCTTAGAAGGACCCACGACACCAGAGCTCCTCTCTACCCTTACTCTGTTTGTGCCAGTTGCCCTAGAGTGGGACTCTTTCCTCCTGCACCTCTGCAGTTGTAGGCTGGCCCAGATGGCACGGCTTAGAACAGGTCAACATTTTCCAGACAAACGAACGAATGAATGAATCACTCGCTTCTTAAACACAAGTACAGAGACTGTTGAAAAAAATTATGCAGGAATACTGAAGCCAATGATTTGTTTTTAAAATCCAGGAAACCTCCAAGCATTTTTTTTTTAAACAGAAGCTATTTCTTGAACAGAAATCGAAAGGGAGCCAGAAGCCCAAGGGTAAGACGGCCTATTCCAGATTCTTTCCTCCTGGAGAAATTCGATGGAAAACAGGATGAGACTGACCCAGGCTGCTGGGCTCTCTGCCCCTCACTCTGCGCTCCCAGCTTTGGGAATCAGAATTTCTACTGGAAAGCTCATTACTCTGCAAACTAATGCACACACTTCCTCTAGTGTTCTGCTTTTTTGGATATTTGCTTTTCACATTCCTTTTCCTCTACTGTAATGCCAGTGCTGCTCGCTTCCTCCCCACAAGGCCTGTCCCTTGGTGACAGGCACACATTCCCCGGCAAGAGGCAGAGCCAAGGCCCCAATTCCCTATCTCCGAAGCCAGACTGACGGCCACAGGAAACGCTGCAGCCCTTCCATCAGCTCGCAGCCAAACACTCAAAGTTTCCAAACCTGCTGATCAAAAAACAATACGTGAGACGCCGCCGTTCTCCGCTTCACTCAGCTGCCCAGAACTCCAGGGCCAGCCTAGGAAATGCGTTTGCCTCAGATTGGTAGGGAGGACTATGTGGAGCACAGTGCTGGTTAGCCCCCCAACACACACACACACACACACACACACACACACACACACACACACACACACACACACACACACTAGTCTGCCACAGCAGCAAAGGCAATCAGGCGGCGGCACCCAGGTACACTTTACCTCTGGCCTCACCTCTTCCCCCTCTCCCTCAGGAGTTTGACTTTCATTCTGCTTATAGGTGCAGGTTTATCCAGAGTCAGAGAGTGGTCTGGGTGTTAGCACAAAGCTCCAGGACTCTAAACAAGTTACACAATGTCTCACAGTCTGCCTCGTCGACAAACTGGACCAGCAATGGCAGTGCTGGTCAGAGAAGCACACTCTGCACGCCCTGTGGACTTAGATTCGAAGGCCGTTGGTGTACATTGGCACCTGCGCTTCTATCTCTGCTTCCTCTGTCCCTGGAAGCAGGCCACAGAAACCAAGAATCCTCTCCGCTCAGCAAGTCACAGGCACTAGGACTTGTCGCCAGCAAACCGACAGAGGCAATTCTGAAAGTCACTCTCTCCCGTCTCCTTTCCTCCGAGCAATGGCTGCCTTCCTTTGCTTCTTGTAACGGGAATAATAATACCCTGACCAAAAGCAACCTAGGGAGGAAAAGGTTTAGTTCATCTTACACTTCAAAGCGGCAGGTCATTGTCAGGGAAGGGGAAACAGAAGCCGACATGGAGAAACACAGCATCGTGGCCTGCTCTTCATGACATGCTCAGCCTGTAGTTTTGTGCAGTCCACCTGCAGAAGGGCGGCCTCTCCCACTAATCAACAAAATGCCCCACAGCCATGCACATGGGCCAGTGTGATGGAGCCATTTCCTCAGCTTGACCTTTTCTCCGGTCTGTGCCAAGTTGGCAACAGCTGGCCAGGAAAACTTCATTCCAGAGGGAGGCCTTCCTTAAACCCAAGAGGCAGGGAAGCTGAAGAGAATCTGGAGAGTTCTGCTGGGTCCTGCCCATTGCCAGCAAGGCAAACACTCATCCTCAGTCACATTTCACAAGCTCTCCATCCTCCCTCAAGCTTTCCTTTGGTCCTTGGGTCTAGATTTCTGAACATGCCTATGGCACAGAGAAGTTTGATTAAACAAGTGTCCTATTTTTTTCTCTTTGTTACTTCTTTATTTTTATATGCATGCCAGCTGTGGTCCATCAGAGGTGAGAAAAGGCACCCCTCTCATGAGACAGCTATGAAGATGAAATACTTATAAAGCAATGGAATAGCTTTTTTTTTTTATTTGACAGTCTCGGGGAACCTGAATGACTGTTACCTGGACACATGTAGTGTCATCTTATGGATTCACAGAGTCACCACTGCCTAGGAGCTCTTCTCCTCTAAAAAAGAATCACAACAGACACAAACATGACAGGGTTGCAAACCACAAGAGGAAAGGATGACGTCACCCTAAGTCCATGAAGGTTTGTAAGATTTGGAGAGAATTTCTTCAGAGTTTTAGGAGATGCAGAATGTTCTAGGAGAAGAGCTGTACTGAGGTAAATTGGAGGGTGGATATTATGGGTAAGATACTGTGAGGACCACCCCCTTCCTTGAAGAGAATTGCCTGAACAGCTGCATGATAAACCATGGGACCCATTGTCTCTGCTGGTTCAGAACCAAGTACCTCAGGACGACTCTCTGTGAGAGACGTGACCTGGACACAACATCTTAGAGCCTTCCTCCCCAGGAAGTGCATAGAGTCAGATGCAAATGAATACCTGGAGGAGCAACAAGTACACAGAGGCGACCTGCCACACAACTATTGCACAACTTCCGCAATTATGTCCTTCCAGCTTCCCATAATGCCATCTGCTCTCTTATGTCAGACCATCCCATTTGTGCCTGCTTAGTCCTGCTGCCCAGAAACTGTGGATACTGCAGGGACTAAAAGTGTCACGAGTACTCAGCTCTGTCTAGAAGCCATTGAAAACTCTTTCAGAAAAGACCAGAAAGAAAACACAAATCTCCCTGATGCTCAGGACTTGGAAGTTCTCCACTCACGGGTGGTCCAACTTTAGATTGAAAATATTTTAACTACATTTTTTAAAGAAAAAAAAATAAAATACAGCAGCTATTTATATGACACATATGCTATACGAAGACTTGTACGTACCTAGAAGTGATTTAACCTAAGTGTGTGTGTGTGTGTGTGTGTGTGTGTGTGTGTGTGTGTGTGCGTGCGTGTGTGTGTGTGTATGTGTGCGCGTGCACATAGGCTATATACAATGTCATCCGTTTTTATATAAGAGACTTCAGCAAGGGTGCCAGTGAGAGCCCCTGAGACCAATTTTCTGAGGGACAACTGTATTTTATCCACGTGGTTATGAGGCACAACCCCCACACCCACCAGAACAAACAGATCCTGTGGATGTCCCCTCTTCTCTCATTATGGGAAGCTCTCACACAAATCTGTGGCTTCTAGTTTTGAATCTGCGCTCCCTTACCAGAGCCACACTGGTGTAATTTGCCATGAGATAAACCTTGTGAGGGCCTATGTTATTGCTATACACATAGAGGCATCCTTTGGGGGAGTTTTTACACAAATAGCCCAGTAACAGTGGATTGTGACTGCCATGTTTAAGGCAAACAAAATATGGTTCTTCTAGACTTATGGGAGAGGGAGATGTGGGAGTTGATGGAAGCCCAGGAATTGGCTTTCGAATGTGTATGAATAGGATTGTCCCTTCCTAGACAGAATCTAGACTCTTAGACAATATGGTAACCAGCGTCAATGGGTGCAGGGACTTCCTGGGAGACCCAGTGGGAAAGCCCAAGCAGTTAGTACAAGACTGGCCGCTCTTAGTTCCCTGTTCTTTGTTCTGGTACAGATTGTTTGTAAAGGCATGGCCATTGCCTCCTCAGTCAGGAGAAAAGCAGAAGGCGGCCAGTAACAGGTACACACTGCACTCAACCTGCCCTCCTCTTCCTCCTTCTCTTCTGCATCCTCCTCCTTCTCCTCCGTTTCTTCTTCTTTCTGTTTCTAAACAACAGAACTATATGTCCTCACGGGTCATTAATCTAAAGGTAGGAAATGAAACTGGTTGACGTCTTCTGAGACCTCTCTTCTTGGCGTGTAGACATTTCTATTGCTCCTCTATCTTCATAAGGTATTTTAATTGATCTGCTCAACAACTTCACACATGTATACAGTGCATTCAGTCTACTCTCACGCCCTCCCACACACACCCTCTCTTGTCTCCTGTCCGCCATTGTCATCCCCTCTTTCTCCCTAGAGGTCCCTTTCCTATGTTCATGCTGTTCTGTTTTAGTCTTTGAGTCACTGATTTTAACTAGGACCATCTGTGTGTATCTAGTAATGTCTGACAGGCTTACTGTTGGGTACACAACTGAAGACAATAAATGTCATCGTCCCCTAAGAATCGATCACTAGCCAACAGTTCAGTGGAGACCGGTAGAGCCCCCAGAGTCTCCTCCTAGATCCAGGACTGTTAGACTGTTTTTTTTTTCTTTTTTACTCAAATGCAAAATGGAAAAACAACAACAACAAAAGAAAACAAAAACAAAACTCATAGCACCTATCACACAGTTCTTCAGGATGAACACTGATGAACACTAAGATGGCAGTGATGGGAGCCACACTATATAACTATTAGCAGCGCACACATATTGCACACTTTGTCCACACAACAGCCAGGATACAAGTGCTGTCCTCAACCTCACTCTAAGAATGAGGAAATGGATTCCCTGAGAATTGCAGTGAGCAGGGCGTGCCAGTAAGACGCTCATGCTAAACCACCACACTAAACTTCCTCTAACCTTCACACACCACAGTGAGGGCAGTGCTGGCCCAAAGCGAGAACAGCCACCACCCTGAGCCCCACAATGGCGCAGCAAGCCAGCCATCAGCCTGTTTCTCAGGAGAGAGGCCAGGAGGTCGGGCACATTTTTATGACGTGTCTGGCACATTTTTATGACATGCCAGTCCTCATTCTAATACAACCTCTAAACCACGCTTTCTCTTTTCTTTTCTTTTTCTTTTTCTTTCTTTTTCTTTTTCTTTCTTTTTCTTTTTCTTTTTTTCCTTTTGACATTTTGGACATTTGAAATCAGTTCTGGTGTGGGATTTTGATGCTTAACAACGACTCAATGACTCAATTCTCCATGCTGTGATATAATTTGCAACTTACTACCACCTCAGAGAGACAGTTCTGTAGGAAAGACACCCCAAACACCCCACTGCTCAGATCAGTTGCAACTGTGATAAAAACAAAGATCACCTCACAACCCTACCATTGCACCTCTTCACTCAATAAGGGGATGAACTTTTTTTTTAATCTGAGTCAAATCTGCTTCCTCACCTGGAGAAAGAACAGAGAGATTCTTTTATAAGCAGATAACATGATTTTATTCCCACTACTAAGAAATAATCTTAATTGACATCTAGCTCTTCGGAGCACAGCCAGAGAACAAGTACTCAAAACCGAAATACCCATAATAAGCATTTAATGAGCTTATTATGGAAAAGAACCTAAATAGCAAATCAATTCACTGGGGCACAAGAGAGTTCACTGGGAAGTTGCGCCATTTAAAGTAGAAGTTTATAAAAAAAAAAAAAACTGACTGAAATCGGAGGGGGAAAAGACACAGTTGACATTTCAAACAACTACTTAAAAATTTTCCAAGCAAAAATTAATTCAACCATACATACAGAGCACACAACTCTCTGGTCAAAGCAGGCCCAAGTGACATTTTTAGGAGAAAAAAAAATCCAGCATCTGCCTGTGGGTATTTACCAGTTCTATTTGAAGGAGATAAAGCAGCCATCTATTAAAAATGGGATCAAATTAGGCTGCATAAATTTCAAAGGGATTTCAGCCAACACCCAGCTCAGCCAACCAGCAAGACCTATGTGATAAAGTGCCTGCCGAACGCGCAGAATAGTTGCCTGCTGCACTTGTATGCGTAAGCACTGCCCTGACTTCACCGCTATCCGCAAAGCTAGCGGCTGCAGTATCTTTCCTAGGAAAATTGTATTAACACACTTAACATTTAAAGACAGGAAATCTGTGTGGAAAACGTACGGTAAAACCCTAAGATGAGATAAGCAAGCATTTTAGAATGACATTAAAAAAAAAATCAATGACTGGGCTGGAAAGATGGCTCAGTAATTAAGAGTGCTTACTGATCTTACGGAGGACACTGCTAGTTGAATTCGCAGCACCCACATGAGGTAGCTCACCATCTATAATTTCAGCTCTACGGGGTCTAATGCCTCTGTCTCCCTCAGGCACTGGCATGTGGATATACTACACAAGAAGATACACAAACATACACATAATAAAATAAATACTTGAAAAGTCAAAGGAATCAGTGACGTCAGACAATAGTCACAACATATTTCCATTCATAATTTGCATCTACTTGTGTTTACATAATCATTCAGTGCAAATGTGCCACAATGACAAGAGCTTAAAATGTTCATATATTACTGGTTTTTAAAAATGAAATAAAAAATTTTACTTTCTAATAATATTAATGTTTATTCTTTGACCTAGAAATTGTACTTCTATGGATTTACCTAAACACAGTGAGACATATGTTTACACAGCACATGTATATCAATGACCTAACCATCCTTACCCATAAATGCCAATAACCAGACACATCTCAAATGCTCACCAAGTAATCGATGGATCAACAAATTACAGAATGGCAGACACACATGGACAATGACTCAGCAACTTCAAAATAATGAATTATTGATGTGTATGGTATTAAAAGTAACTTCTGCCCAGTATAGAGTCATGCTGACTTTGTAATAAAATTGTTGGGCTCAAAAAATATTACCCTAGGGCTTAGCAGTCAAGAGCACTGACTGCTCTTCCAGAGGATCCAGGTTCAATTCCCTCAACCCACATGGTAATCTGACAGCCTGACACAGACATACATTCAGGCAAAACATCAATTCACATAAAATAAATAAATGTAAAGGTATCACCCGAGCTTCAATATTTTGTTATGCTGATTTGTAGCAACAAAGGGAGCAAGCCAGGCTGAGCGGCAAAGATCTTCTGACTTCACCTATCTTACTGTCCTGGAAATCAGACGTTTTTTTCTCTTTCGTTTCTTTGTTTGTTTGTTTCCTTGGAAGCTGCTTATATGTACTCGAACTGCCGTCCTCCCAAATTGTCCTTACATCCATAAAAATCGTTCTCTCCCTTTTATATCTTTGAATATCGCTCACCCTAGAGGAAGAAGTCCTACCCAGAAAGAAGCAACGTCTTTCAGAAAGGCTGAAAAGAAACCAAGTGGCCAGCTCACCTCACTGCTCTACTTCTCAGTCTACTGCCAACAGGGTGGACTCTCTGGTCCAGTTAAATGCCTACCTCCTCTTCACCAGGCCTGAGCATAAAGGTGCTTCTCTTGTCCTGTTTGGGACATTTTGATGGCTCCTGTATCATGAACATTTTTAGTTAAACAAATATGCTGTTAAGCCATCTTTTACTCTATAATTTGTACTGCCTGGGAATCTTATCGTTGGTAAAGCAAGGCAACACACCTTCCTGAACCACAGCATTGTCTAACTCCATCCTCAGCACAGATGACACAGTTGGCGGTTTCAACAAAGACCATATTTCTACAAGCCTCACATATTTACTGCCTGGTCTCTTTGGGGAAAGTTTGTTAATCAACAACAGAAGCCAGAAATACATATTGTATAATTCTTTTTAAAGAATACTCTGGGAAAAAATCAAAATTACATTGCTATAAAGCATATTCATGATTACAAAAGCAACCACTTTGCATGGAGCACAAGGGACCTCCCCTCCCCCAAAATTTCTTTTTTTAATTAATTTATTTTTATTTTATGTGCATTGGTGTTTCACCTGCATGTATGCCTGTGTGAGAATGTATGATCACCTAGAACTGGAGTTCAGAGAGAGACGAGCTGCCGTAGAGGTGCCGGGAATTGAACCTGGGTCTTCTGGGAGAGCAGTCAGTGCTCCCAACCACAGAGCCATCTCTCTAGCCCCCGACAAGGGAATTTTAGAGACTGATCAAAAGCCAGTGTCTTGGCTCTGATGATGGTCATGTGACTATATGTATTTGTTGGTACTCAGTGAAAACTGAGTCCCTTTACTGTTCTTCGATAAAGCCATCCAAAAATGAATAATGAGATGAATCATAATATGTAATTTATAAACAGCCACCTCCTTCCAGGTGTCCTTTCAGGTAGTAGGGATATAACACGAGAAAAGTGGTGACATTTCTTACCAAACGGAGCAGTTATGCTTTTGGGGGGCCTCACAGTGCCCCATAACGCATGAGTAAGTCTGTGGGCCTGCCAGTTGTTAAGATCACACAGACCCAATAAGTGCTAAGCCCAGCTTAACTAACATAGATCTCATATGTAAGACTTTACCTTTTTCTAGACTGTCTAGGCAATTATGTATTATATATATATGTGTGTGTGTGTGTGTGTGTATACATACATACATACATATATATGTGTGTGTGTGTATATATATATATATATATATATATATGTATATAAAATCCTATACTTCCGACTTGATTCTCTCCCTCACTTCCTTGTGTCCCTTCTTCTCCTGTACTCAAGTATCACACTGTCCACTTAACACAGCTACTTAGCATCTCAAATATTACTAATTTTTATAATAAAGACATATTATCAAATAGTATCTTTATTGTCAGTTTCTCCTTCAGAACTTCTCACATTAAAAATGGGGCTTGTGATCAAGCTTGACACCAGCGTTTCTGTTTCTCCTTCTCTAGGGACACTGGAGGATTGTACTTCTAGCCTCTGGTTGGCTGGAACATCAATGAATATACAACTGACTGTGATCAAAGACACATGAGTAAAAGTACCATGGGCTCTGGAAGGCCTGTACATGGTGCCCAGTGTTTTTGCTTCCTCGGCACAGAGAGCACAGCAGAACCTGTGTGGAAATGCTGTCAGCCTAGACCACAGTGTAGGAGGACACACAGACCTGCGGTGGATTTTGTAGAACCTGAAATCCTGTTGTGCTAGCATACAGCTTTGAGAATACTGTTAGCATAGCTGATTTAGCCTTTTAGCACACTCTGCGGACCTCTGGTTCTCATGTCAGTATGAGGAAGTCCCTTTTCACACTCTTCCCTTCCCTTCCACATGACCTCAACACAATCCAGCTACACTCCCACCGACTTTAGCAGGCCAAAGCAACAACTCACTCTCATTTGGACTCTCGAAACAAACCTCCCACCTACCCTCCATAGAGACACACAACAGAAACTCCAGGGACTTTCAAATAGCACCCCAGCTAAAACACGCCCACTGCTCTGGGCCTTAAATACAAACTAAGGCCCACACAGTCCAAGCAGGGCCCCTGTGCGGGCCGCTCTGCCCCGCATCACCATCGCCATCCTGCTGTAGAGACCTCTACTGAGGCTAAGCAAGTACACGGAACTTATTCTCTTCTCTTATTCTTTTTGCCCTCAACTACTTTTAGAAAGTTTATATCCAGACTTTAATGAAAAAGAAGCAGAAAAACCTTAGCTCTCTTGTCTTTTCTCCCTTTGTGTTTTTTATATTCCTTAGCACATAAGAGGAGAATTGACCTTTGGAAGAAATCTCCTGAAGTCCATGTTCTTGCTTTACAGCCAGAAGATGAAAGCATTTGTCATGAACTAAATACCAGAATTCCTAGCAATGTGGCAGAGGCAGGCGGATCTCAGCCTGGTCTAGACTGAGTTCCAAGACAGCCAGGGCTACCCAGACAAACCCTGTCTCAAAAAACCATAAAGAAATAAAAACATCTAACCACACCTATAGTGAAGACAGCAACAGAAGACACACCTCCAGGTCCTGGGAATTCCAAATTCCAGAAATGAGTTAGAAGTGACTAAGAAATTTTTTTTAAAAATCAAGGAGCAATTTTCCATGGAAAATCACACTTTACAAAGGAGACAGCTGACCACAAGGAAACAGCTACCCAAATCTGTCCTAGGAAAAGCATTATCTCCTTTAATTCCGTTCCAACTAAAACCATGTCCTGGACCAGTACACTGTGATACAAGGTGTTCCTGTTCCACAGAAGAACAGGCAACATCCGTACAAGCCCACCTCACATCCGTCCATCACAGGAAAGCAAAATGTCCAACTCCCTTTCTCTTTAGAACTGGAATGGGAAAGCATTTTCAACTATCCCTTTATTAATACAAGACAGAACTTCAGAGATAAGGACATCTCACACGGTAGCATCTCTAATATACAGTCTGTCAAATATAACATTAAATATAAGGCTGAATGGGTTCTTGGCTCACATAACGAGCTAGAATGTTGACATACTTGTTCTGAAATCATGACTCTCCTGAACAGCTTTAATTCAGACACGATTTTTCCCTCACCCTAAACATTAATTAATCCAACCAGAGAACGAGACTTACTTTCTTCCTTCTTTTAAAAACTTCTAACTACCTTGGGAAAAAAATAACTCATACATTCTATACAACACAATTTAGCTCTGGTTTGATATTTTTCACAATAATTATCTTTGATAATTAAGAGGACCCAATCTAAGTCACACTGAATTTCTTCCTTTCATTTCACTGGCTCAAACTATCTTATGATCTGGCAGGTTTAGTTGGAGAAAGAGAGCAGACACACATACACACACACACACACACACACACACACACACACACACACACACACCAGAGGGCATCTGTGTTCACACTCTGCCCCTGCAGCCCCTGGCAGCTCAGGACATTCATTTGCTTTCCTGGCACCTTTGATGGAAAAATGACCTACAAAAGGCAGGTCAGAAGCGACCCCTACTGAAGCTCAGGAGGTTTTTATGAGTTCTGTATGTCAAGGCACTTGGGACATACTGAATATTATCTGTAGATGTTGTTCAAACATCTTTATATTTGACAGGAGTGGACAACCTAATCAAAAAGGTAAGGCTTGGGGGTGCATACGATTTTTAGGTTGTTTTTTTTTTTCTATCAACAATAGCTCTTTGCCATCTCAGATTTACTCTGAGGTTACATAGACCAGGAAAGCAATCAAATTGTTCTGTCTGCTCCAAACAGGAGTCACAGAAGTCACTTCTAACGGCAGGCCACGTTTCCACTTTATGTCCAATTTTTTAAGATGATCAAAGCCTGGCAAACTTAACAGACTGAAGAATTTTTTCAAAGGGATGTTGGCAGTGAAAGGAGTTGGTGAGCTGTGGTCAATGCCGCTTGCTACAAGGGACTCCACTCAAGTGTGGCTGAAGTCAGAGCAAAGCAAGAAGCTGCAGATTTTCTCCAGGGACAGCTGGTACCCAAGCTCCCTCTGGTCAGTACTGGCCAACCCCAAAGCAGCTGCTGGCAAGAAAGGGCCACCAGCAGCCTGCTCTGCAATGTGCTTCCCAGAGAAGCTCTCTCCAGGAGTGAGGATGGAGAAAGGACAGATTGACTCCCTCAGATGTGCCAAGAGGGCCAGCCTCTATCTTAGAAATGCCGAAAGCTCAAATCCAGGGGCAAATACAGCTTGTGAGATGATGCAGCAGGCTGAATAATGCACTAACCAATAGCTTCGCCGTGGCAGACAGTTGAGGAGCCCTCTTTCTCTCAGGAGGAGTTGTCTGCACTCAGCTCACTCCTTGTCTCTCCCCAGGCAGAGACACAGTCAGGTATCACCACAAGGGCTGTCACGCATCGATCTTAAGTGCCACAATATGAAGACGTGAAATGACTAGTTGTCATTATAAAGACCTACAAATATCACAACCACTGCATTGGTAAGAACGTATCTGGCAGCTGAGTCACCGAGCTGAGACTACACTTCAGAGGGGGATCCAAAGGTCAGCAACCCAGAGGCTGCCAAAGGATAAGACATTCAGAAGATGCTTTTCTTTCTGGCCTTAGTGTCCCTATGCTATTCTTCCATGCTGTTTGTTGAGGGTTTTTCTCTACTCAGAGGAAACTTATGTTGTATATCACAAAACCAAACTCTATTAGTCAGCATCATCTTATATCAGACTTAGCATTGATAAAGAGCATAATGAACAAACCCCCAGAGAACAGAAACTGCGCCTAACATGAGAACCCCAAGTGCCAGCAAGCATCGAAAGCAACAGAGATTCCTGTCTACTTCTAGTGAGAGGGAAACTGGCAAAACAGTTCTGCTGGAAATGCTGGCACTGCCTAGTGAAACCAAAGTGTGGATGGTTTTCATGGGCTCTGTCCATCCCTTGTGTACACATAAGAGAGGCACTGTACGTCCTGTGCTCTAAGGCAGTGGTTCTCAACCTGTGGGTCGTGACCCCTTTGACAGCCCTCTACTTCCAAAAATATTTACACCACCATTCATAACAGTAGCAAAATTACAGTTATGTAGTAGCAACAAAAATACTTTTATGGTTAGGGCGGGGGGGGGGGGTTTGCCATCATATGAGGAACTGTACTAAAGGGCCACACGTCGGGAAGATTGAGAAGAACCACTGCTCTAGGTAGCAGACCAAGGAGCATCCATCTCCAGCAGCAAGAGACTATACAAGATGCAACTGTAGGAGAAATGAAGCATTCTCTGGTCATACAGACTGTGTATGCTCTAAAGAATGAAAACAAACCCTTGGTATAGTCACACGAGTGACATCAAAAATAGGATGATACTCTTAAACCACTAAAAGTTTCAGGAGGAAAAAAATGCATTTTTTATAAAGTTAAAAGTGTATTATTTATATTTATGTAACATTAAAGAAAACAAAGAAATCACTAAGATAGTATTCTGAGTTAATTTGTACTAGAATGAGGAATAAAAATGAGATCTGTGCTTCACTGACTGGTGATAATCTACTTATTAGGCTGAGCGGCTAGAATCTACCTATGTGTTTCTTTATTCTACTGGGTACCCACTGAAAATTCAAATTCCATCATCATTTATTATCAACTGTGGCTTTTGGTTTTCATTTGCCAGGAAAGTTTACTTATATAAAGCATAGCAGAGAGCAAGGCCTCCCTACACTAATAAATATGAAAACCCATGAAATTCCATTGAACATACTTAAATTAGCAGCAGCATTGTCTTAAGGGCACTCTGAACCGTGCAGAGGACTCCGTAATGGACTAAAGCGTCACTCCTTTCCTAAAGGGTGAGGCACACAGTTCCTAGGGATGTACAGCCGCACAGCACTGGGTAGCTGCCGTCTCTCCAGGCACATCTCCCTGTTTCTGTCCCTGAGGTGCCCTTACGGTCTACAGTCAGTCCTAACTGCCTTGAGGAGTTACTTGGAGCACCCACCCAGTCCTTGGCTTGCTTTGAAGTCGCTGGGTAGCTCCAGGGAGGTGACAGTGATGGGGAGGAATCTTCATGGAGGGAGAAATCGGAAGAGAACGAAGGTGTAGTGGGCCCAGAAATGTCTTCTCTCCAAGTCCCTTTTACTAAAACTCATGAAAATAATTATCAAAGATAAAATCCTGCAATGACTTAAGTTGCTACAATCATGAGCGGGGATCATCGCTCAGTCGTCATCCTCATGACCTTTATAAAGGGCGTGTAAAGAACAGTGGCTGTGGGACTTTCCATTTAAAAAGAAAAGGGAAAAGGCAAGCGGCTGCCTCCCAAGTTCTGAGTTATTACAAGGACGCTGTTCCTAATACCACGTTATAAAAATTATAAAAAGGTATACAATGAATGGAAATGAAAAAATGAGGGGATGAGCTCTGGGGTGAGAAGGCCTCGGTATGCACAGGTAACTGTGTAAGTCCCTTAGGCTTAGTTTCCCCATCTGTACAATGGGAGCAAAACTGACATCTCATAAGGTTGTTCAAAGAACTACTGAACCCAAGTATTTCAAATGAGTCTTTGAGGCACAATAACAACTCAATGCATGATCGCTTTTACTTTCTGAGATTACAAAGCCAAGCAGGCCTCAAGCAGAATGTTCCAGAGATACATTTTTGTATATACCCATCACCTACACATCTAATCTTGAATGTCCTCCCAATTGAGTAATTAGCCCTCGTTATAACTTCAAATTGTGCTAAGAAGCATCTTGCTTCTCCTCAGAGCCGAGAGAGACATATGCAAGCATCTTTCAAAGTAATAAGAACACAAGTATTAGCAGAAAACTGTCCCTCTCCCTTCTGCTCATTGGATCAACTGGTTTGTACATTTAATAAAAATTTTCCACTGTAATTCCAGATACAACCCCTCATTCATTAGGGCATCTGGCACGTGGCCCTCCCCCCAACCCAGCTTTCTTTCTTTCCAACCTGGCATGGGGCAGAGGGGAGGGACTGGCATGAGGCAACATCTTTCCCACTCAGGCAGACTGGCAATGATGCCCAGTTGATGCTGGACGCAACCATACAGCCAGGCTTGTAAAGGCAAGAGCAGGCAGCCGCACTGGAGGAGCAGTGGCATGCGAGCCTCGACACCTGTAGGGAGACATTACCACACAAGTGGCTCCTCCTGAAAGACCACACTTGCCTGGCCCTTAAAAGTGCAGCAGGGGACCGTACCAGGTGAACAATTGAGATGCTCCTGGTAGAGATGTGTGCCAAGGCACTTACCTCTCAGAAGCCATGAGGAAGCCATCTCAGCCATCCAACCGACAAGGCGATGGAGTAAAAGATACGCATGCTCGTTCGCGTGGAAAATCCCTATGCAGAATATTATGTTCCCTGCTTCATTAAAAGAAGTAAAAGGTATATTATTCCCTGGAACTTCCTTCACTTCCACAGGGTTTTCCTCCTAAGAGGCTCAACACGTTATCAAAAAAAAAAAAAACCTTAATAGCTGTGCAAACAACGGTACTTGCTGTCAGCCAACACACCTACTGATACTGAGAAGCTCAAGATGTAAACAGAACCAAGCCAGAATTCCCACTGCCCTCCTCTGCCAGCTGCCTTCGGAGGCCTGCTCTCAGCTCACCCGCAACACACCGGAAAGCGGGAGCGTCCAGCCAGCGAGTAAATAACACATAAGTTGTTGCTTAGTATTTCCAGACCCATACTGAAGCCATTATCATGGGAACAATCGGTACAGCACTGTGCTTCTTTACGCCTATTTGCTAATTGTTTTTCATTTTACTAATATGTGGGTAAGGGCACGATGCATAGTTCCCAAACAGCTAATGTGGCAGAGGCTCCGATTCCTTCTGCTTTTCCCACAAGTTCTGCTTTATTGTTCTCTGAGACTAGCCCAGCTCAGCGCATGCGGCGTCCAATCAGAATGGATGCTGACAGGGATATTCCAGTTTATTTTCACTGCACACGAGCTCAGGACAGAGGAGGGCTGTGCCTAAGTCTTTGCGGTTGGTAGACATTCATTTATACTCCCATTTCTGCGTGTTGTCCAAAAACTACCTGTCAATTCCTGGAAGTCTCTCTAACGGCTCAATATATTATCCCCAAAGCATCACCGCCACCGGACACATGAAAAAACCGCATTCGCTAATGAAAGCCCTAAAGCTACTGCTGTTTGCTCTGTGCTCCCATCTCCCTGGCTCCTGACGTCTCCTTTCCACGAAAGCGTAACAGCGCTCAAGGCAGCAGCATAACAACCTCCACACAGTATGTTTAGTTCCCTGCTAAAACCTCAGTTACCAAAAATAGCAGCGAGAAGTTCCCATCCTATGAGCCAGGAAACAAACAGTGAATGCTCCTTACCCCGAAAGCCCCAGTTCAGACCACACAGAGGAAGGCACGAAGGGACTCTGAGCCACGGTGGGACGGTGGACCCTTCCCTTGTTTCAGTTGGGGTCCTTTGTCGTTTTGTTTTTCTTCCCTTACTGAATCTCAAAGATTCACATGAAATCTGTGAACCAGGGCTCACAGCACCCCTTAAGTGTCCCTTAGCTAAAGATGCCCGTCCCCACAGCAAGGGGCAGTTCTTACAGTTCTGAGTGCCCATCTTAGGTTACCAGAGCTGGCCTCACAAGACTATGCGAAAGCAGTGAACAAGAAGCCCCGAGAGCCGAGAGGGTAAATCCCTGTCTGCTTAAACCAGTACTGCCTCTTGGAAAGCCCCACCCCAGGGGATCTAGCAGGTTCTGGAAGAGAGCCTGGTCCACCTTCACAGGACAGATGAGCTCGGGAGACCCTCCCTTCCTTTTGCCCTTTAACCTGATTTGGTAACCGGAAGGAAAACTTGAGCCTTGGAGGGACTGATGGCTCAGTGGTACGAAGGGCCCTTTAAACTGAGAAGGTCCTAACAGGCCACAGAAGGAAAGGCACGGCCTTCTGGGCTTAAGTGTAGACCCTGAGAAGCACAGCAGCAGGTTCTCAGGTTAGCACCAGGAGGTACTCACAACTCAGCTGTCCTCAGCATCAAAAAGCCACACCTGGCCCTGGAGGCACAGTAGGCAATGCTAGCTACTCAGGAGGATGAGACAGGAGGATTAGAAGTTCAAAGCCAACCTGGGCAACGCGTTGAGATCCTGTCTCAAAAGAAAAGAAAAGAAAATGTAACGAGTTGGACATAGTGTTGAGTAGCACGGCCATTCTCTAATAATCACAGAGCCTCGGTTATGTTCCCAGTACTGGGGGAAAAAAGAGTAGAGAAAAAGTCCATGGGGATCTCTCATTCTACTTCACAAAAGCCCTAAACTATGTGGGTTTGGTTTCTGTTTGTTTGCTTAATTAATTAAAGTTGCGAGGTTGAGAGAAGGCTCAGTTGTTGGTTCCTGCAAGGACCCAAGTTTTGTTCCCAAGATCCACAATTAGCAGTTCACAAGCACCTGGAAATAAGGGCTCCAGGAGGTCTCACAGCCCCCTGCTAGCCTCTGAGGGCACCTGGCCCATGTGCACATAGACACACAAATATAATTAACAATAAAACAAAAAATAATAATAATAAGCCTTTCCCTCTGGCTCTTGAGCTTGCCCTCACTGAGCGTTCTAGCATGTGTGTGCAAACAAACCTGGCAGTTTCGTTGGTCAGTTGGTTTCCTGTCAGTTGATTCAGTTCCTGTGTCCCAAACCATTGACAGCTATGGACAGAGAAGAGTCTCCTCCCGGCAAGTGTCAAAGGCAGGAGGAGTCAGCAGTACAAGCAAACGTGTCGCCAAGTGGGTTTGCAGGTGTTGCCAAGTGGGTTTGCAGGTAGTCCAGCAGGGTCCCAGATCTACCCAAATCCCAGCGGGGCCGTGGTCCAGGGCAGAGCCAACTCTGGGATGCTCTCACCTCGGGAGGAGGATGCTTGGGCACTGTCTGGCCTTGCAGGGACCAAGCACAAAGGAATTCCACATTCCTCTTTCCTGATACCCTGAAGCGAATGCAAAACTTGCACCTCAAACCCCGAAGAAGCTTGCAAACAGGCAAAACTGTGAGGGGGCTGGTAACTCCCTAGTTAATGATGAGACGAGTATTCGGAAAGCTGATGGGAGAGTGAGCAGGTATGTCTTCCAGTTAACACAGATCCACCGGGGAAAGGACAAAGAAAGAAACACACATTAAGGGCAAAAAGAACCCCCCACTGCCAGGACCAAGTGTCAAACCACCTTCTAGTCATGGATGGGTTTCTGTGCCAATACGTGTACCTAACTTGACAAAGTGTTGTTGCTGCCTCTTCACAATCTACTTCTCCAATATTTCCCCTTTGGAAAATGGCCTCCCTATGCGAGCCATCTCACACTCATGCCTGGTGTGTCTTGTCTCCTCCTGAAC
The DNA here is from genome assembly GCF_964271855.1 of Acomys minous. Taxonomy (NCBI): domain Eukaryota; kingdom Metazoa; phylum Chordata; class Mammalia; order Rodentia; family Muridae; genus Acomys; species Acomys minous. The sequence continues at coordinate 71,553,509 of NC_140490.1, forward strand.
ATTGATGCTTGCTGCCAAGACCCTCAAGTGCAACATCCTATGTCCTGTCCAAACCTGTCAATCTCTTCTCACCTCCACTGACACCGTGTGCACCCGGGGCCACCAAAGCAGGCTCCCAGCTGGTGCCTCACACTTCATGTCCTCCCTCCGCTCCCAGTCTCAGAGACTGCACAGGGCGAAACAGCCCTTCTCCCTCAGCCTCCCTGTGGGTTTCCAGTGCTCCTCAAATCCTCCACAGGCCCCTGCCTTGCCAGATCGCCTGCTCACACTTGCCAGGCACTAAGGCCTCCTCTGCAGGCCAGCCTCTCAGGACTGAAAAGCTCATCTGCCCCCTCAGAGTAAATGGCATCTTTTCAGAGAAATTGTCCCTGATTCACCTGCCAGGTCCTCAGACACCCACTCTGCTTCCAGCTTGTTCTTTTCCTTTCTAGAACCAACCAATATGCAGAGCTCTATATTTCATTTGTGTGTCTGGTCATTCTGCACCCTCCTTTTCTAATAGACTATAATCTCCATGAAGTCAGGGGATGTGCTGGTTTTCTCTCCTTCGGATATCCACTGCACAGCACAGAACCCGGAACCATGGGAGGTGAAATTATTTGCTGAATGCTATTGAAAGGAAGTAATTTAACTTCCCTGTCAGCTGTGACAAGAAGATCGTATGACCAGCATGACCAACACAGTCCTTAACTGTACCTGGTATATTGATGACAAGGTCTCACTTTGATTTCCCTGGGCTGTATGATAATTAATATAAACACCATGCCTCTCAGGAAGCCATGACTCAGAGACAATAAAATACAGTCTGTCCTCACTCATCAAGACAGGTATGGACAACTGAGTTCCCAACAACCCAGGCCCAGGAGTAAGGACACAGCATTATTTTTAAAACTAATCAACATTCAACTTTATGCCCATGCTTATGTAAGTGTTGGGATGGCTAATCATAATTGTCTGAGAGGGCATTTCCACGGCAGAGTAATCAGTTAGGGGAGTCATCCCCCAGCATGAGTGCCACCTTCCAGTAGAGACCCAGGCCCAGGCAGAAAGAGCTCTGAGGAAAGAGCTGCATTGCCCAACCAGCTGCCTTTGTTTCGCTCTGATAATGGTGGATGTGAGGAAGGCATCACTGTGCCTGATGGCGTTCACAGTCATAGGTGTGTTTGGGTACCAATATGGTACCCTCCATGGCCTCTGCATCAGATCCTGCCTCCAGGTGCCTGCCCTGTTTGAGTTCCTGTCCTCACTTTCATCAATGATAAGCAGTAATGTGGAAGTGTATGGCCCAGTGATTCTTCCAGAACCTTCCAGGACAGGAGCCCTGGAGCAGAACTGTTAAGCATCTGGTTCGATGTGCTGAGCAGCTACTGGAGTCTCAGCCTCTCCAGCGTGCAGATCTTGACTGTTGGACTACCCACCCTGAATCATGTAAGCCAGCCTAGTAAATCTCCTTTTGCAATATATATTTATTCTATTAGTTGTGATCGTCTGAGAACCTTACTAATACAGAGACCACATATACATGAACTGATGACCAAGAGCTCATGCTTACATCAATGTAACATAGCCTTGTGTATCCAGGAACATTAAACAGTACTCCAGAACCACCGCTGTGGCCCTTTTACACACTCAAATCACAGGCTGAAATATAATTGGGTGGTCATACACCTGCCTATCATGCATGGGTTTAATTTCCAGTGCTGAAGGGGTTGGGGGGATAAGAGTTAAAACTAAATACAATACATGTCATTGTGCTGAATAGTTTCATGTCAACTTGACATGGCTAAAGTTATCTAAAACGAGGAAACTTCAACTGAGAAAATGCTTTCATAAGATCCAGCTGCAGAGCATTTCCTTAATTAGCGGTTGATGGGGGAAGACCCAGCCCGCTGTGTGTGGTGTCATGCCTGGTCTTGTGGTCCTACATTCTTTTAGAAGCAAGTTGAGCAAGCAATGGGGAACAAGTCAGTAAGCAGCACCCCTCCATGGCCTCTGCGTCAGGTCCTGCCTCCAGGTTCCCGCCCAGTTTGAGTTCCTGTCCTGATTTTCATCAAGAATAAGCAGTACTGTGGAAATGTAAGGCAAACAAGCCCTATCCTCACTAAGGTGCTTTGTCCATAGCGTTCCATCGCAGCAACTGGAATCCTAACTGAGACAGTCCAAATAGGCAAAAACACCACCTGCTTGGTACCTAAGGGACGAAAAAGGAAGACCAAGTACAGCTCTGTTCAGCCTCTGATGGGGATCAACTATTAAGAGATACAGACTTGTGGCTGCTCTGTTCATGTGCACGTGACTACAAGAGCACAACAGGCACTGCTTTGATGGTTACAAGTCAATAATAAAGGACTTCTTCCATCTGCCTGTCTAGCTTGCAGGTTGCTGAAGGAAGCAGCAGGCTGAGGCAGAGTGAAATTCAAGCTGGTCTTGGGAGTCCCACAGACAGTAAGTTGCAGATGAATCCGTTTTGTTGTAAATGGTTTTAGTTATTGAAGCTCACAATATTTAGTACACAAATAAGAATTCTTAAGACTTAAAGGAAAATACCAGTAAGTAGTGGAATTCTTAAAAATGCAGGGCTTTCATAAATACAGAGAGTGACTTGTCCAACATTTGTGGTTGATGGACACAGAGCCCAGGTGTGAGAATTTCACAACCAGCCCATCCAATAGACAAGTCTTACCAAGAAAACGAGGGCTCTTTCAAATGTAGTGTACACTGTTTGGTAATGTTATCATTACTGTGAGGGAAAAAAAAAAACAACCAAACCAAATCACTAGTTTACCAAAGACTGAGGAGAAAGTAGAGCTTGGGAAAGAAAACTTCATGCAGTGGGCAAAAGTCTAGTAAGTACGTTAGCATTCTATCGCCCTGCACTATTGAAGACATAAAACACAGGAACCAGCTACCACCTCTTCTCAGGTATCAATGCATCCCTCGATATGTATGTTAGAGACTTACATCCCTATGAGCATTGGGAGGTGGGGACTAATGTTTAAGTCTTTAGAACTCCACTGTCAGGGATGGATTAATGTAAAACTGTAAAGGAGACTTTGAAGCTAGCCACTTGTCTCTTACCCAAAGACGCCTTTTACCATGTCACATGCAGAAAGATGGCTCCTCACCAGGTGCAGCCATCAGTCTTAGATATCGTAGGTTTTTAGAAATATAAAACAAACTATGTTCTTCAAAAATGACTGAGTCTTATGCATCCTACTTTAAGAACTGTGATGCTTCATCTTGACTGTCAGCCTTATGGTATTTGGAATCACCATGGAAACAAACCCTTGGGCATGTGAGGGATTTTCCAGATTTGATTCATTGAGATGAGATGATCAATCCTAAATGAAGGTAGTAGCACCTACCTACCTACAGTGGGTTCAAGTCCTGGACGGGATGAAAAGGAGAAAGGGAGCAGAGAACAGCACAAGATTCATTACTGCTTCCTGACAAGGTGTCCACTGTGACCAGAGGCCTCACATGCTACAACTACCATGCCTTCCCCACCATGGCAGACCCTGCATCTTCAAACTGTGAGCCAAAGTAAACCCATCTTCTCCCTGTCCCTCCCTCCCTCCCTCCTTCCTTCCTTCCTTAAATTGCCTTTGTAAGATATTTTGTTAAAACAAGAAGTATCTAGTATAGTAACACAAAACAGACTAAGGCAACATTTTTAAGTGATAATTAATCAGGTAACACCAAATTGAATGTAACAATGGGATCTCACAATAAAATGGAGGCTCTATTAGCACAAGGGTAAAAACAAGAGAAAATAAAATTGTTTAAGAGTAAACATTTGACTCATCCACAAGTCAATCTCCAGGCATGTTTAGAGCCATAGCATAAGAAATGCAGAATTTATTCACACCTTTTCCTGGGAATTTCTTCTCAAGTGAATTTCTTCTTAGTAAAGTTTTCTTCTTCTTTTAAAACCTGTTCAATTATAATGGTTTGTAACCCTCTGCAAGTTGCTGAGTGCTGTGTATTAAATATTTTAAATTGCATATTAGCTTTCTCTACCAACTGAGTGAATTATGCATGTAAGACAAGCTTCCAAAGCCCCACTGTATTCCACAGGCTCTTTAAGTGTATCAGAACTCACACCACTCCAAGGACAAAAGATAATGTTTGCAAGTATTTTTAGGTACTTGGTACAATGAATTTAAAACAATTTGAGAAACACTTGCCTTTCTTTAAAAACAAAAACAAAAAAGAAAAATTATCCTCTACTATTTAGAAACTACTAGTTCTTTTTTTTTTTTTTTTTGTCTGAAATTTTGAGAAAATAAAATGTCCAGTTTTGAACTAAATTTAGAGCTGATTAATGCAAAATAACTTCAGACTTACAGGAAAAGGTGCTGTGAAGGGTACCTGTCCCAGGTGTTGCTTCCTGTTGCTGTGATAAGCATCATGACCAAAAGCAGCTCAGGGAGAACAGGGATCCGTCATCTTACAGCTCAGCACTCAGCACTGACGGAAACGAGAGATGCGCTCAAGGCAGGGTCCTGGACTCAGACTGTGGAGGAACGGTGCTTATCGGTTTGGTCCCCACAGCTTGTGCTGCCTGCTTTTCCACACAACCCAGGACCACATGCATGCCCCGGGGTGGCACTGTCTCCAGTGGCTTGGGCCCTCACTCATTCATCATCACTTGCCTACAGCAAACCTGAGCCTAACAGGGACGTTTTCTCAATTGAGGTTCTCCTGGCCCAGATGGCTCCAGCCTGGGTCAAGTTGACTAAAAACTAACTCCCACAAGACTTCCTGACATTTCCCATAGTTGCAGCTTTACCTCCTCCTGCAGTGTCAAGTTTCTCTGAACTAGGAAGGAGTCCAGAGTATGTCTTTCTCAAATACACACGGCAGACATAAAGATTACTTTGAGTTGAAAGCATTCTTTTTTTTTTTTTTTAAATACACACAGGACAAGCTCTCTTCTCTCCTATGACCTGCCTGAAAACAGAAGGTAAAGGCCCCCTCTTAAAATCTCCAGGCATCTCTCTCAGGAAAAAGATCACCTCTTTATCATCTGAGATGAGGTGGATTAAAGACAGACTTGCACCAGCTATTATTATTTCTAGACTAAGCTTGTCTTGTGTTCTCACCCCACATACTTCCCTTCCCATAACCTCCATGCATGGAAACCTAAATTCTCCCCTTTGTTTTGTCCCACCTCCATTTATTGTCCCGTGGAAAGATGCTCTATGGGCCAAAGTTCTGACCTGCCCTTAGCTATTCATCACTGAGGGTCCCCTACAGGCACCCACATGGCTGACCTTAATAAACCTATGTGTTTTACTCTTGTCAATTGCCAGATACCTACAGAGAACCTGCAAGGGTAATAGGATAGCTTTCCCTCCCTGCAGCGGGACATACACAAGTTGTGTCTGTGGTGCCCTTTGCTCTCCTAGCACCTCCATGTCCTCTTACAGCCACAGCGCCGTTGCCATTGCCACAGCTGGACCACAGCACCATTGCCAATAATCAGGAAATAAAGGTTGATGCCTGCTATTACAGGATCCTCCTGGGTTGCATAAATTGTCGTGATAATGCCTTTCCTTATAGCAGAAAACTAATTTGTCTGAAAGTTAACCAACATGGAGATGCACACCTGGAATCTATGCAATCTCGTGGGGCTGAGGCAGGAAGATCTTCAGTTCAATCCAGTCTGGGTTATCAGTCAAGAGCATGTTTATAAAAAGTAACAAAGATAATTTGTTTCCCTGGTCCAAAGCAAATAATCCAGGGTTGCTTGTGGCCCTGAGCAGTTAACATGTATCTTTGATTATTTTAGCTTTATTTTATTATTTATTATGTATGCAAAGCTCTGCTTGCATGTGTGCCTGCCTGCCAGAAGAGGGCACCAGATCTCATTATAGATGGTTTGTGAGCCACCATGTGGTGGCTGGGAATTGAACTCAGGACCTCTGGAAGAGCAGCCAGTGCTCTTAACCTCTGAGCCACCTCTCCAGCCCCCCTCTTTGATTTTCTTTAGTGAGACAATTCATCCTTTCTTGGGGGTTGTTGTCTTTATTTTTGGTTTGTTGGGATAGCCTTATCTCCATGTTGCCCAGGTTGGCCTTAGGATCCTTCTGGCTTAGTTCTCTGAATGCTAGGACCACAGGTGTACACCAACATCTGAAATTCACTATCCTCCCCGCCACCCATACATTTTCACAATCTGCACATACATGAAATATACTGGAAAAACCTATGACGGTTATTTTGTAAGATGCCCCTCCAACTGGGGTAGTCTACCAGCAGTTTGCAGTGAGATTCTGGTTGCTTAGGGTAGAAATATCAGAAGAGTGACAATACACCTCCTATCAGGATGTACAGTTCATTGGTTTATCTTATTAATGAAGACATAAGCTTTGAACACTTTGTAAAGAAGTGTTCTGTCTTGTGAGTACATGAACTTTGACGTCTCATTTGAATTAAATTTACATGGCACTCCGGACCAAAAACTCAAGACTTCACTTATATAGTTTCTACTGTTTGCATTCTGTATTTTTAAAGATTTTTTTTGGAAGTTTGATTTCCATTTTCTGCTTACTTAATTATTCATTTCTTTTCATGAGTTTCCTGTCTCCTGTTTATCTTATGCCATATGTTGCAGGAATGAGTCTAATCTTGGATTCTTCAGGCAACATTTAAATCAGTACAAGTGTGCAGTGGATTTTCAAACACGGATGTATTGGTGGCTTCTGTGTTTTCCTTGTAGCATGGAGTAAGTTGTGGAAACACTGTCTCCTCAGTGCTACTTGAGTAATATTTCCCAGAAACGTCATATCATCCTCTTGGATCGCACAATCTAAAACCTCAGGGAAAGATTTAAGATGTTACTATACATATTTGGTTACTTAGAATCAAACAAGATCAATGAAATGAGACAATTCCAAATAAGAGCATGAGTCAAAAATGACACAACAACTGTAGGCAACAGTGATCAAAATAATTAGAAAAGAGAAAAGGGGAAGAGTTTCTATTTTATTGCCAGGAAATCACTAAGTTCTAGGTCTGTTCAAGACAGGCCTCAGAAATTTGAGCCTGACAAATGTCCTCTTCCATGCTTATCTCTAACTAACTTCAGAGGCTGTACACAAAAACACAGGAATAAAAAACACACAGAACTTATTTGAATGTGTGACCATGTTCACGTGGCATTGCAAATATTGTATATGAAAACAGACAGCAAAGAGCATTGGGCTCATATATTGGTGGGTGGGGGCTTGGCTTTGGGATTTTGTTTTGTTTTATTGTTGTTTTGGTTTGTTTTACTGAGACAGAGTTTCTCTATGTAGTCCTGGCAGGCCTTGAACTCACTCTGTAGACCAAACCTAGAACTTAGATTGCTATGCCTCTGTCTCTCAAGTGCTGAGATGAAAGGCATGCACTCCCACAGCCCACATTCATATATTGTTTTCAAGTCCAGCATAATAAACATGGCCTTGGACATACTCCGAAGGCTACTTTGACTTACTATTTATCTGGTGTGGTGGTGGGGCTCCTTGGCTGACTCTTTTGAGTCTCACCCAAAGCAGCTGATACTCCAGAGTGAACCATGGAAACATCAGTCAGACCAAGTCATTCCCTGTTAAGAGTCTTCAGAGGCATCCCACCCCATTCAGAAAAATGCTCACAGCCCTGCTGCTGGCAGCCCACTGGCCTCTGTGTGCACTCTTCATTGACAATCCTCTGGCTAACTGCTAAACTTGTGTTGGTCCCCTCCATTGCCACCACAGTCCCTTGCCAACACACACAGCTCAGTCCTGCTTCTTTAGCAGCAGATGGAGAGATTTTTTAAAGAAGTATCTAGGGACTGGAAGATGGGGAAGAGAACTTGCTTTGCAAGCGTGAGGACCTACGTCCAAATGCTCAAAACCCCTGTAAACAGCTGGACATAGCTAGACCCTTCTGTAACTTAAGCATTGAGAGATGGAGACAGCCAGAGCCGAGAGGTCACTGGCCAACCAGCCTAACCAAATGGCAAGCTTCCGGGTCAGTGACAGAGCCCGTCTCAAGACAATATGGCAGTGAGCAACAGAGGAAGTTACGTACAGCCCATGTCCTCTGGCTTCCACATGCATACACACTCACCCACTCCTTGTTTGCTACTCCCAGAGGTTAACCAAGAACTGGCCCAGGATGAGATGAGACACCTGTGAGAAACGCCTGGTTCAGAAGCATCTAGAAAAGGGATATGGGCTTGGCCTGCTTTAAACTCAAGCCAAGAGGGAAAGGGTATGTGTTTTCAGGGACTGACCTTCAAGGCACTACAGCTGCGGCTTAAACAGCAGTGGTTTACTGCTTTACGTTGCGCGGACCAGAGCACACCATCGAGGTGTCAGCAGGGCTGAGCTCCCTCTGTAGGAGCTAGAACGGACCTGCCTGGGCCCTCTGCTGGGTCCTTTCGGCAGACCAGTCTTCGGTTCAACCCACACATGCTTCTATTTGTCTATTGTTTCCCTTAAGGACATCAATCAGAGTGGATCTGAAGCCCCTGAATGCCAGGACAACACCACCTTAAATAATTATAACTGCAACGACACTGGTAATCTACAATCACATCCTGGGGAGATAGACTCATTCATACAGCCCTTGTGTCGGACACAACTCAAACAAGGAACGGCAAGAAGAGCCAGAAATGCTCCCCCAGGATGAACTTAATTTCACCGAAAGAGAACAGGAGGGGGAATAAGGAGAGAAGGGGGGGGGGCAGTTGGGGGGGATAGAAAGGGAGGAGCAGAAGGAGGAGGTAGAGGAAGAAACAAAAATGATGTTGAGGCCAGATGTAACGGAAGCCTAGCAAGGGCAGCAGTACCAGCCATGATGGCTTGGGAATGAGCAGTTGGCCTGGAGGCTGCACAACATTCAAGGATACTCAAACGCTAACTCACTGTGGCCAAAAAAGAATAATTTCACAGTGTTGTAGTAAACAGTACATCCAGTTGCTTTCTACTTGGGGTTTTGGGTGGGTGGGAGTTGTTTGTTGTTTTGTTTTGTTTTGTTTTGGTTGACTCCCCAGGGCTTGTTGCCTGTTAACCATTTGACCTCTGACTCACACCCAGCCCGGATCCTGGCTTTTGATACCCACTTTGGGAACCTGGTGTTTTGTGATACTACAATCCGCGTGCCAACACAGCATCAGAGAAGGCCGCTTGAGCTCTCTGTGAAGTTAAGACAGGAGAAAGGGATGCTGTGGTATAGTTTGGGGCAGAGCATGCTGTGGTTGAGGAAGCCAAATGCCATTCCAGTCCTCATCAATATCAGACCATTATCTGGAACTAAACAAACTCAGAGAAAGTGACTCTGGTCTCATTCACTCCTCCACACCCATCAGGAATGTTCACACAAGGTCCGCAACATGGCGCCTCGTGCCCAGAAGAGACGGACAGCAAGCACACCGCTGCCAACTGTGCACACAGTGCCACAGGAGAGGTACTTAAAACCGCACATGAAATAGTCTGGTGCTGGTTTGAGAGATGTGGCTCCCAAAATAACAGCATGCCATTTACATGTGTTTGAGGCAGGACTTCCTCTAACAACCCAAAGCACAGGGAACCACTGGACCACTCCCATACCACAAAGCGTTTTTTTCTTCCCAGGTTTTTCTCTTTTCATGAAAGTATGTTTTCTTTTTAAAACTTGAATTCAAGGAAAGAAATTGGAATGCAAGCCCAAGGCACTACTTTCCACAGTAGCAAATTAGAGAGGGCTAATCCGTGGCCACACGATGCCCTGTTATCTGTGCCTTGTCATTTTAATTTAGCACAACCCAAGCCCAGCAATGCCATTTTTTTTTTTTTGCTTCTCCACACAGTAGAATTTTAGCCTTCATACTGAGTTTCAAAGAGTCCAGAATAAAACAAGCCCACATTAAGCAAAACAGCCACATAAAACATTCCCATTATATATGGAGAAAAATACTTTCAAGGTTCAGAAGAGGACTTTTTTAAAGCACCAAGCGGCCTTGGTGACGTTTTAAAAGGGTCTGCTTCAAGGGGTTGAATTTTTGCCTCCACCCTGCCGACCAGCACGTGTGTTTCTCCTCTGTCAGAGCCGAGGTGGCTATTACCGGAAGAAGCGTGCACACTATATTACACTGCTAAGACATCTCAGGTGTGCGAGAGTCTCCAAAGCAAGAACTGGCAAGCGGGAAGACAAGCTTCCTGTTTTGCTACATTGTGGAGCATTAAAAGGGACAAGTGACAGCTTGGGCCCTGGAACAAGGACATACTAGTTTCAAGATCCTAAAACCCAGCCTTTGTAATTGGCAATCTAACTATCCCTTGACCATGGGAAGCAGGCTGTCCAGATTGTAGCTGAGCCAAACGTTTCATCTCCATCTATGAGGGTGCACAGAGCACCAAGCACAGACATTTCACACTCACACATTACCCCTCAGCCATGTGCACACTCCTTAACAGAGAAAGGCTCCCTGGAAAAGAATTCATCATTATAAACCGTCTCCCGGGTGTCACCCAACTTGCAAATTTTCCTAGCCTTCCCATCGCACTTCCTGCGTTCATCTCCTAAAATTGAGAAGAAATGCCCCAGCGTTTCCAGCTCCTACAGAGCTGCATGTTAAGTACACAGCTGAGCTCTCACTCTGCAAATCATGTGGTGGGAAATATCAGCGACGGGCTAGCTGTACGGGCGTCTATCACAGCAGCGAGCGGCACCGGCACCGCGCCAGCATGAAAATGCAGACTTTAAAGATGCAAACGGTGGTTGGAATTCAGAACTGGTGGTCCCATGCAAATCAGCACTTCTCAGCTGTCACCGGGAGCAAGAAGGTGACCCTTTGACTATGCTGAACAGACGCCCCTTTCAAGGAACAAGTCCTTGCAGCACTGTCAGCTCTTGGCCACTTGCATGAAGTGCACACACCGTCATCTGTCAGCTGACAGCAGAACTCCCTATCCAATGGCAAAGGAGACTGGGCAAGGAAGAGCTGAGCCTCAAGGAATACATGGCTTCTTACACCCTGTCTTGCTTTGCCTCGACCCTCAAATGCACAGAATCCCAGATAAAAAGGAAAGTGACAGCCACGGTCCTGACCTCAGGGCCCAACTGCTCTGAACAGTCTGTGTCCGGCGACTCTATTCCTAACCCTGTTCACAGGTCCTAGGCTTGGGACTCACCACAGTCCCAAACTCAAGAAGAGACAAGCAGATGTCAGGGACTCACTCCAAGGTCCACACAGAGCCTGCTGTCTTGTTTCCTTTGCAAATGGAAAGCAAATCTCTACGGATTGAGCCTTGTCACTGCTTACTGTCCCCCTCTCTAGGCCACGGCTCTATGCCTGGGTACCCAAGGCCAGGAGCCCCTCAGGAAGGGGCACTGTAAATAGGAGAACAGACTGTTTGCCAGCACCAGTCTTCAGAGCCCAGGTGGTCAAAACGTGGCACCAAGCTGACCTGGTGACCCGGACAGAGATGCTGTCTCCCTCTACAAGCAAACAGTGGAGGAGAAAGGGGGTGTCTACTTCAAGTTTGGAACTTGGGGTCAAAGTACAGAGCATAGGAAGGCCAAGCCAGGCACTGGAGCAGCTACCTGTAAAGGCATTGGCACGAAGGTATACAGTGATATACACAGGGCAATGTGAACATAAAATTATAGTCAGCAGAGAACTTTCCACCAGTGAGAGGCAGTCTCTCAGTCCCAGTCTTTCTTCTCTCTCTCTCTCTCTCTCTCTCTCTCTCTCTCTCTCTCTCTCTCTCTCTCTCACACACACACACACACACACACACACACACACACACACACACGCGTGCGCGCGCGCGCACTCTTGCTCTCTCTTGCTCTGTGGCCCTCCTAACTCTGTGTGTGTGTGTGTGTGTGTGTGTGTGTGTGTGTGTGTGTGTGTGTGTGCATGCCTCTCTCTCCCTTCCCTCTCCCGTCTCTGTCTGGTCTCTAACCACTGAGCCACACCATGCCCTCAGACTCGGGCTCACTTCCAGGTCACAGTTTCCATTATCAGGCTCCAAATCTCCAGCATCCATGGAACAAATGGCTTTTATCTCAAAGCCATTAGGGGACCACAGGCTCCAGGGCTCAGTACTCAGGCCTAAGGCAGGAGATGTGGCCATCTGTTCAGAGAACACAAGAATCCCAAAAGAAGGGTCCAGTGGGCTGCAGGAGGGTGGGAGGTTTCAGCTGAGAGAGCACCGAACTACAGAAAGTACTGTAATCGCCACACACCAACATCAGGCAGCACAAACTTGCAACCGGGGAACTGACAACCTCAGGTTGTCAGGGAGGGGCAGTGTCCCTGATAAAGGTATCTATTTTGATTAAATCTCTCAAGGTCAGGTGACACTCAAGAAAAGTGAAGGGTTTTGGAGGAAATAAAATATTTCAGTGCAAGAAGAAACAGGTTAGTCGTGGCCCCAAAGCCAACGCTCTCTCTAACTCAAGTCACCACCAAGTCAGACAGCCGAACATGGCAAAGAGTAATTCCACAGACCTGGAAGTAACCCGCCTCTGAGAGTTAACACACAACCGACTCAGAAAGAGCGAGGGCACACTGCAAACCTGCAAAGACATGTATGTATGTGTCTTACCTAGGGCGACTACTGCTGCGGTGAACGCTGTAACCAGAGCGTTTGGGGAGGAAAGAGATTATTTGGCTTACACTGCCACCCCACAGTTCATCATCAAAGGAAGTCAGGACAGGAAGTCAAGCAGGGCAGAAATGTGGAGGCAGGAGCAGAGGCAGAGGCCATGGAGGAGTGTTACTTACTGGCTTGCTCAGGCTGCTTTCCAACAAAACCCAAGACCCACATCAATCGTTAATTAAGAAAATGCCCTATAGGCTCCAGATCTTATGAAGAGTTTTTTTTGGGGGGGGGGGGGCAGGAACAGGGTTTCTCTGTGTAGCCCTGGCTCCTGAACTTGCTTTGTAGACCAGGCTGTCCAGGAACTCCCAGAGTGCTGGGATTACAGGCATGCACCACCACGCACAGCCTAGAGGCCTTTTCTTAATTGAGGTTCCTCTCAGATAAGTCTAGCTTGTTTCAAGTTGACATAAAACCAACCAGCATAACCTTTGAGAGACATGGGCACTACTATCATCAAACAGAAACTGTTAAGAGATGCTGCTCTCTGAGTCTATGACCACACCTAGAGAAAGAGCATGCTGAAAGAGGTGGGGGGGGGGGGTGGCCATGAGTTAAAGCAGACAAAATGGGAGCCTGTTAGGCCACCCCTGCTCTATCCCAGATAGGGTGAAGCACAGCATCTCTTAGTTCATGCCCAGTTTCCACATCCTATAGGCAAGCTAAAGCCTATCAAACGGTGGACTCCAACGGCCCAGGCTCTCCATGCCTGTGTGTTCCTGACCACCATGGTCAGCTCCTGTTTACCCAGCGGTCTCCAGGCTTTCACTCAGCCTCGTTTGAAGGTGGCCAAGAGGCAGAAGATTTGCCAGCTGGAGCAATGAACCATCAGCTTGTCTCTCGTTGCCTAGTTCCAGGAAGCATGCAAATTACACCTGATCTTGGAGTTGCCGTGCTCTGGAGTAGCAGTACTGTCTCAGAGCCTGATGCAGGCAGGTAGTAAAAGTTGACTTGTAACTCATCCCAAGGTCTACTCAAGCCCCAGCTGCACACGGCCCATGAGCATAAATGCAGTACACCCCACCATGAGGACAGCCCATATCGGTATATTAATATGCAGCAGTTTCAAATTAAAAAATAAAATAGAATAAAAGCACAACTACAGTACAAAAAGCCATCATTTATCTTGGACCATGTAAGAGTAACCTGCCAACCAGATGCCTCATCAGCCACAAGCACATTAATGCTCATTCCATTATAACCACAACATGGCCATCAAAATCGGAAAAGAGACATTACTACACGTTCCATTTGCTCTTCAGCTCCCATTCAAATTCCACCCAAAGCCTACAACCACACCTGGCAACAAAAGGATGCAGCTTTAGATCCACCTAGCGCTTTTCACTGCTTGGTCTCTAGCTTCGAGCCGAAACATTTCTCTAGATCTTCCTTGGGCTTTTCTGGCCTTGACATGTGTGAAGGTTGGAGGCTGGCTATTTTGCATAATGCCTCTCAAGTTGAGTTTGTTGAATGGTTTCTCCCCCCCTCACCCCCCCTACACACACCACCACCACCACTCCCCCTGCTCCCGCTTGGATTCGGAGTGTGCATTTTGGGAAGGAACACACAGAAAAGCGAAGCAGCGAACTTTTCCTTGCGTGTTCTCAAGTGGTGCCTGGCTTTGATTCCCCTCGCTGTGGATAGTGTCCATTTGCTCTCCAGCTTTTGCTATGCTCAAATTCCGGAAAGCCCAAGGAGTCTGGCCATGGGCAAGCAGAACAGAGAGGGCCTGCGGTACAACTTGTCTGCAGTTCCTCTGCCTTGGGTGGTGCAGATCTGCACTCCGCGATGGCGCTGTCACCAGAGATGGGATAAAGTGGTGGGGAGGAAAAATGGACAGAGCTGTGCTTTTTGGTCCCTTAGGCACAACGACACCAGTGCACGCTGCAGAGCTTGCTGTGCCTAACTCGCTGTGTGGGGGACAGCACGGAGAAAGGGTGCTTGACCCAGACCAGCTTGAAAGAGAAACAGTCCAACACAAGGGAGAGTCCAGGGCTTTTTAAATTGAAAATGGAACTGGAATACACACAAGAACCTGAGAGGAGACAGACACAGAAAAGTAGGTCCAACTATGCGCAAAGGTGGGCCTAATTCCGTCGTCAAGGGAACCTCCGCAGGGGTGGAGACGACGTGCCCAGGCCACGTGTTTGTAGTCTGACTGAGGAACCCAGCAGAAGAGAGCAAAAGGAAAAGCAAGGTGTACAAGCACATATGTGAGCAGACGTCTGAATGGATTTCTTTCAGGTCAAAGGTCAACCAGGGTTAATCAGGGACAGGAACAATAAAGAAGAGCCAGGGCCCAGCATCATGGAAATGCATGAAACACAGGCTTGTACAGGGGACAGGGAGACATCAGGATAGCCAAGAGGGCTTCTGTGCCAACTACCTAGTGTGAGGAGCCTTGAACTATAGAAAGAAGAGTATATATGAGTAATTTAACACTTCCATATATAGAAACCAACCCCTCCATCTCTTAAACACAGGAGCAGCATCTCTCCCTGACAACTAGACTACCTCAGGGTCAAGTCTGAGCTACGGATGGACATCATGGCGTGCTGGGTGCTTATGATTTCATTCCGTCTGTGTCCCTCGGCGACATCATTGCAGTAAGTACCTTGGGCAGAGCTAGAAGCACTTTCATAGCACTGTAAAAGGGGAGAGTGCTGGGAGACACGTTGACCCTTGCTGTGCCTCTCCCCGTGCCATCTACTTGTATTTCCTTAATAGTTAGTTCCAGCAGCACCGGAGCTATAGCAGCCTATGGATGGTCAGGTTTTATAGCATACACCTCACATATTTTCTTTTAAGCAAAGTTAAGTTATGTTCAATTTTGCATGATTTCACAAGATCTCTGTAAAATACCTGCAAACACACTAGGGTGTTAAAAAAAAAAGCTAAAGTGGCGATTCTACATATTTTCATTTTGATTACTTATCAGAAAGTGGGAGTCTCACATTTGGTGAGACTCAAGAGGCACTTATAGCTCTTCTCCTCTCCTGACATAATGTGTTCATAGAAAGCAAGAGCATCTGTTATTTCTTATTTTAAGTCACTTCTCTTCACACACCCAATAATCATATATTTAAGTCTGGGCCTGAGAATGACGGCATTCTTTTCAACTCTACATGAGATGTGAAAGAAACAGCCATGCAGATGCTTGCATGCTGTATTTGAACTGGACAGAGAAAGTACCATAGGATCATACATAGTTCTTGAGCAATTCCAGCCTTTTCCATCCTCGAATTTCATCCTTTGAGTCTTGTCCTTTCACATGCGCATGATCCCGAGCTGTAGTTTACCACTGCAGACGTGGAGGTGAGAACGCATGTGCTTTCACAGTTCTGCAGCACAGGGCGGCCAACAGGGGGCCTCGCTTCAGCTAGGACCTTCTATTTCTCCTGCATTAAGTCACTTGAACACCTTTAGGCTCCCACTCTCCCTAAGTACAGTGGAGGCCACGCTACCTCTCCCAAGAAGACTGACCAGAATATCAACTGCAGGCTGCAAATGAAGGCTTCTAACCTGGGCCTAAGTGCAATTTTACAATTTTCTTCAAAAGTTAAACACCTGGGGCCAGGTACACAGGACTGTGGCGGAGAGAGCATCTTTAATCTCTGTACCTCAGGAGGCAAATCTGTCTCTGGGTTCGAGGCTAGCATGTTCTACAGAGCAAGTTCCAGGGCTGCCAGGACTACACAGAAAAACACTGTCTCAAGGAGAAAAATAAAACAAAACTTGGGGCCAGGGAAATTGCTCAGCAGGTATAGAGGGTCATGCTGGGCAAGCCTAGTGACCTTAGTTCAGTCCTCAGAACCCATTGTTTAAAAGAAAAAAATAAGCTGTGTGCAGAGAATGAGAAAGTGTGTATAAGCCCTGCAATAGCAGGAACAGTAGAGACGCTGCCTTGAAAATCAAGATAAAAGAACCACCAACTCCCAGGAAGCTCTCCTTTTACTCCCACATGTATCATGGCATGCACAAAAGTGAATTTACACAACTGTGTACACCACACAGACACACACGCACGCACACACGCATGCACGCGCGCGCACACACACACAAGAGTTAAAGGCTTAACTCATACAAACATAAAATGAGCACTCATTAAAGACCTATTCAGTTCAATGAGATGGCATCATTGGCAGACTAGAGAAATGGGTTGAAGGCATTACAAGAGAAAAGGCTGTTTTTAAAAGAAAAAAATGATGGAACCAGATTATTGATGTGACATAAGCAAGGTATTAGACCTGCACTTAGTGTCTCTTCTCGTGGACAAGAATGATTGGTACTGCAGATATTCCTTGCAGACTTATAACCCAAATCAAGGACACAGCCAGAAAAGTTCACACCGATGGACAAATAGGAAATCTTGGGAGAGCAGTGCAGCGATGTTTTACACAAATACGAAATCCCATGAGTCAGACAAGGGAGTAAGAAGAGGAAAATTCATAGCAGCAGATGCACTATTATGACACATGAAAAAGGAACTGATCGCATCATGTTCTAGAGGATCATTATCCATATCTAACAGCTGAGCTGAGAGAAAACAAGAGGGTACAGCTGAAGACAGAGCAGTGCCTCAGAAGACACAGCTGACTAGGAAGTCAACCATGACACTGATTCTAATGAACAAGCTAGATTAGCTGGAAAATATAGTCAGCTGAATTAATTGATTTTTTTTTTCCTGTACATGAAAATCTGAAATAGTACAAGACCCAGGAGAAGCTTGGAATGCTTTTTTCATGGCCTCCTTGAAAGTACTTTCTTAAATTCATTTGTCTTTTGTCTTTCTGCTCTTTAAAACAAGAATGCTTTCAAAAGAAATGCTTTTTAAATGTCCCACAACGAAAATGGGAAGATTCAATTATCAAAGATTTCACAGAAATGCCTAGAAAAGGCCTCATCATCCTTGACGCACATACACCAGGAATATGAAGGGGGAGAGCGAAGGCCATCAACAGCATCTGTAAGAAGACTGTTGGGCACATTCCTGCCCACACAGTGACACAGCAGCGTGGGTCCTGATCCCCAGCGACCTCCCTGTTACAGCCCCATCTCCTCTGAGAGAGCACAACACATAATATACATTCATGAGGGCTGTCAGGAGAATTAAAGGGCCTCGGATTTGCAGTGCCCAGCACAGTGTCTACCAACACAAGAGAGGCATTGTTTACGGCCCTTTTCTATTCCCAGGGTTATTTTTTATTAGTGTATATACATGTAAAATATAGTGAGAGGCTTTTGAGCTCAAGTCTCAGACACCTAGAAAGTAAAAATATTCGTATTTTCTTTGCTCTCTGTCAGGATTTTAATCTTTCTTCTGTAATCTCAGTCCACACACCATTTAAATGCAAACACTCAATTACTGGGTTGCTTCTGAAGTTTTCTTCTCTTTTTCCTGTCAAGAAACAGGATAAGAAACCGAGGTAGGGAATAATAAAGGATCGCTTGCTGACTCTGTTCACGTTTCTGCCATGTTAGTTTCTTCTGTGGTTCCCTCTCAGCGAGTGTTTCCTGGATACTTGAAACACCAGGAAACCTTTCTAGAGAGCAGTAAGAAACCAAGGACACACGTTCCCTCCTGAGAACAGTGAGGGCTCAGAGGACAGGAGGCCCTGCTACCCTGTCGCAGCCCACTGTGTCCACCTTGCTGCCACCTGTTGTGTCAATCAGCCTCCCATCACTGACACAATAGATGAGATGGTCAATCGAAAGGAGGAAGGGTTCAATCAGGGTTTTGGTCCCTGGTTGTTTGCCTTCCATCACGTTGGGTCCAAGGAGAAAGCAAACAGCATGGTAGGGAACACGTGTCAAAGCAAAGACGCTCATGTCAGGACAAGGAGTCAGAGAGCAGAGAGGGTAGGAAGGGGGCATGCCCACAATGGCCTAGTCACTCTCACTAGGCCTCACCTCCCAATCGGTGGCATCATCTGCACCCAAGTCTTCACCACGTGTACTTTGGGGAGACATTAGTGGTCCAACCACAGCACCCACCAACTCTTCTTGGACAATAGAAGGAAGACGATGGACAGTTCACTTTGATAAACTCATGTGTCACTACATGCCAGATGCATTCTAAGATGGGTCACTAGGTAAGCTGGTCTCTATGGAGTATCCTGGACATACATACATCATACATACATACATACATACATACATACATACATACGCCTCCACATAGTCTCTTAAGGTGATGGAGAGACTTGGTATCCAAGATACACACTATGAGTGCTCTCTAAATGATGATTGAAAGCATAATATAGAAAGGGCTGGAGAGGTGACTCTGTGGTTAAGAGTGCTTGCTGCTCTTTCAGAAAACCTTGGTTTGGTTCCAAGCACCCTCGTGGCAACTCACAACTGCCTGAAACTCCTGTTCCAAAGCCTGTTTCTGACCTGCGTGGGCTCCTGCACACGTGCATGCATGCACACATGCATAAGAAAAGACAAGACAAAAAGATATACTACAGTAAATATTTAACCAATAATGTAAATGTCTAAAGTACTTGGATGCAACTGTCAGCACACAGTCGGCTAACAGCAACATCACAAGCTCGGTGACCTCAGACTACAATGTCACTGAGCAAGAGGAATTCTCAGTACCAATCTTATATTTCAGGCTCACTGATACATATGCATTCTGTCATTGGTCAAATTGTCACATGTGCAGATAACTGTTCCTCTAGACTGGGTCTCTGTTCAACTAGATAAACAGGTGTGCACTCGTGTGTGAGGCCTTCGCCCCTTCACAGGAGGACTTCCTTCCTTGTTCTTTCTTCTTACAGTGCTCCTACACAGCACAGGCTCAAAGGACAGGGAACTGCTGCAACATGTATGATGAAATATATTCACCCACTCAAGCCACATGCTCACAGGAAAGCCTGTAATGGCGACCTCCAGTCAGGATACCCAAGCCTGTGTCTTGACTGAACAAAGATCTTCCTTCAGAGTTTGACCTGAGTGTGTTCTCTTAACCCGGAAGTTCCTTAGACCAAGTTGATGTTCCAGGTTATGACTCCTGCTCTGATACCCTGCCTAGAGTCGGCCTGGAACTGACAGATACTGACGGCAGGTGTCAAGATCTGTATTTAACTCACTCAGCAAATTCTTAGGGTGAGGGAATTTCGCCCCCTCCCCCAGAGGGCTGTGATTTTCTTGCCTATGATCTGAATCCTATGTAAATGTTTCCAGGTCAAGAGCTCCTGCTGGAAATCCACCAGGGCTGCTCTAACTCACATTAAGAGGCCTATGCAAAGCCACTGCACACCAACACAAGCTCCTCCTCCACCTAACACCTAATGCTTGCCCAGCCCAGGGAAAAGGAGAGCACAGTACAGCAGCTTCCTTACCCATGGGCTCCACTCCAACCAACTGCTGTTCACAGTACTGGGGGTTAAAACCGTGACTGTGCTGAACTTGTAAAAAAAAAATCATATTATTATTACCTAAATCATACAGTGCAACAACTATTTACATAGTATTTGAATTGCATTAGGTATTACAAGTCATGTAGAGATGATTTCAAGAGTCCCAGAGGGTGTGCATAGGTTATATGCAAATTCTACACCATTTCTAGGCAGGCACTTGAGCATCAAAGGCCTTTGCTATCTGAGGGGTTCCTGGAACCAATTCCCAACATGAGAGATGATTGTGCTTGCAGTTGGCCACTAGGCAAGTGCATAGGAAAACAGGGAAGAAAGGGCTTTCGCTGCTTTCTTCTGGTAGACAGTCATCATCCTTTCCGATAAGGCATGAGACCGTCACAGCTGAAACAGCAAGAAGCTCCTTGGATGAGAAACGTACACATTCACAAAGAGACCAAACGCACCAGTGTTAAAGTCACCTGCGGCGCCCCCATTCTAACCCACTCAGGAGCTTCCGGCAAACCCTGAAAGGCCGTTCATTCTTGACCTTTCAACCCTCAACTTTCTGTGCTATATGTGGAGGATAATAAAGTCCTTTCTGCCACGCACCGACACATACTCGCATAAACCCCTTCGTCCCGGACTCCTCAGAAAGATTAAGTAAATGCAAATCTGCAAGCTATTTGATCCAGAATATGTGTCCCAAAACTTGCTGATCCCTTCTTCCCACATCATGTGATGAATGCCAATTAATTGTACAGAAGCAGAGCTATTGATTTGGTGACAGACACACGGGCTTCTGGGGACACTTTAGCTCCAACCCTGCCTCTTCCGAGCTATTTAATATGGCACAAGTTTAGTGTGTCACTGCCTTCCACAGCAAAACAGGATAGCACTCAATTTCCGGGGGAGTTAGGCACTGTCAGCGAAGAACATCAGACAGCATACGCTCCATGAGTTCTGAGGCCCTTTAGCTGTCACTCAGCAAGATTCTTGACTTAAATATGGCCCTAGTGAGCCTGGGAAGCCATCATTCCGTGCCCCCCCCCCATGACAAGATCAGTATGACTGTTAGTATATTGCCCATATATCACAGATGCCGTGTAAACAAACTGTGAAGCCACTGGGTTCAGCTCCGAAAAATAAAAATAAAAAAAGCTTCCGTTCCACACAGCCACACACTCACCCTTAGGAAGCACATCGCTACGTGTTATTTTTTATTTTCATGTGTTTACCTATTCCTAAAAGTTCATAAAAATCACTTTGGGGCATAAACGCCAATTACAAGGCATTTTAACTAAAATATGTTTTTAAAGCCACAGGCATTTCCTAGCACAAATTAGATACTACATCAAACACAGGGTGCTCATTTGGAAAGTCTGCAGATTTCTCATAAACGTACAAGAGAAGCAGGAAAGGAAGGAAGACAGCACAAACGCCCCCTGCCAGCACTGGATAAGCTCCCTGTTAACAGACCCCAGGGAAAAACAAGCCTGCAAGTGGCACATGAACTCAGTCCAAATCCTTATCTTGCCTTCCAGACCAATGCCTTGTCAAGGAAGAGCTATGATTTAAACCACTTTAAAGATGGCACAAAATCTTCTGTTTTTACAGTACGAGACAAACACAGTCTCTGTTGGGTTTCAACACAGGACTAATCAGACCTCATTTCCCGCAACTGTACAGAGGCTAAGCAAGCACCCACGCTTGGGAACGGGTCTGTGAAATTTTCTTTCAACCTGGGCTTAAATGGGCAAAGTTTTCCAGAGAAGGCTCATAAAGATGTTTGCCAAAGACTTAGAAGAGGACCAAGAGCCTTGACACCCCCTTATCCAGAAGGCTCTGCCTCAAAAGGGACTTCCGACTACCTGGAAGCGATAGCTCTAGCTGGAGTTACAACAGCCTCATCCAGAGGAGATCAGCCCCGCACGCTGAAGAAGCAAGGGGAGCAAGCATGGCCAGTAGGAAGTGGGGAAGCTGAGCCTAGGGCTTTCTGCTCCTCAGAGATGCTAGGAGGTAGGCATATTCCCTGGTAGGAAGACAGACAGGGGGAGGAACCATGGGTAGGTAATAACGGCCATCCTCTTCATCATCTTCCTGCCTTGAGACAAAAGCCTATTGAATGAAAAAATAAAATAAAAAGAGAGACACAGCTGTTCCTAGATATGGTGGAAGAGAAGGTTTATTGTAGATTTTAAGAAGACTACGGAAAGGTGCTGAGGCAGCGACACCTGAGAGTGTCCAGAGTTAACATGGCCAGACTGAGCCAGGCCATGTGAGGAGAGAGGGGTCGGGAGAGCAAGAGAGGAGCAGCCAAGCAAGATGGAGAAAGGGTTGGGCCAAGAGACTGGGCAAGAGTTCAAATCTCATGGCCAAAATGGCTGAGTTATATAGGGGTCAGAGGAGCTGGGCAAAGTACCTGGACTGGAGAAGTTCAGGGGGCGGGTATGGGTATGCCAGCCAGGAGGGGCGGGGCCGGTCACTGAAGGACGCTGGGAGAACCTGGCCTTCAGGATCTGCTTTGATATGTTAATAGGCATCTCAGCCATTTGTCCTGGGTTTGAGACCTAACACCTGGCAGCTGGAAACAAAGACCTGCTGTGCTTAGTCCCCAACCAGCCGGCTGGACTGACTCAGCAAATTCAAGTCTGGATCATGCAGATGTCAGCCAATCAACCATCCTGCCTTTCTTCAACCTGACCAACCCTAAATTATGGAAGGAAAACTCTTCAGAGAATTTAAAAGAAAAGAAAACAACAACAAACAGTCCTGGAGAAGAGACTGGACTTTTCAGCGTCCCAGTTCTGCTTTGCAAACGGTCTTTTTCTCTGAGTACCTCTGCATCCTTCTGTCTCCTCACCCTGCACCCCCACTCCTACCCATCCCCACCCTCCCCACCTCCCACCCCCAGCCCTGAGAAACACCTTTCCTTAACTGCTGACTCCAGCAGCTGCAGCATTTGAGGTTTCTCACCTGCTACCTGTTGCTCTTGAGATTTCCCGCAGCCTCCAGCCTTTTAATTCTTTAATTAGCAGAAAAAGCAAAGCTGATCCATACCCCTAAACTGTACCGTCGGCTTACTTCCTGCAGGAACCCCTAAGCTCACGTCTGAAACATGACAGGATGGGTTCTGGACACACTGTCCCAAAATTGTCACAGCAGAAGCAGGAAGGTCACTCACACCCACTGCTCCTGAAATGGGCCATAAAACGTGGACATACTTTTCAGACCTCCCCTGAATAAAGTCATATGATTCCCCCCAGTGGGAGGGGCCTCTCTGTGCTCAGAGGAGGGGCCTGAAGCTGCCCAGTGACAAGAGACTGAACAAACAGGCGTGGTGAAGTCTCCCCAATCACTACAGTTAGATCATACTCTGTGCAACCACAATCAATAGGCTGTCTAGTCACTGGTGTTCGAGTCCAGCCTCTACTGATCTGCAGCAGCTGTCCCCCTGACACACACCTCAGGCACACACTGGGGGTCCCTTGCTAACAGACAAGCCCAGTGTCAGGATTTCTCACCTGGGAAGTGAGTGAACATCAAAAGAGATGCCTGCTCTCTTGATAAGGAGGACACACCCTGCTCCCAACCCCTTCCAGCCTGGGGCTCAGGGTTTGGCTGCAGGCTCTTGCTGTGAAACCCCCCACATTCTCCAAAGGTCTAAGATCAGTCTCCCACCTTTGCCATATGGGCTCTTATTTCTCTCTTCAGAGACCCATGGCCAAGCTGGCTGTCTCTAAGTACTGGAGCACCCCCAACACACACACACACACACACACACACACACACACACACACACACACACACACACATACACACAGAGTCATGCAGTTGTCACTCTGTCCATGGTGTTATTACGTCTTCTAATACACACCTTAGTCCCCAGTAGCCGACTTCAATGACCTCTTAAATTCCCCCTGCCATCCAAAGCATAACAATCTGTCTCAAACCTAGTCACAGACTTGTCTGCATCTTCACATCATCACCTAAGCTCACAGTAAATAACTAAGATTGTTTCTCGGTTATTAGTCTGCCTCTTGTTGCCGGGAGTTCTAACAGAAAGCTGGAGGCAGGTGAGAGAAACATGTTTTCTCTCTGCAATACCACCATGGTGAAAATAGAAGGCGAGGTTGTTGGTGAAAACAATCTTTGCTATCACTTGGGTCTAAAATGGCCTCAAAAAGGGCACACACTGACCAAAGCTTTAAGAAACCTAATGTGAGAAAAGTGGATGAATGCAGATATGTGCTACCTATGTCTTCCTGTTCCTGGAGTTCATGTTTACTTCTCTATGCCATGAGGTTGGCAGGTGGATGCTGAGCAACATGCTCAGTGCTATAAGGTAACTGTGGTAACCAGCGCCCTCAAAACAGTGCCAACTAACCATGGACTGAAACCTCTAAACCCATGAACCAAATAAACCTTTTCTCTTCCCAGCTGATCATCTCAGGGACGTCATTCAAGTAGCAGACTATGGGCTAACACATCCTCACAGTGAGAAACCATGAGCAGACACTAGAGAGATTCAGAAAGAACTGCTGACGGCCCTCTATACAGCTAGAACGACCATAAGACCCATTTGAGTGGAATGTGGCATCACAAGATAACTAACTGCTGGGGAATTTGGGGTGGGGCTTCCACTTTCCTCATTAAAGTGGCAGGCTAAAATGAAGCCTACTGGTATCTTCTTCACGTTAAGTATATAAAGACATGACATGTGATGGTAAACCATCATACAGTGGGAGAGAACAGAAGGAAAAGAAAGGCTCGCATCTTTGATGACATCCTCCAACTACTTAATGTATGTGCCCTGGCACTTCTGGTTCAGTTAGCACTAAAAACTGTATAGCAATAGACACCTAGGGTCTTTGCTCACGCAGTCTTTCACACCAGGGTGCTAGACACTAAGCGGCACCTGTGTTCTTCCACAAATTATACCTAAGGCTCCCCGGTGAAAGCCATCAAGAAACAAAAAAAGGCCAAGGGGAAGGAAACAGTCATGCTGGAAGATAGTCTGGCATTTCTTACACAATAAATATAGTGTGCACACAGCCCAGCAATTGTGTTCCTAGGTGCAGACCTAAATGAGTTGAAAGTGTATGTCCACAAGAAAACAACAAAAACAAACAAAGAAAAACCTGTTAGGTGATGTGTCTAACACAAGTACCCCAAACTAGAAGCCACCAACATGTCCTTCAATCGGCAGCTGGATGAGCTGTGGAACAAAGCACCACTCTGGGGCTGGAGAGATGGCGCAGTGGTTAAGAGCACTGTCTGCTCTTCCAGAGGTCCTAAGTTCAACTCCCAGCAATCACATGCTGGCTCATAACTATCTATAATGAAATGTGGTGCCCTTTTCTGGTATGCAGGCAGAATACTGTATGTGTGATAAATAAATAAATCTTTTGGGGGGGGTTGGTTTTTGAGACAGGGTTTCTCTTTGTAGGCTTGGCTGTCCTGGACTCACTTTGTATATCAGGCAGGCAGGCCTCGAACTCATAGAGATCTGCCTGCCTCTGCCTCTGCCTCCCAAGTGCTGGGATTAAAGGTGTGTGCCACCACCACTTGGCTAAATAAATTTTTAAGAGAAAAAAAGAAAGAAAGAAAGAAAGGAAGGAAGGAAGGAAGGAAGAAAGAAAACCAGTCTGAGAAAGCTGCATACTGTATAATGCTGAATATTTGGCATTCTAAAAAAGACTCAGGAATGGTCATTGCCAGGGGTATAGAGGCCAGAAGGAAGGGGTGTGAGCAGACAAAGCAGAGACAATGCTCAAGACAAAAATATTCTTTCTGACATTGTACAGGTGGACACGTGATACACAGCGTGAGTGTAGAAACCCATGATTTCCCTGTAGCAGGAAGAGCAGCCACACCCCCAGACTCATCTCTGAGCCGATGGCTTCCTGTTCCCTGCTACCCTTATTGAAGACCTCAGGAGGAGTGGGGGGGGGGGGCTCCCACAGCTTCCTTTCTCCTGCCCTCTCACTTTTGTTCTTGGCCATTCTCTCAGCTGCCTCGCACATCCTAAGGGGTCCCACCAATAACGACAAGAGCTGCAGGAAAAGAATCCTTTCCGAGGCTTCTTTGGTTTCTGGAAGTATAAACATCCACGATGGCTTCTGCAGAGGTCCTGAGGATGCAGTGCCTATTTCAGCACGCCCACCTGTGAGGCCCCGGGCTGCACAGGCCCAAGGCACTTCCTCTGTTGTGGAGGGTAGCTAAGCCTTCAAGCTCATTTAAAAAAAAGAAGGTATCCTGGTTCAAAATGCTTCCTGGACCCTTTCTCATGTACTTTTCTCTGGAATTCAGAATGCAGCTGCAAATAGTTTTAAAAATGAATTATTGCTTGGCTATGTCTCCTGTCCTTTTTTTTTCTTTCTTTGTTAGATTTTTTTTTTTCTGAATAAAAAGCAAATGGCACATGACCAGGAGACCTCACTGAGAGTCCCGGCTCCTTGAGATATGCCAGAAGAAAGCATTTGCTGATCAAAGTTCTCTGAAGAGGCGTCACTGGAGCCTGATCAATGAAGCAATGGTAATGGAGCCACCAGCGGGGCACTGACATGGTTTGAGAGAGCATCATTCTGAGAAATAATGAGATTCTATTGCCATGAATCACCCCCAAGAGTATGAGTGTTCTGAGTACTTCAGACTAAAGGATCACCCAAACCCAGTAAGACACAGTTTCTCTCCTAAGTCAGCAGTCGCCTCACACACACCCCCCACACCCCCACCCCCCCACCCCCCACCCCCACCACCACCCCCCACCTTTAACAGCCAGCCTCTCCCTGCTCTGTCCTCCCCTACAGGCCTCACCCTGCCCCCACTCCGTGGGTCACAGCCACAGGCATTATTCGGGATACAGCAGGGGAGTTCCTCCAATTGGAAGCCTTTCCAATTTCCCCAGACTGCTTATTCAATTCTTCCTCTCTGCCCGAGACTGCCTGGTACCTCCCTTCTCTCTAGTGACTACAGCATCTGTTTGCAGGGAGCTGGCGAGGACAGGGCCTCTCTGTGACAGTATGCTGCAGAACATAGGTCACCCGCAGATGTCTGCTCAATACACAGATCACAGAAGCAACACAAGAAGCTCTCCAACAGGCCCGTGTGCAGCGGCCTTTAAAAGTCCATTAGGAAAGTCTTTTTCAGCAAGAAATATTTTTAAGTTTGATAAAATATTTGCACAGATCACATCTACCATTTAGCTCAAAAATAAGGCCACAAAGTTTAGCACTATGAAAAGCCTGCTTATCGGTCCCATAGAAACTGAAGAAGAACAGGTCTTTCAAGTAAAATAAATACGCTTTTAGTTTGCTTGGACTGACACAAATGCCAATGATGAAATGAAATGCTCAAGCTCACTAAGGCTGCCCCCTCCGTACTGTATTCCTTTATCTCTCAGCTTTGGCCACCATAAACCAATGGAGCATGCGTGTGTGCCCAGGGAGGGCACTGCAATCGAGTAGGGAGACTGGCTGGAATGAAGGGCGGCTTCCAAAGCAGTGAGGGTGGAATGCTGGTGGCACACGCAGTGTACGTACAGACTGGCTAACTCATGGACTGCCAGCTTTTGCCAATATCCAGACTCTTTACAGAGAAAAACCAAGTGTCCCACTAGCTCCAGCCATGAAAGTTCTAAGAGCTGGCCTCAAGAAGCTAGCCTCCATCCTCCCAAGGAAAACATCAATCCTTTGTTCTCGTATCAGTAATGCCAGTCTGCTGCAGCTGCAGGTGAGGAAATCGCGAGCTGCTGGGAAGCCATGGATTGTGGGTATTCATAAGAAGCCTTCAGGATGGCCTCCTCCACCTACTGCCTCTTAGGCCTCATCCCACCCTTCACGCAAGCACCAGGGTCCGGGAATCAGTTGGGAAATGGTCCAGCGAGATGGCGGCAGAGTTGAGTGCACCTGCTGCTGTTCTTGATGAGGATAGGGTTTGGTTCCCTGCTACCCACGTGAAGGCTTAGTTCTGCCTCCACGGATCCAACTCTCTTTTCAGGCTTCCAAGAGCATCAGGCAAACACACACGGTATATATACATGCAGGCAGGCAAAACACTCATAAAATAAGAATGTTGAAACCATTTTTTTAAATTGTGAAATGGGACAGATTTGTGCTGTTAACATTCTTCATCATTTTTTTCTCTGCTATGACCCTTGTTGCACATGTCTGTTTTATGAGATGTCAAATCAGTGTGATGAAACAAAAAGGGGCAGCAAACAATGAAACAATGGCATTCCAAAGAGAGACAAGAAAAGAAAAGAGTGAGAATAAGAAAAATATTCTAAGGCTTTGGTTTTGGTTTTGGGTTGGTTTTTCTTTGTTTGTTTGTTTAAGTTTTTTGTTTTTTGCATGTTTAAAACGTATGGCTGAATATAAGGTCTCAAGAGTCCTTCTCAGAAGACAAGATGATGACGGCATGCAGTAGTCATCAGAAATCATAATAAAGCAACAATAAAATAGCATGTCACTCTTCAAACAGGCAAAGAGTGTGGAAACACCAACAATGATAAAGTGTAAACAGTGTCACACACACACACACACACATACACACACACACACACACACACTGTGGGAGGGAAGTCTAAAAGGACAAAGTCTCAAGAAAGCAACATGCTTGGTCATTTACAATAAAACTGAATAAACCTTATGGTGTTTCTTCTTTCAGTACCCTGAATTACCACACATATGTTCAGACTTCCATACAAAAGAAATATTCATTGAAGAATGATGTTTTTATAGGGGAAGTAGAAGCGAAGTGTGTGTGTGTGTGTGTGTGTGTGTGTGTGTGTGTGTGTGTGTGTGTAGCAATAGATAAAGTATAATGCAGTCTTGAAGTGTCCTAACTTGTTAGTTAGCTGCCAGTTACACTAACAAAGACCAGAGATAAGGGCTGATTGCCCTGTTGGTTGGTCCTATTATCTCTTGATGCTTAACAAGGCAGTGGGAGTGGTATGTTTTGATGGAGCTTGGGAGACAGAGGACTAGGCTAAGCTAGGGTCTCAAGAGCTCCTTCAAGGCACACCCAGTGACTTTCCCCAGTCACCACCTCCTAAAGGTTCAGCCATCTCCACAGAGTCCACCAGTGAGAGACTTAACCTTTGCTACATGTTAAAGGACAATTCAGACACAAGCTAGCACCTAGTGTAGTGCAGCTAAAAGTATAAACTATACCATCTATACACGTGACTGAATCACAAATACAATGAATGGACAAAACAAGATAAAGAACGTCATGTAAGCAATAATCTTTATTGTAAAATTGAGGGGGAAAAAAGTCACTTACTGCACACACATACACACAACACACGCGCATGCGCACACACATGCATGTTAAGTGAGTGGTCCCTACACAGAAATGATTCTTCCTACCCACTGGGGGACAGTTGATAATGCCTGCAGACACTTTTTTCACTAGAACTCAGGCAGAGGTGCTGGTGGAAACCAGTGCACATTGGCCAGCAATGCTGATAATGGCCCTATAACACAAACAGTTCCCACTACAATGGCTGACCTTAAATATCAACTTGACTAGACATAAAAAGATGCCTAAGAGGTGACTAAAGCACACTTTTGGGAGCCCAGTGAATATGTTAGCAGAGACAGCTGGTGTGTGAGACAACCCTGAGGTTAAGACTCACTGTGCTTTGAGGCCCCATCACCTTACAGGCTGGAACACAGCTAGAGCAACAGAGAAGAGGAAGGCTGTGGAGTCTCTGCTTCCTGGCTGCCCTGCGATGAGCAGCCTGCTCTGCCATGCACTCCTTCCAAGGATGCTCTACACCGCCCAGCCAGCCACAGGCCGGGACCTGCAGAGCAGGAGCCAAAACACATCCTTCCCAAGTTAATTTTCTTAGTTATTTTTCACACTCACAGAAGACTAATACACTCACTCAAAAAAGATTTGTCTAGCCCAAAGCATACACAGCACTGAGGTTGAAAAACCATACTCTGGAATGCTCTGGAGTAAAGTTGCCCTTGACAACGTAACTACACCGTCTTCTGGCATGAACGTTGCCTTCCGACATTGTGTTTACACCACACAAGCTGAAGGATGGGCATGTGTGGTACATCCTCAAAGTGCAGCGGGCCACTTCTACTCTTCCTTTCAAAGCCATGACCTGTTGGCTCCCCGTGTGCATTGCTATGCCCTCTGAGCACCCAACAGTTAGAACCTCCCTGGCGTCCTATGTCTTTCTTGCCTACACCATGACCACTGGAATGAATTTCGTACTTCCAAATGCACAATGGGCGCGATCAACATCTCAGTGTTGCCCCCCCCCCTTGCTCCCAGCTCGTTTATACCCTCTCCTTTTTCTAGCTCTTAACCACATTATCATTTGCTGGTTAGTGAATACAAATTGCCATTCCCTCTAAGAATTTATTTGCACGTTTTCTTTTGGTACATTGAATCGTGTTTTAAATGAACTAAAGTGGGTCATTCTTTAAAGGAATTCGCTAATGAACCTTGTGCAAGTTCCCTATCATGTAGTAGTCTTAGACTCAGCTATCTGCTGCATTAACACTAATAACTGCGTGTCAGGTTCTGCAGGAAATATACTCAGATTGCAACGTCTTTATAACCAACTTCTGGCGGGTGGGCGTGATGGGGGGGGAGCTCCCTGTTTTACAGATGTGTGTGCTCATTCAGGCCAACCTGAGAGGAAGGAGCCTCAGAAACACAAGAAGCCAAAAAGAAAAATAAATAAATATCCCTCAGATGATGAGGAACAAATCTGGATTAGTGGCTCCCAAGACAGTTTTTAAAAACATATGTCACCAGTGTGAAAGGCTGGGGCTAGGGAGCATAGGTTCTGAAGGGGCAGCTCCAGCCAGTTTCTTTGTGGACTAAAACAGCTCAGAATCTTGATTAGGCTGGCAGTTAAGAAGAGCACACACACACAGTAAAATATCATATAACTACAAACACTCAAATATAGAAGAGGTCTGGGTAAAAATGGATGAAACACTAGTAAGTCCCATAATCTGGCTGATTATATTGTGAAGTGTAACTTTCCTGGTCTTGAAAATGTTATGTAAAATGTCATTATTGCAAAATCTTAGGCTTAAGGGATATTTTTCTCTCCTCCCCCACTCTCATGTGAGATGTGTATGTGTATGTGTGTGTGTGTGTGTGTGTGTGTGCAAATGTTTACAGCAGGCTTACCCATAATTTCTCAAACTCAGAAGTGACCAAAACAGCCTTCAATAAAGAAACAAATAAATTGTGGGTACCTGCACACAATGAAACAGTACTAAGCAAGAGAAAAGAAGCTATCAAACTGCAGACAAAAACATGAATTAATCTCAAAGACCCATTTCTGAAGAAAGAAAGCAGTTTTTCTACAAAGTCTGTGGAAAGTCTGATCATAACTTCACAGGGTTTTTAAAGAAGCAAAATACAGAGGCAATAAAAGCATCATAAAAGCATCGGTCGCTGACAGGGGGATGCACCGAAGGCAGAGGAATTCCCCAGCACTAGGGGTCTCTACAGCACCTGAGCTTCCAGTCCTGAGAAAGGATCTTCCAGAAAGGGCTGACTGTCACCCTGGTCAACTCCATGTAAGCACAGACAGGGAATGCCCACCCAGTCCTGCCCAGAAGTACAGTTTCAGGAACAAAATCAACCCTTTGTTGCTGGGTATGGTGGCTGACATCTGTAATCCAAGTACGTAGGAGCTAAAGAACAGGAAGAGTAAGGTCATTTACAGTTACAAAGCAAGTATGGGGCTAGCCTGGGCTGCATGACCTCTCATCTTCTGAAAGCATAAACCAAACAGATGATAAATCAACAAACAAACATGGTTGGTTTAGAAGCCACTGAGTTTCAGGGCTGTCTTTATATATCGGCAGGTCACTAGGAAAAGTTGATAAATCGGCACACGCTAGGTCTCTACCCATGACAGCTTGGGGAAACTATTTCATGGAGACCAACATCAGTGCACTGTGAGATCACATGCACCCATGAGCTTCCAGTGTCCGGCAGATTTCAGGCAACTGGTGCAGTGCGTGGGTTAGCTTTCCATCAGAGAAGCCCCGTTGTGCTGACAAATCCTGGCGTTGCTTTTCACTGCTCAGTTAGTTACATAGGCTCATGCTGAGCTCAGCAGCTTCAGCAGGACCAGGGATTGCTGGCTTCCCAGGCTCCACCCAGTTTACAAACTTCCAGACTGTGCTAGAAAAATCACAAATCACGCCCTGCTATTATTTTAATTAAAAATATTTATGTTGCTGTGTGTGGTGGTGGTGGTGGTGGTGCTTTTAATTCTAGCCTTGAGGAGGCAGAGGCAGGTGGATCTTTGTGTGCTCCAGGCACCTGTGGTCTACCTAGCAACTTCCAGTTCAGTCAGGGCTACATAGTGAGACCAGGCAGGCTGCTTGCTTTCCTTTCCCTCTTCTTTCATTCCATTCCAAAACCCATAGTCCTGGGGAAATATTGAAAACCAGTGGGTCACATGGCAAGAGAAACAATAAAAATACAAATAAAGAAGTTTGAGGGAGTTTTGAACTCAGTGGAGCCAAGGGGGCACTTCCTGAGCCTGAGTACCTGCTCGGATGCCGAGGACCGAGTGTAACAGAGGGACAGGTGCCTGGCCCATGTCTGCTCTGGCCTAAGAGTCTGACTCCCACTCCTGCCTCACCTTTTTTTTTTTTTTTAAATAACAGAAAACCGGCAGCCGGAACAGGAAGTTGGAGGTGTAGTTTTTGGCTAGCTTTAGAAAACTGCTTTAAGAAACAATTACCAAGATACAGGAATTCCACCTGGCTAATAATCTAAGTGAGAAATCCCACGGGTGCGGTGGTGAGTTAATGGGCAGCCTTCCCCACACACCTCTGTAAGTAAGCTCTCTTTTCCACCAGCCACTGCTCGCCCCTCCCCCGTGCTTTCCAAACACAGCATTCTGTATTTAAAGGGAAACCACCACAGTGCTTTCTTTCCCAGGAACAAGTGGGCACCGTGAATTGTTGCAGTGAAAATATAGAAAATGATAGCGGCAGAGACGCTAACACTCTTACTCTTTTCAACCTCAATACTCTTTAAATAACATACTGCCTTTTTCTGCAAGTGTGTTAAAGAAAAGACGCAACATGTGCTACAGGACCATTTCTTGTATTTCAGGGTCTCTTCCTTCTTTCATTTAAATGTATTGTTTGTTTGTTTGTTCATTATGTGTATTGGTGTTTTGTCTGCATGTATGTCTGTGATGGCATTGAGTTGCTTGGAGCTGGAGTTACAGACAGTTGTGAGCTGTCTTGTGAGTGCTGGGAATTGAACCTTGGTCCTCTGGAAAAGCAGGCAGTGCTCTTATCCACTGGGAATTGTTACTTAGAAGTATACTGTTATTCTGAGAGAATTTATATTCATTTGTGAGATAAATGAACATATTTTCCCTTATCTGGTTGATAAATTTTTCCTCTTCCTTCTGGTTATTATGAAAGATATTTATGCAAAGCATTTGTTAGAACACTGCCTTCCCACTCCACACACACCATAACGCTGAGACACAACACTCACGGCCACTAGAATGCTACCATTACTGACAGGGCGGGACACAGTTTTCTCAGCCACAATCACAGCTCTGTGATTCAGTCTCATGGACAGTCATGAGCTGAGCTGCATGACAAACCTACTGTGCTGAGCTGGCATAAAAACACAACACACATAAAGAAGCACATTGCACTGGATAATGATACACACACACACACACACACACACACACACACACACCCCTCCCTGATCTTACTGTGTACCTGGGCTGTCCTCAAACTCATTCACAATCCTCCTCTCACTATCACCACGAACTGGAATAAGAGGAGTGTGGCACCATGCCCAGTTCCTGCCTCCCTTGATTACATCAAGAGGCCACTTAAAGCGACTGACTTATGTCACCTCGATTCACACAAGAACATATTATGATGTTCACACAATGGCACCAATGCCTTATGCACCATCATAAAAGTTATCCCGTTGTGACGTGAGGTATGACCATGTTTTTAATATGTGCTCCACAAAAGAAAGCACCTCACCAAACTTGAATCCCGGCACCACTCTCAACTGCTTCTGTTCAATAAAACACTGTCGGCAATCAAACAAGGCTATGGCTCAGTGTGCTATCTCAAATAGCAGAATTAATTGTTATGACAAGGAGAGGGTTTGCAAAGCAGCATGAAATCCTTGAATAGGGATGAGTTCTTCAGAAGAGCAAACCAGGTCCTCAAGGAGCAGCACCAAAGAGATGAATGGATGGATCCACAGAGTGCCTGCCAGGCAATCCCAGTCTTGGGGCTCCAGGGGTTTGTGGCACTAACCTGGGAACTGAAGAAAGCTTCCCTCAGCCCCAACCGTGTTTCCAGTATGTACTACAGTGCCGCGTTCCCAGTCTTACAAAGCTTCAGCTGTAAAATGTTTTAATATATTATCATTTTAAAAAGTAAGTAGTTTGGTTCCCGAGTGCTGGGATTAAAGGCGTGAGCCACCACGCCCGGTGGTCTACAAAATGAGTCCAGGACAGCCAAGACTACACAGAGAAACCCTGTCTCGAAAAAAACCAAAAAAAAAAAAAAAAAAAAAGTAAGTAGTTTGGTAGATGAAGACATTGTTTACACCATGGTTTGCCAACCAAAAAAGCCACTGTACTGAACTAATTATGAATATCCATGTAGAAACAGTTTAAAGAAAAAGCAACTGCGTGTATTTTGTTTCTGTCCTGGTGTAAGGATGTTTTTGATTTTGCAAGGTGTCTGCATTCTTTCAGGCCTGTCCCTTTAAAAGGAAGTGCTAATTCCTTCTCTTGCTCAGCCTTCTTTAGCAGCTGCTGTGTCTGGATATTAACTGACCCCATAAAGGCCCATAGTGGAAGGCTGCAGACCCAGCCACGGCACCGTGGAGGGTGATGGAATCTTCCTGAAGTGGGACCTTGTGGAAAGAAGTTCGGTTCCTGGAGACACTGGCTCACCCTTCCTCTCTCTTGGATCCTCGGGCACTGTGGGTCTGCACACTTCCCCTCCCCATGCACAGAAGCAACAGGGTCAACTGACCATGGACTTGAACCTCTACAACTGTGAACTTACAAAATTGACTGGTCCGAGTATGGTATCAGGTGATAGGAAGGTGGCTGACTCTGTAAGTCTTTCCTAACACGTGGGATGTTTGGGAAGAGATCCCTGTGATCCCCAAGACTAAGGCAGTAGAGTATCCAGTCACCAACAGACATTTTCTTCTCCAGAGCAGGCAAGCTGCTATGCCCCAGGATGTTCAAGCAGCGACTTCCGTCAACACAGCTTGACAAGCACGTGAGCCTCTCCCTTGGGAGTGACTCTGCCATCCCTGGACCACCTACCCTTCAGATGATTGAGCCCCAGTGACAACACACTGCCTCTTGATAAGTAAGAGGCCCTTAGGGGGCAGCACCTGGCTCAGTTACCCAGTTAGATTAATGACCCCCTAGAGCTGTGAATACAAACAGAAGCTGGCTACTGGTCAAGCCACTAAGCCTTGAGGGTAACTGGTTCTATAAGGATAAATCACTACTTTTAGAATCATTCGATTACTTCCTTTCTGTTTTAACTGCTTTACAACATTTGGTCTCTAGCCAAACCAAGTTACTCTTTTCTGAAAAACTGTGACTAGTATGAATGACCAGGAAGACTGCAGTTTCTCCTTCGACTTTGAACCCACACAAAATACCTCACCCACAACCAGGATTGAACTGACGCCTTGAACAACTGAGTTCAGAAATACAAGCGGCCAAATGAGGTGAGTGATCTGCAGATAGTCTTCACTTCTCCAAAGAAATCCCCATGGCCAAGAGCAAATACTCATATGACATGCAAACTGCTGCTGAAAGCCCCAGCCTGTGGTACAGTAAAGCACCCTGCAGCATTTCCCTCAGATCTGAGAAACACTGTGCCAACAGTGGAAGATAATAACAAAAAGTCAACTCATATCCACTAAGGTGCTTTATTAGAAACTAATAGCATGTACAAATACCAATGACACAGCAATGAAGCATGACACTCATTTTACTAAGAAAATTCAAACTAAAACTTGCTTCTGGTGTGAGGAACTGACACTAATTGCCTTACAGTTGCCCATGGCAGGCTGAAGTGTGCCCAGTGGCATCCTGCCGATCCCGCCAGGAATCACTTTGACACAGGGGTAACCACTGAAAGATTCACCAATAAACATCTCACGGGGCTGGGGGAAGACAGAAATCCGATACAAATCACACACAGTACTTTCTGTTGTTTGTGACGGTGATCGTTTTGTTTTGGTGGGGTCACTTGATTGAACAAAGGGCTCGGTGGGCAAGGCCTTTCTTTCTTTACCAACGAGACACATTCTCAGCCCTGAATGGAAGATAGTAACTGTTAAACTTGAAAACTGCAAGGAGAAAGACCAGATCCATAACTGACGAATTAAAGCAAGCTTTATTAAATACTGGCCAGGAATATGGACCGTCACTAGGTCCATACCTGGGGTTCCCAGAGAATGGTGCTGAAGTTAGGTTACTCAGGTGCTCACAGAGGCAAACCCCACAGTATTTCCCGTCTTCCCCCAATGGGGACAAGCATGCGCATATGCTGACCTACTCTCTGCCTACGTACCTCCCACCTACGTGTGATCGTGCACATCCTTGTTCACTGAAGTGAAACCAAGTGACTTTGTCATCTTACATGAGTAACAGCCTCCAGCACTACAGGAAGTTATCCGTCCTTAGGCAAGTGGGGCGTACGGGTTAACGCTAGCCCTTACAGTGGCAGACATAAGACAGAGGAAAGGGCCATTGGTGCATCCATGTATCTAGTTTACATTTATCCAGAATTGGGAGTCAGCTCAATAAGGGAAGTGCTTGTTGCAGAAGCAGAAGAACTTGAACTCAGATCCCCGACACCCATGTAGGAAGCCGGATATGGAGGTAGGCACCAGTAAGCCTAGCTCTGTGGAGGCCAAGATGGATGTAGGCGTCTCTGGAGTTTTCAGGCCAGTTAGTTTCAATCAATCAGTGAGCTACAGGCTGAAAGAGAGACCCTGACTCAAATAGAACGGTGGAGTGAGAAGAAAGCATCCAAAGCCAGTCTCTGGTCTCCTCATGTATATGTGCACATACACATAGGAACACATACATGTGAATACACCACACACAAATAAATTAATGGTATTTATTCAAGTGACCAGCTATCGCAGGCACTTGCTGTCACATCTCCAACAACCATGCAACATCTGTTCTTCCAAAAACATATCAGACTTCTGTTCTGGCAGTTCCCCATAACTACTTTGCTTATTTGCTGGGAAATTTACCCACGATCAGCTCCAAGGCTCAGCCTTGCCTGGCAGAGACAGAAAAGCAGGAATACACCAAACCCTAAACAACCTAGAGGGGCTGAGCCAGCTGATTCTGCAGCTTACCCCACGTTTAACCTTTTCCTGTACAAACTTCTATTGCTTAAGCCAATCAGCACTGGGTTTCCTGTCAGTTACCTCCAAACGCATCCTAACCACTGTGCTGGAAAATTCCACAGTAACACCTCCCTACGTGCAGACAATGAATCTCATCCTGCCAGAATAAAGAGAACAATCAAACACACAAACAGCCATCAGAATCACTTGAAAAAAAAAACACAGATGCACCTTTTGTTTTCTCTCTTGGGGCCTGCGTAGCATACAGCATGTATGAAAAACCTTGAGAGAGGCCTGCAGCTAAAAAAAATTTATTTTTTTAAGCTAGTTATCTAAATTGCTTTGACCTTAGTGTTATTTACTTCACAAACTCAAGTACCAAGTGACATTCTGAGACAAACACTCTGGGCCACAGTGTTCCTCTTGGTTGCAACTGAGTCAACTGTCCTTTATCTGGGTGTGTGGCCTGTGGATCTTTTTAAGGTCACAATAATTTCTCTTGCAACCTGGAGGCCTAGTGGACTAATACCCACTGATTTTTAGTCAGTGCCTAGATAAATTAGCACAAATGTCCTCCCTGAGCCAAACAACTCTGGCTAAAAAAAACCCCAAAAAACAAAAAACAAAAAACAAAACAACAACAACAAAAAAGAACATGCTCTAAAACTCATGCTCCACAGCAATGCAGAGCCAATGCAAACCGCTGAGAAGCTCTGGTTTATACTTATATTTCTCCCCTGAAATGCAAAGATTCACCAGGTCTACTAAAGTACAGAGTGCGGGAGCTCAGGAGTCAGAATCGCATCAGCTATGCTCACGTCCTGGGCCGACCACTTGTAGACACACAGCCTAAGCAAGCTTGTCCCATAAGATCAGGTCATTATCGCCAGGTCCAAAGACTGATTCCCCCAAAATGGTAGTGCTGGCGACACTGTCCCAAACAGAAGGACTCTAACCAGAAAATTGAGAATTGCTATCAGGTAAACAAACCTAAAGTCTTCTTGAAAAAACATGTCTCTTAAGGTAGTCTCTGTCACGGAGAACCTCCCTTAATCTAGGACAACACCGCTCTCCCCACCCAACCTTGAGCCTCACATCTCCCCCCAAAGGTCAACTACCTCTGATAAGGATAACTAGTTCTGGGCCAACCCAGGGCCTGTATCACAGCAGACCCCACCTTGCTGTCATATAAAATCTGTTTGCTTTTCTGCCATTATGCTCTTCCCTCTGCCCTACCCTACTCCATCCTCTCTGCTCCCCGAGTTTGCTCCCCAATAAATGTCTTTCTGCCCACAGAGCAGTCTAGTCCGGTTGTTTCTCTGCATCATCACTTATATCCATCACATAATGCAAGTTACAAAAGCAATGCTTGAAGTCTGTCAAACAATACGACCAGGCTTGGTGACACACCCCTTTAATGCCAGCACTTAAGGTGCAGAAGTTCAAGGTCAACCTTGTCTACTTAACTTTTATAGTTTCAAACTAACAAAGGTTACAGATCCTGTCTCAAAACAAAAACTAAATAATAATAGCAATCTATCTAAAATATTCTATCAGTACTAACACATAATAAGTGCTAGGACTGTACCATCTGTACTGAGAAGGAAAATAAATAATATATTAATATGTGAGCAGTATATCTTCCAAAAGATCAGAAAGACTACAGGAAAAAAATAGAAATTAAAGTGATGATAATTCTCATGTAGAGTAAATGGATACAACTTACGCATTAATTCTTGATTATTCTCTTGGGGAAGAAAACAGACCAGAGTGTGTTAGCATAAGTAATACTGCAATAACTCATAAACTATGAGTTTCACCTCTCCACCAT
This sequence comes from Acomys minous, assembly GCF_964271855.1. Lineage (NCBI taxonomy): Eukaryota > Metazoa > Chordata > Mammalia > Rodentia > Muridae > Acomys > Acomys minous. The sequence goes on from NC_140490.1 coordinate 71,592,724, forward strand.
GTTTCAGAATAAAATTTCCAGAAAAGAAATAATCAAGTTAAAATATATCTCATAATGAAATCTATACTCCTCTTAATCTAAGGTCCTAGATTATTTGTTTGTTTGTTTGTTTGTTTTTTATGCATACAGTGCTCTGCCTCCTGTACACTTGCAGGCCAGAAGAGGGCATCAGATCACATTATAGATGGTTAGGAGCCACCATGTGGTTGCTGGGAATTGAACTCAGAACCTCTGAAAGGGCAGTCAGTGCTCTTAACCGCTGAGCCATCTCTCCAGCCTCAGGTCCTAGATAGTTTTCAATGAAATCTTCAAAGTGCAATTCCACTTATCAGCACCAGTGAATGAGCATGCAAAACCGGGGCTCTGTTTTAACCTCTACAATTGATTTCTAAGGAACACAAAGGAACTGCCGAGAGCACCTTAACTAGGCCCAGTAGACGAAGTTTTACTTAGGTCTTCAACCACAGCAACTGTTCCCTCCATCACATATGCCCTATTTTTGTCAACTATCTATAAAGCGGATCATGTGAGCCTCACCAAGACAGAGCAGGGAAGAGGCTAGTCTGGCCCTCGGTAGGTGCCTAGGCTTAAACAATGCTATGGAATATGTGGTTTCGAATCAGGAATCTCGCTCCCACTACATAATTCAGCAAGCAGATCACCACTCACGGCTCAAGAGCCGCACGGTAACAAGCCCACCCTTAACCTTACTGAACCCTAGGAAGGACCCACAGCCTGATCTGGCAGTGCAGCTGGGGCTCCGCACACAGAGCAGCACTTGAGTGGTAGACCTACAATGAGGGTGCACAGTACACGTGCCAGATTCTCTGGCATCGACTTTAAAGAGATGCTGAAGAGATAGATCCCTAACACCCAAATGTATGATAAGTGTTGACAATAAGCTCGTAGCAGAAATTGAGTGCAGAAGAGAAAAAAATAACAACTGTGTCATAGTATGGAAAGGGTTAACGTCTGGCTCTGTCTCAGCATTAATGTTTGTGTGTGGTCCACTGACTTACACATTCCCTTGTGAACCCAAAAGACTAGAAGGGTGTGTACAGAAGTGCTAAGCCCCGCCTTCTTAACATGACAGACACTGAGGCAAACATGAGCTCACTTAAATCTCAAAGCAACCCCTAAGAAGACACCATTATACCTACACGTATAGCCAAGGAAACTCTGTTTTCCTAATGGCCATAGAACTGAAGATGAGATAGGAAGACCAAGTCACAGGTTGCTGATAGGTTAAATTTTGTGTCCTAACCCTCTATCTGTGAGCATGACTCTCCAGACACCATCAGATTAAAATGTGGACATGAGGGCTGGTCCTATCCTATCCTGACAGGTGTGCTTATTAAAAACAACCGGCACTACATAAAGACACAGACACACTGGAGACAGGTGAGAGGCCTCTGCATAGCCAGCAAACACCAGAGGCTCCCAGGGATGTCTCAGAGGGAACGTGGCTCTGTTGATGCTTCAACACCTAGCTTCCAGGGCTGTGGCAGTGACAATTTCTATCAGGTTAAGTTATTCCATTTCCTGCATTTTTTTTTTATAAAGGTGAATGTACTGTCCCAGAGATTTCATCAACTAGTCTTCCCTGTTATGTGAACCACTCAACACAATCTCTGTAGTACCGGAAACTACAGCATGTCTTTCCTGCCTGCCCATTTTCTGGACTTCCGTCTACAGACTAAACGCTCAATGCACTTTGAACTGTCTGTGACATTAGTGGGCTTGCTTGAAGTGTTTGACTCCTGAGTGTAGAACAGCTCAGGCACCCCTGCCTCCCCACAGCAGCCTATAACTTCACCAGTGTCTAGTGGCCTGGCCCAGTTCACTGTAATGAGGTGAGGCCCATGGGGAGATTTCAGCACCTGGAACTGAGTCTATTCAGGTCCCTGATCTGGGCCTCTCACAAGGAGAGTGAGCTCCACCATCTGGGAGCACATATGCTGCCCCAGTGGAACTCTAGCTGGGGCATATCAGGCCCTTGGATGTGCCAGAGTCAGCTCAGTCAGTAGCCAAGCCAGCAGCAGTAGGTCTGAAATAAAAACTATCAGTCAGAGCCAGGCATGGAGATGGCAGATCCAGCAATATACTGTATTTCCACACACAGGCAGGAAGAATCATGAGTCTCCATGGAGGCACTACAAAAGTCATTGGTTGCCAAGCTGGGATTCAGGGTCAAGCGTTACTTACTGGGCAGAGAAACCGGTAAGAGCCAAGGGCTCTGATGCTAGACTTTTAATATTTGGCCAAAGACTAAGCAAGGGACAGAGTGTCAACCAAGTTTAGTAAGACATATAGGGGCGTCTGAGATATCTCTGGAATTACTACACAGTCCTACAGATTTCCCAGAAAGTCTGTTTTTCGATGGTAGAGGTGAGCGTACTGAGTAGGGTAGGAAGAGTAGGCTCAGGCACTCAGAAAGGACCATCCTCTGCCCCATTGTGCACTTCTAAAGTGTCCCCTAGAAGAGCAATGTCAGGGTGGCATTTCAGTAGGCTTTGCCATCACTGTAGTGGAGTGCCAGAGGTGAATTCTGTTATACAGAGACAATAATTTTAGTTATCTCACAATTTTGGATGCTAGCCCAAACACCGGGGTACAGGCTCTGATAGGGGTCGGCCTCGGTCATATTTCACCGTAGTAGAGGCATGTGTGTCTCCATCTGTGGTCTCTGTTTACCAGAGCGTCAGTCATGAGAGCTCTACACAAATGGCCATCTAATCTAGTCACTTCTCAAAGACGTCACTTCTGAATGCTACCTTGTCTTCAAGTTCTAGCCCTCTTGGTGCCACTAATAATAGACTCTGGGGGAGCTAAACTTCAACCTGAGTTCTGGGGAACAAACCATCTTGAAACACAGAATGCACTGTCATCTTCTAGAACCCGCATACAAAATAGGCTGAATAGATGCTGCCACATTCCCTGGACTTAAGCTCTATTGAAAGAAGACCCACACTGCCCTGTGTTAGGATGCTTGGTGACAACAGGTTAATTAGGGAACAGAAGGAAGAAGAGGTAAGGCCTACATTGAAGCTTCCTGGGGATTTCAAGTCAATGTTTTTAATGGTTAGATGAGTTGGTTTTATCATTTTTGTTGTTGTTGTTTTGTTTTCTGTTTTAAAATGCAATGTTTTCGCCAGGCCCTGGTGGCACAGGCCTTTAATCCCAGCACTTGGGAGGAAGAAGCAGGCGTATCTCTGTGAGTTCAAGGACAGCCTGATCTACAGGGTGAGTCCCAGGACAGCCAGAGCGACACAGAGAAACCTTGTCTCAAAATAAAAACAAAAAAGTAACTAAATAAAATACAATGTTTTCTTTCTTTGTTATCTTTCCGGGGTCTCTGTAAATATGATGATGTTCTAGTACTTTATAAGTAGTACAGTTGGTCGTTGCATGGTTGGTTTCATTTTTTTCCTATACGTGTAAATGCCAAGCAAACATCTTTGAACATAATCTTTGTCTAGAGCAAGTGATGACCCAGGAAGTACTTGTTAGGTCCCAGGCACTCCGTTGTGTCTTAGGTCCTGACTATGCAGATCCCAAGCATTCTAGACCCCAACAGGCACATGCTCTGGCTACATCTATTCCAGACCGGAGGGGAGATTTGTGTTTAGAGGAAGGGAGGGATCTGTGGGCTTCACATCTCCTAGGGCACTGTCTGACATCCCCCACAGGCGACCAGAACACGTAGTCATGACTGTTCAGACACACTCCCAAATTGTTTTTCAGAAAAGCTAGAGCAGTTTTCACTCTGAAGGGCAAAGTGAGATGGCTGTCCCCAGCACACCCTGCCAGCACTGAGTGCTCCGCTGGGCCACCGGGCAAGGACACTTTTATTAGGGTATGAATCAGGGAAAATGCACTTTATATTTGGACATCAAGAAGCAGAGATGCATCTACCAAGCAGCTAAAAAAAAACTTTCACATGACTGAGCCCAGCTCATCCTCATTATAAACAAGCATTGATTTTAGTACCTACTTTCTTTATTGTCTTTATTAAAATAACATTTTTATTACATTTTTATCATATTTACTGTTCCACCTTTCCACAACTCCTCTCGGATCCATCCCCTCCTTCCTATCCTCCCCAGTTTCCTGTTCTCCCACCTTTAGTTTTTAGAAACAGACTATCTTAAAGGGGGCTAGAGAGATGGCTCAGTAGTTAAGAGCTCTGGCTGCTCCTCCCGGGCTTGAGTCCTAGCACCCAAGTGGTGGTTCACTGCCAGCTGTAACTCTGGTTCCAGAAGATTCAACATCCATTTCTGGGCTCTCACCACATGTCCCAGCAAACTCATATGGTACCCAGACACACATCAGACAAAACACCAATACGTACAAAAAAAAATACATCTTTAAAAAAAAAAAAAGACTATATTAAAGTAGATGTCCTGGTCCTCTGGCTCTTACAGTCTTCCCACCCTCTCTCTGTGATGTTCCCTGATCCTCAGGCATAGCGGTTGTTTTGTAAATGTGTTATCCAGGGGTGGGCACCCAACAGTCACTTGATCTCTCCATTTTGACCAGTTATGGCTTTCTGCAATGATCTTTGACCACTGTAAAAAGAAAAGTATTTGATGAAGGGTGAGAGCCACACACCCATGAATATAAGGACAAGCATTTGTGCTGTTTTTTTTAAAAGATTTATTATGTATACAGTACACATTAAACCACATTATAGATGGTTATGAGCCAACATGTGGTTGCTGGGAGTTGAACTCGGGACCTCTGGAAGAGCAGTCAGTGCTCTTAACCACTGAGCCATCTCTCCAGCCCCTTGTGCTGTTTCTTAACGTGAATCAACAACCTCAAATTCACTATGGTTTAGGAAAATATTTGCAGTGGGGCAGAGACAACACGACACGTTCAATAGATCAATGGCATTTTTTACAAACATACTGATAAACTTTGTTTCCCAGAATCATCTTCATTTGCCACAAATGTCATTGACAAAAGGAGCAGAGGGTGGACTGCACGTGAACATGGTTACCCAGGGCAAACCACCTGACTAGCAGTAGACCTTGAAGTGATCAAACACTGCATCCTACTGCATTACCATATTCATATTTTGGGGTCATTTATATTGAATAAAATGTTTGGGAGACCTCTGCATGAAACCACGATCCCACACTGGCCCTAACAGATCAAAACAGTAGGTAAGCCACTCATGCTAAATAAACTTACTAACTTAGGAATAGGCTTTCGTGAATGCCTGTTTTGGACAGCTGTGCTTCAGTTAATTGCAGAAGGCCAGCTAATTTGAATAATGTAAAATGGTGAGCTATAACTAATTAACCAATTTCGCTATAACCAATTAGATCTTCTCTATGTCTAATTTCTGCTTTCTGTCTCTAAGCGTGGTCTGATCATATTGGCCTGAATTCTCCTCTTGTTTTGCATCTGAGAACTAACCAATTCACTAATCGTTTTGTTTTGCTTTGCTTTGCTTTTAATTGCTCTGCACTACACTCTGTTGAATTTAATTAGTCTAAGAGATTTTCCTTTTAACATTTGTAACAGCATTTAGCATTAACTAAGTGACTAAGAAAGCAAAGGCTTCCAAGAACATGTCACTCAAGTTTTACAAATCCTTATGGCTCCCTCTGCCACGTCTGCACCCCAATTACCTTGCTAACTTGGCATCTTTTGTTCTTATTTCCAACCTAGGAACAAAGTGGGCACACGTGAACCAGTGGTCTCGAAATTTGCTGTTGGAAACCAGAGTTTGCTGGAACATGCAGTAACAAAAAATAAAATAAAATAAAACAAAATAAAAAAGAGCAAACAAAACCCCACAGCATCCCGGAATGCTTGTCACCCATTCCCTTGTACGAGCCCACTTTGAACAGAGGCTTGGCTCCTCTAACAGAGGCAGAGTGAGTGGTGGCAGCATTACACCATTTCTACCACACAGCTTAGAACCTCGAGTTTTCTGCAAAGAAGCACAGATGTTCATATCTCTGACAACAGCCAGAAGCGGCTGCCAACACATCAGCCTATTTCAAGAGAAAAACAGACACAAATACCAAATGTATGCCAAGTTCTCTCCCAAACAGTTTTTCCCCTTATTTTCTTAATCCATCCAGCTTGACTCTCTTTTTACCTTGCCCACAGAAAGTATTCGGGCACACATATTTTGCAATTATCAGCCGTCAGGGCTCAACTCCGTGTGCACCCTTCACAAACCCACTCTGTTCCATCTCCAAGTCTTAGCAAAATATCAAGGTTCATTTGGGGTCACACTCCATGTTCTCGCCCCAGATGAGATACATCTTTGCCTATGCAGACAGGCCCCCAGATATCAAAGCTGAGAACACTTGAGCCGAGAGCTTCTGGCGTATAATCAGGACTTCTGAACTCAAGGCCGTTTTTGAAGCTGCCATCTCACTTCAGCCCTGGCTTCTTTGGGATTTGAATATGAAGCAAGGTGGATGAAAGCTTCAAAGGAAGAGGTGGTAAACTAAAGTCTTTATTGAAATAGGGATTGCTCTTGGTTTCGGTGAGTGCTCTTCCAACAGCGGAGGGTGAGAACAGCCTTGTCTCTTCAGCAGGCGAGGGATAGCCACAACAGTCAGCCAGTTGCTCTGGCCCAAATCACTTCCACTGCTCAGAGTGGACAAATGCGATGAAATTAACTTCAAGGGCATGGAGCCAAGCACGGTGTTTCTGCAGTGTCCTGGGTGAGACCAGAGACCACACGTCCCCCTCAGATGTCGACATGTGGTGCCTCTGTCCCCATAAAAATGGTGACCTTTAAAGAATGCGGGTCACAGTCCAATTGCATTGTGCAACAGAGATAACTGTGGCTCGTCGGGCCACTCGGCTCTGATACTCAGAACATCTGGGTAACAAGATTAGAGGCAATGCCGGCATGAGAAAATCAGCTTCCCTCTATGTCAACACTGTAGACTTCTCACCCCAACTTGATTCACTAAGCAGGCACACAGTATTTACATGCTCAACATGGGGAAATACAAATGTGGCATGGAAACAAGCCGGCATTACTCATCAAAGTCGTTCTCAGCCCGGGAAGAGTCTTATTTATGAGTTTAAACAGAGAATTTACATCTTGCTGGCTGCGGAGCTGGATATTATTGCCTTAATTCATCCATCCCACCCCCACTTCCGATCTGTGCTTTGCTTTGGCCTCAGGGACCAGGGTACAAGCCACAGCCCATGAGCGGCGGCATTAAATGCAGATGCTCTCCTAGCTTGCCGGGTTCTTTTGAAGGGTCCAGCTGCTGGCAGGAATGTGCCAAACAGGATTTTGTTTACTCATGAGGCTGGGCTTTCAGCATTTTAAATGTTCTGTTGGGTTTTATTAGCACTGCAGCAGGTGTATAAGGACAGAGGGGGCTGGTGACATTTATGAATCTCTAAAGAGTTTTAGAATGAGTAAAGAGGTTCCAGAGTCATGGGCCCCGAGGCAAGAACCAAAACTCACTAAAGTATCACGTCACACTGGCGGAGGTCACTGAGCCTGGGGGCACCTCAAAGGGCTTTTCAGAGCTCCTTTTGGGGTGGGGAGGGGCTGGCAAGGGCCTGACTGCCTAGGCTTCATAGTTAAAGCTACCGTTTGTTGGACTCTCCCATAGGCCACGTATGTTCAGCACTGCACAGCCAAGTCTACTCTCCCTATTGTTACCCCCACTTTACAGAGGAGGAAAGCGAAAGCGCACAACACTCCGTAACTCACTTAAACTGACAGCTAACTAAACTGAAAGGAGATACAGTGCCAACTCTCTCAGGCTCCAGGTCCCACGCGCTTTGTCCTGAACCTAGTCTCCCCCATTACAAGTTATTTCCCAACAGAACATAACGAGAAAGCCTGCACTGGTCCTCTTCAGTAGTGCATGGCCCCCATCTAATGAGACAACCCAGTGCAAACCACAATTAAGACGAAACCCACATCTCTCTTCCCAAGTTCTAAAAGCTCTCCACGCCAAAGCTGACGATAACTGACAGCTTTCCATTTACTGAGTCATTCGGACATTACTCCAGGTATACACGCCTAATGCTCTATGGTCTTTAGAGCCATGAATGATGAAACCGTTCCTCCTCAGTGAAGTCCCCTCTTGAGGAAGGAAGCTTCCACAAGAACCCTAGCAACGATTCTGACAGCTGGTGTCAGGTTCGCTTCCCTCTCTCTTCTAAATGATAAGTGTCCTCTACCAGAGAGAATGCACAGGCAATCTCTAAAGTGCCACCCTCAGAAGCTGACGGCACCGCTCCCTCAGCTAAATGAGCTATTTTCCCCAGTGTCTGCCCAGGACTTAACCACTCTGCTCTGCTGTGTGGGGATCCATGGACCTTGTGTGGTGAGGACTCGCTGAGGAAGGGAGTCCCCCGTAAAGTGAAGACCAAGGTCCACAGAGGGAAAAGGCCACTTCACGAGGCAAAGCAACCTGTAGAGGACACTCAAGTTTCTCTACTTTTCCTGCTAGCACCGGCCATGTGGGACGCTCAGAACCTCTAACACACTGGCTAGCTCGCAGTTCTCTCCTACTGGAATAGCATTAGCGTTTTCCTACCACACACAGGGGAAGGGGATATGCAACCTTCTATTAGTCCCTAATATTCATGGGAAAATCTTCAAAATGCACTTTCAGAAAAACTGACAGCTGGACATAGTGACTACAGAAGACTGACTGCCCCTTAAGTTTCTGGCTTCCACTGACATCAGAATAAATTATATTATACTCCTCACCAACAGGTTGATATCAGCAAGTTGGGTGAGGCTTTGAAGACTGATACTTTAGCCACGTGGCCAAATTCCAGGAAATCAAAATAAGAAATAAAATGTGACCTAAAAGTAACACAAACTAGCAATCTAGAGAACTGTATAGAGACGACTTTCAAATATAACTTGTTGCACAAACAACCTGTCCTCCAATGAGTTTCTAAGGTCAACACGATTTAGAACTGGGCTTCTCAAAAGTGGTGACCATCAGACTAGCCTACTTTTAATCTGTGGGCCTCTGAAATAATTGGTTTTTCAATTTTCAAAAGAATAACACATTCTCAAAACAAATACCTTATTATCATTACTATTAAGTTAACTGCAATTACAGAAGGAATGGAAGCAGATCCTAACTCATCAACAAATTATTAATTTATTCAATAAATATTTATTCAAGCTCACACATGGGGCTGGGGAAATGAAAACGAAAGGTGAAGAGGGCACAGCCTCCATCCTGAGAACATTAAGTGTGGCTCTTTCCAATCTCTCTCTCTCTCTCTCTCTCTCTCTCTCTCTCTCTCTCTCGCTCTCTCGCTCTCTCGCTCTCTCGCTCTCTCGCTCTCTCGCTCTCTCGCTCTCTCCTGAGTGCCTGTGTGGTCAAGTTCCAGAGACTCTCCTACAGTGTGAGAACTAAAAACTCCAGAGAGATAACAAGGGTTCTCTAGGATCCCTCCCTGAAGGGCCATATCACCCCCAGGCCCCACCTTCTAACACTGTCACATCAGCCGTTCTGATTTGAACTGGAAACTGTGGTAGTAGAGAGACGGTGGCGCAGCAAACACCAACTGCAGCTATCAAAAGCCAAAAGGTTTTTATATTTTTCTTGTTTGTTTTTTCATTGTGGCTCCTAGAATATCCGGCACATGGGAAACAGTAGATGTGGATCTGCTGGAGGAACAAACAACGAAACTCTGACAACAGCTAGGTGCGATTGTCACCAGGTTATCAGGGCCCCTTTGATAGTCCATGTGTAAAATGAGTTAAAAAGGTTAGACTGTCCTAAATGGATTTGTCATAGAATACAAAGGCTGAGATCACACCAAGTTTAACTGGAGGACAAAAGAAAGGCTACCGTTAAACAAGATTGAAAACTGTAATTATTGCAGGAGGAAAAAGGATCGTGGCTGTAGGCAATCCCCACCCTCACTCTCAGCATGCTAATTGATAGAATTCCCCTAAGGGTGCTTTATGCAACCTACCACTCTGATTGGGTGACAAGCCTAGGTTCACAAGAGGCTCCAGCACGCGTCTGAGGTCTCCGGCACCTGCAACAGTTTAGCACACTTTGTAAGCCCTTAATAAATATTTGTTCCCAAGGGCCTTTCTAATCACTTAACAAAGGAACTATTCTTAACGGTCTCCTTTGATGTTAGCTGCTGCCACTGAGCTAGGGTGGATGTCTTTCCACTCCACCCAGCCTCCTCCACGGCCTGGCCTGTGGAAAGCGCCTCATTGTCTTTAGCCTTCAGTTTCCTCATCTATGGGAACAAGAATCCTAGTAATTAAAGGACGGTGATGAGGAAAATGGGGCAACATAAAGAGATCACAGCATCCTTCCAACAAGGGCGCTAATCAGCAACACTGCCCCTCTCCAGCTTCCCGGCTTTGGCTGACATCAGTGCCTCCCCAAACTCTCCTTGAAACACCATTTTTCCAGAACAATTCTACTTAACACGTCCCTTAAAATTAGTGTAGCCTGGTCTCATCTCACGCAAGCAGTTGATGAAATCACAGCTTTAATGTGCTTCTTTTTTTTTTTCATAATTAATTATTTATTTTTTTCCTCCTTTATTAATTTATTCTTGTTACATCTCAATGGTTAGCCCATCCCTTGTATCCTCCCACTCTTCCCTCCCTCCCATTTTCCCCTTATTCCCCTCCCCTATGACTGTTCCTGAGGGGGATTACCTCTCCCTGTATATGTTCATAGGGTATCAAGTCTCTTCTTGGTAACCTGCTGTCCTTCTTCTGAGTGCCACCAGGTCTCCCCCTCCAGTGGACATGGTCAAAGGTGAGGCACCAGAGTATGTGAGAAAGTCATATCCCACTCTCCACTCTACTGTGGAGAGTGTTCTGTCCATTGTCTAGATCTGGGTAGGGGTTTAAGGTTTACTGCCTGTATTGTCCTTGGCTGGTGCCTTAGTTTGAGCGGGACCCCTGGGCCCAAATCTGCCTATCATAATGTTCTACTTGTAGGCTTCTAGGACCCTCTGGATCCTTCTACTTTGCCATTCTCCCATGATTCTCTCATCTAGAGTCCCACTAGACTGTCCTCCCCTCTGTCTCAGTTTCCTGGTAAGTGAAGGCTTTCATGGGACATGCCCCTTGGGCTAATATGCAGATATAAGTGAGTATATACCATTTGAGTCTTTCTGCTTCTGGGTTAACTCACTCATTATGATCACTTTTAGCTCAATCCATTTATCCACAAATTTCGGGAATTCCTTGTTTTTAATAGCTGAATAGTATTCCATAGTGTATATGTACCACAGTTTCTTTATCCATTCTTCTATTGAGGGACACTTAGGCTGTTTCCATGTTCTGGCTATTATGAATAAGGCTGCTATGAACATGGTTGAGCAAATTTTCTTGTTGTGTGCTGGAGCATCTTCTGGGTATATTCCAAGGAGTGGAATAGCTGGGTCTTGAGGAATAATGTGCTTCTTATACTTGTTCAAATGCACATGACAACGAACAAGGAATTATATGACCATTCCTTTAAAGCCAGTCTCAGTGCCTAACTCTTTCCTGACATATCCTGAAAAGCATTACCTTGGGGTTCCCATCCGCCATCTTGTCTCCAGGGTGTCTGTATCTTCTCTGAAGACTCAAACTCACCTTCGAGAACACTCGCACGGCCCTCCCCTGTCAGCACAGTGGTCCTGACCAACTAGGGTTTCTAGTCAGAAGATCCATGAAAGTCATTTAGTATCTAAGAAGTACATCACTTTCAATTAGTTCTTGAATGTTATCATAGGCCTATGTTGTCAGCCAGTGACATCACCCGGAGGCACTGGAAGGACCATGAAGATCTCAGCCTTCGGAAAGAAATTTAAGCCACACTCTTGACAGGAACATAGAGACTCCAGCAGCTGCCGCTTCCTCTTCCCCTCCCCCCTTCCTCCATCCCTCCCCACTCCTGTTCTCTGGCTGCAATGAGGTGAACGGCTCTGCCCTGTTCTGTGTCCCCAACTGTGTTGTGCTGCTTCTTCCAAGACAAAAGGCAACAGGCGCCCGGTCCTATGGTCAACACCTCTGGAAATGTGAGCCACAACAAACCTTTACGCCTTTAAGTTGACCGCTACAGGCATTTTGTCACAGGAAGGCCGACTAGCACAGTTCCAGAAATGACTCATGGATTTCCAAAGAAAGAATGCCATGCCTAGCTCTCCCTTAAGCTCAAATGCTTAAAGCATTTTCCTGTCAAGCAAATTATCATATGCAATTGTTTGGATTAACTGGTTTGACTAAAAGGACAGCTTTTCTGACGTGAAGTTGACAGAATAAAGCCACATCTCTGTAATGGGCTAAATTAGCTAAGAGGTAAGGCATTTTTAAAAAATTGTGTGTGTGTGCATGGATGTACATGTGTGTGTTGTCCAGTGTCTGCCTCAGTCACTGTTTGTGGTACTTTGGGTGGGAATGATCCCCCACAGATAGGCTCATGTGTTTGAATGCTGCAGCAGTTGTACTATGTGAGAAGGGATGTGGTCCAGTTGGAGTAGGTGTGGCTTTGTTGAAGAAGCATGTCACTGGAGGTGGGCAGAAATGTGTCACTGGAGGTGGGCAGAAGTGTGTCACTGGAGGTGGGCAGAAGTGTGTCACTGGAGGTGGGCTTTGGGTTTTCAAATGTTCAAGCCAGGCCCAGAGCCAGCTCCTACCCCAGAGCCATGTCTGCCTGTGTGCCACTATGTTCCCGGCCATAACAGTGGTGGACTAAACCTCTGAAACGGCCCCACTAACATGCTTTCCTTTATAAGAGCTGCCGTGGATACAGTGCCTATTCACAGCAATAGAACATTGGCTAAGACACTCTCTTGTAAAAAGATTTCCTAATTATTATACTCATTATGTAAGTGTTTTGCCTGCGTGTATGTATACACATCACATGAGCACGGTACTTGAGGGTGCAGAAGAGACCGGTCACTAGAACCCTGTAAGCAGAAACATCATTTTCTTTCAAGGCTGGGGTTTGAACACTTTCACATTTTAAAAGCCACAAAATGCATGTGGCAGACATAGTGGCACCTGGCCAAGAACAGGAGACCTTTCTTGCCCAGCAAAGGCAGAGGCAAACAGCCCAGCCACTTCGGGTCTGCAGTACCCAGACTACCAGAGCCTACACCAATAGACGGTCACTCTGCTTCAGACGTCCACAAAACAGCTGCGAAGAACAGTTACTACTAGTCACGTATGAACTGACTTAGGATGATATTTTGCAGGAATTTATGGACTCCAAATATTTAGCCCCTCTATCGATGAAAAAAAAAGAGTGTAAGTGTAGTTGATAATATCTTCGCTTTTAACCGCAATTATTCCAGAGCCCTTTTAATAGCTGCCACTTACTCATTCCAGGCTGTAGCAAATTATAGTCAGAGGAGACAGAAGCTGACAGCTCTTTTCTCCTGTGAATGGCAGGCTGTTCCATTGCAGGAGGCCCCCGAGCCTCCATGTAGGTACATCCACCCTGGGCACACACAAATGCTGCTTCAGGAAACAATAATGTCAATACCCAGACCAGTCTGCTGATCCAAGGACACACCCCCAGGTGTTCCTAAGGCATTTGCCAACGTGAAGGATACTCATGGCGTGTGGGTGGGTGGGGGAAGGGTTCATTTGAAAGGAATTAATAAGCAGACATTATTCATATTATAAACTTCATCTTTTGAGGACACACAGCCCAGGGAACAGAGAATTGGGTCAAAGACACACAGTAACCATAAAAATTAAATTATATTTCAAGCTAAATTAGGGCCTAATGAAAGAAAAAAACACAGAAGCTAGAATGATCGATTTTAGCACCTGGAAAGTGGTACAGCCTGTCCCCAAATATTAAAATTGTATGAACACAAAAATAACTTTTAAGAGCTTGCAAAACTCAAAGTAACGAAGCCTGTTGTGTGGCTGGTTAGAATTGTGACTACAAGGAATATTCTATTCCAGACAGGGACTGAGCAGAACCAGCTAACGAACATGTGTACGCTCAGAGCCCAGGAGCTCCTGTCATGTGAACAGTGATCAGGACCCAGAGTCTGGGGATGAATTCCTTCCTACAAGGCTGCTCTTTTTCAAGCAAAAGATCAAAACAATAAAATAAAAAGGCGCATTAGAAAGACCCCTAGGAGATACATTTCACACTTTGTGTTTTCAAAAATTCAACAATTCAACAGACAAAAGGAGAGCAACACACAAATTAATCGCTGCTCAGAAGCTGAGCGGGCGCAGTTTTTAAATTAACATTCTGTCCTTAATCCAAAAGCAGAGGCGAAACACAGACGTGGCACTTAACGCCTCTTGCAGGGAGGTGTTACCTTTCCCTGAGGCTCTCTCTATTCTTGTTCGAATGTGTTCAAATCTTAGACGCAAAGCCTCGGCAGTGTGTGGAGCTCTATTACGCAAACAGCGTGGGATGGTGCCACCCAGAACTGTGCGTGTGGGAGGCCACACGGAAGTCAGTCTTCCCTCTCCCGGTGAGGTTCCGACCATCTCGGGGAGGATGTGCACACACACACTTAGGGCTCTTCCTCAGTGGGAATGAGGGAGGTTTGGAGAAGGAACTGCCAAGAGATAATGTAGGAGTTGCAAAGAGGCAAAACGCCTAATTTAAAACGTCGGCACTTGATATGTCTTGGTCCCCAGTGGCTTTGTGATTGTACGTCCTTTCTGGGGGTTCTGATAAACAGATGGAATGTGGTTGTTTACCTTTCTGACAGTCACGTATTGAAGAAGAAGAAGGAGGAGGAGGAGGAGGAGGACGAGGAGGAGGAGGAGAAGAAGAAACTAGAAGACAGCACCTCTCAGTGGTCAGTAGATAAGAAATCTGAGATGTTTCTTATTTGATCACTTGTTTAGTGAGGTCAGGGTCCTCTGCTAGAGAAGCTCTCCACTGAGCTACAGCCCTTGTCCTACCTGGAACACTTAAGTCTTTCCTAGAGGTGAGGCTGTGGTGTAGATATGGTTTAAGTGTGTCTCCTAAAATGCCCATATTGGGAGCTTGGTGCCCCAGATGGTGATGTTAAACAGTATTATTAAGACCTTTAAGGTCTTTGGGGTCACTGACCTTGGAAAGCTTCTCACGGGTGAGCTCTGCTTTTCTGTGCTACCGTTCATTCCTGCCACTCTGTGACTCAATAGGGCCTAATCTAGAGAGTAAGAGGCAGAGAAGGCGCTGATCAGTTTCAGCATCCCCCCATTTGGCCTTTGAAAATCTCTTTGTGGTTAGATGCTCTGTGCCAGGAAGTGGGCGTGCACAGCAGATTAAAAGATGATTGACAGGGCACCATGGTTAGGTTCATGTGCTCCAAGGCCAGCTGCGGAAATGAGGAAGAGGACAAACACATGAACTGCGCTTTCTCTTTCTTTTTATTTCCCTTCTTTCTTTTTGTTTTCCTTCTCTACACAGAAGCACGGCATGATCCATTAGGGAGAGCTGGCTATCCACAAGGTCAGCACGGCTTTAGGAAGAAGACTCCAAAGACGGAAGTGAGTAAAATAAAGGATGAGGAGAGATCTAGAAGTCATCCAAAGATCTGCAGAAGGGGCTTCTTACCATAATCACCTGGGGCTGTGCATAAACATGGATTCTGGGAACTCTCCCGGCGTCAGAACTTCTGGTGCCAAGACTCAAGTTTAATGTTTTTGTACTGCTCGCTGCCTTCTGGCGAGCTCTGAGTCTACTGGTGGCTTCGTACTCCCAAGCATCTAAGCAATCTACAGATCCCTCCTTGCTACCCGCCAGCCTCGTCCAGCCCTCTTTCTCAGCACTGACGGCCAACATGAAGCAGGGCGCAGGCAACAGTCAGTGGCGGCCCTGATTCTAAGACATCTTTATCTCTTACTTAGCTCTTAAGCACTAGACACCACAGGGCTCCATGAAGAACATCTCTGGCCTGCAGGAGAGCATCAACCACAGACTCTAGCTGAGTCCCTGGGGCTCCTTCTTCCCCAGGAGGAAAAATCAATCCCATATCCCTACTTCTCTGCTTGGCTTTGAGTGCTCAAAGAAGAAGTTGGTGAACAAAGTCCATAAAGGAGGCCACCTGTCTGTCCCACTTAGACTCAGGGAGCAAGTTCTGGCACTAGAAAAGCCAGCAATCTTGAATTCTGAACCATTATGCAAAGAGAAGAACATGCTATGAATTTTTTGATTGTCGTGAGCTTTCAAGTGACGACAGCATCGTTTTCCTATGGAAATTAAAATAGTGTGTGTTTTAAGACTGTCAGAAAACTTGAAGAACATAAGAAAACTGCCACAAATGGTCTGCGCTGTAAGGCCACTGGTGACTTCTAACCAATAACGGCCTTAGACACAATTTTATAGGATAGGTAAAAAAAAATATTTCTTACATACATATCGATTACATACATACACACTTTTATATAAAATGTACCTTTGGCAAGGCCAAAGAACTCTCCTATTAGGTAATGGCATTTTTCTTTTATCTTGTTCTCACGTGGGCAAAATTTCTACTTATATAACAGGAAACAAAACCATTAAGAGTTTGTAAATTTACCCTAAACAACTGGTCAGCAATTACAACCAGGATCTGTATAAGCCAGGATCCTCAAATACGTTTAAAGGAAGTACATGACAGAGTCATGGGGTCAGGGCTCACAATTGACAGTTACAACACGGGTGGTAGTGTCACCATAGCCAGGAGAACAGTGTTAAGTCACACAAGCCTGAAAGTCTAGCTGGTTCATCACGGTATTCTAGAAAATCCAAAAAGATGAGAAGCTAGGGAGACCACTGCTATTTGAATATGATTGGGGACTATTCTAAGGGTCCTTTTAAAATGTAACCCCACTGCAAAGTGACAAGAGTATAGAAAGCTAATCTAACTGTGGTATTTAAAAGCAGAGATGGTGGGAGATTGTTAGCATTAGACAGGTCACAGCGTGGAGCTCCCATGACTGAACACTGGTTGTTTCTTAGAAGGCGAGGCCAAAATAGACACGCGTGTACTCTCTTTCTCCTCCCATGTGACAGCCTGAACCAGCATGGAAATCATCAGGCATACCAGATACAGGCCCTCAACCTGGGACTCCAGAACAGGGAGGCAAAATAAACTTCTTCATAAAGTTACCTAGCCTTAGGCATTTTCTTACAGTAAAGAAAGCCTACAGCATCCTCACTTGGTCTGTATGAACAGAAGTGTTTCAGAGCAACTGAACAAAGATAAAGTCTACATCATAAGAACAAAGTGTTGGCCTCTCAACCAGTTCCCAGCCTACAGACCCAGAATAAAGGCAAGGTCAGTTTCCTTTGAAAGTAAATCCTTCTATCCGGCCCAAAGGGTAGCCTGCCAATGTTTCACTTCTCCTAATGTACCTATACACAGCGTTTGCTCAGAGTGTCTGTTTAATGGAGAAAGGGAACAAGTCAGGCCCTTCAGGGACTTCTGGACAATGGTTTTGATGACACCAATTCCAAGAGACCCAAAAGTCTATGGTAGCCCCAGCTAGAGAAGGAGCTCATGGGCACCAAGTGGTCTATGGAGTCTTGGGCTCCTCTCTCTCTCTGTGTGCTCTGACACCATCCCGTGGCTATCTTTCAACGTCTGCGGTGGACAACCAGAGCTGACATCTACAGCGACTGGCGGTATCCTCACACTGAGGAAGCAAGGGGTTGTCTGTTTTTCCTGCAGGGGAGAAACTGGCTGGAGAGGATTGGAGCATATGGCTCCCAAGGCCCAGTTTTGCTTCGTCACTTCCAAAGAGAACTCAGCATTTAAGTTGAAAGTGGCTATGTGGGCATTATTTGCTCAGCTCAGCACTTGGGCATCAGGATAAATCATTCTAACAAGGAAGAGTGCAGGCACTATCACATTTCAATTGCTAGCTGGAAACCCTGATAGCTGCTCCAGATATAATATGTAATTATAGCCCAGAAACATAAATTATCAAGGCCACAGTCCTTCCATAATATAATAAATGAAGTATGGGCCACCACATATGTGGTCACGATTCCCACCCCACCAGTGTGTGTCACAGATGCCTGGTCACCCGCAGGAGCTGGGGGAGAATGAAAAGAGAAGAAACTGGACTCTCCAAGTTCAACACGGGCTGTCCTGAGGACAAAGGTGAAGGGGACAGAAATGCTAAGGGCTGACCCATAAAAAAGCTTCGACATTCTTGCCAGATGCAGCCTTCTCTGTTTATGCCCCAAGGGTTCTGTGTGGTAGGAGATAATTACAAGGAGGCAGACAAGTACTGAACCTTCAGCAGACTGAAATACAACCGCAGAAGGGCAGTGGTCTCCTCTGGCCAACTCAAGTCTGAGGTAGATCTGGGCCCAGTAGAATGACACCGAGACAGTAACTGTTGCCTCCAGGATATGGGATACTCCACAGCCAAGACCATGTGCCTTCCCACATCTGACACAATCTTTGACCCACAGCTAGGAGCTCTTCTGTCACAGTGACCTCAGGCAAGGGTGGTTGGTCTTCAACAAACTTGGGGACAAGGAGAATCACATGTCAATCATTACTGAATGTATTGCCCCTGGGGCCCTGACTCGGGCCCATCCAAAAAAGGCATTTGGAAGTCTGTCCCCAAAGGACTGTAGAAGAACACAGAGCAAGCACACATGGGTAACAACGCTTGCCTCTACACATGACCATTGGTGCCCCTTATGGGCTTAGCATGGCACATCTACTTAAATCCTAAGGACAAAAGTCATTAAGCAGAAATTAAGGTGACATAGGCACTACCAACACGGGGGCAAGTGCATCCTGGAAGCCAGTGCTGGGGAATGCCAGAAGGCTCCCAGAGGACAGGACCACCTAGTGGTACTATGTGTACAGAGGGAGCCGTGTGCTCAGGCACTTTTGAGTCTCTTTCTGTCACCAGCCCTACAGACTACGCAATTATTTTTGTGTGATTTCTCTTCTGCCTGGCATTTGCCCTTCACATTCAACTCTCCCTGATTGCAGCTAAGCAGAAACTCTGAGCTCTGTTATCTGCTTGCTGGAAAAGAGCTATGTGTAGTCCCTCTCTGTCCCTCTGGAGACGAGCATAGGAAACAGGAAAGTAAAAGGGAGGCCATGCCCTCCCCAGCTAGGTCTCCCCATGTCCCTTCTTGTCTGCATACAGCTCTCTGTTGTGGCAGTTGTGAACTGAGCTCCTCCTGTACACTGAGAGCAGCCTCCAGCTGCAGGGCAAATCAGGCCACAGCCAGAGAGATGCCTCGCCCCATCACACAGGCCCTTCTCACACCTGCCCGCCAACTGAACCCAGGACTCACAGAGAAACGGTCTCACTGAACACCGACAAAATGAAACAAGACAGCAAACACAGACTGAGTGAGCCAGTGTGCTGCACAGAGCCACATATGAAAGGATTAGAAAATAAATTAGACGAAGCTTGAAGGATTTAGAATCCGTTTCAAGTGCACTGGAAGAAAATCCCTCCAGAATGGGAGACGGAGCCCAGGCTGACACCTGGGCAGCCTCTGGTCCCACCCTCTGCTGGCTGCCTCCTGAGGTTTGGGCCTTGCAGTTCCTGATTTTGTTCTGGCTTCCTACCACGAGACTGGTCCTCTCGTTCAGAACCAGCCAGAATCTGACCAAGCAGCAGTCTTTGGATCCCCAAGACTCTGAGGCCCTCTCAAACACTGAGTACCGCACATGCAAGCCCTCTGTCATTCCTAGAGGCTGCCAGACCCCGCAGCAAATAACTCCTTTAAATTGCTGCTTAAAACCTGAAGGATTTAAGCTAATGGCTAAACGGATTCTTTTAGAAATGGCTGTGTCTGTCTGTCTGTCTTTTAGAAATTCTGAAAGTAGAAGTGGCAGCCATATTGTGCCCAATGTGAAATGACATGTGATTTCCAGTTCAGGAAGAGCTTTTCACAACATTGACTCTGCCCTGTCAGTCCTTAGGGAAAAGACATGGGTGAATTCTCATTGCCCATGATAAAGGCCCAGACCCATGCTCCCTGTCAGCCTGCATCCCCAATTTAACACTGGGCTACAGAGCTCTGGACTTTACATCCTTCAAAACCGAAGTCCATCCTCCTCACTGCCTTCGGGAAGAGCACTTCTTCCCCACTTCCCCCAACCCCAGCCCCCAGGAAAATCCTTTATATATTTTTTCATCATCTCATGCTGACAACATTAATGCTTCTACTACAGGCTCTCACCATACCAATAATTTCACATCACATGCCTCAGTCCATTTGAAATGCCCCACGTAGGAGCTAGAGAGATGTTTCACTGGCTAAGAGCATTTGTTATTCTTGCAGAGGCGCTGGTGTTCCACGCCCAGCATACATATGGTGGTGCACAACCAAATGCAATTCCAGTTTCAGAAGATGCCGGCACCTCTTCTAGACCTCGGCAGGTCTGCATATGGTGCACTGGCATGCATGCCAGCAAAACACTCATACATGAAGAATAAAATAAATAAATCTTTTTTAAAAATTATTTTTAAGAAACACCAATATGTAGTTTTGGAACCCCATGGTGAATGCACATTTCTTGCCTAGAAACTGTGTGTGCGAACTTGTATGTGTGTGCTGTTCTGGAAGCCTCATAATGACGCAGAGCTGGGATTCAATATGTAAGAGTGAGTGAATGAATGAATGAATTTAAAACAAACTCCAATCAAACAACAGGGGCAAATCTGAATTCAGGAACAATTAAGAATTTAAGGTAGCCAGGCCTGGTGGCACACTCCTTTAATCTCAGCACTCAGGAGGTAAAGGCAAGCAGATTTCTCTCTGAGTTCATGTCCAGCCTGTTTTATAGACTAAGTTCCAGGACAGCCAGGGCTACACAGAAAAACCCTGTCTGGGGGGCGGGGGAATGGCTGTTTGTCCCTTTCCTGAAAGTCAAAGGCTCTAATGTCTTCTAGCAATGCGGGCTGACGTGCCACAGGGGGTTCTCCGCCGCACACAATCCTAAGCACTTTCTTTGGCGTGTGTTTCAAATGCATGGACACCCTTCTTCCCACACTGGTTCTTCATTTGAAAAGAAGAAATCCATTATTAGGCCTGTTAGCAGTCCATTTCTCTGGGCCATGGTTTGATCTGGTTATGAATCATTGCCTTAAAGTAAGCTGTTCATTGTCTGACAGAGATATGTACTTTGAAATAAAAACTGACCATGAACTTTTCACAGTGACCCTCGCAGGCCTTAATTGACCTCAGACTTTTTCTTTGTATACTTTCATACGCAAGAATTATTATCAGCACATTAGAAAATATTTTAAATGAACCTCAGTCAGCAATAAATACAACAAAATGTCTACTACACAGAACGGTGTCTCCTGGGAATGGAATCACCATTCTGCCCTCTTCTCTCTGCCTTCTTGCAAGCAGCTAGCTCCAGATTAGGCAGCCAAGACTGCGACTCACATGACTGCCCTTCCACATGCTCCTGAGAGGGCAAACTCCTAGGGCAAACTGCTCCTCATCTGTGCTCACCAAGTACTGTGACGCACTCCACACAGTGTTCCAAAGCCACACGCTCAACCGAGGCAACCCTGAGCGTCAGAAACGGAGGGCACAGTGACAGCTGGACGTGTCTCCTAAGACAGAGCTGCAAAAGAGCACATCATTGTGGGGTGGGAAAGGGAGGCAAACCTCTCAGGAACTTTAAACTGTTGGTGTACGTGGCGCAGAACTCTGCATCTTAGGACACACACATTTCAGAGACTCTTTAAATATGTCTGACCCTGCAGGCACCAAGCCTGATGGGCAGGAAGGAGCAACCGCTGCTCATTCAGAGGCTGAAAGTTCACACCACTCTTCTTATAGACCGGATAGCTTGTAATTTGTTGGGTCCAAGCAAGATATTCATAAGATTGGTGCTCCGATGAGCGGCCATTCGTGACTGCAGCAATAGTCTTGAGTCCACAGCAAAGTCTGGAGGAGTCCTTTCCACTGGCACTCACCGCCCCCCCCCTCGAACCTAGGCTTCCATCCATGATAGTTTAGTGTCTAAAGTGGTCTAGCTTTCTTCTAATCCACTCGCAAAAGCCATTACCAAATGACCATTGGATGGGCACCTGAGCTACTGTGTAAGAAGCTAGTATGCCTGTGTGCTAGCTGCAGCCTTCCTGGAGGAGCTTACAGAGCAGAGCAATTCCCCCCAAACAAGCAATGGTCAGAAATAACAAGTAGAAATGGGAACGGTAGCTGTGGCTTCAAGTGGACATGGAATGAAACGTCTTACATGGAACATTTTGAAAAGTGAGAAAGTTGGTCCCATCAACTCTGCTAGAATAGCGGAGCTGTTATGGGTCCCTTCCTTCATGCCGTGACCCATTTTGAATCTGGCTGGCAATCTAACAAGCCAGCGCAGGTTAAAGGAGAAAGTTGAACACCTTACACCCACCCACCTTCCACTGAAACTTTAAGCAGTCATGGACTTTCAAGAAGATTCTAAGTGATTCACAGGGGATGTTTATGAAGTGGTTGGGGACCACTGAGCTTCCTTTAAAAACAGCATAATTTTATAAAACACAGTTCATTTGAATTCAATACCCACCCATTGTCACACACTAGGATCCCACTACTTTAGGGATTTCTCACAGAGCTCACATCTGTAGTTGGACAGGTATAAACAGCCCTTTTCCAGAAAGCTAGAACCGAAGGACAGGAAGAGCCCTGAACAGCAACCTCCATTCTCTTCCCCAGTGGAAATTAACAGTAAAGGGAAATTCCGGGTTAGCTGAGATTGAACTAGGAGATACATATGGACTTACATGTGTTTTCATTTGAGCACACCAAATTGGTAGCATCGTCTATTATATTGGTTCATTGAACTCACAGTTGATGATATTTATCCGAATGTGGCAGTTCAAGCTTTTGTTTCTGAAGCAAAGACATGTGAAGCAAAGTCTAGTTGTGCTTTTAAGAGGAATGAATGGCCCAGGCCCCTTAAAGAAAATTAAATAGCCTGGCATGGTGGCGCACACCTTTAACCCCAGAGCTTGGGAGGCAGAGGCAGGTGGATCACTGAGTTTGAGGCCAGCCTGGTCTACAAAGCGAGTCCAGGATAGCCAAGGCTAACACAGAGAGACCCTTTCTCGAAAAACCAAAAAGAAAAAAAGAAAAGAAAAAAAAAGAAAGAAAATTAAATAATCAATGTCGAATCTTTAATGAGTATAGCAAGATGATGGTGCTAAAATACCTCCACCAAAAACACTGATAATATCAATAACATCAACAACAACAGCAGCAAAACCGAGACACCAACCTCACTTGGCAGTCAGGACTAAGGCTACCATCTGACAGATGTGAAAATTGAGGCTGACCAAGATAATGCATTTATCCCACGCATCTGACTCTTGAAAATCAGCTAGAATCCTCAATTAGCACGTCCATGTTTATTTAGTTCCAAACTTCAAAGAACCATTCTTTTCCTTTTCCCAAATCCAATCAGTCCTCAAATCCTCCATTTGTTTTCTTCAGTGGGTGGCTGCAACACTGTCCCCCCTTCCCCTCTGTCTGCTCTGGCTGGCAGCCAGCTGTGGGGTCTCAGTTGGGAAGTGGGGGGGTGGGGCAGCCTTTCCTCATAGCAAGCTCACTGCTGTATTTATTTATTGCTTTCCCCAAGACCCGAGTGTTTACTTGAGTCAATCTAGAAGACAGAGCAGGGAAGTGTCAACCTTCCTCAGTTTCTCCTCCCTGCTTAGTGTCAAGTCTTTTGTCCGGGCTGCGGCAATGGGACAGAGTCCTCATTAAACTGGATTGACTGTTTTGCTCGCCCTGAGAGACTTCTTCAGCTTTCCTACCCATGCAACCCAATTTCTAGCTCTAGGCAGAAATGAATCCAGCCCTCACCCAAGCATTCCTCCACCACAGACTGCTGAGCGATCTTTCTTTAATAATAAGTTTTCTACATCTTTCTCAAATGATCATCTGTGTACTCTTTTCCCTGTGATCTGCCAGCCTGCAGTACTGGCAGTTACAATTATCTCCCAACTGATCTTCTCTTTCTCCCCCAGCGAAGCTTCCAGTGTGGAGAGCCTTGAGCTCAGAACGTACAGAGCTGCCAACATGGCTGTGGCACGGCTGACTGAGGGAAAGGTGAAGTGGGTGAAGTACTGTGAAGGGTTAAGCCTACAAGTAACAGGTCAATTCACAAGTCTTTATATGTATTAAAGACCCATATTGATTGATATTTTGTGTGTGTGTGTGCGCACACGTGCGCGCACGCGCGTGTACACACAAATTCTGTTCAAATGCCAAGAACGGAATTCAAGGTTTTGTGCTTGAACCTGCACTTTATTACTCACCTACATCTACTCCACATTGATTTTTTAAAATATTATTTAAAAAATAAAGCTTTTTTTATGCTTCTCTTATGCAAATCCAGGCAGATGTTTTTTGTTTTTTTCAAATACTCTGAGCCAAAGAACAAATGATGATTGAGAAAACAGTTCCAGTGAGCTTAAGTCACTTGGTCCAAGGAGGATGGGAACGTATTCGTTCCTTGATAAAAACTGTAGCTTTAACATGGTTCCCATGTGAAGGTGACAAGTGTTAGAGAAAATGGAATTTAGCAGCTAACATCAGCCCTCTGCTTCAAAGGACCTTTCATTATTAGGTAAGGCACGCCTCTTTCTGTCTCTCTGTCTCTCTCTCTTGTGTATGTGTGTGTGCATGCATGCACGTGCGTGCGTGCATGTGTGCATGACACTTACTACTTACTACAGGAAAGAATAGGTCCCATTTCCCCCAAGCCAACATGTTTACCTAGTAGTCATTTCCGCCAAGTGGCCGGTAACTGGAGTAACTAAAGTACCGGTCCACTGTAAAAATCTAGGGCACCGTAGGGCAGAGCAGTGTCGGGGTGGGCAGGAGTCAAGTTGAAACCATCCTTACTGAGTGTTATTGGAATTCACTCTTCACTCAGCCAAAAAAAGTGCAGTCTGACCAAAGCACTCCCTGGCTCACCCTCCCAAGCCACACGCCTTCTGAAGGCCACAGGCAAAGCCAGCTGCGGTTTATACATTTGGGTTAAAGAGCCCCAACACAGAAAAAAAAATATTTTGAAATGCATTATACTTCAAAATTAAGGGTAATTGTGTGTAGCAGCCTGGAAAATATAGCTCATGTAGTACACTCGGCCATTGAACCCCAGAGCGCAGAACTCTGGTGCTCCAGATGCAATCTTAAACTGAAAATAAAAGGTACAAAGGGCGGAAGGAAGGGTGGAGGGTTGCTCCAGAGCTGTGGCTCAGCGGAGGCTGCTGCCTTGGGGAGACACAGCTAATACCCAACGCAGAGGTGGGTTCTGTGCAGCGTAAGCCACTGGCTACAGCTCTCAAAACTGTAGCAGCCGGAGGGGGCAAGGAGGAGGTTGGCATAGAATTACATAAGAAAACAATGCCACAACCTTGCGCAGAAATCTAATACAGAGAGTGGGGAAGGACTTCTTCCTGCCCTGCTACAAGGTCCTAGCGCCCTGAGAGAACATCCATTGTCCTTTACCAGCTGATAGGCCAAGGGGCAGGTGCCAAGCACAGGGGCAGATTGTCCTCAGTTACAGACTCCAAGTAGACATTTCTTTACCCTGTGACCAGGCCTCTAACTGAGCCAAGCTGACAGCTCGCTAGCACCCCGAATCCATTCGTTTACCCTCTAACTGTTATGTAAAGGTCACAGTGATTGCTGTAACAGGTAGCCAAACTCAAAACCTTGCTAGGAACTGGGACAGGAGGAACTCCCTGTGTAGCTTCCTTCAGCCTGGGCTGCAGGAAGGAGAGTCAAGTCAGACTTGTAACCGTTTGACTTAGGAAGACAATTGCAGCTTGGCAGTGAGGGAAGTTAGGGAGGAGACTAAAGCAAACAAATGGACATAAGGGGTAAGTTTTCCACCTGTGACTACACAGCCTTAGTTTAGGCCCCAAACAATAACCAGTGACAGAAAACTGGGGTGCTTACAACCGAGGTTGAAAGTCTGGTCAGATTGCTCTTCGGAAACTAAAGCAGAGGTTCTCAACCAGGCAGGGGAGGGGAAGAGAAAGCTGGGGTTGGCGCCCCCGAGACACACCTGCAAAATGGGGCTACAATTTTGGTTGTTCCTGGGTGGCAATGGTGGTAGCTAGTGAATAGAGAGCCGGGAAAGTTGGTGGGCATCCTGCAATACATGGAAAAGTCCTCAAAAGACAGAACTAACTAGTTCAAAATGGCACCAAAATACAGGGCAAATAAAAGGGGGAAAAGTCTGTAAGTAGAAAAATAACAGCAGCAACCCCTGCACTGCCCAAGGAAGAGTCATCCTTCTTAATAGGCTCAGGTCGGTCTCCAGTTCCCTCAGTGAGTATTAATCCGTGGTCAGAAGAAGCAACGCAATGACAAACTGACAAGTGCACCACAAAGTATATCCCCTGCCAACTGGTTCCCTACTACTGGGTTCCACAATTTTGCCTGCACATTAACTCATCCACAATTTAAGTGTTGTCGTCTAAAGAATCTGTTATCCTTGGCAAAGCGCTCTCTCTCTCTCTCTCTCTCTCTCTCTCTCTCTCTCTCTCTTCTCTCTCATTAAAAATTGCCTCCATCCTCCAATACCATGACCTTGGCTGACAGAGAGATCTGGATTCAAGGTTACAGGCAACTGGAGAACGCAGTATCCAGAGAAGTATCAACTCTGAAGTTCTCCATCTCAAGCGGTAGGAGAGACATCCCAAGCTGGGTGTCATGGCAACCTGGGGCCCATCCAGCTGAACTAAGGTGAGTTCTTCTGTTGCTTTTCTCTTTATGGCACTGAGACTCAAACGCAAGACCTCACAAAGGTCAAGCACATGTTGTGTCACTGAGCAGAGCCCCTATGAACCGAAGTCGTATGTGTGTACGTGTGTGCTCATGCATGTGGAGGCCAGAGGACAACTGCGGGTGTCATTCTTTTTGTTTGGTTGTTTGTTTGTTTGGTTGGTTGGTTTTTGTGAGACAGGGTTTCTCTGTGTAGCCTTGGCTGTCCTGGACCCGCTTTGTAGACCAGGCTGGCCTCGAACTCACAGCGATCCGCCTGCCTCTGCCTCCCGAGTGCTGGGATTAAAGGTGTGCGCCACCACCGCCCGGCTGCGGGTGTCATTCTTAAGCTACTCTTCACCTATTTTTTCGTCAGCATCTCTTGCTGACCTACAATTTGCCAACTTCACAAGTTCTACAAGGGACCAGTATGTTCTGAGTCTCCCTCCATGGCCCCCGTCCACCTCTCAGCTTCCTTATATGAGTTCTAGGGATCAAACTCAGGTCCCTATGTCATAAATGCAAGCACTTTATCGACTAAGGCATAGCCTTATCAGCTGTGGTTTGTTTGTTTGCTTGTTGTTTGTTTGTGAGAGTGGTTGGCTTTTTTACTTTTGTTGTTGTTGTTGTGGTGGTGGTGGGTGGTGGTGGTTATTGGTTGTTGGTTGGTTTTGGTTTTGGTTTTAGATGGGGCTGTCTATAATGCCTAGACTAGCCTCACAAACATCCTGTTCCCAATATCTCAAGATCTGGTGTCAGAGGCAGAAGCCACCATGCTTGTTAAGTCACGGGCACTCCTAACACACAGGAGTGGAGACATCTCTTGATAACACTGCGCCAACAAGATGAGTAGCTAACCAGGACATATACCGTGGTATTGGAAAAAAGAAATGAAAATAGAAGAGAAATCAGAAGAGTTAAATAAAGCTTACAGGCAGTGTCCAAACACCCCTGTGGCATGCCATTGCTCTAGATAACACCACCATGCTGATGGCTCCTTTTCCTTCCAAAACAGTATGCCATGGGAAAGGGCATTGGCCGTGGGATGAAGGGTCACACCCACTTCATGGCCTAGTCGTACAGGAACAATGCTTCATGCTGCCTTACCGTGGCATCCATCCCCTAGCTTACTGGTGCTTATCTGGAAACATCGCCACCCCCCTCCTGCACAGCCATCCCAGAGAGGAGCAAGTAGTAAGCTGCCAGCACTATTCTACTGAGGAAAGTTGCATCCCCCACATTAACTGTTAGAACTAAAATAGCCCAACTGTAGCATCAATTCCTAAAACTGAGGCTCCAATTATAATCTTGCTCAGCTTCTGGAAACCGGTGTTTGTGGGGGCTCAGAAAGCGAAGGAGCACCTCCTTCTATTTATACATGTGACTAAGTTCTCTACTCAGCGCGGGGCCAGGCTGTTGCTGTGGCTAATTCCATTTGATGAGACAGCATTCCTTCACCCACACATATTCCTACCTCAGGACTTCACTGTGCGCCTCACTTTAGTCTGCTAACAATATTCTGCTCCAGTTGCGCCTGCACCTATGGAGGCCAAAACACAAGCAGCTAATTTAATCATTGATGGTGGCATGGCGGGGCTTGGCAGGCTTCAGTTCCACCTACTACAGATAAGCTGCCATTGTTAACACTCAGACAACTTCGATTACCCAGGAAATTGAATACAGCAGCCAATGTGTGAATGCGGTATACAGACTGCCTTTGCTGAGCCTACGAATGCCATGTTGCTCACCGGAGCGCTTTCTAGGCCCACACACATACCGCAGAAGCCACACCTTGTCTGCGTGGCTGGCCTTCATGGCCCTTCTGATTCAGATGCTGCTGAGGTTCTTGCCCTTTGGCTTTGTTCTTTGGCTAGCCAGTCTTAAGCTCAAGTCAGCAGGAATACCTAATCTAATCACCCATCAAAGCAGTGCGGCTACTACCGAAACAGCATGGCTGCCGCCGTGAAACTCCAAAGGTAATTAGAATCATGCACACAGGGAATACCGGGGGTAAAATAGGAGAGGAAAGGTCCAGCAGAGTAAACCTCCAGAAGCTCAAAGCTAACACTTGGCCACAAAACAGTGGCTGCTTTTGATTTCCTTCTGAGTGCAGCGAGAGCTACCTGGGGATGGCTCGACGCTGCATCATTGGAGTAAAGACTTGGTCACTTGGGTCCCCTGTCCCTCTGAGATGGCTGTGGTGTCTAGGCCTGGCGCAATGTCAAATTCTATAAACAGTAGCATTTTTAAGGTGAAGGCAAAGGCTGACACTGCACACAGTTCATCTGGAAACAGCATCTTTCACAAGAAATTAAACTAACAATATTTTGTGAAAGGGAAACAGCTAGATGCTTCTGAAAGCATGGCCCCGTGGGTTCTTTTCCATGAGAATTCCTGGCAAGTTGGTGGAAGAATTCTTAAAACCTCTAGTATTATTAAAGCACATTTTTTAAAACTCAAATCTATGTGGCGTATAAGACTCAGAGTCTGTTCTGGGTGGCTCCTAAGGACATGTGCATGTATATACACGGATGTGAATAGGTATATGTATATGTGCATATGTGTGCATATATGTGTATATACATGATATATATATGTCATATATATACATGATATATATATGTCATATATATATGTGTGTGTGTGTGTGTGTGTGTGTCCTTCCAGCCCTTGTTTCTATGAAACAGCATCTTGCTCTAGCTGGTCTTGAACTAGCTATTAACCCAGGCTTACCTCTAATTCAAGATCCTTTAACCTCCCCCTCCCCCGAGGACTGGCCTTCTGCTTGCTTCTGTTTGTGTTGTATATAGCTGATCTGGACCTGCTAAGTGGGTATCAGGCTCTCCTCCTGGGCTGCAACCTTAAGCAAACAAAGCACTATGTTCGTTGACTTGAATTGACATTACACAACTCTTGCAGCAAACACTCGAGGCTTTGTAAGGCAGAGAGGTTTAGTAACCTCCCCCACCTTCTCCAAACTCAACAGGATGTCTAAACCAAGCAAGCTATCTACTTGGATGGCTGCAGGCATTAAAGAGTGGTTGCCGACATCGGTGAGAAATCTTCCGGCCCACCGTTCCGGATCAGGAATGGTCCCTCGGAAGCTTCAGCGCTGGACCACATCGTGAAACGTGCACCGGTGCACTGCTTGCCATGCCCCCAGCCACATCCTCTGGGCCAGAGCTTGAAAGCCCTTCCTTCCTGAACACACCCCCTCCCCGCCCACTCACACCAAACACCCAAAGTAAGCAAAGTCCTTAAAAGAGACTCTAGTGCTGACCTTCCTTGGTGCTGAAGTTTCAAAAGGGCTACCACTCAGCAGATCGTGGAGAAGCCCCTCATCTGCCTGCTTCCTTTTCTTCATCTTCTCCTTTTCCCAGGACTTTCTCTTGCTTCTCCTCCTCATGTGTCTCCCAGCTTTTCCCTCTGCCTCCCTCTCCTGGCCCTGCTACCAGCCTCTTCCCCTCTGCCTTCAATTCAGCTTCATATCTTTGAGAGAGGGAGGGACCAGGGTGCATATGCGGCCACTTGCTGCTTCTGATAATACCCATCATCCTGAGGAGTACTTCTTTGGCTTAAAGCAACGCGGGCTTTGAAAAGACATCCTCCAAGGAGAGAAGAGGCTACAGTGGACCGGGAACAGTTGGGCTTTTAATAAAATGTCCTGGTTTTCCTATGCTGGTTCAAGCAATGGCCTCTCTGAACCTTTCCCCAGCCTGCAGTTCTGAGCGAGGGATCTAACCAGGCCAGAGGCAGTATGAGGAGAGTATGGGGAAGGAGATCAGAGTATGGTAAAAAGCCTGGCTTCCCACTCACCACTAACACTGTGGGGTTCTCTTAGTATGCTTCCCCAGTGGCCTCTCCCGGCATAGACAACTCTCTGTCCATCAGTCAACAAAACCTTTACAGAGCACATCACTACCCTGTGCCGGAAGTTAACCTAATGCTGTGAACAAGGTCACCAGCCTGCTCAGACTTCCATCCTAATGGGACAGACAACAACAAGACAATCAGGTGACTAAAGAATGACAAGAAGTAATAAATACTGGGAGGGAACCATGGGTAATACCAGAGGACCCAGGCAGTTGTCCACAAAGGGCTTTTAAACTGACAACTGAGTACAAAGGCGTAAAGGAAGCCAAAGATGAGTCATCTGAATATGCACGGAAAAGATCCTCTGGCAGAAGAAAAGCATGTGCAAAGGTCCTGGGGAGAGAAAGCAGCAAACAAGGAAAATGGAAGGGAAGTCAGAACTGCTGTTGTGTGTGGGGCATGGGCATCAATCATATGACCACCCACCCTGTGGCCCAATGCCTGTCCGGGCACTGAGTTTCCACAGACTGTGGTCTCCCCGAGCTTCCTGTGCCCTCTCACCATAAGGCCCCACAGTGGGGAGGCGGTCGTCAGTTTACCTCTCCATTTAACTAAACAAGAGCCGAGTAGCAAAGAGGGTAAGGAAGGCCATGTGCACATTTAGCCACAATTCTGAAAAGACAGCAAGTGTGCCACAGTAAAGAGCAGAAGATCAAAAGGCCAGCTAGGAAGGAGAGGGGAAGAGGAAGGGAGGGACGGAAGGAGGAAGAAAGGGCAGGCAAGAGAAAATGAATATGGACTCTTCTGTACAAGCCTGCAAGTGACCTGGCTCTAAACTCACTAGAATCCCCAGTCAATTGAGGGAGTGGAGGCAGTAAACCTTGAAATCACCTTGGGCAGCTGCTGAAGAGGGCCAGGGCCGGCACGAGGAGACCATGACCAGAAGCATTTAATGCACTGCCTCTGTCGCCAGCTTTCCTAACCTAACAGTCATTGCAAGTAAACTGGATCTTCCAGTCTCAAGTTGCTCTCAAAGATTTTTGATAGGCAAACCGCTGGTTATTTTTATATTGTGCAAAAAAAGAAAATAAAATTCAGAGATTCTTCCCTGGTGTCCCTCAAGTCACAATCTATTCTCTGTATCTTATGTTGTAGGACCTGGCCAGGGGCAGGCGGATCAGCTCGGAGTCCCTGGGTGCATTTCATTGAGCTCAAAGCGCCTCGGGAGCTGTCCAGAGGCCCTCGGAGCTGTCCCTGATGGGGGCGGGGGCGGGGGGATCCAAACTCTGCAGAGTCGGGTCAGTTCAAATCTTGGATCAGCTGCCTAGTTCAAATGGTAAGAGAGTAGGTGGGAAACAACCCCATCCCCGAGGGTCAATGGGAGAGCGCCCTCACCACCATGATGCGCGCGAACACACACACACACACACACACACACACACACACACACACACACACACACACACACACACACACACACACACACACACACACACACACACACACACACACACACACACACACACACACACACACACACACACACACACACACACACACACACACACACACACACACACACACACACACACACACACACACACACACACACACGCCTGGCGCGCGCCCGCGACACAGCCGACTTCTCAACCCCACACAAGCGCACCGCGGCCGGCTGAGTTCAGGGTTTCCTCTTCCTCAAAGCCGGGGGGCTACCGCGGCCACCGCGGCGCTGGTTCCCTCCCCAGCGCCCTAAACCCGCGGCTCTCCCTGGAAGGCGCGCAGTATGCCCTCTCCCACGCCAGCCTCTCCTTCGAAGCCCCCGCCGCCCTCCCCTGGCCCCAGAGGAAAGCCCGGCGTAGCCCAGGGAGGCGGGTCTTCCTTAGCGAACGCCTGCTGGGGGTCGCCACAACCCACCGCGCCCTATCCCAGGAGCGCGCTCTCCGGGGATCCCCCTCCCGTCTGCGGCACCCGAGCAAGCCCGGGAGTCCTCGCCGCCCGCTTGGACTCCGCGCAGCTTCCCGGCTTTCCGGCTCCAAGACTGCCGGCCGCTAGGTCCCGGGAGCACTCTGCTAGGTCCCAGCACCCCTACGCCGGTGGCGCAGCCCGCCGGCGCCCCCTCCAGCCGACGCTGCCCCGGCCGTTTCCACGAGTCCCGGCCCCGTGCCCCATCTCGGCGCCGCCCCCAGTGTCCCTTGCCCCCGTGCCCCTAGTCACCCGGGACCACCACCCCACCCTACCCCACCCCCGCCTCTGTCCAGACCTCCCAACTGCAGCGCGCCCGCAGCCCCCACCCGCCCGCGCCGCGGGGCCCCGTGAGGAAACAAAAGTGTTTCCGCGGCGCCCTCCTCTTGCCCCGGCCCCCGCCCGGGCCGCCGAGGTCAGCGAGCCGGGCGCCGCGCCAACCTAGCAAACTTTACAAACCTGCCCGGGGTCGCTGGACGCGGCGAGAGGGCTCCCAGAGGCCGGAGTGCCGGCACCGGGGCCGTAGACCGGTGCCCGAGGCTCTGTCACCCCTCTCGGGGCCGCGGACGCCGGTGGCTCTGCCTCTATCTCGTGCCCATCCTCGCCCGCTGCCGCTGCCCGAACGCACGCACTTACACTCGGGTCGCCGGCCGCTGCCGCCGGCTGCCTCTGCTCTCACTTCCTCTTCCTTCCTCCTGCTGGCCAGAGACACATCTTACATCTAGGAGCATCCCGCGAGCTGCCGCGAACTCTCCTCCCGGGCAGCAGCCGCCGAGGAGTTGCCGCTGCCGCCCTCGGCACCTGCGCGCGGACACGCGTGGTTGGTGCGCTTGCTTCCCGCCCCCACACTGCTACCCTCCTCCCTCCCCCCAACCCCCCCGCACAGTCCCTAGGACAGGGTGCCCACGACTTTTTGAAGTCCCCCTACTTAAAAAGAGGGAAATGTCACACAGTATGCACACCTCAGCTCTGCTATAAATAGTGTGTGCTGAGCATGACTTCTCTGATGAGCTCAGAAACTGCGTTTTTCAGGCACTAATTAACTCCGTCACCCTCGTAGCGCTACCTCTGCGGGACCGAGAGCTCGTGGTACCTTTTTTAAG
Organism: Acomys minous; assembly: GCF_964271855.1. Lineage (NCBI taxonomy): Eukaryota > Metazoa > Chordata > Mammalia > Rodentia > Muridae > Acomys > Acomys minous. Next base: position 71,626,283 of record NC_140490.1, read on the forward strand.
CTTTCATTTTGGACACCTTATTTGAGATTTTCCACCGAAGGGGAAACTTCGGTGGGCTGTTTTAAAACAAGTCATCGAAGAAGCTGCTGTGTATGTGTCGACACAGCATAGCAAAAATAACACCATTTCTTCTCCTCCATTGCCTATAACTTTATTATCATAGGCTAAACTCCAACAGAGTCCCTTGTGTGGTATAGCATGGCATAAAGCAACGTGTTCTAGCCTAAATTTGTTATTTGTGGTCATGGTATTATTACTGAAGTCATGAAATGTACTTCAGTAATTTTCAAAGCAGAAAGCAAACACAGTTTACTTCCAACCTGCCAGGCAGGAGGGAAATGGTAGTTGGAAAGTTCAGGAGAAACACCTGCCCAGTCGGATTTCCACCCTAGAGAGGGCAGGGAGCTGCTGCAGACTTCCTATCTCTAGAAAAGGGGGAGGGGCTGGGGCACACCGTAGAAGATAGCAGAATCTAAGGCAGGAAGCAACGCTCCCTTTAAGATTAATCACCAGAATATTTAAATACTAACCCAGTGCTAACTGTCCATTAGCAGCCATTAGGGATTTAGCATGAAAAAGAAAATAAAATAGCTTCATTGTTTTTGTATTGACTTTATACTTTCAGCAACTAAAAGTTCTGCATGTCCTACATAATAAATTAATTGGATAGTGTATCGGGTTAGGATATCTGTATAGGATTAAAATGAATATCATCAGTTTCTTTTTACTGAAATTTGTTTTCATACAGTATATTCCAACATATTTTCCCGTCCAAGAGACTCCCCACCCCACCCCCACCCACTGAATTCTACACCCTTTCTTTCTCTCCCTAAGAAATAAACAAGCAACCAAAAAAAGAAAAAAGAAAATCAAGCCTAATAATAATAATAATAATAATAATAATAATAATAATAATAATAATAAAAATTAAAAAATAAACAGAAAACACACACTTGTATTGTATTTGAACTAAAACATACAAGCAAAGATGTATAAAGCAAAAATTCCCAAACGAAGCAGTTTGAGACCAAAAGTCTAACTAAAATATGGCTGGATACATTTTGTGTCGGTGATCTAGTGCTAGGCAAGGGGCCTACCCTGAAGAATGACTAGTGTGTGCTGTAAGAATCCATCAGAGAAAACTAATTTTCCTTTGGAAACAGGTGTCAATTCCGAGAGCTTGTTGGTTAGGGGTAGGAGTGTGTGCCCACTTCCGCTCTCCGTGCTGGGAACCCATCCGGCTTCAGCCTGTGTAGGCCAGCGCATGCTGCCACTGCCTCTGTGGACTCCTGTGCATTGGCTCTGTGGTGTCTGAAAGACAGTTTCCTTGGCGTCATCTCTACCCTGTGGCTGTCACATTCCTCCTGCCCGCTGCTCTTCTGCTAGTTCCCTAAACCCCGAGGGGAGGGTTTGAAGAAGATGCCCCATTTGGGAATAAGTGCTCCAAAATCTCTCACTCTTTGCGTGTTGCGCAGCTGTGGGTCTCTGTTACTTTCCATCTATTGCAAAAAGAAGCTTCACTGATGACGGCTGAGCGAGGCGCTGATCTGTGATGATAGCGGAATGTCCTTAGCAGTCACGATATTGCTGTGTTCTTTGCCTGAACAATACTGTTTGGTTTCCCCCCAAGCATATGCAGTCACCTTAGAAGTGTCAGGTGCGCACGCCATCTCTTGGAGTGAGCCTTAAATCCAATCCCAGAGCAGCTAATTCCACCTTTGTGGCTCTATTGCACCAGCATGTCTGCACCAGGCAGGGCACCGTTGTAGATCACAGTGTTTGTCACTGGGCTGATTGTCACCTTTCTCTTCTAGTAACATACAGAGTTTCTTCCAGCGCCGTGAACACTAGTCGATGGGGCTGAAACCCTCTAGTTAGGCACCAGCTCAACTTCTCCTTGTTCACCGAGATACTTAGGTGCTGTCTTTAGCAATAGGGCCTTACACCCATCCATGGAGAGCAGCCAACAGCAGCCTTGACAACGGCCCTGCTCCCAATGAGTAAAAATAGATGGAACCCATTCTCAGCCCTGGATGTTTTATTGATGGAGTAATATGTCTGTCTAGTGACTTCACTTAGATTTTTTTCATGTATATGTATATTTTTAGGAGGCTTCCACGGTACGAGGTTTTGATATGGTCCTTCAAATGGCCTTAGTGTTAGATGTCCCAACCCCACCCCACCCGGCCCCCATATTCTCTTCTCCTTCTCATTTCGCACTCCCGCTCCAGTCTCTGCTTTGTCTCTTCTTAGCAACAAATTCTGGTGCCCCTTCCTTGGGAGATCCTCTCCTCCTCCCTAATCTCTGTGGTTATACAACTGTAGCACTCATAACACGGGCTTAAAAGCTAACATCCACATATGAAAGAAAACATGCAATGTTTGTATTTTAGGATTTGGGTCACTTCACTCAGAATGATTTTTCTCTCTCTCGTTCCATCCATTTATCTACAAATTTTATAATTTTATTTTCTTTTTTTTTACACATTTTATTTAATTTTAATTTATGTGCATTGGTGTGAGGGTGTCAGATCTTGGAGTTACAGACAGTTGTGAGCTGCCATGTGGGTGCTGGGAACTGAACCCGGGTCCTTTGGAAGAGCAGGCAGTGCTCTTAACCACTGAGCCATCTCTCCAGCCCCTGATTTCATTTTCTTAAGCAACTGAACAATATTCTATTGCGTAAATGGACCACATTTTCATCATCCATTCATCAGTTGATGGGACATCTAGGCTGTTTCCAATTTTTGGCTATTATGGGCTGTTGATTTTTTTATTGTTGCTGTTGGGTTTTGTTTGTTTGTTTGTTTGTTTTTGCTGGTTTGTTTGTTTTCTAGACAGGGTTTCTGTGTGTAGAGCAGCAATGAACACGTACGAGCAAATATCTCTGTAGCAGAATAGAATCCACTGGGCCTACACCTAAGAGTGGTATAGTCGGGTCTTTCCCAGGCTTCCTGAGGAACTGTCACACTGATTTCCATAGTGGCTGGACAAGCTTGCACGCCCACCCAGCAATGCATGAGTGTTTCCCTCCCCTCACATCCTTGTCAACATGAGCTGTCATTTGTTTTATTGATCTTGGCCACCCTGTCTGGTGTAAGATGAAATCTCAAAGTAGTTTTAATTTGAATTTCCCTGGTGCCTAATGTCAGTGAACATTCCTTTAACTGTTTCTCACTCATTTATATTTCATCTTTTGAGAACTCACTACTTAGTTCTGTATCCTATTTTTTTTTTTATTTAATCTAATCTAATGAGCATTGGTGTGTCAGATACCCTGGAACTGGAGTTACAAACGGTTGTGAGCTTTCATGTGGGTTCAGGGAATTGAACCCAGATCCTTTGGAAGAACATACAGTAGTCTTAACCGCTGAGCTATCTCTGCAGTCCCTGTATCCTATTTTTTAATTGGGTTATTTGTTTGAAGTCCAGTGTTTTGAGTTCTTTATGTATTTTAAATACTAATCCTCTATCAGATGCATAATTGGTAAAAATATTTTCCTGTTGTATAGCGTACCACTTCACTGGGATGATAGTGTCATTTGTTTGATTTTAGTTTCAGTTTCTTGAGGTCCCATTCACTAATTATTGATCTTGGTGACTGCGTTACTGGTGTTTTGTTAAGAAGGCCTTTTCCTGTGCCAATGAGTTCAAGGCTATACCCTCCCCTTTCTCTTCCATTAGATCCAAGGTATCTGATCTGAAGGGTTTAGACCCTTGATCCATTTGGAATTGCAGAGTTATTTGTCATCTGTTTGCATTTTTCTATGTGCAGCCATTCAGTCTGACCACCATGATACCATTTGTTGAAAGTGCTGTCTTTTTTCCAATATGTATTTTTGTCTTTTTTTTTTTAATCAGTGTACAGAGCTGTGTGGATTTATGTCTGGGTCTTCAGTTCTATTCCCATGATCCACATGTTTGTTTTATACCATGTTATAACTGTATGTTGTAACTGTATGTTATTCTATAGCTTTGTAGTACAGCCTGAAGTCTGGGGTGGTCGTACCTCCAACAGCGCTTTCACTGTTCAGGAGTGTTTTAGCCATGCTGGTTTCTGTTTCCATATCAGGCTGAAAATTGTTTTCTTTCAACTTACATAAAGAATTATGCTAAAATTCTGATGGGGTTTGCATTGAATCTGCAAATTGCTTTTGATAGGATGGCTATCTTTAGCATATTAATCCTACTGATATATGCACATGGGAGATCTTTCCATCTTCTGATTTTTTTTCTGTTTCTTTGTTTGTTTGTTTTGATAACATCTTTTTACATAGTCTTAGGGCCTGGAACTCATTATGTAGAGAAAGCCAGTGTCAAACTCACAGAGATCTCCACCTGCCTCTGGCACAGCAGTGTGCTATCATGTACAGCTTTCTTCAGTATCTTAAAATTTTTGTTACACAAGTCTTTCACTTGTTTGATTAGAGTTATTCTGAGATTTTTAAGGCTGTTGTGAATGATACTGCTTCCTTGATTTCTTTGTCGGTTTGTCATATCTATAAGAGAAAGCTACTGATTTTTGCATGTTAATTTTATAAATGCTATGTTACTAAGAGTGTTTATCATCTGTAGAAGTCTCCTGGTGGAGGTTTTATGGTCTTTTATGTGTAAACCCATATTGTCATCAAAAAGGATATACTTTGACTTCTTCCTTTTCTATGTGCATTGATTTGATTTTCAGTTGTCTGTCATATTGCTCTAGGACTGAACAACCATATTGAATAGAAACGTGCCAGGTTGTAGTGAGAACACTTTGAGTTTCTCTCCAGTTAGGTTGATGTTGCCTGTGGTCTTCCTGCACAGTGCCTTTGTTATGTAGAGGTATGTCCCTTGCATCCCTATTCTTGCCAGGACTTTTATCATGAAGGGATGTTGGATTTTGTCAAAGACGTTTCTTCATCTAATGAAATGATCATGTGGTTTTTGTCTTTCAGTCTGTTTATGTGGTGGGTTTACATTTCTCAGTTTGCATATGTTGAACAATCTTACATCTCTGGGATGAAGCCAACTTAATGATGGTGGATAATCATTTTGATATGTTTGCAAGTATTTTGGGGAATTTTTTGCATCTATAAGGGATATTGATCTGCAATTTTCTTTTTTGGGGGCAGCTCTTTTTTGTTTGTTTGTTTGTTTGTTTAGGTATCAGGGTGATTGTGGCACCATAAAAAGAATTAGAAAATGTTCCTTTGCTTCTATTTTGCAGCATGAGTTTAGAAGTATTTGGTGTTAATTCTTTGATAATCTGATAAAATTCTGCACTGAATTGATCTAGCCCTGGGCTGTTTTGGGTTGGGAAATGTTTAATTACTGCTTCTGCTTCACTAGGATTTATGAGTCTCTTTAAATTGCTGCTCTGTTCTTGATTTAACTTTGGTAGGTTTTATATATCTAGAAATTCAGCTATTTCTTAGGTTTCTACTTTGATGGAGCACAGATTTTTTTAAGTGTGTCCTTATGATTCTCTGGATGCCCTCAGTGTCTTTTGTAACATGCCCCCCTACACACACACACACACACACACACACACACACACACACACACGTTCATCTATTTTGTCAGGTATCAAAATGGCTACATCTGTTTGCTCCTTAGGTCCCAATTTCTTGGAACATATTTTTCTATCTTTCTACCCTGAGATAGTATCTATCCTTGATGATGAGGTGGTTTGTTTTTTGTTGTTGTTGTTTTGTTTTGTTTTGTTTTTTTATGCAGCAGAAAGATGAATTCAGTCTTCTATTCCAATCTGTTAGTCTGTGTCTTTTTACTGGGGCCACTGAGACCATTAATATTGAGAGTTTTCAGTGAGAAGTGTTTGTGATTCCTGTTATTTTGTTGTTATGGTATAGGGTTTTTTCCTTTTTTTTTTTTTCATTTACTGTTCTGGGAATATTTATTCTTTGTCTTTTCTTGGATGTGGTTAACCTCTTCAGACTGTAGTTTTTATTCTAAGGTCTTCTATAGAGCTGGCCTGGTAGATAGCTACTTATTAAATTTAGTTTTATTGTGGAATGTTTTTCACTCACCATTGTTTATCATTAATAGTTTTTCTGAGTAGAGTACTGGCATCTGCAGTCTCTCCAAGTTCGGGCATGCCTTTATAAGACTTGATACTTTTCAGTTGCAAATTTTAATGCTCTTTCCCTGTTCTATACATTTACTATTTTGATTATTATGTGTTGTGGAGGATTTCTTCCCGGGTTCAGTATAGCTGGTGTTCTGTAGGCTTCTTGAACCTTGAGAGGCACCTTTTTCTTTCAGTTGGGAAAATCTTTTAAAAATTATTTTGTTGCAAATATTTTCTGTGCCTCTTCTCCTTTTTCTATGTCTACTACTCATAGATTTGCTCTCTCTGTGGTATTACAGATTTCCTGGATGCTTTGTGCCTGGATTTGTAAAAATTTAACATTTTTTGACTGAGGAGTCCATTTCGTATACCTTGTCTTCAATACTTGGGATTTTTTTGTCCGAGTCTTATAATCTGTTGGTGAGGCTTACCCTTGAAGCTTTTTATATATATATATATATATATCTTGTAATTTTTATTTTCCAGTTTGGGCTTTCTTTGGCTATTGCATTTCTTTTTTAAAGTCTATTTTCATGTCTTAAAGTGTTCTCATTCTTTCATTCAACGGTTTGTGTAGTGGTTTGAGTAGGTATGGGCCCCACAGCTTCATGTGTTTGAATACTTGGCTATAAGGAGTGGTGCTATTAGGAGGTGTGGCCTTGTTGGAGGAAGTATGTCACTGAGGAGGTGGGCTTTGAGCTCTTATATGCCCAAGCTATGCCCATAGCTATGGCACACAGTCTCCTTCTGCTGCCTTTGCGCCGACATATAGAAGTCAGCTCCTTCTCCAGCACCATGTCTGCCTACACGCTGCCGTGCTCATTGCCATAATGATAATGGGCTAAATCTCTAAGACAGCCAGTCCAAAGTAAATCTTTTCCTTTATAAGAGTTACTGTGGGTTTTTTTTTTTTTTTGGAGTAATAAAACCCAAACTAAGACAGTTTGTATTGTGTTTCCACGGTCTTCATTCAGAGATTTATTCATGGCCTCCTTAAGGTCCTGGAACATATTCACAGTTGCTGTTTTGAAGCCCTTGTCTTGCGCTTCAGCTCTGTTGCCTTTTCCAGGGCCTTCTTTAGTAGGGTCACTGGTTTCTTATAGAGACATATTATCTTGGTTGTTCATGCTTCTGTTTCTGTGCTGGGGTCTAGGCATCTGGAATTATGACGGGTGAGATGTTTCTAGATCTTTGTTGGTTGGATGTTCCATTCTTTGGCAACAGATACCTTCCTGGGATCATAGGCATTGTCGTAGCTCTGGTGGCCTTTGTAGAATACTTCTGCAATTCAGAGGGTGACAGAGAGGAATAGAGATGCGCTAAGGCTAAAGGTTGAGAAGGCTGTGATAAAGAGCTCGAGGGATCCAGGCCACACCATGAGGTAGAGTCCCCTGGGAGTGAAGATGTGGCGGGAAGAGGGGGATCTTGAATGTAGGCCGCAGTAGGACTAAAAATAAGCCTGGAGGGACATGGATTAAAGGGTTATAAGATCCTCGGTCTGTAGCAAGTAGTAGAGTCTCCAGGGAATGGACTTGGGGCAGGGGTTGGGGCCACCCATAGGCAGCCTGCGACAGGACTTCAGGTGAGACCGTGGAGATTGTAATGGAGGAAAGGAAGGGAGTGGACATTGCCTACCTATGGCTCAGCCTGGTGTGGCCACTGGGATCTCCTGGAAGAAAATGCTTCTGGACATCAGCAACTGGCACAAAGAAATGGAGATGGCTGGAAGGCTCAGAGGACCCCAGGGAATGAGCTAGGCTGGTCTCCCACTGGTTTCTTTTTCTACAAGTTAGCATGGCTACTAAGAAATGCAAGATGTCCCATATGGCTGTCGTTAGTTGCTCACATTATATTTCTAATGAACAGCCTTGATTTTTAGCCCTTATTATAAGCAAACTCTGTAAGAAGCTGGAATGACTGTGCCCAGATGGTGGTAAGCTATTAGTTTAAAGAAGGGTCATTCTAGGAAGGTGGCTGAGGTTCTCTATTTCATCATCTCCACAATAGTAAAGGCATTTAAAATGAGGTCACTTAATAAGCACTCAGTAAGTGGAATCTCATCTTCTGATGCAATGGAGTGGCCGTGGTGTTAATGGTGAACTTGATCTACAACTTCTAGTGAAGACATACAGAGACCTCAACTTCAGTGCACATTGGGAGCAGCCAGTATGTATGAGAGGATATAATTGTTCCCAGTCACCAGCAAGAAGCAATGAGATAAATTCACTGCCATGTAACCTGTGATTTGAGATTTGCTCATTGCAGTAAACATGGAGTCCTATCCTTCCTCTACAAGATGGTATTTCAGATCTTTTACTGTAGCCCCTCACACTCTACATAAACATTTTCCCAACATAAAACATTTTGTTACTATGATTTCTCATGAGATGTAGCGTCAGATCTTTTTTTTTGAAAAAAATAATTTTCTTAAACATACATAGCCCTTCACAACCACAGTACATCCTATGCTGGCTGGTTTCTGTTAACTTGACAAAAGCTCACTATAGTTGAGAAGAAGGAATCCCAGTTTAGGAATTGCCTCCGTCACAATAGCCCGTAGGCATGTCCAGTGTGACACGGCTATGGTAGGCTCCATCCCAGTGTGGGTAGAACCGCCACTGGGCAGGTAGTCCTGGGTTTTATAAGAAAACCAGTACAGCATGGAAAGCACACACAGGAAAAGTAAGCCAGTCAACAGCATTACTCTGTAGCATCTGTTTTCATTCCTGCCCCCAAGTGCCTGTCTTGGCTTCCCTCCAGGATGGACTATAATTTGTAAAGCAAATAAACCCTTTCCTCCCCGAAGTTGCCTTTGCTCAGTGGAAAGAGACATAAACTAGGATGTAGCCTGAACTTTTCCTCCACTTGCCATGTTCATCTCATCATAGAACCAACTGTATGGAGAGGACTGGAAATTGTTTGCTGTGCTGCTGTTAGGAAACATCCATTCTCGTGGTGTTGGTCTTTGGGTCCAATGTCCCTGTTCTGGCATCCTTAAGTCACCTTGGATTCAACTCAAGCATCCTGTGTTTTCCTGTATCCACAGATTAGGTAATATTAGAATGCTGTAAGATAACTACCAAGGGGCTCTTGTAGCGCCCTGTGCCACGGTGAGAAACAATATCCTTGAGTTTTTGGCTCATGTAGTTGTTAACAACTATCTGATGCGTGCAATCTACAAACCTCATTTTCCTATTTTGTTCATTGTCATCAAGTGCTTTACAGGAATACACTAGTGGCCAGTAGTGTGGACAGTGTGATTTGATAGATAATGGACCAATCTCCAGACCTGGCTTTTGGGTATAAACCATAGCTTTGACGTTTACTCACTGTGTTTCCTTATGAAAACCACTGAGCTTATGGAATTAAAACCAGTTTTACCTGTCATGACTGACTAAAGACTAAAGGAATTAGTTAATATAAAATTCCTAGTACAAGGTCTAACACACACACACACACACACACACACACACACACACACACACACACTTCTATGTGACTTTTACTATTGGTGAAGTCCACAACAGCTAATAGCTAATGGACACGGCATGGGCAGATTTCAGCAAAGAAAAACCACCCTCCTCTTTCCACGTGGCAGCCTCTGCCCACAGTGGAATGAAAATTCCAGTATCCCTGGACCCTTACAGCCTGTGGTTGATCATCAGCTCTAGCTTTAGTAGAAATAAAGTCTACTGTGTGGAAGGAAACAGACTCCAACTGCAGCCCTCCAGTTACATTCTCAAGAAGTCGGCCTGGGAAGGGTCTGGACCCTGTGCAAATGGACCAGCTTCAATGACATCTCAAGTGGTTAGGGGCCTATGCTCAAGAGCTCCTCTCCAGGACACCTCTCAGTCTCAGGATAAGAGAGAACAGGACAGTGGCAGATGATTAGAAGGAAACCGAGCAAGCTCATGACCTCAGGACTGATTGTGTGTAGACGGAGGGCTCTTTAGAGGAGTTTCCCAGACTTCATGGACTCCACGCAGTGTTACCCAAACCTTTACCCTTCTTTGTGTGTTCAGAACCCAAAGATGGGAGGGGTTAGAGCCAGCTTTATCATATCTCCACTATGAAACTCCTGGGTACAAAAGTGCCCTCTTGTATTTTTAATCAACAATGACTCATGTTGGCCAACTCTGTTCTTGCCATGTGCTCACAATATTAATTTGTAACCCATTAAGTAGAAACAGCTACTGAACTCCAAATGGCTCCTGTGTATTATTTAGTGATTTGTCTCAGAATTCTGCCCCAAATCAGCAATCAGGTTCTTTGGTCTATATATTGGAGAAATGATGCCTTTTTCCTGTGTGGAAATCAGGCCCCTGATGATCTTCCTAGTGTCATCAACAGCTTTGGTGCATAAAGTATGGGTCACAGTTCCAGGAAGTCACTGCCCCGAGGATAATGAGTTCTGGACAGGAGGCAGGTACTTGGAATTCAAGGCCACTAGGCTCAGCTGTAGGCCAAGCAGAGCAGCACAGGAGTCTGCAGGAGGCATTCCTTCACTGGTCCTTAGCTCAGTATGCATCGAACCTCTTACAGTGAGCTCAAATGTGATTAAGAAAGACTTACACGGGTACAAGAGAAACACCATGTGCACCTTTCTGACACTCCCATTCTACCCAGGAGGGCTGACTTACATCAACTTGACACAGCCTAGAAGAATTTGGGAACAGAGACACTCAACTGAGAAAATGCTCCCAGCACTGTCCTGCCTGGGAGTGCTCAGCTCACTGTGGGTAGCTGTCCTGCATGCTACAACAAAGCAGGCTGAGCAACATTCCTTCATGGCCTGTGATTCAGTTCCTCCATCCAGGTCCCTGTCCTGTTTAATCTCCCTCTAGCATGCACTGTGATGTGAAACTGTAAGCTGAAACAAGCCCTTTCCCTCCCAAGTTACTTTTTAAAAAATTTCCTTAATTTATTCATATTACATCTCAATTGTTATCCCATCCCTTGTATCCTCCCATTCCTCCTTCTTTCCCCCTATTCCTCTCCCCTATGACCGTGACTGAGGGGGTCCTCCTCCCCCTGTATATGCTCATAGGGTATCAAGTCTCTTCTTGGTAGCCTGCTATCCTTCCTCTGAGTGCCACCAGGCCTCCCCATCCAAGGGATGTGGTCAAATATGGGGCACCAGAGTTTGTGTGAAAGTCAGTCCCCACTCTCCACTCAACTGTGGAGAATTAGCTGTCCATTAGCTAGATCTAGGTAGGGGTTCAAAGTTTACTGCACATATTGTCCTTGGCTGGTACCATAGTTTGAACAGGACCCCTGGGCCCAGATCTGCCTGTCATAATGTTCTTCTTGTAGGTTTCTAGGACCCTCTGGATCCTTCTATTTCCCCATTCTCCCATGCTTCTCTCACCTAAAGTCCCAATAGGATGTCCTCCCCTCTGTCCCACTTTCCTGGTAAGTGAAGACTTTCATGGGACATGCCCCTTGTGCTAGTGTCCAGATATAAGTGAGTAGATACCATTTGACTATTTCTGCTTCTGGGCTAACTCACTCATTATGATCAATTCTAGTTCAATGCATTTGTCCACAAATTTCAGGAATTCCTTGTTTTTAATAGCTAAGTAGTATTCCATAGTGTAAATGTACTATAATTTCTTTATCCATTCTTCTACTGAGGGACACTTATGCTGTTTCCATGGTCTTTATCACAGTAATAGGAAAACAATGAAGCCTACTAAGAAACAGATTTTTCACAAACACAATAGCGGCTAGGGAATGTGTTATCTAGGATGGACAGGCTTGCAGTACCATATTAAGACAGGGATACCGACCTGATCTGCAAGTCAGGTATGAAGGACACTCCCTTCCTCTAGGTTCTCATGACTGAGACCTCAGTGTGAGTGATGGGTGAATTATAAGCAGAGGATGCATGTGGATTGGCCACAGAAGATGGTTTTAAGCCCAAAATTTCCTTTGTGTGAAGATCTGTAGAAATTATAGTGTAAAGGAACTTTTGAAATCTATATAGCTAAGGCGTGGAGTATCAATGTGATATTAATAAAAGCAGAGGGTTGGGGCTGGAAAGATGGCTCAGCGGTTAAGAGCACTGACGGCTCTTCTAGAGGTCATGAGTTCAATTCCCAGCAACCACATGGTGGCTCTCAACCATCCACAATGAGATATGGTGCCCTCTTCTGGCCTGCAGGTGTACATGCAGGCAGAACACTGTATACATAATAAACAAATAAATATTAAAAAAAAATAAAAGCAGGGGGCAACAGTCAAAATGTTGAAACCACTGAGGATCCTTTCAGAGAACTGGGGCATCATGAGGTAACAGAACTGTGCCGAGAAGTTTTCCAGGCTTGTTCCGCTTTCCTGGGATGCTGGCAGCAAGAGGTTGTCATGGTCAGTTTTGCCCTGGCTGTCCTCAGACAGATAAAGGAATGAAAGGGAGAGAAACCAAGCATTTTGGAGGAAGGTCTCTTACTGTGCTCAGGATGCCATAACAGAGTCTCATAGACCAGGCTGTGCAAACAAGAGATACGTATTTTTACACATCTCTAGGGTTATTACTTTTTCTTTTTAATTATTCTTCTCTCATACAGTACATCCTGACTAAAGCCTCCCTTCCTCCACTCTTCCCAATCTTTCCACACCTCTATCCTCTCCTAGACGCACTGCTCCTCGTGTGCCTTCAGAAAAGAGCAGGCCTCCCAGTGACTACTGACTGAACACAGTATAACAAGATATAAATACCCTCATATCAAACCCTCATATCAAAGCTGCATGAGGTAACCCAGTAGGAGATAAAGAGAAAGCAGAAGACTCAGAGACACGGGGATGGAGAGATGGCTCAGCAGTTAAGAGAACCACCTGCTCTCCCAGAGGTTCTGAGTTCAATTCCCAGCCACCACTTGGTGGCTACAACCATCTATAATATAGTCCGATGCCCTCTTCTGGCATGCAGGTTAAATAAATAAATTTAAAACAAAACGAGACAACCAACCAACCAACCAACCAAACAAACAAACAAACAAACAAAAAAGACTCAGAGACAGCCATAGTCTTACTGTTAGGAGTTCCACAAAAACTCCAAGCTAAACAAGCACTGCATATAGGCTCTATGACTGAGCCCCTAGGAGCCCTGCTTGCTTGTGCCCCGTGGTGCCCTCCACCCCTCACTCCTGCAACCCTCCCCGTCCTCCACAGGCAGGGCTGGTTCTTATAGCTATATATTCTTTGACAAATCATTTCTGTTTTTCTGAATCTATAATGGGATAATGATACTTCTTTGAAACAAGGCTCAATACACACTAACTGCTCAGTAAATACAGCAAAAAAAAAAAGAATGCTAATTTCTATGTACTTATAATGGTACTAACATGTTACATGGCAGGTTAAAATATCACCAATACTTATTTTAAATTTTCAAAAATATATGTATCTTTTTATTTTAAAATGTAAAACAACAAATGGAAAGCAAAATTTACCCAAGCTTATCACAAGGTCTAGTTCCTAGCACTGAAGATACTTAATCTTTCTCTGTTTTGAATTCTTTTAGTAATTACCAACATAATTCTAAATGGCTTACACATTTTTAAAATTAACACATTACCTTATACTTCCTTCTAAATTTCTTTAACTTTTACTTTTTACTTTTTAATCCCTCTTTCCCAATTTTTAAAAATTACAATCTTCTATTTTAAATTTTCCGTTGCATGGGTCTAATAGATATTACTATTATCAAAATTTTCTGTTTGTTCTGTTCCTATTTTTCTTACTTTCCTTTGAGAGAATTCCATTACTCTCCTTCATATTTGTATATTTCTATGATTTTTTTGGCTTTGATGATTATAATTTTAAATTTTCTATCTTTTCTTCTTTTAATGTTATATTTTTATTTTTTATGTGTATGTTTGCGTCTGGGTGTGTCTGCCATGTGTTTGGTGTGTGTGTGTGTGTGTGTGTGTGTGTGTGTGTGTGTGTGTGTGTGTGTACCTGAGTGCAGGTGCCCACGAAGGCCAGCAAAAGGTAGAAGATGTACTAGAACTAGAGTTTAGAGGCAGTTATGAGCTGCCTGGAGTGGGTGCTGGGAGCTGAACCCTACTCCTTTGCCAGAACTCTATGAGCCCTTCACTGCTAAGCCATCTCAATAGCCCCTCATTGCAAATCTTCCTGTAAGCACTTCTTTGTGCTATGTGCACCATCCAGACTGCTCCTTCTGTGACCAGCCCCACAGCACTGCCTCTGGCTGCTGCCAGAGTACTGAGTACTGAGCACATGCCTGTGCACACAGCTCCAGCGCTCTTGGAGTGTAACCAGCCTTAGCTCTGTTGTGAGATCTTTTTTCCTCCACTCTTCTCTGCCCTTTCAACCTCCTAACACTAGATATGAGAGAAAAAAGCATACAGAGGGAAGGGAGGAGATCCCTGAACAAAGTCAGGGATCAGGAAGGGGCCAACATTACTGTTAGACTATTTCCTTCTTATTAAGGGCATCATGCTCCTTGCGGAAAATTTGATCTTCACCGCCAGGACATCTAATTTCTTGGTGTTGTTGTTGTTGTTGTTGTTGTTGTTGTTGTTGTTTCTTCTTTGTACAAACTGTGACCAACAGTAACTAACAACCTACTCTGCCTCTCTGTGGGCCCACACATTTATATACCTTCTGAAAATTTCCCAGAATTCCAAAGGTCACACGACCACAGAAACTATCTGCACCTGGTAAAAATCATGCCCCTGCTGGAGCATGAGGCAAATCATAGTCAGCTGCTGTGGACAACCTGAAACAGCCCCATATCCCACACTTGGGATTAAAACAAAAACATGATCTTATACTCTCTCTCTCTCTCTCTCTCTCTCTCTCTCTCTCTCTCTCTCTCTGTGTGTGTGTGTGTGTGTGTGTGTGTGTTTATGTGTTTTAAGAAACCAAACTCAAAAAAAAAAAAAAAAGAAACCAAACTCCAAAATTCTCACTACAATTAGCTGTCAGCTTCTGTAGTGACTGTGTCACATCTTAACTCCTTCTTCTGCCACTCTTTGTTTTAAATTCTTTAATATCAGTATTCATGTGTCTTAGTGTTTCTGATTGTTTCCTTTTTCCACAGCATCTTATTAGTGTTTTAAAGACGCCATAGACTTTGAATTTCTTTGGAGATTTTAATTAAAAGTCATTGGCATGTTTTGTTATTGCTCTTATTTTTAATTTTTGTTTTGCTTTCTAAATAATCAGTGAGTTAGTTGTAGAACCATTTTCTTTGGCCTATTAGCCTTGCTTCTTATCTCTGCCACTGATGGCTTCTTGATAGTCTCCTGTTCCTGGATCATTAGTTTATAAGCCTCATATTTTTAGCTGTGAATATAGACAGTGCCTGTGTGGGTGTTTTCTGCTGTTATGAAATTCCATTTTCCCCAGGAAACTTCTCTCACAGCGTAAGAATTACCTGGCAGCCCTGTAGGTGGGTGTTGAACAATACTCTCTTTTTAAACTAAACCATGTCATTGCCAGCCACCTTCTCAGTGCAGACAGAACCCTCTCACTACCTTCCAAGACAATCACTTCATGGTCCATTCTTGTTCCCAGTTGCAGGCTATGTGCTGGCAGTCATGTGGGATAGTTGCTCCATGCTTAATTACATTTTATAAGCAGCGTACAGAGAACTCTGATCTTCAGCTCCACTTTTGTTCTCACTGAGCAGTTGGCCTGGGGCTGCATGGAAACTCTTTAGTTATCAGTTTCTAAAGTGTTAACTTCTGGTCTCTAATATTAGAACTGAACTCCTAACACCTATGACTAATAACTTGTATGGGGTCCGAGTGTATCTTCAAACAGAACATCACACACTCTAGATTTTCCTGACTCTTCTTTTCACCATTGCGGATACTGTGCTGTGTTTGTATTTCAGTAGAAGCTGGCTTTGGTGAGCTTCAGGTGAAATCTTTCTGGCAAGAGCAAGTCATGGTGATGAACTCACTGCATCCACACCAGAGAGAGTACCTTCTTGTCTCCGTCCCCGCCACCTGAGTGCCAACTTCACACCCCTCAGGGTAACACCACCAAGTCTTTTGAGTAAACACATATGTGTTTCCTTCACATTCCTAACAAAACAAGTAGGAGGCTGTTTTATTCTGTGCAGAGATTAGTCTTTATTGACTAGTCCAATTTTGTTCCAGATAGTTTTCTCTCTTTTTCCATTGTTTTATTTGTATTGTATTTGTATGTAGATTTGGCTGCATGTATGTCTGTGTACCCTATGTGTGCCTGGTACCTGCAGAGGACAGAGGAGTGTGTTGTAACCCTGGAAGTGGAGTTTCAGATGGTTGCGAACTGCCCTGTGGGTACTGGGTATTGAACACAGGTCCTTAGGAAAAGCTTGTCATGTGAGGTATCTCTTTCTGGCCCTGTTTCCTATTTATTCTCACTTACTTCTCCAAGTCAGACTTCCAGTAGCCATATTTCATTTCACTACCAGTTTCCAGGCTTTCTGGAATGTTCAGCTGTTCCTGGGCCTCGACTTTTGCTGTGCTCTCACATACTCTGTCTATGCCTCTAACCAAAAAAGCAGGGGCTTCTCATAGTTCCAGATTTAGTTTCTCACCCTACACTACTCAGGCGGGTGCCCCTCTTTCAGAGACAGAGGGAACTTGGGCATATTGCAACAAAAGAGCTTATCTGTGTCTGAGAGTGCCATTAGCTGTTACATTATAGACTTTTTGGTAGCATAGAAAATGCTTGCAGTAGGCTGTCAGTAGAATACGTCACTTTATTCTGTCATGAAAGTGTCCGAAGAGAAGCAATACAGTCGTTTCTTTTGGCTCTTTGCTAGTACAATGTACTAGAAGGGTGCAGTGAAATATTGGATACTGGAACATTATATGGAAAAGATGTTTGTTTAATCTCCTTCAATGGGTGAAAGCTGAAACACATAGTGGTGACTCTGATGATCAACTCCCCCTGCCCCTGCAATGATATACAGAGAGTATCATCACAGTGGCAGCCCATGTGAAAGCAACAGATTACGTGGTACTCTGGTTGGTTGGTTGGTTGTTTGGTTGGTTGGTGGTTGTTGTTGTCGACGTTGTCAAGTTGACATGTTAGGATCATCTTGGAAGGAAAAAAAAAACTCACTTGTGAAAATGTCTCCATAAGATTGGCCTGAAGTTAAGGTTGTGGGAGCATTTTCTTGGTTAATTATTGATGGGGGAAGGTCATGTGTGGTATAAGAAACCAGGTTGAGCAAGGCAATAGGAGGATTTCTCATGACTTTTGCTTCAGTTTCAGCCTCCAGGTTCTTGCCTTGAGCACCTTTCCTGACTTCCCTTTATGATAGACTGTGATCAACACGAGCAAGCCCACCAGCCCTTTCCTCCCCAAGATGCTTTCGGTCATGGCATTTTATCACAGCAATAGAGAGCCAATGAGGACATGTGACAAGACAAGAATCCGGAAGCAGGAGCCAGTCTTGCTCTGGTAGCCACTCTTTCTGAAGAACAAATCAGAATGTGGTGTCCGTGTTCTACCTCATTCTCTTCTGACAACGATATCCTGAGTGACAGATGCTTTGAGTTGCGCTGCATCTCACACAGGTTTTACTGCTCTGTGTGCTGCTGTGCCGGGGAGCAGCCTTCTATCACAGAGTCCCGCAGGGACTCTCTTAGAGCACATAGAAACCGTAGTGTAGAGGTGACTTCATGTCTTACCAGTTGCAGGCTGATGCAGGACTTTGCCATTAATGCTTATTTCTTACAACTCATTTTTTTGTTCCTTGTACACTCAACGAATCAGATTTTCCTATTGGACCTCAGGTCAACACGCACAGCTGTGTAAAGACCACAGACCACATAAGGGACTTGCAGTCAAACTTGCTGTCAGCTGGGTCTCTAGTGCCGCGTCGCCCAACCAGCTTTTTGAAACAAACAATATTCATCACTTTGCTCCAATCCCCTTTATTTTCACCTCTGCGATTCCTTATCCTTCATGCCTTGGCTCTTTGAACCTTTATTACTTCTACTTTCATTTTTAAAAATGTTTTATAAATCTATTTATTTTCTGCCAGTTTCTTATTTTCTGGGAAAGTAAGATCACACATTCTTTCCCTACTTAGGGGTTTACTGTATCAGTTGTAGATGAAATCTATCCTTGGTAGTCAGTCAGCACATCCACCCTTGTCCACTCACTCCGCCCCAGGTAGTCACTGATGTGCTCCTGACACCATCAATGGACTGGACCAGCTCTGGAAGCTCCACCAATACACATATGGAATCATAGGGCAAATGTATTTTCACGTTCTCTTTCCTCTGGAGTTTTGAGATTCATTCGTTGTTTGTTACTGCTGACTAGAATTACATTGTATGGATGCCTTGTAATTTATTCATGGAATTATATAGTTGTCAGTGATTGGACCTTTGGGTGCCTTCCAGTTTTTAGGTATTGCCAATTAAAGTGCCCAAAGCCCAAATGTAGCTTGTGTGAACGTACGTTTTCAGTCTTCTTGAGAAAATGCCTTATCATTAGAGTGTAGTGATGATTGTTGGCTGACAAAATGCTTCAAAAATGGAAACTTTAAGTGAGTAAATTTGGTCTTTCTGTGGATTCCTGATTAAATAAATATGGCGCATCACACCATGGGATATTATACAGAAATAAAAGTAACAAACTACATAGAAATTAGGTGAATTTCTAGGAAATTAAGTTGAGTGAAAAACATCCTAGTTTAGAAACTATGTGGACTACATGGTTTTATTAAATAGTATTACTGAAGTTTTTTTTTAAAAAACCTGTAGAAATGGAGAGTGGACTGGCGATCTCCAAGGGTATGTGACAGTCCACAAGGAAGAGCATGTCAGTATGATGAGCACAGAAGAAGCCTCAAAGTGATGGACCGGCCAGAATCCTGGTGGTGACATTTCAATACGATGATATCACAACCCTGTCTCTGATATCATACTTTAGTTTTACCATGGGAGGAACCGGTGCAAATGTTACATAGGTCTTTTCACTATCATTTTTCTCTACCATACTTTCACACGAATACATACATGAAAAGCCTAGCATTTTGTTTCAGGTGTGGTGGTGCACACATGACATCCCAGCTCCTTGGGGGCCTAAAATAGGTTCTTATTAGAGCCCAGGAGTTTAGGACAAGCTTGAGCATTATGACAAGAAAGTGCCTCAGAAACAGTGATAACTCCCTTAAGTATTGTTTAAAATTCTTTCCAAGTGTGGAGTGCCTTCTCACCCCGAAGGTCACTCTTGGGTTCCCTGTAAAGGAAGTCTCTGTTTGCAGGCACATAGCACTGAAATCCTATGTGCCTGAGAGCCATTTTGCTTCTCTCACATACTCCCCAGGAATCACAGGCACTTCTTGGAGCTTCCCTTCCCAGATCACTGCACACACTGCAGGGAGTGACTCCGCACACCCGAGTCAGACGGGCCTCTCCAAAGACATGGACACCAAAAGAAGTCAGCTCATCTTCTAATGTCGTGAGCACAGGCTCTGTATTTTTTTATTTTTGCCTTTTGAATTTAGAGCACAAATTCCTGAATTCTCAACAACAAGGTATCAATTTTATTTGAATATCAATGTCTCAGTGTTTGCAATTTTTTTTGTCAATAACCTGTACTGTTTGCCTCCATCATGACCTTATCTCTCATTTATTTCCAAAGGAAAATAATTGAGTAGCAAAAAAATTAAAATAAAAAATTTAAATTAAAAGAAACTTTAACAATGGGGAAATATTTTACTGCTAAATTTCTACTCTAAGGCATATGACTAAATGGTACTTAATGCTGTACAAAGAAAGGAAAATACTTTACTATGTATTTGTATAAAATTTATGGGCATAACATTATGCCATGTGTGAATAAAAATAGCTTTTATGAACAAGACAGTAGATGCCACTTACAAGCAGATGCATCTGTTCCCGGAGGACTCTAGTACTTAGTGCATAACAAGGAACGTATAAGGTTAGTAAAATTCCCAACTTCTTAGCCGGAAGGCAGAAATTCTAAATAACACTTCCTACCCATGAGCAAAATGTTTCAGTCAAACCAAAAGATGTTTCAGAAAAAAAAATACACCATGAATTTGAATAGAAGATTGAGAGAAGTTAAAGGAATAAAGTGATTTTGCTCTCTTAAGCACTCATAATTGAAGTGGGATCTTCCTTAATTTGCATAAGAGTTTATGAAAAGAGAAAAGTTTTATAATATCTGGGAAGGGCAATTTTCTGGTTTATTCTAGAGGGACTAATTATAAATAAAATGTTTTAGCATTTAGGCAGGTGTTTGTGAATATGCTACTTTTTGATTAATATAAAAAATATTCTAATTAGATACTGACATTTTTTTCCCACACCTGGAGAGGCAAAAAATTAAGTAGAGAACAGATTCTTTCTACATTTAATTTCACAATTACCAAAGAAAAAGGTTTAAAAGCCTCATCTTACAGAAGAGACAGTCAAAGGGTGATGTGGTTTGCCAGAGTCACACACCAGTTAAGTGGCTGATCAGGGCTGGAAGCTGATCCCCTCATCTGGGGCTGATGGTCATTCTTTTAAAGTAGAAACCCAAGGGACCAACTCCTGCAGCCACAGCTCGGGGAACTTCCCAGAGCAGGGAGGAAAGACTGCACGAGCCAGAGGAACAAGAAATCTGCTATGAGATTAGTGGTACCCTGCAATATGGCTACCTAAGTAAGACCTGAACAAGGGCAATACCAACCATGGAAAGCTCAGAGAACTCTACACCTGGACGAAGAATTCTAGGCAACTAAGGGATGCTGAGAACGGGAGAAGAGTCGCTCCTCGTGAGGAGCCCTCTAACTCACTATCCAACAGTAGTGGTCAGCCCTGAAATCATGTCCGTGCAACACTGGACAGACATAGCAGGATGTGCCGATATCTTTATGCTTATGTCTGTAAAAATAACAGAGGAGGCGAGGAGTTTGAGAGGGACTGTGGGCATGGGAGGAGTTAGAAGAAGTTACAGGAAGTTATATGACCACATCATTATCGTCTTCTTCATCATCATCATCATCATCATCGTTGTCATCATGACAACTCATCCTAGGGGACTACTGTGGACTCGAATTCAAAGACTGTCACTTAGTTAAGGGTATTTTCAGAAGAGTGTCTTTGCAGTCACAGAACTGATCAGAATTGGCAAAGTGCTGTACATTATAGGCCTAAGCAATGCTGAGCATGCATTAATTTCATGTTAGTTAGATACATACTTGCTGAGTGCCACTCGGGAGCACAGACTGTGCTTGGATGAAAATTGGCCTCTGTGGCTTTACTGACGTCTCTATAGGAAGGAATGTGAAGAAGTAGGTACTTTTCACCGGGAGTGGGGGGAGCGGGGGAGGGGGCGGGGGGGGGCTAAGTTTAAATAAAATTTGCTTCGGGAACTACAAAGTGTGATGACAAGGACTGTAGGCCTACGAAGACATGGGCATTTGACCCTAAGAGCCTGGGTATTGAGGTTTGCTCTGCAGCCTGCAGCATTGTTGAAAGGTGATGGAATCTCAGGAGATCAGTGCCAAGTAGATGACTGGAGACTCACTGTTCTCTCCGGAAGCCATGGGGACCAGGTCCACAGGTCTACTTCTGAGCAGCAACTGAGGAGGAACTGAAACCAGGAGCCAAAGGAAACCTTTGTGTGTGTGTGTGTGTGTTGTTAGCTTCAGGTATTTGGTCACAGCCATAGAAGGCTGCTAACACAGCTGACATAGGTGGGTTGCTGCAAAGGCACGCTGAATGCACTGCTTTTCATTTGCATTTTATTTGCATTTATTACAAAAGCGTTCCAAGGTGAACAAACAGAAATGCGTATCATTAAACTTAATTGCTTCACAGTGTTTTATCTAACGATACCCACTTAATTGTGTTTCCTCTCTTGAATTGCTTTGGATGTTTAGTTTATGCTTTTTCGCTATCATAAGTAGTAACCCAGCTGACACCCTTGTACACACTTCAGAAACTTTCCCTTGCGTCATACTTGCCTACCATGTGGGAGGCTCTGAGTTCAGTTCTTCGTGTCACAACCTGTGACATTTGCAAATAAATTACTAGGAATGAGGTTGTTGGGCCCAAACATGGACATGTGGCATTGGTTGCTGCGTGTTCCTAAACTGTCTCTTCTGGGAGTGTATCAAAGCTGTGGAGGCTGAAGGAAATTCTGACTCCTTTCCCGCTCTGTTTTCAATCCCCACTGCTCACTTGATGGTTGATATTTTGACAAGGGAAGTTTTTTATGAATAAAATTTAAGCTTCCTATCTTCAAGTGATTCCATTCATACTTAGATTACTCTGTACCCTATAGCTTTAGCTCTCCAGCTTTTCTAGAATATTTCCTGGGTTTGGTTGACACAGGTAAAGCAGGGCCTGTTTTCCTTTAATATGAGCTATATCAACTCTGACTGTGTTGATAACATCACTTACCTCACAGCTCATCGCTAGACACTAACAGAGACCCCAAACACTAACTGTTCTCAGCCCTCAGGACTCTAGGTTTCCAGCCTGACCTCCAGTTACTGAGTCTACACTGCTCAAACCCTCCTCATCTCCAAAACCACCAGACATTTCTGTGCATCTCGGCCTTGCTTCTGTGCGAACTTCTGATTAAAATCAGAGAAATTAAAAATCAGGCCAGCAGCAAGGAAGATATTTGGAAATATTTCCTGTGGATGTGAGTGGGTTGCAGGTGTTGACATATAATAAACTCACATCACTAAAACACTAAACCTCTGAAACCTCAAATGAGCAGGATACGATAGCAGATAATTAAAAAAAGAAAAAGAAACGTGGGTGGCTTACATAACACCAGAATGCGTCAATAAAAACTCCAGATAACAATTAAGTGAATTAAGCGCTGTTTCAGGCATCACATTAATAAACATATTAGCTTAAAAATTACAAATATACCAGTCCAGTGTTCAGTGAGGTGGATAAACTTATGCTATAGATGTAGAAATTGCTGTTGTCTTCCCGGAAGGCAATTTGACAGAGTCATTCTTTTCACATAGCTGTTTCCTCACTCCCGGCAATAGAAGGAAAGGACGTCAAGGATGAGGTAAAGATGATCTACACAGAAGTGTCTACCCCAGTTTACTTTATCAGCAATCACAAGCTGCATGGGCGTGGTGTGTGCATCCAGAAATGGCTCCGGAGATAGCAGCGCTCGCTGCTCTTACAGTTCCCAACACGCATTTGGCAGCTCACAAGTGTCTGTGACTCCAGTTCCAAGTGAACTGACACTTCTTTTGGTCTCTATGTGTATACTCATACACATTAAATAATACATATTTTTTCAAATATATATATATATATCTTTTAGTAAAAACAAATGCACTAGAAGTCATGTGAAAATAGCTTAACCTGTTTTCTGAAGGAAAACTTTCATGAATTCCAAACGGCCAAGAGTGGAGAAATGTTTAAACAATAATTTGAGGGGTATGGGCTTTCAGAACCTTTTAATAAGATTGGGAACCATACAATATAGTATGAAATATAAAATATTATTGGAGGAACAAAAGGAAGTTTGCTATACACTCTACATCACCCAGACAGATGCATGCCTGGGAAAATCAAGGCCCGGCAAATACATTTGTGTGTTTGTTCTACTTCTTTCCTTTGTAATTGACTCAATAGGCACATGTATTGTTTTAAAAGTACAAAATAAAATTAATTTATATTACAGGTTTGCCAGAAATCTTCCATGGATTATCACCTCTCTCTTCTGTTTTCTCTTCTCCCTATGTTTTGACATCTGTCCTGCTTAGTCTCCTGTCAGCTTGACACAAAGTTACACATGTGTGGGAGCAGGACATTTTAACTAAGAAAATGCTCAATAAGACTGGCCTGTAGGTGGGTCTCTGAGGTGTTCTCTCCAATACTGATCGATAGGCTATTGCGAGCAGTGACAACCCGGGCTGGTGTCCCTGGAATGTATAAGAAAGTACGCTGACCAAGCCATAGAAAGCAAACCAGTGAGTACCACACCCCGTGGCCTCTGCACCATCAGTTCCTGCCTCCAGGTTCCTGCACTGAACTCCTGCCCGACTTCCCTGGATGATGAAGTGTACAAGCCGCAAGATGAAATTAAATCCTTTCCTTCTCAAGTTACTTTTGGTCCACGGTGCCCTATCGCAGCAACAGAAACCCTAACTAAACCAACCCTGTCACTCCAGTGGCACATGGCCACTGAACTGACAAACTATTTTCCTGCGAAGAGCACAGGTTTCTCAAGAGCACGAGCTGCTGCTCTTGCAAGGCTGGGACGTGTAAGAGTCAAACTTATATGCAAAATGACTAAATGCAGAGATAACCACATACTTGCAAATATCAAAGATTTCATTGAGTTGTTTTCCATTGTTTGTTTTATTTTGTTTTGTTGAATAGACAAATGTCTTAGTTACTGTTCTATTGCTTCGAAGGGGCATCATGACCAAGGCAGCCCTTACAGAAGCTGTCTTATGAAATAGAGCACTTCATTGCTTACTGTTTCAGAGGGCTGGTCCATGGTCATCATCTTGGGAAGTGTGGCAGCTCGCAGCATGCACGGCGCAGGAGAAGTAACTGAGAGCTTTACATTCTGATCCACATGCAGAAAGAAGGCAGAGAGGCGGGGGAGAAGACAGAACTGAGCTTGGTATCGGTTTTTGAAACCTTAAAGCCCACTCCCATTAACACATCTATTACAACAAGACCACGCCTTCTAATCCTTCCCAAACACTTCCTTTAGCTAGCCACCAAGCTTTCAGATATGTGGGTGTATTCTCATCCAAACCACCACAGCCAGCTGTTGGTACGGGGCTGAACAGTTCTTCTGCAGCATCTGTCCTATGCAGAACTCGCTATTGATGCTGTGTCTCTTTTGCTAAGGTATATTTATACTTTAGTGGATCTCTTGGCTGAAGAACGAGTCTCAGTTTTTTCCACTTGGAACTTGTCTTCATCACTGATGTGAAACAGTACTTTGGTTAGTCAAATGTTTGGAGAGCTTTTCTTTTTTTTGTTCTTTAACATGCCAAAGTCTATTTCAGTAAAGCACATTTTCGTGTATCTGATAGCCCAGAACAGTCTACTTTCATTCAGACACTTCCTCTATGACTTCCTTGGGCATGTTGTCAGAGACATCATTTAGAACATTTAGTCTTAAATATTCTAGATTCAGTAGCAGTTGATTGCATTTCCTCCATCCTCTTCCCACTTGTATATTTAAAAAAAAAAATCACACCTACAGCCTGCATGAATTTATTCTCAGATACCAGCAAAATCACCTAAATTACGTCTGAAGATTACTCATCAAAGAAATGTATTCTCTTATGAAATTATTAATAGTTTGAGAATGACCATTTTTAAATGAAGATGGCTATGATTCTAGTTTTTATTTTAAGTAATGAATGCTCCCCCTGCCTCTCTCTCTCTCTCTGTCCTTAGCTCTTATTTTATAAGGGGTGGGACTGTGAGCTCTGTGGTCAAAGGCTGGGTCCTCATTTGATCTGCAGAGTGGTACTTTGAAGCCTCATGGAGTCTCTCTTACCTTCCCAATGCTTTGGTTCGTCATCTACAAAGGTAGGTAATCAGAATGTCTTCCTCCAGGATAGCTTCAGGTAGTGAACAAAACAAAATATTTTAGCTGGAAATTTTTAATTGCTCATAGAATGTCAACTATTATTAGTTCAGCCGTGGTACAAAAATTAGCAAAAAAGTAAAGTAAATGAGCAGATTTCTCCCACACTCTTCCCTTTATTATAAATGTTACTATTTGGTTGTTGGATCTTACACTGGGAGTGGACTTGAGAAAGAAGTATTGTGGATTGTTCAAAACAGCTTGCTGAGGTGTGTGGCACAAGCCTGTAACCTCTCCGCTGACTCTGAGGCCAACCCGGGCTGTGGTAGCAAACTCTGTATTAAAATAACAGCAGAGAAACAAACAAATAAATAAAAACATAGGTTGTATGCTTCGTTGGAAGTGACAAAAATAGTTGTGTCAGCAGAACTTCTGTCAAGGTCCAAGTCCTTCCTGACCTCTCACTCCACAGCGGCCCTGCAAGGACTGTTAGCCACACACCTCTTCCGCCCACTCCACCGAAACTGCCCTGACCAGGCTATCAACAGCTACTAACTCCCAAGCATTCCCAGGGCCTTGCTTTGCTAACTTTCCTAGAATGAGCCACACAGTGGGCTATTGTTCCTTCCGACATTACTATTCTCCTTTTTGTTTTCCTCAGGCCACATCCCTCCACCTCATAGACCCCTTCTTCATGGGGCCATCTGTGGGTTCCTCTGTCCTCCGTCTGACCTCCCACTCTTTGGAGTGTCTCAGACATTGTCCTGGGTTTGGTTGTGTTCCTTCAGAGTCATCTATCTGTTCCTAGCCACAGTGTCCCGTACCAGTTTAATATAAGTAAACATCTCTCAGATTAAATCTCTTGGTGTTTCCACAAAATATAAACTCATTTTTCCCCAAAGCCCATATACCTGCCTGTTATGTGGAGCTTTTTATGTTCCACTATACCATATCTAAAACCCAACTACCTGTAAATCTCATATTCCATTTTCCTCCTGTCTTAGTAAATGGTACTTCTAGGCCATTAAAAGGTCACACACTAGTCCACTCTCACATCAATCCTGTAAAAGCAGAAACACGGTTATGTCACACCCATACTTACATCCCTGACTAGTAACTCATTTGTGATGGATTGTATACCACCTGCCGCAGGACTAGGGCTGCCTATATCTGGACTGCCTAGCTGGCTCGGCCCCAGCAAGTCTTTCTCCTTGTTGAAGGCATCATCCATTGGTCCAGACACACCGGCCTTTTATTTCCTTTGAGCAGAATAAGCCATGCCTTTGCCAGGGCCTCTGTACATGCTCTTTTGCAGGCCTGGAATGCACTTACCGTGGCCTCCCACCAAGTCCCCAGTTGACTCCTCCCACTTCAGAATGTGCCTTAGTTTCCCTCCTAGTAGGGCTGCCCTGACTGCCCTGTGTGATGTAGTTCTTTGCATACTGTGTGTACACAGTTGCATTTATTTATGTCAAAACTCCGTCAAAATGAACTGTCTCACACAGCCGATGAGATTGGAGACTCTATGAGGACAGCTGCATTCAGAAGGGTATAAATCTGACGGGAGGCAGATGAGGGGTGAGAAAGGCTGTGTGGGGCAGGGAAGCACTGTGAGCAAAGGCCTGGATGTGCCATCTTTAAATTTTTATACACTTTCCAAAACAGCAAAATAACATACCAGAAAATGGCAGTCAAGACCTAAATAAAAGCAGAAGACGTAGAAAGTGTTTAAATTTAAGTAAAAAATGAAATTCCACTACTAGAGCTTCTTGTAGCCACTGGTACACAAAGCATATAGAATAACAAATATCACCCGGCTGTGAGCAGTTTGAAATGGCTCAATGGACAACAAGAGAATTCTGAGTCAGAGTCCCATGCTCTTTGACATGGTGACAGTCAACATCCTAGTGGCGTTAACCATCTCACAGAATGGTCTCATCGCTTTCAGTTCACTGCACTTCAGTGTGACAACCATATTCCTGTGTTCTGTGCTAGGAGGTGAGCTTAACAAAGAAGCAATCTCTGGCCTCCTCCAGGAGCGCATAGCCTGACAAAACACAGGTTCATGAGGAGTTGTCCTCCTAGGATTAAAAAAAACATATTTAATGTGAGTAAAAATAATGTGTTGAGTTGTATAAGGAAATGCCTGCTACTTATTAAAAGCACTCTGACTGGAAGTGTGCAGAGACTCAGCCCCTTTCTGTGTGATGACCAGTTGAGTCTAACAGGAAGAGGTGGCCTCTGACAGTGAATTTTAGAGGGCAAGCAAGTGCGGGCCACTGGGAATAGGAAAAATGGTTGTGTCTCTCTTTTAATTTATGTGTATGCATCTTTAACTTGTTTTCTATTTAAAGTTGATACATGCTTATTTTAGGAAACACTTAAAACTAAAGAGAAAAGAAATGAAAATATCCCACCTGTTACATATAGATTTTTGTTAGGTGTTAAAACCCAAGGTAGGACTAATTATTTTTCTGTACTGTGTGGCTTCTTCTTAAGAATTATTTTGAGATTTGTTTTGGTGCTGTATGGAATCTCTGGCATTGGTTTGAACTAAGTGGTGTCAGTTGTCAGCAACCCAAGTCTGACATGAAATTATTATATATTGAACTCTTTTTAATTTCAGTTTTCTCTTTCTTTCAGGTGGAATGCATATTTTAAAATAAGAGAAATGGCTAATATATCTTCAGAACCGGTGTAAATCTGGGTGCATTTTTTGTTGTTGTTGTTGTTGATTTCACACTATAAGACACCATCCTGCATGTGATAAAATTCTTGTTCCCATTTTCTTCCTCAAAATCCTGCCAACATTTTGTCTTTGTCATTTAGTGTCACCTAGGAAAAGATGGGCCCAGCTGGATTTTATCCTTCGCGCATGACTCACATGTCTTCTTCCAGGGTTGTTTTTCCTGTCTCTGCAGTTGTTATAAATCAAGTATTTGTCAGAATATAATCTGGTTTTTGTGGGAATATGTGGTGCGACTTACTGAGATGCATTTCCTAGTGACTTCTTTTCTTTTCTTTGTCTAAGAAAAACTTCTACATTTCATGTCTGACTCTTGCTTGTGTCCCCTCATTCTAACTCTTTAATAGGCATCTCAGGTACTTTCTCAGCATTTTCAACTCTACAGGACACACTGATCATCTCTGTCTGCCTTATTTTTCATTTCTTTATTCTCCACCTATCTAGACCCGACGTCTGATTTGCTTTTCCTGACTGTCCCTGTTGTGTTTTTGTTTGTTTGTTTTGCCATAGCTGGGTTTCCCAGGCCTGCTACTGCATCCTATTTCTCTAATGGCTTCCATGTCTTCCACATTTCCCTTCTCCCATCATAGTCTCTCCTGTCACTGCATGCACTCTTTCCCAGTCTGTTGAGGTTGCATCTTTCAGCAATAACTCAATTGAAGGCATATCCGGTTTCTGCTCCCACCCCCACCAGCCTGCCCCTCCCCAGAGAGGAGGGATCCGCAGAAGGCCAGCCTCAGGGTTCCAGCAACCAGGAGAGAAAGGAGTCCAAAAGAAGGCAAACTTGTTATGTCATCGTACCTTGGCATCTGTTGCTGAGGCATGAATGCACTTTCTGACCCAATCTCGATAGCTTGATAGTCACAGAAGGATCTTCAATAAGCTTAGTAGAAGGCCATTGGAGAGCCCTTCGATAGGATTGTGTGCTCTCCCTCACAGTTTCACTTGTATTTTGCTTTTGTAAGTTAGGGAAAGCCACTTTGGTCCAATAACCAGATGGGATTTTGTTCTTCTCAGCCTTGGACTTTTCATTATTGTGACAAATAGTCACACAAATGGATTAAAAGAGGGACACCTTTTAGTTCATGATGTCAGAGGTTTCAGTCCACAGTCTGCAGAGCCCCTTATGTTGGCACATAGTGAAATCAAAGTAGTGGTGGGAGGGTATGGAGGAAGGTTGGTCATCTCCAGGCAGCTAAAATGCAGGGGAGAGAGACTGACAGAGGTCAGGGACACAATACAGCTACCAAAGACACACACACTTCAGTGACATATGGTTGTCCCTAAAGTTTCCACCCTCCCCATGTAGTGCCATCAGGTAGGAACGGCCTCCCAGTAGATGAGCCCTTGGAGGGGACACCTTATACCCACCTCAGACCCATGTGCTCCACGGAAATAACTTTCTGCAGAGTTGCTCCTTGAAGCTATTGGGCTTTTCCTGAGGGTGAACAGCCTATAATGTAACACATTGGCTCTCTACCATCACATGCATCTCCCTGCTGTCATCAGTGGTCCTATGCCATTCTTCTCCTAGAGCTCCCTCTGTTCCCTGGCCAGGACCAAAAGCCCTTCCAGTATATAGTAATAGTTTACTCACCTTCACTTTGGGACTCCTCTTCTTGGTTTTGAGTTTACACTGGCCCGGACTTCCGATTCTGAAGACCCATGCTTTGACAGAGGTCACCAAGAGAAACAGTAGATTTACTAACATGGTAAACATCCCACACAAATGTCTTCATAAGGAACTAAAAATGCTCCTGTCTATTACACCCTGGCTACCTTCCAGAGCTAAGGAAAGGAAGAAATAAAGCAATAAATACTCTTCATTAAAGAGTGTCTCATGATGGGGCTAGAGAGATGGGCTCAGCGGTTAAGAGTGTTGGCTGCTCTTCCAGATGACCCAGGTTCAATTCCCAGCGTCCACGTGGCAGCTTACAATTGTCTGTAACCCCAGTTCCAGGAGATCCAGCACCCTCACACAGACATACATGCAGGTAAAACATCAATCGATGCTCATAAAATTAAAATAAATTAATCACTCACGCACATACGCAGACACATACACACACAGACACATACGAACACATACACACAGATACATACACACACAGACATACAGACAGACACACACACAAAGAAACATACACACACAGACACACACATATGCACACAGACACACACACACACACATACACACATAGATTCTCTCATAGGATTTGGCTGGGAGCTAGCTAAAGACTAAGGTGCAAGAGTGCAGGCTTTCCAGTTATTTTAACTGTATGTTCTTGGTCAAACTACCTAACCTCTCTATGCTTCAGTCTCCCCCTTTTGTTAAGTGGGAGTAATACCTGCCTCACAGAGTTGTGGGATTAACAAAAATGGTATCTACAAATCACTTAGGTTCTTGAAGACCCAAGGCACTATATAAATATAAAATATGTAAATATATTAAAATAGTCTCCATTAAATTTGATATATTTGTGAAAAAAGAATGTAAATAAAGTGTGGGAACCATGGCAGTTGGGTACAGGGAGAAAGATAAGGGTCTCAGAGCTGCTTCCCATGCCTTGGGCATCTAAGCCTCCAGCCTGTGCTCCCCTAAAGCAAGGAAGCTGCTACTGCTAGAATTAGTTCCAGGCAATCAGTGAGCATCCCCCACCCTGCTTGGACAGAGCCGGAAAGAGGATGCTGGTGAGTGGAGAACAGCAGCTAGTGTCCAGGTGTGACTAGCCATCTGCAACGGAAAGATGGCCTCCCTCTTGGAGTCAGCTTGCCATCTGCCACAGACTTCACCCTGCTTACAAAATTCCCATCTCTCATCCTCTTCCCTAACATTAAACACCTTGCTTTCATTCCTACTTAATTTTTCATTTTCTATAAATAGGTTTTCCCAAGAGCATGATCTAAAGCATGCATGACCTTGAGAAGTGACTATGTCTTCCTTTGCTGTGGTGTCAGGAGCCTTGCTCTGCCCTGACACAGGAGCCAGCTGGTTGCACACTGTGTTGGAGGGACAATGGTCCCGAAGGCCTCAATGGGCCAGGGCCACCCTGTTTCTCTGTCTTCAAACAGACCATTCTCTATCCCGCAAGTGCCTGTGTTCATAACTCCAACCTTCTGAAGAATTACATGATACAAATTTGCATGACGTTACTGACTGTGCAATTATTAAACAATTCCGTGACAAAATATTCCTAAGGGATGAGGTACACATATGAATTGGATTCATTTCTGGGTCAAGTGATCTTTAAAACTATGTCTAAGCACTCAAACACAAACATTAATTGAGAAGCCCCTGCCCGCCAGGCAGTTCCTCAGGCACTGGGTAATATGTACCAGCGAACAAAATATAATTCCTATTACTATAGTTTAAACTTAGGATACTGTTCACCACTGTACAGGAACTCTCTTCCGAAAACCTGGCTCTCAGGAGGAGCCATTGCTGGTTGTAGGTACCATCTAACTGGCAGTCCGCTTTGCCTTAACCAGCTCCCCATGAAACTTGCATCGTGACGTGGGGCATGAGGATGCCTCAGTCACTCAGCCATCTCAGACAGGCAGAGCATCTAATACCAAACCCCACATAGACCCATACCGAAGCAATACTTCCCAAATATAATAATAAAACATCTAAAGGTTTAGTCTTTTCCACCCAGTTCTCATGACTTTGTTTTTGAGGCCGAGGAACTGAACCCAGGGCTCCCCCTTATTCTTAGCTCATCCTCTGCCTCCGAGCTGCACTCGCAGCTAAGGCTCCGTTAGTCCAGTGTTTGGCTACCCCGAATGGGCAAAGCAGAAAGACGTGTGCTATGAAATAGGCGATGAAGAAGGCTGTGGCCGGACAGACACCGGCCCTGAGCTGAGAAAGGGGAGTGCAATTCTTTCAAACGCATAGCTGGTTTGGGGTCAACAAATGTGGACTCCTCTTGCCAGTTGGTACAACTGCACACCATGCCCAGGCATTAAATAGGCTGTCTGTGTGCTGGGGGCACCTGTGTCAGGTGTCCTTGTTCCCCAAGTCCTGTGGGGTGTTTTCAGCAGGTGCTGCTGGGTAAGGCCAAGGCAGAGTCTATTAGGTACCATATGAAACCGGCAAGGGTTCATTCTGAGAGCTAGATTTTCAGAAGCCTCTTTCTTCTACAAACAAGCTAAAAGCTTAAGTTTTGATACCCTATAATCAAAAAGAGAAAGAAAAAAGAAAAAAATCTGACTTTGTCTTTAACCTAAGCAGGAAAGAGGGTTTTTTTTTTCTTTCTTTCTTTCTTTCTTTTTTTTTTTTTTAATGTATTCTCCTGGGCTTGTGCAGGGTCACTGGGAGTTAGATGCAGTGGGAATTATGTTTCCTCCAGTGAGATACTAAGGCACATGTAAGTAGGACAATGAGATTTGGAAGGCACACTGCTGCTCATGGTTGGAGGTGGTCATCTTTCTGATAAAGAGTGAAGGTCAGAGGGAAGGGCAGGACAGAGATTCCTCACCAAGGCAGATGCTTGGGTTGTGTGATGCTTGCCTAAGGCGTAGGCCGTGATTTGTCCTTGAGCCTATGCAAAGGTACTAAAGGATGCTCTAAGATATTCCAAGGAACACACAGCATGGGGTTTCTTTATAGGTAAGTCTCCAGGGGACTTGGGAGATTTCTTATGTGAATGACATTCAGTGCCTCTTTCATTTGTTTATTTATTTAGCTAAAACCATTGTGAGGTTGGAGCAACTGAAGATGCGTCTGGACGTTAAGATAGGCCTATTTTCTGCAGGCCTATTTTCATGCCATCTATGTTCGTTCCATAAGCAGAAGCTGGGTGTTAAAATGGGTGGAAGCGAGCTTGCTTTAGTCGGCGGCAAAGCAGAGAACTCACCAGTTTCTCTCTTTCCAGGAATCTTGAGAGTCTGGGAGCAACAGACGTCTGGGAGCAACAGACTTGGGGATCCTTCTGAGTTATTTACACATAATGTGAACATACTGAAATCTATCCAGTGCTTTCCTTTGCTATGCCTGATCTCAGGGCCAGCTATGGGAGCTCCTTCTCTTGATGCAATGATTCCCTAATCAAAGTCTACATTCTTAGCTTCTTACAACAGAGGAAAAAAAAATACGACCTCTGAAGGGACTTGTCACAGAGACAATCCATCATATAGTCTATTATTTGACACTTTTATATTGGACCTTCAAAATCTCAAGACAAATATATGGAGAATCAAAGTTCTATCTGTGATGAGTAGGGTCTAGGGATGCAACACCCCTGCAAACTCTCTAGTCAACAATATAGTGGTATACTTTTCTAGCTGTTTTTGAGATAGGGGCTCTGTACATAGCCCAGGCTGTCCTGGAACTCACTATGTATATTATGCTGGCTTTGAATTTATAGATATGGGCCTGCCTCTACCACTCAAATGCTGGGATTAACAATGTGGGCCACTATACATACCTGGTAGTGCAAACGGTAGCATTGGGGTGTTCTTAACAATTTAAGAGGGTAGGTAGTTTGTTGCAATGTTTCTACCATATCATGGGTGGGTAGGTGGATGGATGGATGGATGGATGGATGGATGGATGGATGGACGATAGGGCCAAATACATGGGCAGGAGAAAACTTCTGGAGACTTCATACAATGAATTCCTACAGTCTCTTTGCAGGGATTATGAGCCTGTCACATACTGCCTGGCTTCATTATGCTTTCTGAAACCATGGTGTAAGAGCCCATGAGTCTCTCAGTCTTGGGCCTTTCACGCCTGCAAAACTAGTGCCACACAGACAATGCTGACATGCTCTGCTGCCAGCCTGGGGTGGACACAATGCCCTTGTACACCCCACACTCTCACTCCCCCCCCCCCCAGCTGCAGCAGCTGCAGTGTGCTGAGCCTTAAGCAGAATAGGTAGCTGATTTTGAGGGGCTGGGAACCCCTTAAGCCTACAGCTTCATTTGAGCTTATGGGCCGTCCCTTGGCATGTGCTTGGATGGTCTCAAAACAGAGTTCCTCATGTGTAGTGGATGTATACATGTTTTTTTTTTAATCCCAAGCGTGGGATGGGGAACAGACTTGTGAGAGAACAGGTGATGTTTACCTACTAGAAGACAAATCACCTCATGTGGGGCTTGGTTTTTGCCAGCTGAAACACATCTTAGCACAGACTCTGAGAGGAGATATGTATAGGAGCCAAAAACAGGAGGCTGGGGCTTTTTGAGTCTTGGTATTGTTTGGCTGTTCATTGCTCCACTTTGACATGTTCCTAGAGAGAACCGTTCCAGAGAACAGTTCAGGGTTCTGGGTTCCGGCTGCTGTTGCAGGTTCCTGCGGCAACTTTGGTTGAATTTCTAGTGTGCTGAATCCTGCTGACTATGCCAGGGCAATCACTCCCAGGAACTGAGTCCAGAAAGATCTCCTGTTCCCATTAACCTCTTTTCTCTCCTATCTAGCGTAGGTGGGTTGGAAGGGAGGTGTAAGAATTAAAGAACCTCAAGGTTGCCCTCAGGACCTTTCCAGAATGTCCCACTGTAGTTCAGGACATTTCTCTTCAGTACTGCTGACTTTTTTTTTCTTTCCTGTCTTGACATTTCCTCTACCAAACAAATCAGCTTCATTCCACCTCCCAGGAACTAGCAGAGTCAAACCAGATTCTTAGCCAAAATATCATTCAAAGGTCCCTTAGCCAGGTTCTCCATAGAGACCTTGGTGGCCTGTGAAAGCTCATGAGCCAGACCTCCATGTGCATCCCTCTCTTAGCATTCTTTTCTTTCCATCTTCTACCACAGTGGCCTCTCAAGTTCTGTTTCCAGCAAACTCAGGCTTTTGCAGTTCCTAAGCATCACACTTTTCCACACCCTAGACACAAAACAATTCCCAAAGCCCAAGAACCATGTGGTCAGGTATATTACAAGAAAATCTTTCTTGTTCTGATTGGCCCTTGGTATAGTTTAGCTGTTGAAGTTTTCATTATTGTTGCTGTTGACTTTTTGTTTTGAAAACCTATTTGAAGACAATTATGTAAAAGACTTATTTTACCAGAACCTCTGCGCCCTTCCATGCCTATTAATGTTTGTTTTATGAGACCGGGACCCCACCACAACATGTATGGAAGAAATAATTACACTTGTTATATTTTTCTTGATGAGTTGCTTCCTTTATTTCCTTTATTAATATGTGGGGTCGTTCCCACCTCCCTTTTTAAAAAATCAGATTTAGAAAAGTTGTACCAGCTTGTTTTTGCATTAAATTTGCTTGGTTAGTTGATTTCTGCCCTCTACTCTGATTTTCTAAGGCTTTGCCAGTGAAATGTGTTTCTTGGAGAAAACACATAGTTGGATTTTATTTTTAATCTGGTCAGTCAGTCTCATCTTTGAATAGTGAATTAAGGATATTTGCATCTAAGGACAATTTCATTTACTTCTTGGCTAACTTTATGTGCTGAACTGATTACTTTATATATCTGTTTATTTGACTCATCTATATAGTCATTAAATCTCTTTTAAACTAGGACTCTGAAATATTTATCTGTCAGTTCAGCAATCTCATCATCGTTGGCTTCCCATACTGATGATTTATTAGTTTCTGGAATCATCATTGTGGCTTGTTTTCTCATATACGTGTGTGTATAAATAGCGTGGTCTTGTGTATATATGTGTACGCGCACATATGTGTATAAATAGCATGGTCTTGTGTATATATGTGTATGCGCACATGTGCGTGTTTCTTTCTTGTGTTTATCTAAGTTTTTGGTAGATATATCTTCCATTCTTTATTTTTTTATTTCTATGTTATCCTGTGTTTTTGTGTGCTGTAGGCATCTGTATGTGTTCAAGTGTGTGCATGTATGTAGAGGGCAGAAGTGGATATTGGATATCTTCCACAACTATTTCACACCTTAATTTTTTGGGGAGGAGAGGGTCTCTCCACTGAACTTGGGGTTAACTGGTTGACTTGACTGACTGGATGGTGAGAAGCAGGGAGGGGCTTGTTTCCATTGCCAGTGCTGGGGTTGTAGACAGGGATGGTTGTACCCCCTTTATATGTGGGTGCTGGGGATCTGAGGTTGGATCATCAGACTTGTCCGGAAAGCACTTCACACTGATCCATCTGCTCAGCCCCAGCACCTAGTTTTTCCTTTTTCCTTATTCTTTTTGTTTGCTTGATTTTATATGGCTCTTCCAGTGAGCTGTCTCAAGTTGGGTTTATATTGCCTGCTACTATTTTGGGGGAAAGCTGACCACAGTAAGGGATAGAATAATTTGAAAGCATTTCTGGTTTTCATGTGTAATAGAATAAATATGTGTACTTCACACGTGTTCCTGGCCAGGTTCAGAGACAACAGCTTAAGAACACTGATTTGAAAAATATAGCTTAGAGTTCTGGTTTCTTTCTTTCTTTCTTTCTTTCTTTCTTTCTTTCTTTCTTTCTTCCTGCAGATTAAGTTTTTAATAATTTAGTGATAAGATGAAAATGAATAAGAAAGGAGCAATATCAAGGTATGAATGCAAGAGGAAATTTATATGTACGAGGTATAAAATAATTGAGAAAATGTTGTAGTGTAGGTACAGAAGAAGAGAGGGCAGCTGGGGCTGAGTTGGCTCAGCAGGTAAAGGCACTCACTGCCAAGCTGCACGCAGTTCCATCTCTGGGAGCCCCATGATCAAAGGAAAGAACCAACTCTTTCCTGCAAGCTAGCAGTTCTGGCAAGTTGTTCTTTGACCTACAGACTCCCACTGTATCACATGCCTCGCGCACACACACACACACACACACACACACACACACACACACACACACACTAATTTTTTAAAAGAAGGAGCAGTCATAAAAGCTTACTTAGATATACAAGCTAGAACAAAAACATTTTAATGAAGTGAAAAATAAATAAAATAAAGGAGAAAATGTGTGTGTGGGGGGGAAGTGAAATAGAAGAAAGACCCTCAGTATTTTTTCTTAGTTGGAAAGAACATGGCTGTCCCCACTCTTGATTGTCTTTTGTGGGAGCTTATGGGGTGGGCTCAAAAGTACTAGTCTTAGTAATCAAACACATCTTTCCTGATGAGAGGGATTTTTGAGTGATAGTGTCATCTTCTCTTATTAAACGCAGGAGGTCTTGGAACCCCTGCCTGCCCTTCACAACTTTTGTCTTTGGGGTTTGGGATTCATTCTTCCCAGGCAGGGGAGCTTAGAGCTGTTGATCCAGAATGCCCCCCTCCCACCTGTGTTTACCTCCGTTTCCTGGGTGGTCACTTCCCAGCCTCCACCAATAGGGTGTTCTCACTATGCTTTCACTATGCAGGAGGTGAGGTTGGGGTGGGCTGGCTTCCTCTGTAGTGTCCTTGGAGTATCTCAGTGTCAGTTTCCCCCATCAACTTCCTGAAGCTTTCTGTCTCCCTGACGATGTATCCAGTGCTTGGTCATTCCTGCACAATGCAGTGGGTACTACCCAGCTCTCTGTTTTTCGGAGCCTCCTGTCCACAAAGGGAGTGAACCCCCCTCTGTAGCTGTGCAGGCTGCCAAGGGACGGCTGGCAGTCACTTCCTCTACCTCTTTGTCAAGATCTCACCTTGACAAAACTCTTTTCCTTTCAACTCTTTCTCTCCTAGGAATGTGGTCTATTGGTTTTTCCCTGGCATCTTCTTCCTCTGGTGTCGCATAGGCAGTTTCTAATCTGCCATCTTGCCTCAACATGTGCTTTTTAAGAGGATTTAAATATGGTTCTATACTTAACAAAAAATTTTAAGGTTTCTCCATAGTGTAACATTTCTCAAAAGTTCATTGCACCACCCCCCAGTGATATTCCATTGTATGAATCCACGAAGTTTTTATTCATCCTGATGATATTGTAAAGTTGGGTCATTTCAACCAATTTACTCTTACGAGTATGAGGACACAAATATTCATGTACAGGTTTTTAATATGGACAAATGTTTCCATTTTCCTTGGATTTCTACTAAGAATTAGCAGAAATTTGGGGTCAAATGTTAATTCTATATTTGACTATTTGCTGAATTTGTAGACTGTTTCCTGAACTGCTTATAACACTTCTCCATTCCCACCGGAAAAAGTCTGTGTGTGTTCCAGGCTGATCACTCCTCACTACCATTTGTGATTAGTGTATTTTCTTCTTCTTATCTCTCTAATGGGCATGATGTCTTGTCATACTATGGTTTCAGTTTCCTAGTGAGAACTGATTTTGAACATCCTTTTTATTGGATCTGTTTATCTATGAAGAAAATATGTTGAGACCTTTGATCCATTGTTAAAGTTGGTTATCTGTAGCTTGCTGTCATCAACTGTAAGGGTACTTATTCTGTGTACTCTAGATATGATATCACTAGTAGGTATGTGATTTGCAAGTGTTTTATCCCATCCCCTGGTCTGCTTACATTTATTTAATGTGTTGAAACACACAAGCTATATATCTGATCCAGTGCATCCTTTCTTTCTACAATTTCTTTTGTCATTTATATTTTTTGTCGTTATTGGTGGTGATTTTTGGTTTTGTCATTTCATAAGAATCTATAGTCAACCCAAGGTACTGGAGAATTATCCTTATGTTTTCTTGTAAAAGGCTTATAGTTAGGGCTTTGATCATTTGGATTTGATTTCCTTTTAAACCTTGTATGTGTGCCCATACGCACACTGCCATGTACCACAGCATGCCTGTGGATGTCAGAGAACAGCTTACACAAGTCACTTTCCTTCTACTGTGCGAGGTCTGAACATTCAATGTAAGTTGTCAGGTTTGGAAGCAAAAGCCTCTACCTGCTGACCCATCTTACTGGCCCAAGGAGTAAATTTTTAGTAAAGTTCTTACCTTTTTGTTGTTTTTTCCCCCTTTACTTTCAGGTTTTGAAATATGAATTAATCAAAACTATGTGAAGCAATTCAAACAAAGAATGGAAATATTAATAAACTAGTTATTCTATTGAAGAATTTTAAAATTTAGGCCAAAAGAGTGCTGTGATTTTTGTGGCATGTTCTGTGCTCTACACAGTGCTTCCTGGGTAATATCAAGCTCAAACAAAACTCACAATTCCATCTCTAGTTCTTCCTCACAAGCGAGCACTTCTTCAGTTTTTCCTTATGAATATTCATACCTTGTTTCTATTCTTGTTATACAAGCAATTCAGTGTTGCTTACATAACCCAGCTTTTTGTTCTCCATTTATTAATAAAATCTCCTTCCTCCACAGGCATGCAATCCCCTCTCCTCCTCTCTTTTTTTCCTCTCACTCTTTCACATATACATGCACACTCACACACAGAGACACATATTCATGTGCGCGCGCGCACACACACACACACACACACACACACACATACTCTTATGCACATGAGCACTTACTGCTTACTATGTCTCAGTGTGTGTGTACATTGACAATACAAGGTCGTATAATTTACCTTCTCCCACACCCATCCAATTTTCAACTTCTAAACGCACATGACATTCCACAATTGTTTCACTGACACATTTCAGTCATCTGCGTGATTTTTTTAAAGTCACAATGGAAAGGCAAAGTAAAATAATGCATCGATACCAGTTAGTCATTCCTTCAAGTCTTAGTATAAAAATGTAAGATGTAGCTACAGAGCAAACTTGATGTATAATTATCACATTGGGATGCTAAACACAGACACTGCGTTTACTCTGTGCACAGAGAGATCCGGTTCACTCTAGAAATGCAGGTTTTACTTTTTTTTTCTCTCCCAGCAAAATAAATGTGTGGGTGTGGAGGGAGACTGACATTCTGAGGGTTCTTTCAGAATACTAATGCCTGCAGAGGCGGTGGCAGCATGGCAGTGACCAGCTTCCTCTGTGTTGTACCGGGTGAAGCTTTCTTTACTCTTTGTGGATAGATTCCTTTTATGGCAGCAGCCCAACAGGTCCTTTGGATTCTCCAACAAGCAATCCTTTTGCACTTCTGTGGAAGCAAGCATTGTTTTTAATCTCCTGTGATGACACTCATGTCATACCTGTGCCACTTAAGAGCATCGGCTGAGCAATTGTCCATGTGGTCTGAGTGCAAGGCTTGCAGAGAAGGAGGTCAGTGAGCCTTGGTGGTGGAGGGACAAGAGGCTGCCCAGAAGACCGTGGACATGTGGGCTGGGCCTGGATTGCAGAGAATGAAAACAATTTCTAAAGGCACAAAGGGACAAGTGGGAGGTTATGCCCAGTCACATGCAAGATGGACAGAAATGGTAGCTAGCACAGCAGTCTTGTTATGACTTGATTTACACATTTTCAGATTCTGGAAAAGGATGCACTTATTTTTTGAGGAGTTTTGTGACTTGGTCGTGGTGTTAAACCTTCTAAGCAGTGATATGATTATTGGATGAAAAGCTATGGATCTTTTTTTTTTTCTATAGAAACACACCATAGCGGTGCCGCCTGGCCGGCTTGGAACTGGAATTACTGCCAATTATTTCTGCTCCAGCTCCGATCACATTTGCCTGCAGCCTTTCCAGATTGCTGTGCAACTTTGCAATGGGGAACCAACATTTCAGATCAGTGGGTTCTGGACTTTTTATCCTTGGTATCAGCTCAGAAGTTTAAAAAATGTACATAAATGTGGCTTCCAGTACAGACTTTGCAAAGCTGAATGTTTCCAGATGAGCTTTTTAGATCAATTCTGAATGCCTGAAGACCCTGCCTCACACCTTTGTCAGAGGAAGTACCATACACGTCTCCTATTGGTTGACTGCATGGACCATGAACACATTCTCCAGACCATTTGTTCATCCATTGCCTTGATGACTGAGCTCCTTGTCACCTTGCTCCATTATTCTGCATTATGAGTTTTTAAATGAGAAAAATGGGGCTTATGAGTTTTTCACAGACAAGAAGCCACGTTGAACACAAAGAGCATTTGACTAGGACTGGTGGACGGGAAAACACCCATCTCCAGGCCCAAGAGAGGATGAATACACACTCCAATTCTCTTTTCCCTGCAAATCTGACCATCCTTTTTTTTTTGTTTTTTTGTTTTTGTTTGTTTGTTTTTTGTTTTTGTTTTAATCTGACCATCCTTTCTCCTGATCTCAGTCTCTTTGTAAAGCCCAGCTAGGATGTTCCTCTTTTCTATCACTAAAGATCAATGCTTTAAGCATTCTTTACAACTGTTGTTTTATGGAAATGGAAAATGATAGATAGACCCTTGATGATTGCCCAAAAGCAATGGCTGCCAAGAGCTGGGATATAGAAGATGAAGGCAGGTAGGCAAATCAACATATCTTCTCTTGATTAATTCCATTTGTAACATTTGTAATTTGCTTTGAGTGGATTGTGTTGGTCAGAAAATTTAAAACATTATTTGATTTAGTTCTGAGCTGAAGTGCTTGATAAGGAATTCCCATGGTTGTTCCTTCTCCTTCATTGTCTGAGGTACTGTCTGATCTCAGAGATCTGTAGTGACATGATCAGAAATGCTGGTGCCCTCCAAACGGAAGAGCGCTTGAGCTGTCCCCACAAGTACTCCTGCAATGGAAGAAGGAAAGCCTCGATGAGATTCACCCTTAAGTATCCAAGGGATGGAGCTGGACTTCGCTCATGTTTTGCTTCTGCATTTATTATTCTATTATTATAAAATGTCACTTTGCCTATACAATATTTTCCCCTGCTGTCAGGTTTTATTTGATTCAGCTTTTAAGTCAGGAACATTTGCAACTGAATATTCCTATGTGTGCCAAAGGAATTTTCCATGCTGTAGGTTTTTTTTTTTTTGGTTCCATAAACAACACACTTCCCAACGCCCCCCACCCCCAGGCTGAGAACAAACATTTACTAACAAGCAAACAAAATAACACCCACCCCAAAGCACCAACAACATGCAAAAAAAAAAAAACCCCAAATAGAATTTGACTCCAGTCTGATAGAAACACCTTGTATTACAAAAAGCAAAATGTAAAAATTGCAATTAGAATTTATTTGGGTGGGAGATGAAAACGGACAGTTCATCCCTGCGAATCATGGGCCAGTCACCAGAGAGAAGCCACTGCTTGGAGTGAAGAGTTTGTTACATCACTGACACTTGGGAGAACGCCTTGCCACGTTATCCAGCTAGCTCCATATTTCTGCCCACCTTCGGTTTCATGGACCTTTCCCTCATCATCCATCCTTCAACCCTTTTATTCATGTTTCCAGTGCTTCGGCAGATGTCAAGATGCCAGCCGGCCTGGCGGAGGCTGCAGTCCTGCCTTCATGCAGCTTCCTTCTCAGTCAAAACTCTTGGTTTAGTGAATTCTGCCCATGTGAGTCGACGGGCAGCAGCCCTGGGCCAGGCTGAGAAGAGGGGGAAGGAAAGGGCATGCCAACCGTTCTGAGAGGAGAATGAGTTTGAGTAAAAATAATGTAGAAGAGCTCCAGTTAATTGACATTTAAAATAAGATGCTCTTGTTTCTGGTTTTTAAAGCTGTGTCCTGCATGCATGAGAATAGACATGAATTATTTTTTAAGAGATAAAAATAATTCTTATATAAATTCAATTTTCAGGCATTTGGATAAAAGACAATTGATTTTTCCACTGCCTGAAAAGACGTACATGCTTATGATAACTACAATAGCAGTTTCTTTTCCCCTTAGGAAGGGGTTTGGCTTCAACAGGTTTCCTCTTGGCTGAACCTGTCACCGATGGAATTCCTACCTTTGTCACAGTCCTGAGTGTGCTGCTTAGACCACCCCTTTGGAACACCTCACAATAATAGCTGGTCAGTTTTCAGTAGAGACAACAGATGAGGACCAGTGGTTCATGGCAAATGACATAGTGCCTGCACATAGTTAACAAAATGTAGAACATTTGATGCAGCAGCATCTGTGCGTCTCAGAAACGCACCCAAGCCATGGGCAGTTTGTCCCGAGAAGCTTTTCAATTGCTCTGTACCTGAGCCAAACTTTGATCTATAGAGTAGGAACTGATAGGTATCAGATTTTTTAAAAAGGAAGAAAAAAAGAAGTGGTGGCAGCTGGCTGAGGGAAGGAAAATTATTTGAGATGGCTTAATGGAATAAAGAAACACATAAGGTGCAAAATAATTGGCCTAAGGGCCATTGAGCTCCTGAATTTACATAATCCCTAAATTGAATGCCTTTGAAACCAGAAGGGAAGGTGAGGAGAAGGAATTACCTTTTGCTAGAGACTGCTGCAAAGAGAAAATGAATACTTCCGAGAAGAGTTAAAATGTCACGGGCAGCCGACATCACTAGCTCACTCAGCCCCTTTAATGGCAATTTACAAAGGTGGTTTTTGAACTAGGTCCAGTTGTCTTGATAAATAGTAGAGCTGGTGAAAACCTCCTGGCAAGGAACCTATGGTAATTGAATAGATCTCCAGGCTGGCTGCCATCTGGGAATATACTCCCAGATGCCTGTGCCTGCTTGGCAGGGCCACCAGCTGCTCACCCTCTCCACCAGGCCTCTTCTTTCAGGACCAGGGGCTGCACTTTCCCTTTGGAGGAGCCTCGTTCTGTTCTCTACTTTCTAAGAATAATCACATTCAGCTCTCAGTGTGCCTGCAAAGTGCCTAAACTGGCTCCCTGCAATTCTCCCATGCATGGAATAGACTAATTAAGTGTGGATTTTCATTTCTGACTCAACAGAATGGTTTTGGGACATGAATCATCTTGATTGTGGTTTTATCCTGGGTCACTTAGTCATGTAATAAATGATCTTTTTGAGGTACGAGATAAGTCTTCTAACCCATTGACTCACCTATCTATAAACAACAACAACAAAAAAAACAAAACAAAAACAAATGGCTCGGATGACCTGTGTCATCCCCTGGATGTCCCTTGGATTCTCTCTACCTTTGTTTTACTTCAGAAATTCTGCTAACAAATCTTCTACCCCTGA
This sequence comes from Acomys minous, assembly GCF_964271855.1. Lineage (NCBI taxonomy): Eukaryota > Metazoa > Chordata > Mammalia > Rodentia > Muridae > Acomys > Acomys minous. Next base: position 71,670,448 of record NC_140490.1, read on the forward strand.
ATCCATCCTGTGAGTTTCAACCTTTTTCTCAATACTTGCGCTATACATATTTTTGCCCCGTTGTGACTGTGATGAGGAGGGTGCTTTTATTTGTGCTTTCTCTGACATTTCTGGTCACTTCTAACTGGAGTAAATTTCAGAGTTTTTCTGGATCCTCCTCATCAATGAGGCTAAGCAGTTTGAGTTTCCCTTGACTCTCCTAAGGAACAAACAGTATATAGACTGCTGTAGGTGCCTTCAGGGTGAGCCTTTACATTCGTCTATACCTCAACTAGTGCTTCATGTCAGTGTCTCATTTTTAGAAGGTTTATAGTAATGTGACAGGGTAAGACAGTGCAGAGGTTCCTTCATCTTTTATTGTTGCTGAAGCCATTTTAGATTTAACTAAAATTTGACCTCAATGATAATTTAAGTCTATTCCAGGAACCCAAGGTAACCTAGCTTTTGCTAAACTGCCTGTTTGTGCAAACCACCTTCTCCAGTTAAGCACTTAGCTTCTGTTAAACCGCTTGCTTGCGGAAAAACCTCCTGGCGTAGCTGCTAATCGAGATACCAGGCTGTGTTTTTTGCGTTTAAAACCCCTTGTCTTAAACAGTCAGCACTACACTTGAGTCCAGCTGGAAGAAAGACTTTCAAATGGCTATAAACTGTGTCTGATCGGTCATCTCTGGTGGACTTCCTGTAATAGTCACTCAAAGGATTTTTTTTATCAATAACAGATTTCTCAGGCAAACTTTGGAGACCCTATTTCTTCTTGGGGCTCTGGTCTGAACTAGCCTTACTTAGCAGGGAAGGCTACTTTGCTTTTCTCTCTGTGACATACGCCCTTCTTGGAGCCTACTACTCTTATGGTCTTTCCAGTCAGAATCCAGCACCGAAACCTGTCAGTCACTATCCACAGCATAACCAGACGAGAAGTACAGCCAATTCTATCACACCCGATGAAGGTCTCGTCTTGTCTCCTATTGTATTCCTCTTGTAAAGGGAGATTAGCACCAGTACAGGGACATACGATTCTTCAACAGGCTGACTTTCATTTCCTGTGGCTTATGTATGTATGGTATGTGTGCATATGTGCACATGTGGATACCAAAGGTCAAAGTTGGCATCTTCATTGATCATCCTCTACCTTACATTTTGAGAGATGGTCTCTCAAATGCAGAAGACTTAACTGGCCAGGGAGCTCCAGAGATCCACTTGTCTTGGTCTCCCTAAGGTTAGGATTACCTGTGAGCTCCATCATTCCTGGCCATTACTAGGGTGCTGGGAATACAAATTCAGGTCCTTGTATCTGCACAGCAAAGTGCTTCTCTAACCAAACCATCTCCTTAGCCTCATAACACTCATTTTTTGAAAAAACATTTTTTAAAAAGACTTAGTTTATTATTTTATGAGCATCATTATTTGCTTTTGCGCATCTCTATACACCACATGTGAGCTTGGTGACTGTAGAGACCAGGAGAAGGCACTGGATTCCCTGTGCCTGGCATGACAAGTAGTTTGGGGCTGTCATGTGGGAACTGTGAGCCAAATCTGTGTCCACTGGAGGAACCAGTTCTCTTAACCACAGAGCTCTCTCTCTCCAGTCCAAACTTTCATTTTTTTTAGTGGAAGTTTTTCAGAAGCACTTGGCCTCCAGATGGATTCCCTGGTGGACTATGAACAGCTGAGCCCTGGCCCACGTCAATGTAGCTCACTGTTCCCTGTGTAATAATAAGCAGCGCCCATTTCACGTGCTTGCTTCCTCAAAACGACAGCGACTCCCCAAGAGGAAACACGCTTGGTTCTAAATTACCAAATGAAAAACATGGGTTCCTTTCCCCTTGCAAGATGAAATTTGATAGTAGTTGAAAACTTTTATTTTTATATTTTTACAAACTCATGAGCAATTGCCAAAAACAAGACAGAGAGGTCCCATGCTCTTACCCCTGGCCTTCCCCAGCAACAACATCTCACAGGATACAGAACATTTACACACGCAGGAAACCGACAAGAGAGAATAAGCAGGGAAAAGCAGATGTGCCCCTAGTCTTGAGGATTTTGGTTTGCTAGCTGCATCAGGACCAGTTGAAAATGACTGTGCGTTACGGTGCTTCTGTGGTTTACAAAAAAGAATCTCAGGGGAAGCTTCCTGGGCCATGTTGAACTCTTTTTTCCACACAGCAAAAGTTTTACACAAATGGTGACGAGGT